>NC_141489.1:4376596-5067061 GCF_009769465.1 Tauraco erythrolophus
AGAGGTAAGGTGGTATCCTGGTTGCTATCCTTCTCCTGGCTTTATTGCCATGCACCAACCCCGACCTGCTGGGACACAGCATGACTTTGGTCTTGGTGTCTCCAGTGAGGCTCTTAATGAAGATGTTAGAGATCACCATGCTTGTATCTGCAATATGGACATGTGTCCACCAGAGCTGAGATCGCAGAATTACTTCACAAAGACCCAAACACATCCAGGAATTGGCAAAGGCTCTCAGCTTTTACCAAAGCAATGTGTTGACAATGGAACAAAAATGCCCATATTTTTGTCAGCTGAGGTGTCCAAGTGCTTGCCTTGACTTAGGGCTGGATTCTTTTTTCTTCTGTACAAGGGCTGCTCACCTTGGGAAACAGATGACACTGAGTCTCTTTTCCTTCCCTGGTTTTCATCCCAATGAATAACCTTTCAAATGAGAAGGCTCATCTCGGCGAGGTTGAGCCTAGGTCTCTGGCACTGAGTTTGCTGATGTTTCAGAGTGTACAGTGTGTGAGTGTACCTATGTGAACGTGCCCAGGTGTGAGCAGACGCATGTTCATAAATGTTTGTACATTCAAAGCTGCATGAATACACAGAGGAGATGGAGGTCTTCCATCACCATTTACCCAGGCAAAGTGCTCCTGGGTTTCGTTGAAGACTGAAATCTTCAGGGAGGGTACCTGAACGTGCAGTTCACTGCTCATTCCTTCCACCTCTGCCATCTGTCTTGAAGGGTTTATTCCCCCAGTTTTTTCAGAGCTCTGATGGGGAGCACCCTGGGGTGTGTTGTATCTCTTCAGGGACACAGAGTTGGAAGAAAGCAACATTCAGGCTCTGTAAAGGTTTTAAAACCTATTTTTTTTCGTCAGTGCAACAAGCCAGAATTGAAATTGATAATGCATTTCTCAATTCTTAAACTGAATTAGTTCTTTTTTGATACTGTTACAGGAAAGAATAACTTGCCATATCTGCTTTCAGAGCAGTGGTTATCATTCTGGTACTGTCTACGAAAGATAAGGAAATGCTGCTTTAAAGGTTTTTTTTGGCAGAATGCTTTGGGGTTTGAAGATAACTTCAAGAGTATATTCTCATCCTGATCTGAAGACAATCTCACCTTTTCATCTCTACATCTAAATATCACTCTACATCTGGTCAAAATTTATTTGTTTGCTTGTTTGTTTGCTTGTGCTGGGTGTCTTCAGTTGAAAAGAAGCAATGAATCTATTACCTAATTTCCTAGCAAAGTATTTTCTGATGATGTTCTACTAATTTACAAGTTCCAAATTTTAGCACAACATTTTTATACCATTTAGCCAATCCTTTAAGGGGCTGGAAAATAAAACTTATGGGGAGCGGCTGAGGGAGTTGGGGCTGTTTAGCCTGGAGAGGAGGAGGCTGAGGGGAGACCTGATTACGGCCTACAAGTACTTGAGAAGGGATGGTGGGGAGGTGGGGCAAGGGCTCTTTACATTAGTGATGGGTGATAGGACAAGAGGAAATGGGTATAAGCTTAGTCAGGGGAGATTCAGGTTGGATGTTAGGAAGTATTTCTTCTCTGAAAGGGTTGTCAGCCACTGGAATAGGCTGCCCAGGGAAGTGGTTGAGTCCCCATCCCTGGATGTGTTTAAGAAAAGGGTGGATGAACTATTTAGGGATATGGTTTAATGGGGATTAGGGATGGTTGGACTGGATGATCTCTAAGGTCTTTTCCAACCTAGAAATCTCTGAATCTATGAATCTTTAAGCATCTGGTCTCTAGTTCTGTTCAATTGGTGTTTAGAGAACAAGGCACATATTGTAAGGAAGAAAATTCCTCACCCGCTTCCCTTGTGGCTTCAGGAATGGTGTTTGTTTTAATGTTGGGATTCCTTTGACAGCTTTGCCGGGAGACTCGTTTCCTCTCTGAGACTGACTCTAATGTCTCTTTTAAGAAGCACCCAAATAGCTAAAGAATAATCCAGATCTCACTGAAGCATTCAAAATGCGCTCTTTTAGAAAAGGAGACAAGGATTTATGGCTGGTGAGTACTTGTTGCAATGAGCATGGAGAACTGTGGCTCTAGTAACAGTAAGATTTATGGCTTCCAATCCATCAGTGCCCAAGTTGCGCGAGAGATTTTTATGACTGGAGCTTTGTCAAGACAATGCAGGCACCTGAAGGTTAAGTCTCTATTCCCATGAATAAAAGTTACAATTAGAGGTTTTGGGTTATCAGAAAAGATTCCTGAATCATCTGCAGATTAAAGGAAAAAAATAGCTCTTGCAAGAGGACTTATTAGGAGAGAAGTACAGCTGAGTAGCAAGGCTGGTGGGGCATGGAGATGATGAAATCGAAGGATGTTCTCAAGCTGTTGCTTACAAAAAGTTCTCCTTCATGTTTAACACCCTCTTTCAGTGACTGCCAAAAAACCACTGTGGTAGATCGCTTGCTTTAAGACTTCACCAACTGTCACGTTCAGCCTGACACAAGGTGCCCTTGGGTGTGACAGGTGACAGCTTCCCCCACTACAGCTGGGTCTTTTTTCAATTAGTGTCATCATCACTTGCCGTGGTGGTTAGTGATAAATGTCACGAGTGCTAAAGAGCTGTCCCACAGGCTCTCTGCTTGTGAGTCAACTCTCTGTCCATTTAACTCACCGTCCCTCAGTGTATCCATTCACAAAGGGCAGATCTATTTTTCTATTTCAACAGTGTCCAAAACAATTTCATTCTGACTCTGTCTTTCCATCTATGATGTGATCGGGCTCCATCTCTTGTTACCTTTCAGCTGAAAAGAGCAAGCTTGATCTTCATGCGCCATCGCACAATGACGAGTTTTATTCCAGAGCCTCCCTGGTCCAGCCAAGCTAGATCTGCTGTAATCAGCCAGATTATAACAGAGGCCAATGAAAGTGCTGAAAAACGGCTTCAAAATATTGATGTTTGAATTAATTTTATTTGAGGTTTTTTTTGGATTAGGGTTTTTTGTTTTTGCAGAAGTCTTTTGCAATATACATCTGTCTTTTCTATGTGGCTACTCATCTAGATTTTTAGGAGAGACCTTTCCTCTTCTGAGGAAAAAAAGAAAAGCTTTGGCACAAATTAAATGGTTATCCATTCGGTTTGCCAGTTGGCCAAAAGGCAGGAATGTATCATGGTACACGTTAATGTCTCCTGCCCAGGAGAGAGAAGGGTAGGAATGCCGATTTTACATCTTGTGCTGATAGAGATATATAGTTCCTCATAGTAAGAAAAATAACCAACTTCAAAACCACTTGTAAGCTGGAATCCTAATTATTGTGTTGTTTTTTCTGTCAGCTTCACCACAACCCCTCTGCCCCTCCTGAGCCCATGCTCTGTTTGATCCTGCCAGAGCTCTTCTGCTGCTCTGCATTTCGCAGGTCTCCTCCCCTCCTCCCCAGACAAGCTTGTTCATGTCTGGAGGAGCTTCAAAGCTGATAGATAGGTGTTCAGGTTTTGTCTCTTCAATATGTACACTGTTTGCTGAGTGAGAACATCACTTTTATCCCAACTCAAAAACACTTCTAAGAAGCAAGGCCAGCTTGCACTACTTAAAAATACCCCAGTATACCCCTTTTGCCAGTTTTTTCTTCTTCTGCATTAGCTAAGTCACCTGCACTTTAGAAGAAGCCTATGCACTTGAGCTGCCACCTTCCTGCCTCGATCCTGCCTTGCCCTGACTCTCACAGACTTTCTTTTCTTGAGTACAAGATTCATCTCATCTAGATGCAGATGTGCAAGTCTGAAGTAGTCATTCTGGGCTTGCTTTGCAGCTATTGTAGAGCGAGATGCTCCTAGAGGGCAATTCATCTTTCCTGTCCCATATCCAATTCCCAAGAGAGGCACCTCTTGTCCTTCAGGGCTATCTCCTCCTCTCTGTTATCTACAAAGGTGGCCTCTCAGACCTAGATGTTTTTTTTATTTGGCTCAGCCAGAGCAGATTAATGTCCCCACCCGTACAATTAACCAATAAAACTCCCAATCCTACACACGCCATCGAGTAAAAGGGCTGAAAATGTACAAATGAATTCCCAGAGGTCCAGTTTAAAAGTACACTCCACTCCACTTAAGCCTAAAGTTATCCTCAATAATTCCTTCTGGCAGTTTAATGGTGGATATTTTGCTGTAATGCTTCCTTTATGACATTTGCAATGACCTAGTTTACTGTTTTTACAAATAATAATTTGTCTTAATTTTCTCTTTGAAGTAGCAAGCAAAAGAATAAATGAGTGAAATCTAAACCTGGTAACCTTGCTAGATATTTTAGGTCAATAAATTATCTTCATGCACAGCTTAGTATTTCAGCTTTCCACTCCAGTGCATGAGAGCTCTTTAATGCTTGTTAAAATAGCAGAGATAAGTGATTGCAGTCTGAAGATGGAAAACATTGAATAATGCAAAGATCTGTGGATTTTGTGATTGTACTTGGCTGGGGGAGAAAATCCTTTGATTCTTTCAGAGCCAGAGATAAGAAAAGTTTTCTTTCCAGTTAGGACTAGCCACACTTTTGGTTCTGAAAAAGTAAAAATGCATCACTGATGAAAGTGTTCCAGTTGGGCTATGCCAGAGCTGGACATTTCTGACCTGTTTTTCAGTTTAAAAATTCAGGACAAACCGAGGACTATTTCATTGTGAAGCTAAGAAACCTTATCAGAAACACCATTTAGTGCTATTAATTCAGTGCAGCTGATGTTCTGGATGCAGGTTCTGGATGGTGTGGTGACCAAAGTTGTTGCCAAAGTTGATTTACTAGGTGGAGATCTGATTCTAAGAAGTACTTCAAATCGACATTACTCAAAGCAGAATGATGTTTCTCAAGAGAAAACCAGGAGTTTTAATGAGGCAGAGATGTTCATGGAATGAGCCTGACTTCCCTCATTGTATTATTTTCTCCAGACAAATAAAAATCCTCAAGGCCCCAGACTTCTTTTAACAAGATATCAAAAAGTTCTGGCAAGAAACGAAAAACTTTTAATGAAAACCAAGTTTGCCGCTTTTGTTATTTCCATTCCTCTCTACAGTCTTTTTGATAAACTGTAAATCGGATTCTCCAGGGTCCATTTCAACTTCTCAAAACGGCAGTTTCATTTCTCCTTCTTCACAGCGACCATTCTCTGGGTCTCAGGTCTCTCTACGTACGTGCAATCGTGCTGTCTCAGCTGTTGCCCCTTGGAAGTACCATCTTAAATTAGGTCCATCGTTCTGAATCTCAGCGCCCTGCAACCGTGGCCATGGGCTCACATTCTTGGCCCTGAAGAATTGAGCTGTTTTTCCTTTCTGATAAACAGGGATGTATTCAACATCTCTAATATTTTATTCCTCTGTCAACATACGAGAAAATAATAATTACACCCTGCTCTGCAGGACCGGGAATTATAATCAACACCAAAGCAGGATCTGTACATAATTAGAAGCTTGTTTTAGTTGCTTTTTTAGAATTTATCGCACAAGAAATTGCCAGTGTCAGCTAGTGTGATTTTAACCAGTAAATCTCAAAGTGGCACATCATTGTTATCATTGCCATTGCAGCAGCAGTTAAAATCTCCACCATTTGCTCCAAAACAACGAGGACCAAAGACTGCTGAAAAAGTTCCGCAGGTCAGTCAGGGGCACTGTCCTGTTGTCTGAAAAGTTTTTGGTTTTCAACCCAGAGGCAAGGGTTTTGTCTGCACCTTGTTGTTGTAAGGTTTAGGGCTCTTCATGCCACCCCAGGGTGCAAAGGAAAGTGCAGTAGCCCTATTTGAAGCTGGATGATGGAAGCATGAAGAGGTACTGAAGGCAGATTTCTCAGAAGGTGATTTGGGAACCTTGGTCACAAAAAGGACATTCAGAAATTGAATTGAAGAGCTCCAAAGAACTTGCATTTCACTTGAGCCAGTCTAGGGTTGGGACCCAATCTCGTGAGACTTTTTTAGCAATTACTTGACCGTAGTAGCAGTTTTCCTCTTTCAACTTGCCCGTGTTTCACAGGAACAGATGGTCTCCATCATCTTCTCAAAGATCCACCTCTCTGCTTCAGTTATCCCGTGGCTCTCAACTACGCCATGTTCAGGTGTCTGCCTGGCATGTGGCATTGGGATATTGGCCATGTCTGATGCTGGAGCATGCTTGGGTCCTCCAGTTTTCAGAACAGTCACTCTTTTAAGAGGCAATGCTGGGCAACAGGCTGCCACAGAGGAAGTGTTTAGGGTTGCAGGAGCCGTCCATGCTAAAAGCAAGGTGGAGTCAAGTCTTGGGGTGCTTGGGTGTATATCTATCTGCATTTCCATAAGACAGCTGGGGAGCTAAATAAATACATCAGAGATCAAATGTTTGCAACGTCATAGTAGCTAGAGGTGGAAAAGTACCAGAGACAAACGATGCCATGCAATTTATCTGCAAGAAAGGGAGACCAATTACACGACGGTGCCTTCACAGCCTCCTGCGAGCTGCATACAGCATTATGACTGTGGTCTTTCTGCCTTGGCATGTCATATATTCTCTCATTGACTTTCAGTCTTTAAGCTGCTGTTAATTTAAAAAGCTCCCTTGTTCACCTCTGATATAGACTCAAGAGTTTTCAGGCTGAGATGAACTGGAATCCCAGTAAGAGCAACAAACCCCCTTGCATGGCAGTGTTTTATCTGGCTCCTCTGAACCTTCTTCTCTAACTGCTTGTTACTCTGCAGCTTAGATGCAACAGATCCAGAGCCTGCAGCACTGCCCGTGGGACTGCACCGGCTTCATTCAATGTACACACGTGCTAAGTTGTCTTGATTTTTGCTTTTTTTTTCCCAAGCACCAGAGAAGTCTAGGCGAATGCGAGAAGGCAGGAAAAGACCTTTTAAATGCATTATAAATCTCATTTTAACTCAAGTAATTATAGCTACAGCGTAATTAAAATATTGTGCAGGAAAAGAAAATAATCCTACCAAACTTAAATGCTGTGTGTATTGGCATATTGCCTCTGCAGATTTCTGAATCACTACACCTTTTTACCTTAGAGCAAAACATTCAACAGCCTTTTTTTGCCAGAAACATGGACCCTGCTAAGCACATCTGTCGAGCTCACTGGGTCTTGGTCAGAGAGAGAGGGAAACGTCTCTTGTTGGTGTAAACTTTCTCAAAAGCGAAAATAAACACGTTCAAATATTGGCAATTACAAATCAAAATGTCACACCAGAAGAAAAATCCTTGTTACATAAAATTTTCTCATTTCATATTGATTGGAAAGTTCCAGCAGGAGAAATGAAAAATGTTGAACTTGATTTCATGAACAAAGACTTTTTTCACTTACAAGCAGTTCAACAAACCATCATGCCTGCAAAACAAAGGCAACTATTTTCTGACCAGCTCTAACTTAGTAATTTCAATGTAATAAATTTGCTGGAGGAAAAAAAAAATATTACACTGAATCTTCATCAGTCACAGAAAAGCACCATATACGTCAAAGAGAGTTTGAGGTAATATATCTGATATAAATATACTCACACATGTCAATCAAATTCTTCCAATATCAAAGTGGATGAATTACCTTGCTTAGTGACATGGGATATTCTTACTGCAAAAAAAATGAAGGGAAGGATGGGTGTTTCTTCTTTCTGAAGCAGAAATTACAAGGTGCAGCGCAGAAATTAAAGGGTGAATTTCCATGTCCCGTGTTATGCTGGAGGTCAGGCTAGATGGTGATGATAATATTTCCTTCTGGCCTGAAAAAAAATGCATCTGTGAAAATACAATCAGAGCTTATGGGCCATTGAATCCGTGTGCTCAGAAATTATTTTTTTAGCGGTATAAATGACGTTATCTGCCAGAACAAATCGGCTGTGTCTACCAGAGTCAGCAGTCGAGCCTGAAAATGGGAAAAGTATGAGGAGAGAATCCCAACTTGCTTAATTGCCTCACAAATCAAACCTATGGGCAATAACTCCTGTTTAGGGGAAATTTAGACGAGAAATATGATTACTGCTCTCCGCAGGGGAAAGACAGCGCTTTGACAAAGCGAGGGCTGGTTTTTTCCAGGTGATCCAAGTGCCAGGGCCTGACTTGCCAGAACTCCTTGGGAAGGTCAAACCTTTCCCACGTTTCAGCAGTTTCGTGCAGGTTGGGGTGGACTCGCCAGGGAGGACTCGAGCTGGTGCAGCTTCTCTCGTGGGGTGGGTTAACATCCTTTTGTATGCACCAGGCAAAAGACGGGGCCGTTTACGGGCCATTTCATGGAAATTCAAATATATATGGGAAGAACATTCTATACATACATAAAACTTATATTTCTTTCCAGGAAAACAGCTTGAGATTTTATTAATGGGCAGCTGATGAAATGCTTCTATATAAATAACACCTAAGTGAAAGTTGTGTTGGTGTTCACATGTATTAAACTTCCTGCACAAAATATCTTTCCCCAAATATATTTTTTCAGTCAGAGAAAAAGCACGTTTTTTCTCAATCTGAGTAAAATGAGTCTTGCATAAATCCGCAGCCAATTTACACAGGCAGATTCAGCCTCTGATGGAGTAACATGAGGGACAACATCTTATCTGATGGTCTGGGCCTTATACAGACGATCTTGAAGGCTTAAGAACAATTCCATGCATCAAAACAACCCAATATTAACATAAAGCATAAATATTTGGTTGCATGGGGGTTTTATGTCTTTGCACAGACATGAAGGTTTGGTTTTGGCTGTGGTCCACTTGTTTCAGCATCCATTTGCATCTATTCAATGCATCTTTGTATGTGAGATCACACCGTGATGGAAATCCAAATGCTGCACATGCAATAATACGTCTGCAGCTGTGGGTGGAAGCAGGTGCTGTACAGCCTGTGTGCAAGTGCCAGCTCTTAGCTCATTTTATTCTGACTTGTGCCTCTTTTTTTTTCCCCACATTCTGAGCCTCAGAGTTATTTTTCTTCTTCTGGAGAGGGAAAGATGTTTTCTTGTTGGCAGGGGTCGGTAGAAGGGCTTGCTCATGGGCAGGAGAGGGTCATTGTGCGGCTGGTCTCAGCCTGAGCCATGAGCATGACAGAGTGGCTGCTCCAGCATCTTCATTTCTTAATTGGGAGGGCTGGTCCAGCCAAACAACACAAGCAGAAGTGGTGCTGGCTTTTATGCAGCAGCTGGGAGATGGGTGCGGGAGGCTAAAAGTGAGAGATGGCTACAGAGCATAAAGGATGGGGCTGAATCCCCCCAATGTGGTGCATGGTGCAAGGGTGAAGTTATTTATTAGTTTTTTATTAGTATTATTAGAGGGATTAAGTGGAATTTAATTGGTGCTTTAGCCTTGAGCTGCCCTCAGCGTGGGAGCTGCAGAGCAGACACAGCCAGCGCCGACTGCAAAGCCAGTGAACTTCAGCCTCTCACCTTCCCTGTCCTCTCAAAAGCAAACAAACAAATAAACACTCCATTAATTAACTGCAGACGCCCCAACTGTGATGAGCAGCGCTGGGAGACATCACCCAGAGAGAAGTCAGGAAAAGGAGGAGGCTGAAAAAGTCAATCCAGCAGAATAATAAACTCCTCCTGGGTAGGAGGATGCAAAATGTATCTGGGCTGTAAATTCTTCATTCTTCATCATCTGTCTGGTGCTGCCGGAAAGGACAAGCTGGCAGGAAGGACTCCTGCTCTGATTACCCATGCGAGGGCTTTCTTGCACTTTCCTGTGGCACTTCCAACATCTGAACTACTGAGTTACAATGTCAAGGAACAATCCTAGGTGTAAGGACTCAAGTATACTCAGTGGTAGATTTAGACCTGGTCCCTGGCCTGGTTTTGGACCAGTCCCAATGGGTTTTTCCCATTGAAATCCCTAGAGCAGTCCATGGAACAGTTCCCACCATGCTGTGGAGAATAAGAGTTAAATCATAGTGACCCAGGCTGTTCCCCATCACCTGCCATCGGTGCCAGAGGACAGTCTGGGACGTGACTGTCATGGGCCACTGCAGGGTGGTGGCCGTGTGATGGAGTACTGCATCGTGCTTGAAGACTGAGCCAATAAGTGTCTGGGTCATCCTGCCAGATCTGTGCAGAAAGTTGTTTTTCTCTGCACTTCGCTTCAGCTGATTAATGGCTTTGTGAGAGTTTGTCATCTGCTGCTGCATGAAGTAAGACAGGCCGAGCAGCCACTGATGAGGCTTCTGTTCCTAAATCTGCCATGTGCCAAGCTGAATGGCTTGATCTGATGCCTCAACTGCTCCATCTGTGAAATGGAGATAAGTGCTATGTTCCTCTGTAACTTTCTGAGAGGTGTAGCCATGAAAAGTGTTAGATGGGAATCGCTGTTCTTGTTCAGGCATAGATTACGTTGGGAGTCTGTTAGCTCCCTGCTCCTGGGATTCAAATAATCTGAAAGCAGAACCAAGAAAAGCTGTCCTAGCAAAACAAATATCTATAAACTTCTTTCCTGGCTGATCTGTACTCTGAAGGATTCCAGCAGCCTTTATCCTTGCAGAATACCCGAGGTCTACCTAGCACAAGGTAAATGTCCTGCATATTCAAAGCAGGACATGTGCATGTTCCCTGCTGGGTCTGGGATGCATAGGGAGATGCTAAAGCCATATACAACATACCAATGATGCTGAGTCTTTCCTGTAGTGGAGAAACATCTCGAGGTGCCCTGTTGGCATGAGGTGCCCGGTCAATGCATTGGCACGAGATCTCTGATGTACCCATCCTCACAGAGGTTTGGATATACTAACCTACATTTTCTGGGACCTAGAAATCAAATGACACCTGAGCCCTTTGCCGACCTGTGTAATGCATGAATCGGGCAAGGTTTGTCCCTGGCTGTTTTTGTAAGACTTCTGCAGTTCTGTCATTTTTTTCCAGCTTCTTGAATATGTCCATTCAACCAAAGAGTTTTACAGAGTATCTGATTACTAGAGTTCTCATTTTTATTTCTAACTTTGCCGTCATGAAATCAATTTCAAGGCCAGCAGGAGCTGATGAGAAATGCCAACTGCCACTATAGCCCTCTGGGCTTACTTTCTCACGGAGACTTGCGTGCTGTAATATTTTTCAAGGAAAATGCCAAAAGGTTGAGAGACCAATGATGCATTTAGGAGACTTTGTGGGAAATGCAGTTCTGTGCTGTGACAGGATTACAGACCAGGCAGCGCAAGAGTCCCGGTACCTGCAGTACCCCATTGGCCGTGCTGGTCTTTCAAAATTCAAGTCTCTCTCATGGCATTGCATCCAAAACCCCTGAACTTCCTGTGAGGTCCCTCTCACAGGGCCGTGCTGGCCATTGGAGGCTAGAAGGCAGCAGTAATTCTCTCTTAATTCAGTTGAGCTGGTAGCTCTGATTCTGGTCCCAGTGAGGAGCTGCTATGATGAGTCAGAAGAGTCTTCTGCAATTACATGTTGGCTCAGGGCAGTACCCACGGGCCTCCACCTTTCTGCACTGGCCCAGCACTGAGTTTGCAAAGCAGGTACCTCCCAGGCTGACAGAAATTGCTCACAGAAATAGACTTTCACAGCAGTTTTTCTCCCTGGCCTCAGTCCGTTTTGGTCAATTTTGCCAAATGTTAATGAATCTGTAGAGAGTTAAAATCCAGTGAGTGACTGTGCTGAGAGACTCACAACCCTCTGTCCTGGTCAGAGTGATTCCCGAGCTCATGGAGTGCCTCCTGAGGAAAGTTCTGTAATTGAGGTGGAGGCTGAATGTGAATCTGTACGTGTGACGGCTGCTTCATTGTTAGGATAAATGAGCTGAACCACATCTTTTCCAAACACACAGTTCTTGCAGACTGTCTTTGAGTTTTTTAAAGTCTTCACTGTAAAAATATATTATGTCCATTACCACTTCTGAGTCCACTCCAAATACGCTTTGGTACTATTAGCTATAAATATGCTCCAACAGATAATGTCAAAGTAACAACCATCACAAGAGGAGGTAAATAAATGGAGGCCATGGGTTCATGAGTGCTTCAAAGAAGTTCTGTTGTGTGTGCCCCTGAGTGATTCTGCAGAGGGCTTACATCACCAGGGAAGACCTGGAAATCACTGATACTTCCCTAAGGAACAATAGAGAAATGGCGCTGAGCTGTGAGCAGCCAATAAAATATTGCATGGCTGAAATGTGTTACTGGCTGCAAGTCTTGAAGGGTAGGTCGAGGATTTTTACAGATAGAAAAACAACCCAAGACTTTCCACTCCTCTGGTTGCATTTCTTCTGTGTTGTGTCCAGCAGTTAGCCTTCAGGGGACAGAACAGATAGAGGTGCAGAATTCATCTAATTTTCCTCCTTAGACTGTGGAAAGAGTTTAATGAGTGGCAGGATGATGTCTAGATGGCCCACAGGGGTGTGGTGTCTTTAGCATGGAGAAGCTTCATCTGGGGTTGATCAAAAGAAGTCTGTTGTGTTGTGGAATTTATAAAGAGCTCTGGACAGAGTGAAATAGTTTTGTCAAGGTAGCAATAGTCTTCCTCCAAAACACATATTATTGGGCTATTGTAAATGCCATAGGTGAGTTGTGGTTCATAAGGTCAAGGGACAATTGCTTTCATCTGTCTGAAATATACTCGGAGAGCCTATTAGTACATCGTGTTTAGTGTTATCCTGGCTGAGTTAATTCAGTCCAGCTCTGGCCAAGTGCCACCACATAAACCTCGCTGACATTTTCATTCCCATTTCCAGCAGCCTTTGCTGGCAGCAGACCCTCTGATTGCTTCCCACTCAACTCAAGTTTTAAAAACTTTGGAAGAATCTCTTCTTTGTGCAAAACAATTTGATGTTCTTTCTCTGCCCAAGGAAACACATTCTGGCAGCAAGATCACTGAAAAAACTGATACAACAAACTCCAATGAACTTATGGCTGTTTATTCTCTGTCCTCAACCGGCATCTCCTGCAGATGGAAACCAAACCAAGAAGGAATGAAAAGCAAGTTGGTAGAGACCTTTGCTATTCTCTGTATGACCTCCAATGACCCAGAGTTATAGGAAGGGTCCTTGAACGTCTGTGGGAGCTGCAGTAATAGAGAGGAACGTGTCTCTTCCCTTACAGGTTGACCATGAGCCTCCATGCCTGTGGCTCGTGCCACTGCTAACTAGGTTTTTGTGGAAATCAAACCCTCTTTCTCCAATTCTTCCTCCAATTTACTAAATTTCCCTTCCAAACTATAATGGATGACAAGAGAAGAACACCAACAGCAGCTGGCTTTGGCTTCTATAATTCTCCTATCTTTATCTCCTTTACAACACTAGGCATTTCTTGTCTGTTTTGTCTAACCTATTTTTACACATCCCCCTTGCAATGTGATGAATTGTGTCCTGTGGGTGCCTGTTTTTCTCCATTAACCATCAAGTGAGTCCAGATAACTTGTTGTGATGGAGATGTCAACACTGAGGACATTTACGTTTGGGCAAAGAATATCACTCCAGAGTGTCTAAGGGGTAAGATTCATCTCATCACATTTTAGGTGTCCAGAGTGGATGTCAACAGCTGAGCTGAACACATCTAGACTTTTTTCTTTTTCAACAGAGACAACTCATCCTCAGATGTTTGAAAGAAAAGATGACTAATCTATCCTTTGGCTATAAAAGGAGTCAACGTGGCTAGCCGAGATGTCAATATATATTTTGCAGATGACTCAGGGTGGGATTTAACTCAAGTGTCTCACAGAGTTGCAGAGCAATGTCTGAGCCCGGGTCTATGGTCACACATCATCATTTGTCAGCAGGTCGTCTGGCTCGGCTCTGCTACTGATGGTTTAGGGAAAAAATATCACCTGAGTCTGGCCCTTCTGAACCTGATGACTGAATTTCCCCAGACTCTAGCAGTAGTGAGACCAAAATCCAACCTCTCTTTTGACTTTGATGTTCTGTCTAGCAGCAAATAGAACACTCACGTTGGGCATCCATATCTCTAAACATGCAAACAGCTCACTGGGAAAGACTTAAGTCTCTGAGTACACTGCTGGGGGGACGACACCGACACCGGAGATACAGAGGGAGCTGATGTTGGCTGTTACCTTAGCAACAATCTCCATCTGGTAGGAATTCGAAGCAGGTGGTCTGACCCCTGGCAAAAGTGTTTGAATGTTTAATGACTTAAATAACCGACTAATTCTAGGCTGTTCTGAAAGGGAGGAGCATGTAGCCCCAGTTGAACATCACTGGTAACCATAATGGGTGAAGTCAACAGAGTCTTGTTTTGCATGCTCAGACTTTGGCAATAAAGGTGACATGAAAGTACATGGAAGATATCGTGTTCCAAAGAAAACGGGCCTGATTTTCCCCTTAGACCAAATTTCTGCTATCCTAAATCCATAGCGAATTGAGTCAGTATCTATTTCTGAAAGGAGACACGGTGGTTGAGGGTGTTGGTAATACAGTAATATCAAGCTGTTATGCAGCAATGCCAATCCCTGGATGTGAATACCCAGTAATGCACAGAGGGGGAGGGTACAACTCCACTTGCATTTCACTTAGTAATTGATTTTCATTTATTTTTTTTCTTTTTTTTTTTTGTGTGTATTTTGTTGTGGCTGAATAATTCTAGATGTTCTGGTGAGTTTGGCTCAGCCTTGAGTTTGTTTCATGGACAGTGTGTAGGGCCCTTTTTGGCTGAAGTCTTGTGAAGAAGTAATAGGAAAAGACTGTACAAGGCTGCCTGCTTCAGTGGTCCTAAACCCCAGAGCTTTATGATATATTCTAGAGTGCCATCTGTTGTTTCTTCACTTGCAATTAACTTAAAAATCAAACAAAGATTCAGATTGGAACACCGCTTTGGAGATCCATCTAGTCTAACCTCCTGCTGAAAGCAGGACTCAAAGCAGGGCTTACACACAGGCCGAAGCTCTTGCCATAGACATCTTCTTGACAAAGGCTCTTCTACCTGAACCAAAGAGCTCCACTCTGGTGGAGACTTCAATCTCCACATGCATTTATTTTGTGGCTTCTTTCTGACTGATGGGAGGAAGATAAATTGCAATAGAGTTTGTGGGGTTTTTTTTCAACTGTGGTCTGCTGGAACCTCTTATTGCTATAGGCCACCAATAAATGGCTTCTAATACATTATAATATCCATCTTAATATTCATGCCTCGTTTTCTATTGTGTCATAAGAATAGCTATCTTGCCACCTATTTTTCCTGTGGTACAAGCCACTTCATGCAGACCAAGTGAAACCTGATCACCTAGCACCTGTTTCAGCCTTACCTTTCCCTGTGCCTTTCATATTATTTAGTACAGAACTATGGCTGTGCTGGGCTTTGGCTGTCAGCAGCAGCCCTCCCATGCTTCCTTTATAGTCCTGGGCTAGTTCCCCAGGGTCTCGATAGTCCCTGGTAAAATAAGCTAAACTACTTCTTTCTCTTTACTAACCCTCAACAGGTGACCATCTCAGAAGGAAAGATCTGCATTAATTAGCCATTTAAGGCTGGCTGGGTCTGCTTGGGTGGCTGTCAGGGAAGTAGCTGATGTGGTTCATAGTAGTTGAAATATGTCATTTGTTCACAGAAAGTTTGTTTTGCCTTTTAATCTTCGTAAATCAAGAAGATTTACGTGCAAGGAGGTCAGCATCGTATGTTAGGTTTTAACTGAACTGTTATTTAGCTGGCATGGCCATGCCTTGCCCTCCCCAAAGGCTCCTTGGGGATTCATCAGTTACTGGTTTTAATAGGAGGGGGGGCGAAAGGTCAGGACATCTAAATGAGCCTTATCAATCTGATAATTTAAGGCTTGGGAAGCCTGAAAGTCCATGCAGGGACCAACTTTCGCATTTTATAACCTTATGAAACACAAAGCCTGTGCTCATAAAAAGCTGGTGAAAGGATTTTTGGCTCGGTAGGTAAAGTAAATTTTGGATCTGCGCAAAGAAGACAAAACTCCTCTAGGATAACAAGGTGGGATGCGCTGTGGAGAACTGAGTTTTCTGCCAGCAGACGAGCAGAAGTGGAGCTGCTGAGGAAAACATCACTCCTCCGTGCCTTGCACCCCATCTTTGCCTTGGTGGCCACCATCATCAGAACGCTGCATATCTGTGTCCTATTGTGGTATGAAAAACGTAAAACAGTTCTTCTATATGAAGATTTGGCCACCACTTCCTTGGGCCAAAGTAAAGCAAGGAATGGGGTCCTGAGGGAACACTTTGCCACTCCAGGCAACTGCCTACTTTGCATAAGACCAGAGCAAGTCCTAGCCTTAAAAATGGTGTTTCAGAATCCTACTGTCTGGGAATGCACAAATGAACTCTGGCCTGAATCACTCAGGTCTGAATTACTCCTCGCATGCTATTCACAGAATTTTCAATTGTTGGCCACAGATCATTAGGAAAATGCACACACAAGTCTCATTCACTCATGTAATTTAGATTTTGTACTGCAGTTTGAGGTTATCTCTAAATTCTCAGTTAGTATTTGTATAAAGGAGAACAATCAGATAAAAATCCAGATATCTTGAAGATCTTGTGACATGAAAAACCTTTGTAAAAATTGTGAGGTTCTTGTTATGTTTTTAAAAAAAGAACTCAGTTCAGTATGGGTTTCATATTTAGATAAAGATCATAAAATGGAGATTTCTCTGCAGCAAGCAAATAAACGACTGTGTGGGGATGGATACAAAGGCAAACGTAAGCTGAAAAGAAATAAATAACTTCAAAGCCTGGATCTTGTGTGTTCTATAGAGAAAGCTCTGTTAATTGAAACGAAAAACTTCTTTGCATCATTTCTTTTCACTAAACCTATCCTTGGAAGAAATCTTTGGTCAAAGGGATGAAAGATTCCCACATCTGTGTAATCAATATTGCAGCACGTGGGGCTTGAGGTCAGGAAGGGATGGCACCATGTTCAAAACACTCAACACTCCAAGGACTGTGTTTTCTAGATGCATCCAGGGCAAGGGCTGCAAGTGGAGCCTTCCATACTCCAGCTGAGTGTTCCAGTGCTCGAGCTGTTCATCATTCTAGGATGGATTGGTCTTTTGTCGTTCTTAATGAAACTTCAAAAGCTTCTGGCTGTTCTGATGCAAAATGAAAACAAATGTGCAAACCTCAAATAGTTTCACAATTCGTCTTTTCCAGCCATGCCAGATTCTTGGAGTGTGTCATTAATCTTTACAGTGGGATAGCTGAGTTTCTTACTAGGGGTTTGCTTCTTGCTTACTTTGGGTCTGTAAGTCTCTTGTCTTCTCCCACAGTCTTCATGGATAAATGAGAGGTGGTGCAAGTACCATGCCTCTGACCAAGCCATGCTGCTGCTGCTGGTTAGCTCCTGTCTGCCCCGTTTCTGGTGGATAAACCTTCATCTCATGATGCTTAAGGATGTCAGCTGTGACGTTCCTTTCCTGAATTTCAACAGTCTCATGGTTTTTGCAACCCCAGTACTGAAGTGTTGCTGGATGTGGCTTTTTACTTAAGTAAAGCAGGGTCTCCATTCTCTGTTGGACACAGTGTTCAGTCCCTGCCAATCCATCCTGCTTTATGGAAGGCTCACGTGCACATCCAGTTAACAAACTGTCCCAGGAGCAAAGAGATTCTTCCACATTTGCCATTGCTACAAGACCAAACAAAACATCCTTGTGGAAATTAAATGCTGCATGTGTGTTTGAGTTACTAATAGAGCTGTGGTCTTTGTCCAATGGGAGTAGAAATATGTGGACATAATAGAAATTAAATGCACTGTCCTGGTTCCATGGTTACTAAGAAACAGGAGGATACTGGTACACTAGAGTTATTTCATTCCCAGATGAGGAATATGCTTGGACTGAAATACAAGTTTCTTTTTTTTTAAAACGTTTGTATTTCTGAAATGCAAGAGCAAGCAGCCCGATGTGACCTGCCCAGCCAGTAAATGGTCCGGCTTGTTTCGCACACTCCGTCCTTTCAGCAAAAGTTGATACGTGCCTTTGTTTACTTAATTAGTTTTGCTCTTTTTTGTATGAAACTACGTTGCCTTCAGCAGATCATGTTTTCTTCTCAGTAGGTAAAAATAATGAAAAGGACTTACTCCAGATGAAGAAAAAGTTCCCACCTTTTTTGCAAGTGACCTTCAGGAAACCAGCAAGACAAGACAGAAACAGAAGCAAAGGTGGGGGTCAGGTCTGGCAAACACAGTGTTATGCTGAAAAGCGGGGAGGGCTTTTTCACCAGTCTCTACCCAGTCATCTCTCTGCCAGGAACACCAGACTCACTGGGCAGCCAAGGGAGTGGAGAAGACACGTCACTGCCTCGTCCTCCTGCCCCTCGGATTTCACTAGTCAGCTGCTTGGGGAACATCCTATTGCCTCAAAACCCAGGGAACAAAGGCACCGGGCTGCATCATAAGGATCAGCAGCAAAAAGCTTTCCTTGAGGAAGGCTTTCCTGCTGCCACCAGTTCCAGATCATGCAGGCTCCTCGCCGCCTCCGTTAGTCATCTCTGCCCACCCGCTGGCGTCCGGCTGATCCTTCTTGCTTCCAGCCCCATTTCTTTCTCTATGGTGAGCCCTGGCAGGGAGTTTCATCCCATTCAGCTCTTAAGATTTGATTGCGCCTCTAGTGAAGTGAACACTCATTAAGTTAATTTCAGCAACAATATAAACATCGAAGAGCAGGATGTGGTGGGCTGCCATCAGGGCTTATTTATGGCTTTCTGCAGCTTCCTAACGTGCTGCTGTTGAGGACAGAGCAAGGCTTTGGGGGAACTTTTAGGAGCTGCATTTCAAACCTGACTTAGAAGCCCCAAATAGTGATTCCCACAGAGAAGAGCAGAGGTTTGCAAGACCTGGCATGAGCGTGGGGTCTGACTCTCCTGAAATATGTCGACTACAGAAAATAATGGATATAGATAAGAGATTTCACTGTGCTGCTTATATCCCTCTAGAAGAATGACAGCTCTCAGCTGCTTTGTGTTCACTGGTTCAGAGCAGCACTGGAAGATTTGGAATAATTTCAGCTCTCCAGGAGTCTGGTACTTCTAAGGGAAAACTCTGTGTTGTTTTGGTTTGGTTTGTTTTCTCTTTCAAATCCCTCCAATCGATTTCCATTGAAATCATTAAAAAATTAGCATTTTGTGAGGATGTTTAGATTTTGACTGCTTGCAGCATACCAAATATGCACTCTAACCTTTTGGTTTCCTCTTGCTGCCAGTTCACTGTGCAAGCTAAAAGGCTTTGTTCTGACTTTTGCTAAAACCACTTGCATTCTGTTAAAACCTGAATGTAACTGTTGATGATGAATGCTGCACAGTCATTGTGAGCATTCATAATGCAAAGCAATGTTGTGATATGTAAATGTTGCCAGAAAACTTTCCTATTTAAACAAAGTTCGAAGTGAAACAAAAATATTTACGTAGTTCACACCTGTTCCCAGAGGAAATGATAAATACTGACTTTGCAAAGCTTGTTTTCATCCCAAGTTGCATCAAAATATCAATTGCTCCTGAAAATATCATTGTTTCTGGCCATCCTTGTTATCTTCCCTTAAATAACAAACCTTTCCATGTTTTCTCATGCAGCTCTGCATCTGGTTTCCCATTTGTTCATTTTATGCCGATTACCTGGTGCTACCCAAACCCCTGCAACTTGCTGGTTTCTCCTGTTTCCAGCAGCCTGGAAATCTCTTGATTTTCACAGCAGGGCATAGGAGGACTCTGCAATTGGCAGAACTGTGCTAATTGATTGCCTCATTTAGTTCTTTGAAGACTGAAACAATCCCACCAAGTCGGATGAGGATTTGGAAGCTGACGAAAGGCTTCGCTTGTGTTGGGCATGACATATAAATATAAAAACTGTTGTTATATCTCCTGTTAGTATAATTACCCAGTCAGATTACAGCACTGGCAGTATTTGCTCTGGAATTAAAGCACTTGCAGGGCTATGAAGTACTGTACGTGCTCTGGTAAATCAATCACCTTGAAAACAACATCGTGTATTATAAAGTCAAGAGCAAGAACAGGAGGCAGAAACCCTGATTCACAAAAGATTTCAGTGGAATTCACCTTCTTGAATGGTTTCAAGGGTCTTGTCTTTGCTATTCTTTGCCCTTCCTGGATTTTGGGCCATTCCCATTTCTCCCAAGTCAGTGTTGCTTCATCCAAGATGAGGAGATTTATCAGATGGATGAAGAGATGTGTAACCATCTACTACAGCCCTTCTGCTGTGCAAGCATCTCTCCGGGACCCCAGCCAGGTTGTAGCTCTGCAGCTCCGTACAAACTTCCCATTCTTCCCGTGCATTTCCCATGCTGTGTGCACCCCTGTGCAGGCACTGGAGATGGGCAGCTACACGTTGTACCAACCTTTGAGTTGGAGTTTTGCCCCTGTCCAGCTGGGGTCTGCTGCAGTTGTAAATTCATTCTTCAAATCCAAAATTCATTTGAAGAGCATGTTAGAGGGAGGAAATAAACTATTTACTCCTCTTGCCTCTGTTCTTACAAACGTCTCTTTATATTTTCATTCTCCTCGAACGCTTAGCAGCAGTTCTTTTCAGACGTTCTAAATATTGCTAGCTGTTCCAGGTAGCAGAACAAGTATTATTGCCTTACAAAAGGAACCACCTGCTTTCTTTCCCCTTCTGTAGCAAAATCCATGAGGAATGGCTGAATGGTGGGCTGAGAGTGACTTGGATATGGCTCATGTACTCTCTATCAGGTTTCTTTTCGTTTAATCTATACTGACATTCTAACAAGTCTTTGCAAAATGGTCATGCATTTTCTAGAGCCATATCTCCAGCTCATAGAGCACATGTACAGAGCAGTGTTTTATAATCGCTGTCTTTACTGTAGGCATGCTTTAAATCTTGAATGTTGACATGTGATGGCTGCTCTATAATGTAGACATCTCAGAAATCCACCAAGAATGTCTGGCTGAACAGGAAAACAGTCTAATGAAACAGCATGACACTAGGAACTGCACTTTTGGGGTCCTGCTTTCCACTTAATAATTAATTTTGATTTTTACCCATCTGAACACTAACGTGTTCCTGACAAGGCATTGAGATACTTTAGTTACGGAGTCTTGAACAGCTAGAAACGATGCTGATGTTTTCCTTTAGCATCTGACTGGCTGGCTGAGATCCTGCAGAGTGGATCAGATCAACTCTGATCAACACTTCTTACCATGGTTTCATTGCAGGAGGTGTTAGTGTTTTCAAAGTGTGTTTTTTTTTTTTCTGAGCAGTGAGCATCTGAGGTGTACTGAAATATCTAAATGAAATACAATAAAGATAGTTGCAAAGTTATACTAACTGACTCACTGTCATTAATTAAAGTCCAGTGTAAGTGGGAATTTTGTCAGTCCAATTAACTAAAGCAGGCACCATAAAACGTTCATATTTGATTTCTTCTTCCTCTCACTTCCTTCTCATCAACTACTTAACAGGAGACAGTAGGTAAAAGTGAACACACACTGTTTGTCTCCACTGCTTTTCCAAAACATGCTCGAGGCTGTTGAATGTGCTCTGAAGTGTTAATGCTGAATTTGGCTTGCTAAATGACTAAGCCCAGCTAGCTCGGGGTGTCTGCTCCTTGCTTCCCTTGATCCTGCGTGGTGCTGAGCACGGGGGAAGATCAGCCCCTGTTAGTAAGTGTGAGTGACTGCGAAGTCGGAGGGATCTCATCAGCACTCCCACGCTGGCACTGGCATTCGGGCTGCAGAAGAAAAGCCCTTGTCTCCATGGACACCAAAACAGGGAGGACTAATCAGAAAATATCGATAGGGTAAAATGTCAGCAGCTGAGAACTAAACCAGTATGTGATCTTTAAAGGAGAGCAGTGAATCATCTCTTAGTTGTGAGAGGTGAGGTGATCTCTGACTGCAGGGAAGCTTTGGCTTCGGGGAAATCCAAGGGGTAATTTGCATCTTTCGTTATTATTAATAGCAGTGTCACAGTACTGGAGCAGCATCCCAGTGTGTTTCGATGCTGGATAAACAGAAAACAAAGAAGGTGTCAGGTCCAAGGAGTTTGCTGTCTGAGTAGCAGGCAGGAACCGGGAGGGGCTGGGAAGACTGAGCTGAGACCCAGGATATCTTGGACACCAGACTGCTGAGACCTGACACGTTCAGCACCAACGCCAAAGCTCAGGCAGGGGCACATCCAGAGACCCTGGGAGCGGTGCCAGGTTAGGCACTGACCTTGTAGGGCCAGGGGAAGGTTCCTGCTTTAGGTCCTGCCTCATCTAGTCCGTGCTTGCAGTATTAGATGCTGTGTAACACGGCCCCGATGTCCCCTGGGAGTTAAAACAAGATGTTCCGGCCCCTAATCACTGCCATGGGACAGCTGTGAGTTGAGAAGATACTTAATACAGTTTGCTCTCCCAAAAACTAACAAAGACCTTACAAGTTAGCCCATTTATGATTCCAGAGGGGAATTTTCTCATCAGTTTTCAAATCAGAACCTCCTCAAATCCCAGAGCTAATCAGACACTGATTTACTGCTTGGTTTTGCTATATAATTTGCAAAAATACATCCAGAGGCTTGGCTGTAATGGCAGTGCCTTTACATTCCGCAGTTCTCTGAATATATCTGATTACATTAGTCAGAGAACTGAAGTAGTTGTCAAATGGAAAGGACAACTTCAATAGATCCAAGTTTACTGCTTAGAGAAAATGTAGTAGGAGAAAAAGAAGGCAAATAATTCACCAGCTTATGCAATTTTTGATTGTGTGCATGCCAGGCATCAATCGGTACTTTGGGAACACACTTTAGTGGGTTTCTGCTTCTCTTGGAATATTTAACTGGTCTTAATTTTAAAAAATCATACATTATCTGTGTCACACTGAGATCTGTCTCTTTAACGTTCAAGAAAAGTGTCCCAGAATGGACTTTCCTGTGGTATGAAATGTGATTGAGCGGAGACAGGATCTGGAAGATTAAAAGGGCTTATCTTGTCTTGAAAGACAGGACAACTGCAAGGGGTCTCTTCATCAATGTGATTAAGTCTGCAGGTACAGTCTGATGCTCTCTCAATGTCAGGTATGAGTGATGGGGAAGGAGCTGATTCCTAAGGCAGAGATCAGGTTTTAGATCAGTTCTCCAATATTGCCTTCTAGGAACACTCATGAGAACAACCCATTGAGAGGATTTATTGTCAAGGAGAAGAGCAAGACAAGAAATTTTGTGCTAATAGTGCAGTTCCTTTTCAGAAACTTCTAGCAGGAAAACGGACCTTCTTAAACGTAGGGAAAGGAGAAAAAAAGAAAAAAAAAGAAAGAAAAAAAAAAAAGAAGGTGCTTTGTTTGAGCTTTTTAGGAAAGTAATTGTCTGTTTTCCAATTCCAGCTGAGGTCTCCTCCCTGTGCTCATGGAGGTGATATTTTCCCCCGAAATGACTAAGACACCATTAGACAGTCACTCTGCCAGTCTCACTGTGGGGCTGCGAGGAGGGGAGAAATGAGTAACAAAGGGGATGGAGAGCGGGGAGAAGGAGGGAACGCAGAGACCCTGTGAGATAAGGGGCCGCTCAGAGAGCCAGGCTGTCCAGTTTGCACCTGACAGGCTCACGAGACAGAGCAAACACAAAGTATTTTATTTTCCCTATTATACTGTTTTAATGACTTGCTAGTGCTCATTACCACTTTGTTAAAAGCCCACAGCAGACACAATGGCTATTTATGTTTAGGCAGTTGTGCTGGGATTTCAAGTCATTATTGCTGCTGTTAGCTCCAATTCTGATGTAGACATTTTTGACATTTAATCATATTGGAAAAGATTTTTTCCTCTTTAATTTCAGAGGATTTTAAGGTCTGTTCTTCAGATATATAATGTAAGTATTAAAACAACAGTGGTCATTCTGCCTGCCACCAGGCTCTGACTGACCCTTGAACTGCTTTATGATTGTTGCACTGTTATTGCAGGATGTTATGATGATTATTTTTAAAAAGGACTAAAGCAGTGAGTAGGAAGTTAGTTTGCACTATGTTATAATTAATGCAGAACAAATCTGACTGTAATCAGGATGTTTTGATTGCAGTCTAGTGGGATTTCTGGATGTCCTTTTTAGCCATGACATCATGCAAACCTGATTTTGACACCATTAGAGGGAAGGAATCGAGATGGGAACTGAGGGTATTGGGAGGGAAGGAATCGAGATGGGAACTGAGGGTATTGGGAGGGAAGGAATCGAGATGGGAACTGAGGGTATTGGGAGGGAAGGAATCGAGATGGGAACTGAGGGTATTGGGAGGACTCATGTACAACTAAGCCTAGAGGAGTCGACTACTCAAACCCATTTGGTCCATTCCTGCTCACAGGCAGAGATCAAGTATCTGAGGAGATAGTTTAAGGGATAAATTTCCAGATTCTGATTCATAGTTATTGAATTGACATTCAGGGCTACGATGAATTTTTCCTATTAGCATTTTCAACAAAAAAATCTAAGAGACGTCAGTGTCAGAAAATTTTAAAGATTATGCAGAATGAGCCAGGCCATCCCTTGTTGCCTTAAAATCCCCACAGTCTCCTCTCATAAAGCTAAGATAGAAGAGATTGCTTTGTGATATTTCTCATAATCCTTGTAATAAGTTCTTAACTATTGCAAAAGAATGAAGGGTCCAAATTATCAGCAAAACCGTTTTGAAAGAGTCTCAGTTCTGACATTAAAAAGGCAGGCTAATTAATCAGTGCAGCGACAGGAAAAGATATGGTTGAGTTTCCATAGAAAAATCTATCTAACAGCATAAATCCAGACTGTTTATTCAGGCCTTGTCTTCAATAATGTCTCCTCTCGCATCCTAAAAATATCAGCAGGTTCTCCAATTCTTTATTCCCAAAGTCTTTCAAAGGACTTTTCCCCTGGCAGCCAACAAACACGCTGATGGAACACTAGCTCTGCTTGCTCTTTTACGAGTAATCTTGGCAGCTTAGTGCACGTACACAGGTTTTCTTGATGCATCAAACAGCAAGATTTGGGATACGGCAGAAATCTACATTGTTGGCACAGATTTGTTCCTGATGGCTAACACAACAGCATGTGAATAATTTTCAATACAAAATATCTTCTAGTGGACTACCAGAATTGTTCCATCTAACAGTCATGGCAGGTGCCCCGGGTATCAAACGCAGCAGAGTTTAGCTCAGCTTAGCATTTGCATTGTCCCCTATTCACCGTGTTCAAGTTTTCAGCCAAATTCTGGCTGGTGGTCTGATGAAAATCATAGAATCATGGAACCATAGAATGGTTTGGGTTGGAAGGGACCTCAAAGATCATACAGTTCCAACCCCCCTGCCATGGGCAGGGACACCCTCCACTACACCAGGTTGCCCAAAGCCTCATCCAACCTGGCCTTGAACACTTCCAGGGATGGGGCAGCCACAGCTTCTCTGGGCAACCTGTGCCAGTGCCTCACCACCCTCTGAGTGAAAAATTTCTTCCTTAGATCTAATCTAAATCTCCCCTCTTTCAATTTAAAGCCATTGCCCCGTGTCCTGTCACTACATGCGCTTGCAAAAAGTCCCTCTCCAAATGGACAGAAGCTAAGCAGTACTTCCTTTCCACTGAAATATTTAGAGATAAGTACACCACAACTTTCCGCAGTGATAAGAAGAAAATATAGTTATATGTGGTATTTGGGAGAGAAATGGCAGCTGGACCTTAGAGAACGGCTCATTTCTTCTCAAGGCGGTGATTCCTTCTCAAAGTGTTGCTGAACTCCAGCAGTTCACAGTCTCCCCTTGAGTCACGGGTTTTTTAAGCGTACTTTGTCAGTATTGATGAGTCAATGTCCCTCCAATCTGCTAACCAAAAGCAAATTAGCAAACTAGCCAATTCCTGTGGCAATAAAGTCATTGATATCTGTAGCAAAACCTGACAATTTCTGTTATTACTTTTCCGCTGTCTGAAGAAAGGCATTTTCCACCATCAGAAAGAAGGATATCTCACGTACAGCCTTCATCAATGACTTAAATTCCTTGGTGATTTTTGTTTAGCCTTTGAAAGAGAAGGACTGCTGCGCTGACAGGGAATTCTTCCTCTTTATTGTGGCGTTGGAGCATAAATGAGATATGACAGAACATCTTCAGGTTGCCTTTGGCATAGTTTTGTGTTAAATGCTTCTTTAAATTGAAGGTTTTCTGCATGGCAGTGGCAGGACACACCAGGTCTACTCTCCTTTCTTGTGCAGAGAATTTTCTTTTTTTCCCATTTGGGTTGCATTTATTTCTAGGAGTCATCTGTCCTATTTTATGTTCAAGTACTGAGCTAAATAAATAGGATTGAGATGATTAGAATCCCTAGGTGCACATTTAAAGCATCTCACAAAGCCATTAAGGATGGATAAGAGCTTATCTGGGTTCTGATGAGGTCCTTATGTTATAGCCTGTATAGCTTTGATAGCTTTGCTTTGGTATCAGCACCCAGATGTGTGTGGTCGTCTTCCTTGACCAAAGGCCACGTGAGTCGAATTTACCTCTGGTGTCCTCAACTGCAGTCAAGTTTGCTTATTAGGGGAAATACTTGGTGCCTCATGCCTACAGGAAAACGAGGAATTTGGCCTCAAAACTACATCTCTCATCAGACATAGCATCACAATACGGAAAACTCTCAGTAATGCTATTATTGTGCATGCTTGATGACCTTGACATCTATATTTTTTTCATGTGTAGTCACTGTGAGAAGTATTAAAAATGCTGTACAAAACCCACAGCATTTAAACAAAGCTTCTGGAGTACAATGCCTCTATTTAAAATCAAAAACAAGCATTGAGGCCAGCGCTGAAGGATCTGCAACTTCATGGCAATTAACAAAGACAATTATATTCTCATAATGAGGAGATTTTTTTTTTAAACTCTGTGGTTCTAATTATAATTAGGCAGTCATACATAGACAGCTCCTGCAGGACACTGAATTGAATTGAACACTTGCAGTAACCTTTTTTGAATGCTTATGCACAAAAATGTGTGAAATTCTGTCCCCAAATAATGACAGAACTAATTTTCTTTATCTGATGCAGTCACTTCTTTGTTGTGCAACAGACCCAGAATTTAAGGCTGAAATCAGACTCTCTTAAAAAAAAAAAAAAAAAGAGTTTCTGATTCGACCTTGTGCTGGAGAATCTGCTTGTGTTTGGGAATGCATAGTCCTCGTAGAGTTCCTTCACAGGTTCGAGTTGCTCTGAATGAGAGATTTATGTAGGGTGCTGGTGGAGGTTGCTTTCCTGGGAATCATATCACAGTTTCATAAGGGGAATGGCACAGGAAAAGAACATTATGGTCATTGTTAACTCGTTATCCACTTGTTTGAAAATAGAATTGTAAATGAAAATTGATTGTAAATGAAAATTTAAAATCTGATTTAGATACAGTGTATTAAGAAAGGAAAACTCTGGAGTACAGCATTTCCAGGAAAGGAGATCCTGCAGCTGCCTCAGTTGTGACCTCTGTATATACCCATGCCCTACACAGATGATAAACACAACTGATGATGAATACAACTCCTCCTCCTCCAGGCCCCAGAGTCTTCTGGCAAGTTTAAATACCAGCCTGGTATCGAAGCATCCCATCTGGTAGTAGCTATGTGTCTGGGCATATTCTTGGCCCAGCTTTCTTGGTGACAGTATCCAGACTGATAGAGATCATGGTATGTTTCTGCAGACACCACTGCCCAGCAAGGATCCCCTGGAGAATCCCCAGGGAAAGGCTTTGATTAACAGGAGAAAGATGAAAAGGGGATCTCTTGGCTGAAAAGCACGTCTGACTGTCATTCCTCCTACTTGTCTAACCAAGGCCAGGGTCAACGCACTGGGGTAACTCTGTTCCTCACAGCTCCAGGCTGCTGGAGGGAGAAATAAATGACAGCTGGTTTTACAGTCAGCTGCCAGAGCTGCTGCACGGGCCGTGCAGCGAGAGAAGCTATGAGACTAATGAACGTTCAACGGCAGGCAGCCTTGTGAGATCCTAGTCATCCTCCTCGAGTTGACCCAGAAATAGGACAAGTTTCATAGCACTGCTCACATCAACGGACCCCTAGAAGTGACTTTACTCCAAATGAGTAGGGAGATGGACAAACTGACTGTGCATCAGTCACGAGTTATGAGAGACAGGATGTATAGCTCTGATCTCAATCACACTAGCACGTCAGCTTGCGTATCACAACTCCTTGTGGTGATGATGCCTTCACCGCATCCCTTGGGATGCATGCCAAGTGCCCAGTTGCTCCCTCTCTTTATAATATTTTCATCATGTCTCACCTAGAAGGTCCTTTATTTTCCTAGTATTGTTCTTTGCCAGGTGCTGACTCTGCACAGAGGTTTGCTAATTGTAATTCAAATTATTCATTGCAGTTCAGACAAAGGCAACAAATTAATCCATTAGAATGTGAAAGATCAAAGCATCTCATCCCTTGTTCGATCCGCAAGGGAAAGCAGCAACCCAGGCATCTCTCAGAGCATGAGTAAAAAGCAGCAAAAGCACCTGATCGAAAATTGGAATTTTCCTGCCGCAGGAAGCACCAATATTTTCTCCCTTGTTTGTTCTTGGGCGAAGGATAAAAATGGAAAATGTCTAAGGACTTGCATTAAAAAGACCTTTTTGACTCTACCACACAGAACACTTTCCATACCAGTCAGTTCAATTGTTTGTGAGCGTTTTCTTCTAGAATTGACACTCCGCACCTTACTCCCACTCATCCCTGCCTTGAGCTCATGGTCTTCTTTGGTCTGATGTATCAGCCCTGTACTGCCGTGCTGCAGCACACCTGAAAAGAGAAGCACACAGTATCCGTGCTGGAATTCACATGAGGTATCTGATGGACGCAGGATCAGACCCGGTGCCCCGTCTCTAAATTGTTTTGCTTTAACTTCCCCAATCAGAAATGAAAAATTCAGCATTTCCCCTGGAAAAATGTTGAAACATTGAAAATGGAGCAAAGCCACATATTCTGCCAGGTTTTTTCTTCCTGAAATGCAAATCCATCTTGACACATGATCCCTATCCGCTTCTAAGTACAGGATTGAGAGCTCTGGAAAACAAGTCGCTCTGTTTTTAAGCAGAGTGTTAATGGCCACAGGAGAGGAAAAAATTCCTCCATACCACTCCAGGCCCTTCCCTTGAGAACACTGTCTTATATGCTGCCTGTAACAGGAGTCTCAGGTGACTCTTAGCAGGGATGGAGGTGCCTGTATTGGAGACAGGTGGTCAGATGAATTTGTCCTCAATCTTGCTGAGCATGGAAACGAGAGGATAACCAGGTAACCCTACTTTTAGCAGTGGGCATGGAGTCATTAACAGTTTGAGTGAGGGTGTGTACACCAATCCCTTGACTTCCTATAAAAAGGTTACATTACTGGACCTAAATAATGTAGGAATAAACTTCTCTGCCCTTGAGATCTCTATGAATGTGCCCAGGGACCACTCGTGTAACCGCTTAGTTGTACATGCCCAGGCAGTGGTACCAGTTAAGTGCCACCAGCAAGTGGTGGTAGGAGTATAAGCTGTTGGGAGCAGGTTGGTGTTGACAAAACTCTTGCAGCAGCCCAGTAAAGTGCTATTTTATTAGAATAAAACAAGCCATTTAGCAGCGTGAACCGTTTTAGCACGGGCCACCGAAGCTCACAGCTAGCAGTGACCGCTGATAAACGTCTACTTGCATGTGAGAAGTAGGAGGGCAAGTAGGAAGTGGCTTTTGACAATACATTAAATTCAGTTTGTTGGTTTAACACCGCATGTGACTACGATCTATCTGTGGCCCAGCAGCTGGTTTGCTGTTACCCTCTGGACTGATGGCAGCTGGCCTCAGAAAGCCTTCTGAAAGGCAATAACCATTTCCTGGCAGATCAGAGAGTGGATAAGAGTTACAGTAGGATATTTATTCCTTCTGTTTGCTTTCACTTGCTTTAATAAAAGTATAGCAATATTGTGGCTTTCAGTAATATAAGAGACTAATGAAAGATGCACATGAAAATGCCTGTCATTGAGGACTTTTGCCACCACCCATCATAACATCTAAGCTACTTCCATAGAAAATCACGAGAAACATCTCCTGAACTAGCTTCCATCATCTACCTTTCCTCAAATCAGTTTAGCTCTTTGTCTCCAACAAAAGACTGATTTCATTCTGCCAGGCTGTTCTGGTCCAAGGTCAAGTTGTTCTGGCTGAGGGCAGGCAGTAGAAATGATAAAAGTCTGAAAGGCTGAAATCGTGAGCTTCAGGAGAAAACAAAGTAAAGGAGTGCATGAAATAATGCCAGTGTAAAGAAGTTAGATTGGCCTTTCCTATTTGTCATTTGTGCTGCCAGATGGAGTAGGAAGGCACTCCACTTGAAGGATCACTAGGAGATTCAAAAACGTGTTGGGCAAGTGCTTTTTAGTTACCTTTTGTCCTGAGGGTTGAAGTGTTTAAGGGCAGAAAGTGAAAAAACAGAGAAAAACCAACAGAACAAAAAGGATGAATATCTACCTGACTCTTGAGATCATTCGTATCTACACAAGCAGGTCCTGATACTTTTACAGGGATATCCATTCTTGTGCTTCCACTTGAATCCTGCTCTGGCTGGTGATACAAAAGCTTCACATACACCAGATATTTCTTAGTTCACCACCTTGATACACCCCTGCACCTACTCCCTTCTTTTGTCCCTACTGTTACAGCCATGGTACCAAAGCTTTGGCCTTACCATGATCATCATCTCCCTGAAACCCTTCGGAAAGCTTTACCTTGAATGATTTCTCAGCCATAAATTCCCAGCGATGGGAATGAACAGCTGATAAAGTGCATTTTTCTCATGGTCAACATTCATACTGTCATCATGGCACTGAACTTTCTTCCTGCTTGGCAGCTCTCTCTGGGATGGAAACTCGCTTTGGTCATGGCTTTGTGGCTGCAACGTGCTAGAAGTGAGACAGACTCTGAGAGAGAGACTACATGTGTGTCTAGCTGGACACCCTAAGGTGACTGTCTGTCTGTCTGACTTACTGCTATCTATCTATGAAGCTCTTTCTCCCAGGAATGCCAATTGTCTCAGCACCTGGCTGCCAAAGCTCATGTTTTACTCTTTTCCTGCAGTTGTGACCAGGAATAGCTCACATACCACGGAGCCCCATGAGGACAGACGGACTCACAGTAAGCTGCTCACCCTCGACCCTGTGGTAACTCAATGCCTTTCCCTGCTTTTCCTCTTTATTTCTTAAATTAAGATTTAGACGCTACAGAGCAACATGGACACCTCTGGGCTTATTTTCAGTGTCACCAAGAGTGATCAGTGTTCTTGGCAATGATCTTTCCTCTGAGGATGAGCCCAAGATACTGGAGGTGAGGAGGACTGGAGATAAGGACATACCCTCGTGAGCCTATCCACCCTCTGTCACCATCACAGCTCCATCCTGCTCCAACCTGGAATTGCTCAGCAGGCTGTTTGGTGATGCCAGGCTTGCTGGAACAGGTTGCCTGATGCCTTTTAGCCAGGGATAGTAGCAGGGACACAGGAGGGAAGAAAGTAGGTTGCCTGCTTCTTTGCTCTGGAAAAACTGACACTTCAGATGCCGTAAGGGAATGTACATCTCTGCTTGGCTGACTCATCTGTCATCCCAGTAAAACAGCTTGACAGCTCGCTGCTCACGCCTGTGTGCAGACACGGTCACCAGATCAGGGCACAGAGGGTATACATTTAACTCAGGGAACTCCCAATTTTCTTACTGCTTCTTCCAGCAGAGACTCTCCAAAGAGCTGTGTTTTTTTTCTTGCCTCTCTGGATTTGTTTGGAAGTTATCTTCTCCTGGTAAAGGACATGGCAAAATGAACATGCTGATAGCGCAGGCGACTGCAAACCTGCACTTTGGATGACTGGGGTGATGACTGAGAACTTGACAGAGGAGGAGAGAAAGAACAGGACCTAAGGGCCGGATACTTATCCCAGTTGCACCAGTACAAATCTATTGTCGTTCCTTAGGTGTCAAAGGATGTGCAGTACATTTCTCAGAAAGCAAGTCAAGTGGACTGAGAGCTGCTGCTCGAGCAATGCTGAGACTGCACAACCAGTGAGCAAACCCGCTTGCAAGTGAGGAGCAGCAGAGAAGTGCCTGCTGTCTGCATCTCAGGTGGGCTGGGAGCGGAGCAGGGTCCTCATCACTGCACAGGGTGGGAACTGGCAGAAAGCAAAGGTCACACTATACTTAGTTTAAAACACAGGCAAGGCCTGCTGAGGTGCGTTATCCCTAATACACCAAAGGTAATTGCAACAAGCTAACTGATTTTGTCCAGCCAGGCTTTTGATTAGTCTGTGTGTGACATATTGATCATGTAATTTCATCAGCCAACTAACCAGCTGGGGAGGGGAGAAGGAATAATAAAGTAAAAAGTACTGCGTTTTTCTGCCTGAGGGAAAGACAATTCTGTGACAAACCATGTCTCTAAGAGATGTTAATTACAGCGTTCCCTCTGGGGAAGACTCCTTTGGTGGCCAGCAGGTCAGGTGCTTCAAATTAGCTTCTTCTTCCTCTCTCTGTCCATCATGCTAGTCTTTAGCAGGTATTTAATTTGCTCTCCTGCCAAGTGAGAGGTGTCTCTCACATTGAGTCTGATGTTTCATGTCATCAAGGACCCTTGGACTCGAGATCACTGGAGCTAATTTTCCTTGGTTTTAGCTCAGCAGATTGACTCCCCAAAGGACAGTGATGAGTTGAGAAGCCCCAGCTTCCCTGCTGCAGGCCCTTTAGCTCCTGCTGCTCTAACACGGGATTCAGGAGAATTTAACTTGTCCTGTAAAATTCTTACTGGGAGCACAATGTACCATCCTGATCATCTACCAGGTGTATGCAGGGGATGGGCACCCCAAACCTACAAACTTAGAACTGTGGATTGGAGCAAACCCTAACTGCAGGGTGCAATTTGGGGATGTATCCTTGTTCCCACATGCCTGGCAGGACCCCTTCCATGCTTCTGGACAATTGAGTTGGTCAAAGCCATGTTAGTGGCACTTGTGTGAGTCCCCCGTGTCTGCACGGGTGAATGTAACCAGTAAGTACTTACTCCCACATATACACACCACTGTTCTTCTGGGACCTTTCTCACATGACACTCAGAAGCTCCTCATTTGGCATGCCCTTAACAAGACTTAATTTCCTTTGTCGAACTCTTTCAACAAAGGTTCATTAGATATCATCTCGAGCTGTTTTCTTCTGGTGGAAAGGTACTGCCCATCCACGAGAGAAATCTTGCTGCAATGCAATTAGTTGAAAATTGCACATGCAATAAGTGTATAATTGAATTTTTATTCATACACTTTGCTTACATTCTTAATTTCTGCGCACAAAATGTTTAGCTGTATTTTTTCTCTTCAAGAACAAGAGCAACTTTTTTCAAAGGCAGTTATTATCACACTTCTACTAGGAAAAGTTAAAACGTAAAATTTTGCAACTATCTAATTAACTTTCTTTTGCTCTGTAGTTAAAAGGTAGTTAAACCCCTAAGCATTCATTCAACTTTAATGAGGATGGGAAAGTAATTGCATATGTATTTCTGTATAATTATGACTTAATTGCATTACCAGTAGATTTATCTTTTGCTTATTTAGCCAAGCTCAGAAAAGAATGCATTAAGGATGAATTGATGTTTGTTTGGACCGTTTCAAAGAACAACACGATTAGGAACACAGCACTCTTACACATGAGTACGTATGAGAGGTATAAGTAATAGATTTTTTCACAGGTTTAGCATAGTCTTTTCCTAAAGGCCAGCTTTAAATGTTTGTTATCAGCTGTGGAGGTGTTAAAACTCTTCAAAGACCAGCAGGAATCCAAGATGTACATCTTTCTAGTGTCTGTTTTTCTGACCGGTTTTGAAGATCTCAGCCAGCTTTGAAAAAGAATCTTGATACCTAGTTGTCACTTCTAACATAATTTGGGCATCAAGAAAGTAAATTTTGCTGGTGCAAGGAAAACCACTTCATGTTTGAAGTAGCTGTGAGTATGAAAAATGCTGTCGTCTTACTTTGGTGCTCCTGTGCCACTGTGGTATCATGTTGCTGTTGAACACATGGATGTTCCCAAAGGCCTGGGAAGACAATCTGTCTTGTTTAACATGCAAGTCCGAAAGTCAGGGAAATGGGAATTGTTGTGCTTTTCAAATGAACTTACAAACCGGCATTATTTCAAGGTGAATAGAAGGAGCCATTTCAGAGTGACGTTTCAAGGAGTAATAAAAGTTACTATCTGAGAGAATAAGGCTGTATCTACGCTAGTAAATTCAAGAGACTCATAGGAATAAGATTGATTGCTACTAAATTCATGGAACAGCATCTGGAACAAATTCGTTCTGTGTTAACTGATGCTCGCTCTCTCTTGTGTGCTCTTCTGGTAATCATATTGATATTTCCTAATGCTCTTCACCATAGTACCAGCCTTTGGCTGCTTGGGAATGTGTCTGGTTCTACATTTCAGCAAAGAGTTTTCATGTCATATTTCTACCTCACTTTTTTTTTTTTTTCAACAAGATCTGTACAGTATTTTTCCATCAAGAAGCATAAAATAGTGTGTTTAGGCAATGCTAGAAAATACTCTATGAAGGCCAACACGAAATTAACTTCTGCTGGATCACATTAAATTGTGAAATAGTCAGGCATCTGTGGATTAAAGTTCAGTGCAAATGAAGTGCCTTGTACTGTTGTACAAAATAATAAAAAAAGTAATTCTCAGAGTGAAATGTTGGTCTAAAATATATACCACTTATGTTAGTGAATATCTGCAACGTGTACACTCAATATTCTTTCAGATCACATTTTCGATACTGGTTTCATTCTGGCCAAAAATGATAGTCCCTTCCTTGAGATCCACAATCTTTTGTGAATGACTCTTCAATTCGCCACCCAGCTTAAGCAGCTGTAACTTCTGGAAAAGGCTCTCCTAACTCAGAACTTTGTTTCAGTTTCTGACCTCAGGGAAATAACAATAATGAAAAAAGAAACCGAAAACTTTAACTGTAATCCATCTTTTTATTGCCATGGTTATGGAAAATTTAGATTTTCATTAAAAAAAAAACATTTCTCAATAGCTGTTGCCACAGAAGACTAACTCTACAAAGCATTTAAATGCATAATTGTCATTGATTTTTTGTATGACTTACATAAATTCTTCTTTTGGATCCACGCCCGAGTATTTGGGCCTTGAGAAAGGGTCACTTCTGAGTTCATTACAACAGAATTCTACTTGATATTTCTTGGGAGAAGCAATATATTAAAAATCCAAGAACGTGTGGGAAGGTGACCCATGCTCACTGCATATACCTAAGCTCTGTAACTGCTCCTGCAGCCAAAAAGGGACTGGAAGCCCAGGGCAGCAGGAAGGTGAAATCAATATGGGCTTTCCCTGCAAGGGTGGGGGTCTGGCCCACAGGCTCTGATGATCAGAGTTGGGATCATGGTTACGGACCCTGTTTCTCCAGCTGCTGCCTTATGTGCTGTGCCTTGGTAGGAAAGGAGCCAGAATAAGGAGGGGTCTCAGGCTGCTGTGGTAGTAACCTCCAATGTCAGCCTGGGGAGATCTGCAGTGCTTGTGAGTCACTGCCCTGTGGAGCCAGGCTTACCATGGGCATAGATCATGGCACCCACAGTGTCCAACACCACTGCTGGAAATGGAAGTCCATCCCCTTGGTTCTCAGCTACACATTTGCAGACCCTGTCCATTCTGCGTCCATGTGTGCCCCAGTACAGGACAGGGACAGACAGGCAACAAACACCCTGGTAAATGGAGAGGTCTGGGCAGTTTTTTTTTTGGCAGCAATGCTGTCTCAAAACCACTTCAAGAGTCAAAACAATGGTGCAGCAGGGCATTAGCTGTGAGTAGAAATCACTGGTCTGGCCACGAACCCCCTCAGAGATGGAGAGAGACTGAGTACACTCAGGGAGAAGAGACCAGTGCCTGATGAGGGGGTAATCAAGTGCAACAGAGCCGTTATGAAGTGGTTATTGATCATGTCTACTCCCCTCCTTTCTCTCCCACTTGACTGCAGCCATGTCACGGCTGAAATAATCAAGCTTGTAGGGGAGACACAGTGGCCTGCCTTTTAGTGAACACAAAGGGACAGTGCCCGGCCATCAAGCTCTACAAACACCTTGTGTGTACATCCCTGAGCAGAATCCTCCTCTGCTGCTGCAGAATTTCTGACTCAGGGAGAGTGCTTTCTTTAATCCTTAAGCCTGGCACACTCTCTGTGTTAACAAGGACTGATCAATACATAACAACTTCTGCAAGCAGCCTGGCTTTCAGAGCCTCTGCAAATCCGTGCCTGGCTAAAAGTGTCCTGGGTCCAAACTATGTACATGCAGTGTTTCAGACTGGCCAGGCAGAGAAAGGATAGTAATTTTGATGAATAACAACAGGCGTGAGACCAGAGGCTGGAGACATGGCTTGCTTGGCTGTTTTGCCTGTTAAGAGCTCCAGTTTCCATTGTTGCTATCTATTTCACAGGCAAACACATTTCCTTTGTAAATAGGGTATCTCTTTAGATGGAGATTGAGATTCAGATTGCCTTTAGTACTGACCAGATCCTAGCCACAGCAGTGTTTTGCCATCTGAGTTTGGGGTAATTCATTTTATCTGCTCTTATTCATCAGGTGGCTCCTCGGAATACTTGAGACTAAACAGATGTCTCCATTTTGAATCAGAAAGGTGACTGTTTCCTCTTTATCCCCCAGAAGATTCTTGGCCTGTAGACTTCACAGAGCATCCCAAGAAGCTCATGCCCACTTCTTTGTTTGTTTATTATTCATTGACCCACAGCAGCAACCAAATGGTTTTATCAAAGAGAAGGCAGAAATTTCAGAAGAAAATAGCCATAATGCTATGAATTCTTAAATAAAAGCTTTGCAAATATTTGTTCAAATTGTCCATTTATTTTTTTGTCTGTATCTCTTAAATTCTGTTGCCTTTCTGCATCTTTGCTCTATTCCTCTCTGCCGTTTTCTCTGTACACATTCTAGTGTGCCAGACTGCTATAGTAAACCTCTGTGAGTGAAGACTTCACTCTGTTCCTTGTCTGGGGCAAGGTGTTTTGCTTTCCTGCATTTTCACCATGGTCATAGATTTCAGAAGAGTCTCTAGCAAGAACTAAAGCTGTATGGACTCAGGGAATACAATATTGTTTATAACCAGAGTAACCTGGTGGCTTGTGCCCCAGTCTAAAATCTACTCCCTAAACTGCAGGTATGTGATGGGAGAGTGTGCTGAAGTATCAGAAGTTGAAGTGTTAGAAATCATCTTATCCAGCGTTTTTGCCTGAGGTAAGAAAGGAGACTCAACTTTACCTGTCAGCTTCCTTCTACTCTCTACCATGGCTCTGCTCTCCTAGAGATCAAATTGTCACCTGCAAGCTCTAGGTCTTCCCCACTCAGTCAATTCAAGTAAGTAACCCAGTCTACCAATCATCTGCCCCAGCATGGATGCTCCCAGGTCACTTCGTGGTCATTAATGGTCTACTGACTACAACGGGGAACAGATTTGTATCATCAAAGTCAACATCTATATATGGCGAACTACAGGACACCAAAACCCCATTTACTAGATCTCCAGTGACTACAGAAAGGGCTTCTGCATCTGGGCTGGTTCCTCAGGGCTGTGTAGGTTGAATCCCATCCTTTAGCCTTTCTATATAGTCAGGGAAAGACAACAGGCAGCTCCAGAAGAAAATGAATTCCACCTATCTTAGGTGCCTTCAGAAAGAGAGATGTATTTTCTATTTCCTTCTCCCACAAAAACTATAAATAAAGAATAAAAAGTTGGGGAGAGGGGAGATGTTGTGCAGATTTTCTGTGGAGAATGAATGTAAAGTTCTTCTGTTTGCTTTTCAGTTGTCAGTCCTTTTCAGCACATTTGTGTGATATTTTCCTTCTTCCTTTGCAATACAAAGCTACAAATACCCTTCTAAGTGCAAACTGAGATTCTCACACAGTTACGTGATTCCAAGAGCTGTGGCTGAAAAAAAACAACCACTTCAAACACCATGATTCCTATTTAAAAAGTGAAGAGTGCTAGAGACATCAAGTCAACGCAACTGAAATGTGAATGCTGATTTGCAAACTATTTATAGGGTGGAAAAAGGAAAGGGAAAATAAAGCTGAATTCCAAACGCTTTTGAAGAAAGGTGCAGTTTGCACTTGGATTACTCCTGAAGAAAATAATGAAGAAATAAGCTATTTGAGTAAAATAAGCTTATTTTGAGTAAAAAACCCTGCAACGAATCATGTAACTTGGCTCTTAGAAAGCTAAATTCATCATCATGCCGAGAGCCAACACAAGGCCTGTGTATCACAGAGTCTTCACACCGGGGGTGTTGGCGATCACGCAGCTCTTGAGACGGATCCCCAGAAGAGATGAGTTTCCCTCTTACTGAGCAGATGACTCCTGCCATCCCTTCATTTGTGAAATCTAACAATTTTTCTGATTTTGGTTATCAGCCACCTATTTTTGCTGCAAATGGATACTGAAGTGTGACAGCAGTTATCAGCCCAGCTAAATCGCTGTTCACTCCCAGCTCTCTATAAATACAGAATTTCTGAAATAATCTCGAGCACATGTTGGTTAAAAATTCAAGGGCGGATGAATAATGAATATCAATGGACACTCCTGCATTAAGATTTAATGCTAGCAAAGGAAAATGGAAACAAGACGTTTTCCAGGATTCTGCAGAACAATTACAAGCACTGTTATTTCTCTCTAGAACCGGCTTCCTCCACTGAGGTCTTCAGGGATTTTACTAAGCCCTCCTACAAACACGCAAGTGAAAGCAGACACCTCAGTAGATAAAGGTGTAGAGCTCCGGGCAAAGCCATCTTTTCTTTATGGACTTCCTAACTGTGGAATGTGGAGTGAGTCAGCTTTAGAGAATTACATATTTTGAAGCTAGAAATGAACTTTAGAGGAATGCCGAATAACACAGGTCAGCAAATGCCATTCCATCGCTCTTCTCTTCTAGGCCCCAGAGCTTTTAGGAAGATGTTTAATCTTGATTTCAAGACTTCACACAGTAACAGGCTGTAAGGCCAAGAGGGACCGGCTGATACTGGCTCTGAAAATCAGTGCTCTAGCTTAACCAGGAATTAATTAAAGGCATTCCTTTGCCATGGGAAAACGCCTGTGGGTCCACACAGCAGTATGACTTCCAGTACAACCTGACAAAAGGTTCGCTGCCCTTCATAAGTTTCTGAGGCTCTCTTTGGAGGGAGCTGCAGGTTCACAGGAGTCTCCTGAAAACATGGATATCTTTATGATAAGTAAAGCCCTAGGCAAATGCATCGCTAAGGGGCGTTCTCATTCCCAGCAGTGAGAGGGAATGAGTCAAATTTTGGGATCAAACATAGTAAAATGTTAAAGTCTAGAAACAGAGTCACTCCAGCTGATTACGTAAAAGCGCAAGTTAAGATTATGACAGGAGACAGCTTAATTCCCTCTGCGGTTCCTCTCTGCTGCCTGGCAGAGCAGTGGGAAGTCACGTATTTCAACGGCACAGCTTGCTTGGGGAATTGCATTTTTCCATTTACTGTCTTTTCTTCCTCCTCTTTCCCTAAGCAGTTTAATTCCAGCTGCCACTCAGAGGTGTTGGTACTTTTAGCTGCGGATCCTAAGGGGTCTGAAGGTGCCTTAACATTAGCTGTTGTTTAGCAGAGTAGATCAAAGGGCTGGTAGTAGCTGATTGAGGCTGATTGGAATAATAACGCAGAAATTATTATTATTAATTATTTACAATAGATGGGCCTATTCCTTGTCTTCACTTTGTCATAGCCTTGTGATGGCTGCAGCTGGCTGTGCTGGGTCACACAGAGGTGATGTGGAATGGGATGTATGGGATCAGTGTAAGAGTAATCATCTCCACACACTGGGTCAGTTGGACACAGTTGATGATCTGTATTTGGATACAGTTTGGATACAGTATATTCCAGTATTTCCTTGGCCTATCATTTCCAAGCATCCTTCTGATACGGTCTCTCCATGCCTTGTGCCAGCAGTGACTTTGGCTCACAGGTGAGTGATAGAATTCCTGCACATGGATAAGGTCAGGTCCTAAAAGCCTCGCTGAGTACTTAATAGGTCCTCAGTCTGGGTTTTGGTGCATTAATTAAGATAAATATGGTGCTGCTGTCACTTTATCCCTTCATTTCCCTTCAACATTTCCACCCTTGTTGCAAGGGCAGTTGACCTTGTGAGACAGGCACTGAACCCTGCCATGTTCAGTTCAGTACTAAGGTTAATTTTTTTTAAAGTTCTGGACTGTTGTTTAGACAGATCAGCTATGAAACGAGAGCCAGCATTATGGATGGATTTAGTCCATCAAAAGATGCAAGTAGGTGTCTGGGGTGGTGGTATTTGCAACGATGACTTAGACTCCCACTGCCTTTCAGTCAGAGCTCAATGTTTATTCTGCTAAAGTGTCACTGAGTAAAGCTAGTTAAGATCATCTTTTTTCCCTAGAACGGCGTTGGGGTTTGGGACTTCGCAATGTGGCAAAGGGAAAATGAAGAGTTTGATTTGGCCGAAGTCCTTGGGTAGCCCCGAGCTCCGGCAGCGCTCATGGGGATCACGCTTACCTGTGTCTCTGGCCATTCAGCAGTCTGCCTTCCTGGGGCTGCCCAGTGCTGCACTCTCGTGCGCAGGGAGGGATTCAAAGGGAGACGAAGCTCTCAAGAGCCAGGGGAGTCTTTGCAGCATTAAAAAAAAAAAAAAAAGACTGTAGCACTACAAGTGCCCACTCATCTCAAAAGGAGGAATTCAGAATTGTACTGTGCTGTGTCAAGGAGTAAGAGATGTGAGAGACTAAGAGTGCTGGCCGCTGAGGCATGGCGTCAGCTGGGTATGAGGAAAAACAGGATTCTGGGCCTCATTAACTCAATGACTCCTGCAGCATCCTCTCCATATCAACAGGCTGAGACAGAAATCCAAGGGGGAAAAAAGCCCTGCTTGAACTCAGCGGCAATTCGTTTTGCTAGCAAAATATTTTCAAGTGACTGTGGTTGCTAAATGAGAACGTAGACTGGGAGGGGAGGGGAGGAGAGGGTGGAAAATAAAGTATTTCAGCAATTATACACATGAAACCAGAGACTGGCTGGATACACTGCAACACAGTCCAGCTGCCTGACTGTGTAATTAAACTCCAGCCTGTCTGTTTGAAATGCAGGAGACATTTCTGCAGTGAGGTTAAATTAAGAGTGGGTGATGACAAGCAGACATTATAGAAATGTCAAAATTAGCATGTGCTGAATAGAAGGCCGGATGGCCCTAGCTACAGTCCAGAGGCTCAGAAGGAGCAGGGAAAGGAAAGTCTGAGGAAGGAAAACAGTCTCCTCACTGTGGCTGCTCTTACTTGCCCTCTGCAGAGCAGTTACTCCACCATATGGACAATTTTTGCCAGAGCTGGTACTTTTTCAAGACGGTAACATGAGAAGAGAAAGATGAAAAGTTGGCTTCTGCTCTGCACTGTCTTGTGGCGGTGTCCTTCCCCATTAACTGATGGGGGGAGAAATGTCACCTCAACAAAGGGTAGGCTGGTAGGCTTTAAAGTTAAGAAAAGATGAAGGTTCTCACATTCATTTCCAGAGCTCCTGGGTTCCCCCAAGGTAGGGAAGGCTCCTTTGTGTTCAGTCTTACCATTTTCATTTTCACCACGTCTATATTGTGTTTAAGGCAAAATGAACAAACCAACTCACAACTGGCACAGGCATGGTATTTTGTAAACTTTAGAGCTGGTCAGGGAGTCCTTCCCAAAACTCCGAGTGGCTTATTATTTATACAAAATGGAAGTTTGTAGAAACTTTGTGGAAATATTTCAGCCAAACCCTGTGGCTAGGGAAATGAGGAATGCACTTAGATACTGCATAGCCTTCCTGATAGGAAGCACTGCTTTACATCTCCTGGGACATGAATGTGTCTTCAGCGTGGCAGGAAGGTCTGCAAGCTGTCGATATGTTAACTAAGACACGGAAGAAGGGAAGGACTGTTTCATAGAATCATAGAATGGTTAGGGTTGGAAGGGACCTCAAAGATCATCTAGTAATCTAGATCATCTACTTTGTGCTCTCTTGCTTGAGTTCTCCTTCACCTAGCATTGCTTCTGGAAATAGAGCTGTTATCTCCGCTGTCTTGACAGAGGCACCAACACAGACTTGTTCAAACCACACCAGGGAGCTGTAGAGAGCACCATCATGAAGGCAGACCTCTCTTGCAGACCTCTGGTTGAAGTTAAAAGCAGTAAGAGCGGAAGGCCCCACTTGTGATCCTTCCATTTCTCCAAGTATGTCTTTTTAATGCTGATATGGCCAAAGTAGATATAAAGAGAGAAAAAGTCCTTTTTCTGAGAAGGTTAAAAGTCTGTCTGGCTCACAGAAATTGCAATGATTATCTGAAAATAAAGGAACAGGCTAAACTGTGTGCAGATGCATATATTGCCTTAATTCTGCATTTTGTTCATTTCCTTGTTACCTGATACCACGGGCACAAGTTAAAGCAAAGGGAGCCAGACTTGTGTCTGTGGGAGAGACATCATCAAGGTTTGAGTGATCACTGGCTTCTGTCCCAAACACAAAGTGCCTTGTTATCCCTGGGTTCTGCCACCTCTTGTGTTAAGGTGACGGGCAAGAGAAGATGAAAAACACCTTTTCATTTGTCAGGAGGAGATACTCAACTAAGCTAATATGAATTCAAGACTGAAGTAGGAAAGGGATAAGCAAGGGATGCAGCTAATTTGCCTGATGAAGCACTAAAGGGATGAAAGGGACTTTTTTCCGTTACTTTCCAGCACTCTCCTTGAATCTGGATTAACATCATTAATTTCTTTATACAGCTACATTTCTCACATGGGGCTAAAAAAGGAAGCATAGTTCTCCTCCTCCATGGTTCACTGGGGAGGGGCTGGGAAATTAATTCCTGCAAGATGCAAATTCTGAACCTTGCTGGAGGCAGGGAAGGAAAAGGAGAGGGAGAGATTAGTCTTCTTGGGAGCCCAGCATGAGGATCTACTTCTTGATATTATTAGGGAAGTCACTAAGCATTTCTTAATAAGATTTTTTAACAAACTAATCAGCAATATTGGATTTTCAAGGATTACAGAGGGAATTCTTGCTAATTGAGGTGTTTCTTTCCATTAGCAGCTCCCAGCAGGAGCCTTGCACACAGGTGGAAAAGCATCACGTATCTTGTAAAATCAATAGTGCGGCCAATTAAAAAAAAAGCACAATTACTGTGGCTGATTCAAATTAGAATTGCAAATTCCTAATGGATCCAGATGTCACGGCTAGGCAAAGATGTACGAGTCCGGTGTGTTTAAATTCAGTGAAAAGACTGGTGTGCCTTCTGCTATGACGTGAATTCCCACGTCGTTCCCCGCAACAAAGCAGCCCCACATTCCCTGAAAGAGTCACTCATGCTCCTGTATTTCAGAACATTTCAAGAGGGTTTAACGACAGCCCAGTTCCCTGCACTGCTGGTAATATAATTCTCTGTCTCTCACGGTTGAAGGGAAGAGTCAAATGTGGGTTTGTGTTCTTCCTTGAGCCCAATAAAATGATAATTTGTAACTGAAAATCCAGCTCCCTCTGCTCGGTGGTGTTCATGCCAACCCCCCGAGCTTCAGTGATGCTGCCCTTCCCTCCGCAAGCTGTTCTGTGGTGTGTAATAAGATCAAACTTGATCTCTCTGGAGGGCAGGGCTTGTGGGGCCGGGATTTCCTCAGTAAAACAGAATGAAATCAGAGCAGGAGCATGTCCATTCCTGTTTGAACCTTTTGGGCCACAAGCTGTTGGCTTGGCCATGCTCTTTCATGCCTGGCCAGGAAAGGCAAGTGGATTTGAAGCATAAATTCAGGAAAGCATTGCTGAAAGAAATGGGATGAATCACAGAGAAGATAACAGGGAGGGGCATCAAGAGATGGTCTGCTGTGGCGCGCAGATAGTTATGAGAGGCAGGAAGAGAAACCTCCATGGGCTTTATGCAGTTGTACAAGGAGCACGTTTATGCTACAAGTCTCTTGTTGGCCTGACAAACCTTCCTTGCACAGAAAGCAAGGGCATTTTTGTATTGTGATTCTTAACAAACCATTCATGCCATTTCTCAGTTAAAACGATCAGCACTGTTATTTCTAATACTTCTTACATGTCTGGGCAACAATTACAGTTTTACATATATATGGTGGTGTTTGATTTTATCTGTATCATTCACCTGGCATAAAACTTGTTGCACTTTGAAAATGGACTGCTGTCTGTACCACTTAAATAATGTTACCAGAGCTTTAGCAAAAGCACTCTTAGATGTACGGTTCAGCCCTTTTGGGGATAGAATCATAGAATCATGGAATGGTTTGGTTGGAAGGGACCTCAAAGATCATCCAGTTCCAACCCCCCTGCTATGGGCAGGGACACCTTCCACTACACCAGGTTGCCCAAAGCCTCATCCAACTTGGCCTTGAACAATCATCAGCTGCTCCTGTGAGGACCTAGCACTAGCACTGCGAGGGTTTGATCACAGGTTGAATGGCTCGGTGTTGAGCTGGGAGATCTCGCCCTGGATTTCCAAGGAATGTTTTGGGTGGCAGCCGGACAGAAGTGTCACTGCTGTGATTTTACAGCAGGCTAAAATTTGCTGCTGTTACTACTTGTCCCTGTGGATGGGCCGCAGCAAAAGTCATAGAGCAGAAAATAGAGACCATTGTTGGGTGGTGGTCACAGCCTGGTCACATACTCTCTTTTTCTGAGAGTTTGGAAGCACAACAAAAGTTGAAACGATGTAAAGACATTGTACTTCTTTATTCTATATATTTATACCATTTATTCTATACACCAAAGATGAGCCCTCAGTATGGCTCAGTCATAAGATCCCTCTCTTCAACACCGCATTAATTATTGTTGTCAGAGGTGCCTGGAAAACACACTGACAGAATGTCTTTCTCTTAGAAAATACAGATTCATTTCAATCACATCATTTCATGAGAACATAGCTTTTTCATAACCATTTGTTAAAGGAAAAATCACTACAAATTATTCCAACTTTTATGTCTGGCTTTGCAGTATTCAAGTGTTCTGCTTGAAGAGAGTAAAATTATTTCACGCCATTCATATAGTGCTTGATCGGACTTTCACTCTATATAATTTCTTTAACTTTAGATTAATTTGGCAGCAAAATTTTGTTGTTATTTTTTATTTTACAGAGTATTCTCAAGATTTTCATGGTCACATGACTCCAAAATCTGGAGCTTTCTGACAGAGTTGCTTTTGAGAGCCTTGTTTGCTTTCGGGAGGGTACAGTTGCACTCTGGCCAGGCAGCCCTGCTCACTGGCACACACCTGAAGTGCAGAAGGTGCAGCTCTAAATTCCTCTTTGTCTCACTGGTAATATTTAATCCCTCAGATTTGTAAACACAGCTCCTGCAAGAAGGGATGTTTTAAGCTGCTGGGCTGGAAATGACAGAAAAGCCAAAATCAGAGCATGGAGGATGAAGAGAGCTGGGCACCGACTTACCCTGGGTGAACGCAGGGTGATGCAGCATCAGCCCAGGCTGCCCTCCGACAGCCCCATGGGTGCTGAGGGACACTCACAGGAGCTTCTGCTGTGAGGTGTCAGCCCAAAGCCTCTGGGAGTCTGGGGCTATGGCACTTGAAGCAACCTCTCTCTTTCGTAGGACACAGTGCTGGAATCCAGATCCTTCAGCACTTATCCAAAAGCCAAGGTCATCCACCACTTTTCCTCCTTCTCCACTGGATTCTTTTTGCTTCCTTCATCTCATTTTCTCTGCTCAAGTCTCCTTTCCTCTCTGCTGTTTTTCAATTGCTGTGGTGTTTCTCAAGCTATTTTTCAAGCAGCAGCAGCCTGCTGATACCCACCCTGCTCAATGCAGGGGCTCTTTCAGATCAAATGAGTGCCACACTTCCCAAAAACCTAGGAGGGACAAGGGACCTTTGTCTCTTTGAAGACGCACACAGCATTCAGATCATCTCAGGAATATGAGAACCGCTAGTTAGAACTGTGCTATGAACTCTTCCTTGGAAGCTCACTTGAAAGTACTCCATGCAACTAATTCTATTTTGTCATTGTAATAATTTAGGACTGTGTGATCAGGCAGATATTATCCATGCTACAAACTTGGGTCTGATTTCAAGAATTTAAAGGAGAAAACTTGGATGCAAGTGGGACCTGGTGGGAAGTAAGGAAGGAGCTTTCTTCCCAAATCTTCTTATTTTCTTTAATGGTGCTTATTGAAGTGGGGTCTTCTAGGAGCTGCATGCGAGTAATTAGGTAATAATGCAGTAAAAGGACTGAATGGAGCCCGTTGCAGATGTCATCCCTGCAGCTGGTGAAGCAGTTGGAGACTGATGCTGCACTTTGCCTGGCTAGTGTTGTCCAGCGTGCGGTTGATTTAGCTTCCTCTCCCTACTTCTCCAACAAAAAGAAGGATAAACCTGACAGAGCTGGGTAATGGGAGTCACCTTATAATGAGTGCAATAGCTAAAATTTGCAATAAATCCTTGCTTTTTTAAATTTTGGCTCTGGAAGAGAGGCTTGTGCCTTGTCACCCCGATCCTACCATCCTTGCATGCTCTCCTTTTCCAGAAATGCTTTCTGCTTCATACTCCAAGGATCAATCCCACTGTATCCAAACAAAGCTTACCTATGAATTTCTCATTGACAGAACAGGATTTCAGAAAATTCTGTTTTGTTATTCTCCCTCTTCCTCCAACATTTTTCTACCAGCACTCACTTTTACTCACAACTTCTTTGCTCACGGGGTCTGCAGAATTAAACGCAGCATTTTTTCTCTCTCCTCTATGGAGAGCTGCCGAGCCTGTTAATTGCATTTTAAATCAAGTCCTGCAATATCTGGCAGTCGCCGATGGTGCTCACAGCTTCCCTGAGTCCTGCCAGATCAGAGGTGTGAGACTGGCTACCAGGCTGGCTACCAAGCACACTTGCAGGACAAGATAGAGCCATTTAGCGCTGCGGAGTGAGAGGAAGAATGCCAGTCTATTCCCAGAGATATACATCTTCAAAGACTTTTTTCAGGGTGGGACCTAAATGGTTTTCAGCAGTATTACTGTGACCAAGCCAGGCCCTTTAGGGTCCCTGGTTCAAACACAGCCCAGGTAGAGTTGAGTTGGCTTTGAATTTGGGTCTGATTACTGTCTAAATCCTCATGATACACTTTCATGGGGTGCTGTGTTGCCACCACATTGCACCTCACAAGGTGACAGTCACTTTCATGGCAAATCTCAAAGCAGACTCTAGCAGACAGGGATCCAGGACGGGACCTTAGGTCTGGCTGTTCACGGGCAGTGTGTATATGGCCATGGGCCTTCCTCCTTATAGGCTCAGAGTGCCTAGAATATCCTGGTACAGGAAGGCACTATGTAACCTCTCCCTCTTTTCCAACCTCGCACATCTCACTTACGTTAGACATTTGGGGCGTGATGAAATGCCCTCTGCATCTTTCTCTCCCAAGCAGCATATCTGGCTAGCTTAGACCAGCCTAGATAGCCAAAATCAAGCAAGATCACTACCAACATAATAGCAGGTTTCCTTACGATTGTCCATTGTTCCATAAAGTGAGGGTAAGAGCATTGCTCTGCTGAAAGGATACACGGAACAGTGAGCTCCCAGACCTTGAGGAACAGTTGCCCAATAGCACACAGCGTGGCCTGTGTTTGACAGTCAAAATTTTACTGAGTGCCAGAAACATTCTTGCAATCTGATTTCTGATTTCTCTCAGAAATTCCTGTTTACAAAAAGTATTAACTGGTGGGTCAATTATTTTTGACCAGGTATTAAGCCAATCTGATACATTGCCTAAAATAGACAAGAGAACCTTATGGTGTGGTTTCCTCAGAAAACGATTTAATGCAAAGCTGTACATAAGGAAATTCTTACAATAACCACCTACCGAGAACGCTACAGCGGTCTGGAGGCTGTGTCCTTGACCAGCAAAAGAAACGAGCCAGGACTAAAGCAAAAGTCTGCTGCTGAACGTGAGCTTATGCCGTGTGCTCCTGGAATATCCGATTATCCATGGAGACAGGGCTCCTGCAGTGCATGCCTGGGTAACCCATTAGTGTAAGTAGGAGGGAGCTGGTGAGTCACATACACAGATTTATTTTGGGCAACATTACCCTGAGTTGTACAGATGTGGTATTGTGCACTACAAAGATTTTGTTTCTTTGAATTCAGCTGCTTTGGGGCATTCATCTTTTAAAAGCCTCCTTTGGTGGCCTAACATATTTACTGCAGACTTCTAACACTTTGGGCTACAGATTGCTACAGACAGATCTATTCTCTCAATGCCTTTGGGCTTCACGCAAAAGCTGCAAAGGAAAAAGGAAACTTTCCACCAAATATAGACCCACACTCACTGTTTCAAACTCTTTTCACACATGCTGATTTTCAGCTTGTTGCTAGCTGATGTAATTGCATTCACAAGCTGTCCTCCCTTTTCCCTTCTCATGTAAAACACAACACCTGGGTTCCCTCTCGTCTGTGCTTGCTCTTTTTTTTTCTCCTTCCTTTCTTTTTTTTTTCTCCAAAGCACAGCGCATAGAAGAGGGATGACCAGAAGAGAAACTTCAAAAGGTGTATTGTTCCATCTTTATTTTCAGATTGCCAAGAAACACAAACCAATTGATTAAGCTGGGTCGGCTTACAAGTTTCTCTCTCTTTCTTTGTTTAAATAGTGAATAGTAAGGTGCTAGAAAATAGTACTCAAGGAATGCAACTGTTCTTGGGCCTTGAAAAGAACTGAAAACACAGCTGCTTTTTTTTTTTTTCCCTACTACAAATGACTTCTTTGCAGCTTTTTACATCAACTCTGAGCAAGTTCTAGGGCTGGGGGAATCCGTGCTTGGATTCAGCGATCAGCTCTTCCTTCACAATAGGCACACAGGGCACCATTTTCTACGAAAAGCCACGTTTCCTTGGTGTTACTGGTGGCTGCTAGGACAACTGTCACCAGTGTGTTTGTTTAGTTTGGTATTAGCTTGTGAATGGTAGATCACTCCATTCAGGAATAAAAGAGGAACAACCATTACCGAATTCTGTTTCTGAAACTGAAGCCTAATGGCTTTGAGATGCCCAGTTCCCTCTGCGGTGTTTACGCCTGGTCTCCTGATGGGGTGTTGCTAAGTGGAAGAGCATGAAGTATGGATGAATCTGAGAGTAGTGTTTGCAGGGAAGAGAGGATTAGATACTTTAGATGTGATTCTGGATTCAAGGAATTGGTATTTGTAGCAGAATTTGGTTGGTGCAATTACATTAGCTAAGAAATGTTAAGAAAAAAAACCACAAACTAACCTGCTGATGGCAGCAAAACTCCCAGCATGGATGCTGCTATATTGGCAACAGATCACTTTTGTCAGCTGAACTCATGGCACCTGGGGGCATTGCGTAATGAAGCTGGCAACGGCCATACCCCGAGTCTGACAGTGTAGTTATGCCAGAGAGGATCTCTGTTCTACACTAGCTGTTATCTATTTCCCAGGGCTGTTCTGATCTCTGAGCATTTACTACTATTTACAGCCATGCAGCATGTTCCTCATGAGTGGATTATCCAGCTTTAGCACAGCATGCTCGGAGGCCGTGGAGAATTTGGCCTCTGGTTTCCTCTGCAGCTGCTGGAGCAGCACAAGCTCCTTATGAATTTCACCCTCTGCAAATCCATCTGCAGGAGCAGCGTCTGTCCCAAGCAACAAACTCACGTCAGAGGGCACAAGTGCACTGCCCCATAACTTGGCATTTCTAGGCTGTGGAATGTCTCATTGGAGCTGCAACCACTTAAGACTAAATTAAAAGGGCCAAGGCTATTTTTGGTTTCTGGCTGACCTTAGCGTTGGGGAATACGTGCAGGCAGCATTCCCAGCAGTAGCCAACACTGCTTGCAGGGTCTTAGAAAGGTTTCTTTTGTGTTCCCTCTGAACATCAGAATTCATGCCATCAGCTTCAGTCCTTCTTATCCAAGCTGCAGGAGGTAGAGTAGCAAATATGAGTCTGTACTCCTTGAGGAAGACCTAGAAGAGACTTTCTCCACACTGCAATTTCTGCTAGCTCTCTCCAAACTCTTCTGCGAACTTGCTGCTCGGTATCAGTGTGTAATGACTGATGGCGACTGCGCACACTTATGGTTCATTTTGCACTTAGTTGCCGTAAGTTTTAACGTTTGCAGGGAGTCGCCCATGGGAACATATATCTCTCCTTTTTTTGCCCAGTAATTAATTGCTTAAGCAATTAAATGTCCCAGAGTCAGTAATGACTCTTAGTGCAGGGGTGCTGACAATTAACCTGCGATAATACTGACTTCATTCTACAGCCATGTTAAGGACAGGAATGACGATTATTCACCAGTTCCATAATTACACTGTTTTTTCATGCAACTACACTTTCACTACATGGAATCTCTCACGCAGATGAATAGCACCACACCTGGAAACACAAATAACCCCAGCTCTTCACCACGAACAGCATGTCTGGAGCCCTGCCGCCCTCATGAGAGGCCCACCAGCTGTGGTTTGAGCGAGAGCTGCTGCATTCAGGGAGTTTTTCCATGTACTCCCACCAGCGCAGAGCTCAGCAGCCACTTCGCTCATGTCTCACCAAACTCTGGCAGCAGCCACACCAGTTCCTTTCGGAGGCCATCCAGGATCTGAAGGAATCACCTCTCCCGTGGGCACATCTCATACTGATATGTTTAAGGTTTCTATTTATTTATTTTTGTTCACTGAGACCCCCGATCCTTTCCTGAGGAGCTGTTCCCTGCACGGCCAGCCCCCAGCGTGCACAGCCACACAGGGTCATTCCTCCCCTGACACACGACCTCGCACTAGATGGTGCGGAATCTCAGGGGGTTCTGGGCAGCCAGTTTCCCCAGCCCGCCCTCCGCACACCAAAGGCTCCCCTCAGCGCCATACCACCCACTTCAACTAAAAAAAAGCGGTGAGAGGGGACAACCTCCAGGCAGCCCTGCCCAGTCGCGACCCGAAGGCCAACCACCCGCGGCGACAGCCGCGACATCCCCGCCTGCCGGTGCGCGCTCCGCCCGCCGGCCCTGAGGCGCCCGGAGCGAACGGCCGCCTCGTGCACCGGGAGACCGCCAACGGGGCCCCGCCAATCGCCTCGCACCTTTTTGAACGGCCCCGCCAATCGCCGGGCGCCTTTTTGAACCGCCCCGCCAATCGCCGGGCGCCTTTTTGAACGGCTCCACCCAGGGCCTGTCGCCTGTTGTGGGAGTTTCCTGGCTGCGGCCGCTGTGCGAGTTCACCGCCCCGTGAGGAGCGGCGCCCCGAGGCCCATCGTCGCTCCCGGCCCTGTCGCCTCAGGGCTCAGGAAGCTGCGAGGCCCGTCACGAGTCTCCTCAGCGTTGTCGATGTTGCCGCCTGCGCTGCCCTCACGGAGAACAAGTAAAGTTTCCGTGTGTGAAATCCTTCTATTAGGCGTTTCTCTCCGGGCCTTTTTCTTTTTGGTTGTTGAATGAAGGTGCAGCTCCAGGCTGAGTCTGGCCTTAAAGTTGCAAAATGGCTCTCAAAATGGCTCCCCGAATGCCTTCTCAGCCATTCTGAAACACCTGTGGATGGAAAGTTGCCCTCAGCTCTGCCTGACTCCTGTCGCTCTTAAAAGGGGATTTTTCAGCTGATTGGCACAACCAGAAGGACCTTTGTACCTGCTCAGCATCACCTCCCTGCTGCCAAATGATCTCTCTTGAAAAATTTGGTCGGCTTTCCCCGTCTGGATTAACAATGGACAAAGGGTTCCCAATGCTCATTGCAAGTGCCTGATCTGCTTAAGTGCTGACAACCTCCAGCAAGTATCTGAGATGTTGGAGTAGAAGCAAATCTGCAGTTCCTGCCAGTTATGCAGAGAGGCAGAACAGCACATGAAAGTGCCATGTGGGAAGGAGATGCTGATGTTTGAATTATGCTGGCACCAGGACTTTCACTACAGCTCTGCCCTAGAGCTAATGAGAAGTTGTAATGAGCTTTGGTCAGGCTTATTTTCTAATACCCTTAATTCATCACTTGTGGCATAGTGGTCAGAAATCATAGAGAACCTGGGATAAAATGTTTTCAGAGAGTTTGAAGGTCTAAGTGTTTTGTTTCAAGTGAGCTGTGTGCAATCATGCTGGAGACTTGGTGTTGCAGAAAGGTCCCTTCCAGCCTATGCCATTCTATGAAATGTATGTGGGACAGTTTTAATGGAAAAGCCTCAAGGATTGGGACCAGGCTAGCAAGAAGGAGCTTTGGTAACACACAGCTTCCCGACTGAACGTGAATGCATAGAAGACCCTAGAAAAAGCCAGTGCACACCATACTGGTACAAGATTACAGCAAACATGGCAAGCTTGGTTGGGTATCCCCACTGCGGTCTGCATTGGAGATGTGCCGTGGATACATGGAGCTCTGTGGGAAAAGAGGTTGATTCCCACACCGAGTTGTTTGGAGGCTCAAGGCTGGAGTAACTCACTCAGAGTACTGCGGCAATGTTCTCTGTGCTGTCTCTTCCGACAGTCTTCGGATTCTCTTGCCTGAAGAACTGTGCCTGTTTAACAAGGCAAATTGTCTTATGGACATTTTCCACAACGCTTTCTAAAACCTACGTCTCAAACGTGTAAGCTAATCTCCTGTATGTTCTAAGTGCTCAGCAATGATTTAAGAGGGCAGCAATTACTTGACACATCTCTCTGAAGGCTAAACAGCGCAATATGCTGGTGTTTCCAGTCTGATCCAGAGTGCATCATTTCCTATAAAGAGCAGGGAGCCTACTTTTGAAGGCTACCAGCTGCGGAAGGCGCCTCAGGACCAGTTGGAGCTGCAGGCTGTAACAGATATTCATCCAGCCACTGGCTCTTCGTGCGTGGGCTTGAAGCTGACAGAGGACGACGGCTGGATCACTGGTTGGTATTCAGGGTGTGGGGGGAGTGAGGGAATGGTCCTGGGCACTGCGCTCTTCTGGTGTAAACCCTTCCCCTGTGTGTAGTTTGCAAGTGCTGGTGTTTGGAGGGTTGTGCTTTCCCAGTTTCTGCCTACATCTAGGCTGCTGCATTGGAGATTCAGTTTGAGGCTTGAGAAATTGTTATTCGAAGAGGCAGTTGTGTTAAACATTTATGAGAGTTTTCCAAACAGCACAGCTGCTTTGGCAAATCAATTCCGACAATGGAAGTCCATTTGAAGTCTGACAACTTCATTTTCCTCTATAACCATAAGTACTGGTAGGAAGTACCAGATGGGCAAGCTGGGTAACTAAGGGGTAGAGAGGAGGTTTGCTGAAAGGAGAACAGTGTCTGGAGATTGAAGCACTGATTGCTTGGTGATTTGGTTGCAGTGTGTGTCTGTGCAAAGTTTCTGTGCCACCTTTCCTAAATGGCTTAAGATCTCAAGCCACTGAGGATTCTGCCAATTTAGTTGTACCCAAAGAGATGAAATAGTGTATCCTCTCTTCTCATACGCTCAACAGAGAAGGTCAGATGTTTTCAAAATGTCCTCTAAAAAGTGCATGGTCTGGGAAGGTTTCTATCTCTTCTGATGTGGCCAGCAGCGATACGTTGTTATAAGCTCCAAATTCCTGTTGCTGCTGGTAGAGCAAGAATCCAGCTGGGGGGGTCTCTAAAGTACATCCAAGGGTGCCTGTGTTGTTTGGATTTGCAGATAGGGAAAAAATGAACTGAGATATAGTGGGGCTGATTTAATCTGCCTATGAAAAATGTACTCTGAGGGCAGGAATTTTATCTGGGAAGTGACAGCCTGGTGTTTAGCCGTGGATCTTTAGGACTTCCATGAAAACGGCATCCCAACTGCATCATCTTGTTGCAAGAAGGTTTGATGCCGACTTTGGAAAATACTCTCATTAGAGGTGTGGTTCTCAACTGTAGGTGGTCTTTTTTCCTAAAGTCATGCTGTGGTTGAAGAGAAATTCCTCACACGCAGTCACTGATCTCATGCTCTGCAAATGGTTGCCACCAGCCCTGCTAACCTCACTGATCACCAGTTCCTGCTTTTACATACTTCTTTCCTGGCAGCTTGCATTTCAGAGCTGTTAAGTTTGCCAGGTTTTATCTGACATTTGGATAAAACTATAATAAAACCGGAATCTTTACTTTGGCGTCTTTTGCTTGCTCCTGTGCATCACGTGAGGTTGGGGGCAGGTACTGGGATCTCCCAGCAGAGTGCTCAGTCCCAGAGCAAGCTAATCCCTTTCACACATGTTTTGGAACCACCTAGCTCTGAACAATAAGCCAGTGGTGGAACTAATCCTTCCAAAGACTTTCTTCTTGGAAAAGCGGAAAGCTGCAGGGAGCTCAGAGTAATTGAAAAAACAGTGTCTTTAACAGATCCCTCCTCAGTAAAGTTTGTAGTGGACCTGGAATGAAAATGGAGGCACAAGATAATTCTTGCTGATAGGAGGAGAAATGTTTTAGGTGAAGATTAAATCTCTCCCACCTCTCCCAAAATGCCATCTTGAGGAGACTGGTGGTGGGCCCAAACCAGCATACAGAGCCCCAAGCAGTGTGGAAGCCTCTCTGCTCATTGGGAGTGTTTCCACTCTACTTTGCACGTGGATCACTTGTGCTTTATTTTCTCCTTTACCTTAGTTGTGTTCTGGGGTCCTTACTGTTCTGGGTCATATGGAACATAGCCAGCAGGTTCTTTCCTTACACTACATGCTCTAATTACACTGATGATTATTATTTGTTCATCATCAACCTGTTGCTTCTGTCTTAATTTCTTTGAAGGCTTGTCTACATGAGCAAGGTAGTAGCAGCAAGAACCACTGGTGGTGGAATTGGTCTTGCTGGGGCTGGGAATAGCTGGGTCAGTTATCTAGGGTATTTTCTGGAGCTATTTTGTACATCTAGGCACTGGGAACTGAGCTTATTTGATATCTAACTTAGAATGTGATTTACTAGACTCTGACATGAATGGCTGCATTATAGGCATCTAACCTTAATGCAGAGAAATCTGTTGGCGTGAAGACAACTGTATTGGTACAAAAGCCTTTTAAACTGGAGGAGCTGCTGGGAGGTGGGAATAAGATTTACTTGGAAGTATGCCCTTTCTATTGAAGTAATTCTTGACAAACTAGGGCAATGGCTCCCATGCCAAAGATGGTGATCCTAGGGAAATCATTACTCTTCTCAGTGTAATTAGGGTACCAAAAGAAATTCCGTTTCATAGGTCTGAAATAGGTGGTAAGCCTGGATGCTGCCTAATCCTAAATTAATTGCTTGGCCTAAAAGGGATCTCTTGGTATTTATGTGTAATCTGTGAGTATTACAGTTGAAGCTACAATTCCCTGGTTTTGGTGACCAAGCCTGGAGGTTTAGCAGCCTCCCTAGGCATCCCAGGCACCACAAGAGGAGGACAGAGACCCACTGATACGAGGCAGACGATCACAACAGTTCCAGAGGAGTGGCAAACTCGAGCTGTCACCCCATTGTGTTCCTCTCCAAAGCCATCTGTGTTTGCAGCCATTTTAAGGACATGCACTGCAACGAATCCATATGTGTTTTCATTTGGTAAGGCAGCTTGTGGTGAAAATAGATAGGTTGTTAACAAGACAGGCAGATGGCAAATTTGCTGCAATATCATGATTACTGTACTTCAAAGAGATAATCAATAATCAGGCAATTAGCTGCTTGTTAAATCAGGAGCAGACTCAGACATTTAGGAGGATGCATTTTTCAAAGCATCCTTCTGAGATTCAGGGGTGGAGCTTCTGCACAGCAAAAGAAATTTCTGCATGAACTTCCTACAGACCACTTAATTATACATACCTCTTAATCACAACTAATTGTTCACAGAAGTAGCTGATGGGCAATACATTAACATTTTATGAACTATAACTTTAATACATTTCAAAGTGAATGTCTCAACTTCCTCTGTGGTTTCTTTCCTCTTATTTTCTTCCTTCTCTTTTATTTTTTTGTAAGACTTCATATTTGGTTTTAATTTTTTAGAGTTCTTTTGGAGAATTTTGACCAAGATCTGAAATAAATTAAAATTTATTACTTTAAGGTATAATTTAAAAATAAGAGACAAAGCTAAGCTTGGCTGAAAAGAGATAATCCCATTCATGATAAAACATGCCTTTCTGATAGATTTTATGTGTGGATTTCAAAGACAGTAGAAAGAGAACATTACTGGATGTAGCTTGTAATTTTTTGGTGTGCCAACTTCCACTTGAATAAAATGAATTCGTTGAAACCAACATGGTTTCAGTCTATCTAAATAGTTAGTCTAATTAACTTCCTTCTCAACACAGGAAAGAAATGGAGAGGCGCAGTTGAAATTGTTAAAATGTGGATTTTTATTTTTTTTTTCTGCTGGCCAGGCATGGTTTTTCCTTTTTGAATCTAGTGTTTGAATTTAATTTTTTGCTACATGAAAAATAGTTGAATATGAAACGCAACGTTTCTAAATGATCAAAATTAAATCTTTAGACTGAACCAAATCAGTCTTTTCTTGGCTTTTCAGCTGATGCAAATAATGAACATTCAGCTTCTCATCTGCGTTACATGAGCTGATATATAGCTATGACACCCAGGAGAGTCAGCTCTTCCACTGGTCGCCAAACCAGAAGAAATGAAACTCCTTCTTTAGCAGTTAAACCATGAAATTATCCGTGCTGGAATACTCTCCAGGTGGCCCATCTGACTCTGGTGACAAGACACAAGCAGAAGTGCTGATATCCTTCCAGTCAATTTATGGCCGTGCTGCCTTTGGCCCTGGTCTCTCATGTGTATAATTAGGTATAAAACCACATGTAACATGTATATATGTGTACACACGTACATATACACACTTGTCACACGGCTGCGTGCAGGTCTGTGTTGGAGCAGCCCTTGAGAAACTCGTCAGTGCATCCAGTTGAAGAGGAAAGGCCATGGGAAAGTTGGCCCAGGTCGTGTTTAGTTGTGCTCTTACTCTGACTTTTGGAGCAGAACTTGAGTCCTGAGCCTAAACCGTGCTTAGGTGTCTTATAACAAACACTCAAATAACTTACAAGAGCACAGATTGCTTTATTCTTTTTTATGCTAATGTGATACAGCTGGATTTTTATTTTCTTTTTCCCCTAAAGTGATCGACTGGTTTATAATTACTTTGTGATGCAGAGCTGGTGAAAATTGATTGAAGTCTCAAAAATGTTTTTGATGGCATTACTTAGCACTGACGTCAGCTTTCAGAGATCAGACTAAGCTTTATGCAAGCTAAGTAGGGTCATTATTTTACTTTGCTGGTGCCCTGTAATTAAGAAGAGATTCTGGGAGTTTATATGGTGGAGATAGCTTGGTTTTAGAGCACTGTCCTTATTGCTTCTTGTCGAATAGGATATAGGGAATTATTTGCTATGTATATTTATATTGTCTTTCCTGAGAAATGAGGATAAAGGATTAGGCTTCTACTCCCCTTTCAGGAAGATGCAGAACCTTGGTAACTTTAAGAACAAACCTGTTTGTGCCATCTTCCTTCCTGATTCAACACCTGCCCAAGAAAAGAATGATTTGTCTTTATTGATCTCTCCAAATAGCATTAGTCCTTTCTAGTAAATTCTGTTAAAACTGCAGCTTACTCAAAGCTCAGTTATCTGGCATTTGCAGCTTTTGTTGTTTGTGTAGTTGTGAGATTATTGGGTAACAATAACACCTTTGATAGAATCAGAAGAATCTGGAAACTTCCTTGCTTGACCCAGCTAAGTTGTCCTCACTGGGGTACTGCTTAGCACTGGTCAGGGTGTTAAGGGCTATCACATGCTAATTAAGCTGTTCCCTAAGACCAGTTGCACATGGACATAGTCCCAGTGCTTTCCAGCTCCTTAAGGGGTGCAGGTACTCCTGAACAGCTGAGACGCAGAAGGAGCAACTTTAGGACATGATAGTATAACCATGGTGGTAGGGAACCTTAAAACCAAAAGTGAAAAAGAATCTTTAAGAGGCGCTAAGTGACGCGAGCACAAAGTGGATGGTGTGCCTAGGCTGGATCCGGCTGCCTGTCCACAGCCACAGCAGGCTGGTGGGGGGAGTTAAACAAATGAATACAGAGCCCTGCGTTTTGCATGAGTATATCCATAGCATCCTGGAATGGGATGAGCTGATATTAATCTGTTATTAATCTGATATTAGTCTGTGCCTGGCTGAAAGAGGGCAGATTTAGATTAGATATAAGGAAGAAATTTTTCACTCAGAGGGTGGTGAGGTACTGGAACAGGTTGCCCAGAGAAGTTGTGGCTGCCCCATCCCTGGAAGTGTTCCAAGGCCAGGTTGGATGGGGCTTTGGGCAACCTGGTGTAGTGGAGGGTGTCCCTGCCCATGGCAGGGGGGTTGGAACTGGATGATCTTTGAGGTCCCTTCCAACCCAAACCATTCTGTGATTCTATGATTAGCTAAGAGTCTGTTGCATTGTCACTTCCAAGAAAATTAGCTGTAAGGATAGTTCATGTTCACCATTTCTTTATCTCCTCTGGGAGCTTGTGAACGTTTGCAGTAGAGAAAGGTGATCTTTGGAAAGGAAGTGTTGATTACAAAGTGACTGTTCTAAATGTCTCCCAAAGTTAGACTCTGAGTCTATTAAAGAGTGGGGGACACTCCCCCTCCACAAAAAAACAAACCCCCAGAAACCCCACCTGAAAAACCCAAAACAAAATACCTCTTGGAAAATTAAATGTTACAAGCCTTGGAATTCAGATCTCATTCATGCAAAGCAAGGAGGAAGACCAGCCAGGGCTGTAGACTCAGATACTTTAAGTTAAATTTAAGTGTGTGGGGCATAAAACTCTGATGATGGACTCCTCAGCGTACCAGGCAAAGTTATAAGGAGACCAAGCATGTGGAAGTTAAACCAGACAAATTTAGACCACAAGTGAAATAGAAATGTTTAACAGAGGTTAGTCAGGCTTTGGAACGATTCACTAAGGGCAGAGCTGGATTCTCAACCACTAGCAATTTTTAAGTAAAAAAAAAAAAAAGATTTAAAAAATCTACTTTTTTTCCCAGCAAGACATTTTCCAGTTGAAATACAAAATAATTCAGGCAAAGCCAATGACTTGTATTATGCAGAAAATCAGAGCTCATGTTCATTGTGATCCCTTTTTGCCCTGAAGTCTGTGACTTGCTTTGACAGAACTGGAAATGTGTTTCCCTGCCAGCTGTTGCCTATGAGATTTGCAGTTTGAATTGTTACTTCTCTCCTCTTGAGATGGGTTGGTTTTGTAGGAAAACCGTGTTTTCTATGGGCTTTTTTCTGAAAGCCGCTTTTGGAGTTTATCATGCAGTCTGTGCATTTAGAGACTTTACCAGAAGAAAATGCCCAATTTGTGAAAATTGAGGCACCTGGCTTTTGAGCAGTCTCCCATGAGCATAACTCTTTCAGGAGGATAACACAAATCACTGCTGGACTCATTCAGACCATGACATTAAAGCAGACAAGCTTGAAATGCCCATTTCGGTCTGTAGATATCTGTATACACACAACACAGTGTTATAACCCTATTCTGGGATTCAAACAAATCTTCAATGTCTGAATTTTTGACTGAGTAGATACATTTTATTTTTTTCCAGCTCTAAATGAACTCTTTCTTATGGCAGCATTTTCAGCCATAAATTCTGCCCCTTTGCCTTTAGGGCGATGTTTTGAATAATGTTGATCTGTGTATCGTTGAATTCAACCAAGTATATTCCCACAGCCTCAGCAGAGATGATCCGTAAGTCTTTGGCTTGTTAGGAGAGTTGGAGAGCAGCGCTTCTAACTCGATTGCCTCATTGGTGAGAGTTTCACTCCGGATCAACACACGTTCCACAATAAGCAGATCTTTTTGTTCAACACTCTGTGCCCTCTTGAACCTGCTGTTGTTGGAGTTCAGCGTGCACTTACTTTTCTGAAACACCTAATACACCAGTCAGAAAATAAATTAACCCCCTTACTCCAGTTACACACCCAGCAGGTGCATTATTGGCACAGCAAACCAATGGTGAACTTTGCATCCCCAAAGCGCCTCTTTTCTCGCAGTGCTCCTGCCTCTTCCCTGTTCATGACGGATGACGTGCGCTCACTGTGAGATACATTCAAACAGACTCCTCGTAGCTCCACAGGCAGGGTGTGCGTTGCTCTTCAGCTTTAAAAAGCAATTCTGAGACAGACTCATGGCACGGCGGCCATGCCGGGTTCTGCGTGCTCAGTCTCGTCTGCGGCAAAGCTCTGTGTTACAAATGGAGCGTAGAGTGGGTTGGAAACTCCAGGCAGGAACTGCTAACTCATGGATGTGGATCGCTCCAGGCAAAGGTGCTGATTTTGCTAGCAGTGATAAATGGCAATCTCTCTTCATTAATGGAAACGTTCTCGCTTTTGGGACAGATTTCTGCTTTTCACTTGAAATGCGTTTGGAGGGAAGGAGTGCATATGCGCTTGTAAACAGAAATACTGAACAGTGAAATCTTTAATCCAAATGTTTTGATATTTTAACTTGCATTTTCATTCCAAAACTTTTGAGTTTAATCTTTCTAAATCCTTACTTAGAGATGCTGAAGTGGAGGAAAAATTTGCAAGTTTGTAAAAGAACAAACTGTGCAAAATTTGAACTTTTCGTTTGACCTATTTTTTAAAAATTTATTTCAGAAGTACTGAAAAGTTTTACTTTTCCTTCATAGGGGAACAGTGCTTTTCTGTTGTAAAAACTGCCAGTAATTTTTCTCTTTATTTACTGCATTAAGTTGGAATCCTCTGCTGAAGCATGCAAAGATGAAGGTGCTTTTTGTTCCTCGGGATGTATGAAGGGCTGTGTTTGCAGAAGACCTGTAAGATAGCGTCACAGGGAGAGAGGGACTGATCGCAGTGTGCTGATCACTGGTGACATGAAAGAACAGTCCTGCAGTGCTGGGTTTCCTTGCAAGAAGGACCCAGGATAAGCTGCTTTTTGACTACAGGAGGCAACATAAGATCCATATTTAATCTGTGCCTGGCTGAAAGAGCAGTCTGTAGAACAGTCGTAGGTATACTTCATGTCTGTCCTTCACATCTATATTCCTGCTTCCAGGTGACACGCATGCTTGACCATGTGCGGATATGACTTGTGTGCTTAGACACATAAGGGAAGCCTTGAAGGCTTCAGCACCCTGAATATTCCTCTTCTCAGCAGGCCCAGCCTGCTGGTTTCCATAGTGACTGCACAAAGACAGGAGATCCACAGGTTGCTCAGCTGTGTTAACTTCTTGTTAGGTTTGCCTAATCATTCTGATTCTTCCCAGCCAGCTGGGATTTTCCAGAACAAGCTTTTCCTTTCTTAGTGACCACCAGACCTGCACCTTGCTTTTCCCCAAATGTTTGACCCAGGAACTGCCCCATATGCACCGCCTCATCTCTCTGTGTGATACAGGACCCCCACCAATGTATTCCTCAATCCTCTAATCATAGGATCGTCTGGTTGGAAGAGACCTTCAAGATCATCGAGTCCAGCCATTCACCCTGCACTGTCAGGGTCCCTAAACCATGTTGCTCAACACCAAATCCACATGGTTTTTAAACACCTCCAGGGATGGGGACTCCACCACCTCCCTGGGCAGCCTGTTCCAATACTTCACAACCCTCTCTGGAAAGAAATTTTTCCTGATATCCAACCTAAATTTCCCCTGGTGCAACTTGAGGCCATTCCCTCTCATCCCGTCATTCCTAACATGGGAGAAGAGACCGACCCCCATCTCCCTACAACTCCCTTTCAGGTAATTGTAGAGAGCAATAAGGTCCCCCCTGAGCCTCCTCTTCTCCAGACTGACCAGTCCCAGCTCCCTCAGTCGCTCCCCATAGGACAAGTTCTCTAAACCCTTCACTAGTTTCATTGCTCTTCTCTGAACCCGCTCCAGCACCTCAACGTCCTTCTTGAAGTGAGAGGCCCAAAACTGGACACAGTACTCCAGGTGTGGCCTCACCAGTGCTAAATACAGGGGGACTATCACTTCCCTGCTCCTGCTGGCCACACTGTTTCTGATACATGCCAGGATTCCGTTGGCTTTCTTGGCTGCTTGGGCACACTGCTGGCTCCTGTTCAATCAATAATGCACACCTGGTTCTTCTCATCACTATGTGTATGCCAAGATGCTCCTGACCCTTTGGGTGACCAACAGTTCCCTTCCAACACTTCCTCTTGCCTTTGCAAGTGGCCTAGATCTGCCTTTGTACTGACAGCTCTCCATGCTGCAGGTGATTGAAGTGTCTTTGTAAATGTCTCTTTCTCCCTCCCCAAACAAAACGTCCCTCTTCCTGGCCAGTGTTTTGTGACGTCGGGATCTAGCTATTACAAGTGCAGGACACGGCCTGTAGACAGATGTGTTTTTTAGGAAAGAATTTGCTTCGGTGTTCAGGGGAGATAAATTAACAGGAGCTGATGATTTCACCTCAGGTAACAGTGCTGACTTTTAAGATACCTGAAATACAGAAGATGATGGGTGTTTGAGGAGAGTGTTAAGAAGAGCTGCAAAGGGATAGATGTCAAAGAGGTGTCGGGTTGTCTGGTGCCACGTAGTTTTCTGCCAGCAGAAAGGTTGTTGCATCACTGCTTGCTGTGACAGCTTCAGGAACTGTAAGATTGGGCGTAGGTGAACCTGTATTTATTTACACAGCTCGTTTCTTCCGATTCTTTGCAGGTTTCTTTGCAAGGCTCCTTACATTCCTTGGGCACAAATGAACCAAACCCATGGGTGGTTTCTTTAATAGCGGAACAGGTATTGACTAATGAGCTAGCACTGAATTAGAGGTGTTATGCTGATGGTTACTGTCTGGGGGGGACATTCCTGGTTTAGACGTCTGCTTTGATTATCTCCTTGATCTTTTGTTTCTGTCAGCTTCCTCTGTAAGTGGAGCCCAAGCTCCAGACGTGTTTGGAGGTTTGAGACAAGTGAGGAAGAAACAAGGTCGAGTAGCTGACCAGTTCCTCTGAAACGGGTGTCCATTTCAGGGCGTAATATCATGTTTCATGCAGTTATAGCTGGCTGAATGCTTTTTCCCAATGTAAAAGCTCATTTTGATCTGGATGAAAATTTCCTATAAGAAAATATTTAATAAATGCGTGTGTTCATGTAAGCATGTTCTGACATTGTTTCACTTTTTCAGCATTTATATTGTGTGCTTTTCCTATTTATATTGTATTCCATTGAATGTCAATAGTACACTATTAATGAATATGCAATACAACTATTTAAAAAGTCTGTAATACTTCAGATAAGTGCAGCAGTTACTTAGCGTTGATTGAAAATCTCATCTTTTCTACATCCAAATATGTCCTGTTTATGCTGTAAAGTGTCAAACTGTTTGATTACACCAAGCTGCAGACATTTTCATCTAGAAAGAGATGAGATGTTTCAATCAGTGCTGAATAGTAGCAGCACTTAATGATGTGAAAAAACCCTAAAACCCAGACTACATTAACTCTTATATGATGTCATATTATCTATGCCAGTGGGAGTGATGTGTTTCATGAAGTAAAGGGAAATAATAAAACTAAGATAAACTGGAACATAATTCCTCTTCTGAAACTAGGGAATATTTTTAGAAAGCTGATATTTTACAGAATTTCTGTTTAATGAAGTATTGTATCTTGAAAATGAATTGTCAACTGTTAATATCTGGTGAAACAGGAATTCTGAACTTTGCAAATTCTCTAGCCTAGTTTGCTAAGAAAATGAGGCCGATGTGTTTGGGCTCTCTGTGCACGTGTCTGTCTGTTTCTTTCCGTTATTGTGTTTTGAACCCATCAGCCACGTTCAAGTGAATTTGGTGAGGAATTAGAGTTCTTGAAGATAACAAAGGTCCTACAAATTTTGTGAAAATCAGAAGCTAGATAAAGGTGTGTGTGTTTCTCCACTGAGGAGATGGCAGTGACATGAATTCAGTTACTAGTCGTAAGAGGATTCTTAGGAGGAAAAAGGCTGCATGAAGGTATGCTCTGTCATTGCTTGAAAGCTCCAATTGTAGGATGTCCATCCATAGGGAATCAGGCTTACGTAGTTCTTTTGCTTGTGAAGTGGTTTTATGCTGGAATTTAAATGTGGGGAAGGAATTAAACTCACCTCACTTCAGATGCTAGCAGCAAGGCATCTACCTCAGAACGATACTGTTTTCAGAATTAGTGGAAATAGACACTTCCAAATCCAATAATTCTTCTAACCTTCTGTGGATGTATTATTAAGCAGAAGGTGACAAAATTAAAAGATAAATTTGCAGGTCTCGGTACATCCTATGAAAGGTTTTAGTCCTCTGAAGTAATAAATGTTCAGGTGCTTCTAAATTAATTAAAATTCTCTTTGCTTCCAGTTTCATAGATCATAGAATGGTTTGGGTTGGAAGGGACCTTTAAAAATCATTTAGTTCCAACCCCCCTGCTGTGGGCAGGGATACGTGGTGCCATCTTCTAGCACATCTCAGCTAAAATTATCCGTTGTTCCAAAGCACAGCTTTAGGTCCAAAGCCCAGCATGAGATTTAGTTGTTGGACTCCTACAGATACTAATGGAAAAAATCTTAAATTCCTTTTTGTTGTGTGAAAAACACAAAGCCTAGTCCTGCCAGCCACCAGCTCAGTCAGGGCATTCTGCTCACAGTAGGAGTTTTCTTGGTTTCAGTAGAACTGCTCATTCAGGGGAGACATTGCAGGTCCAGAGACAGCAAACCTCACTTTTCTTAGGTTGCCTAGCAGAACCAGAGATATTTAAAAAGATGAGCCAAAAATATTCCTTTGGAGCAATTTTCTGTGAGAGAAACACCAACTCTGCATTTCATGGCATGATGTTGATGATTGTCAGCTTCTTTGGGAAATCATGAGAATGTATTTTGGCTTTAGCATATAATATCTGCATTCTCTGTATAGGAGGAAGCAAGCCAAGCATAATTTAGAATATTTGCACAGAACCTCTCCTGCACTGGGTTTAAAGAAAGCGTGGAAAGCTTTACATTTCAGAATGGGAATCCTACCTTTTGAGGAGGCTTACTTTCAAAACCCCAGTTCTGCCATTCTGACTGTGGGGTCCCAGGAAACAGACACTAGTTCTTAGTGAGCTACGGACAGAGACACTCAGGAATGGATTACACAACATGATGCTACAGGTCTCCATCTACCACAAGTGGGAATGTTGAGCCATATGTAAGAGCATTGTATCACCCTATAAACACAACAGCTATTCTTTAAACGATGGGTATAGCATGTGCAGTCCCTCCAGGATGGAGACATTCATGTGAGTTATAACTAGCTTTCAGGGGAAGGATCTTCATTTCCAAAGTGGAAGCAGCAAGCAGTGAGGCGGGTGGCTGTTCAGACAGAGCATGAGTAGCTGTTTTTTCTCTTCGTGTCTGGGGACACAGGAGGGTGTGTATGGGGGACTGGGCATGCATGTGTGAAGCTATGTTGCACTCTGCCATGTCGCTTCTCAAAAGTGACTTCATGCATTCAACGACTGGAGAAGTGTCTCCTGCCACAGCAGGGCTTCAAGGGTCACCTCTTGAGAATAGCTTCTGCATCCGTGGAGCGTGGGTGACGGTAACTCAAAGTGACAGGAGCGTCTTCTAGCCCATGGCATTGTCAGCAAGCCAAACTGCTCAGAGATGACAACCCGGCTTCCTCAACAGACTCAGAGCTGTCACTCCCCATTTGGCTTAAACCTGTGAGGGCCCTGATGAACTGATCTCAGTGGGAACGCACAAACTGCAACCAGTGCAAAGGGCACAGTGAAATGGGGTTTGATTCGGAAAAGACTCTGGAGGTGTGAAGGGGATGAGGGAGGCTTGTAAGCCAAAAACAGGGTGGAGTGCTGGGCCAGGACGTAGAGCTAACTCACTTGGAGCTGGGGATGAGGGTTATAGTATTGGGATACTGGCTGGAAGTCTTGCCTGGTGAAAGAATACCAAGAGATTGCTGTGTTCTGCTTCATCTCTAAGGGCTGTTTGCTGCCACGAAGCACGCACTCGCTGTAGTACATTTGCTAATGAGTTTTAGGGCAACAGTCCTAGAGCATCTATCTACACTCAAGTTGTTCAGGCTTCTGAGACCACTGGTCCATATTCTTCTATCATCTGTGTTATCTGCAAGCACGTAACTGTGGGCTTTTTTATTTTGATATTTTGAGTTTCCTACATCCAGGATTACATGAGGTGTGGTAGGGAAAGACCCATCAATAAAAAAAAAAAAGTGTGTGAGGCTCTTGGCTGGAAGTTCTGCAGAAGTCCAGGAAAATCTGCTGGAGTCAATCTTTACATATTTCAGATAGCTGGAAAAATTTTGTTTGGCGTGAGAGAATCATATATTTTGTGTGCTTGTTCAGTTGTAGCACCTGCCTCCTCGGGTATCGCTCAATACATAGTTCACTGTAGACATTTCAAACAGAGACTAGAACAGCTGCAGAGACCTGTGTGTTGAGAGAGGCTGCCCTTGCGCTGCATCCTACAGAGCGAGGTCAAACACACTATATTAAACCAAAGAGCATGAAAACTCTTCTGGGTCTAACGTTTGCCCAAGATGTTTAGGGAATTTATCTGTGTGGATTCTTGCAAGAATGTTGGTGCTTTTACTTGTCGAGTTTGCCTGCCTCACTGAGAGCTGTGCAGGGAACTTATTAATTAGTCTTTTGCAAAATACTGTGAGATTTTCAGATGAAAGGTAGCATAGAAGTCCAAAGGATGTAGAACATATATTACCAGCTGAGAGCTACATGAAGAGTTGGAGAATGTTGAAAGGAGTCCTGCCAATTAATTTACACTTAAACAGAAGGTGGTTTTTTTCGGAAAAAAAAAAAAAAAAGTCAAACCAAAATCAAAAAGTAAACATTGGAAGGTTCAAGACCCCCTGGATAGAATTATGCCTTTCTATTTGGTATTTGTTCCGTTTTGCTAATCAAAGCATTAAGACTTGAAAATTTAGTGATTGTATGATTCTCAAGAATAATGCACATGAAATATGTGAAGACTCATTTGCTTCTGTGAAAGGAAGGTAAAATAAAGCAGTTAAGAAACTGAGGATGCTGTGGTGAAACAGACTGTACATAGGGAAAGAAAAACGGTTTGTCCGCCTTCATGTCTGAGCTGGCTAAAATATAAGAAGAAACCAGACAACCCAGAAAACTATCATGAGACTTTTGAAGATGTCCTAGTGTGAGGCTGCTTAAAGGTGGGAAAGGAGTGACAGAGTGGAGGCAAGAGAAAGGATTAAAGCTGGGCGGGGATCCACCCCACAAAACCAAAAAACACCAAACAGTGAAACTCCTGAATGATAGGTGATTTTATGTGCATTTTTTAAATTACAAAAAAAAAAAACCCACGTTAAAGCAGCTCTGAAGAGTTTCTGGCAGATCTGAGGAGGGATTAGCATCTGCTATTGAAGTTACAACATAATTTCATTTTTCAAGATGATGTTTGCGGTTTTCCTGTAACGTGACAGCTTTGGGGTTGGTGACCAGACTGTGTGAAATGCCAGCCTCATGCATAGATGGAGCCTCTGGTACCCCAGCCCCCAGGTGCTGACGGGGACTCTTCTTGCCAATATGTGTTTCAGCATGTACTGGGCACCAGTTCTGAGTGCAGCAACACTGCCCTGTCCAGTCAAGAGCCTCAGCAGAAAGAATTGCGGTTGCCTCACATACAAAGAAGTGAGGAGCAGAGTGTTGGGCGGGCACAGCTGGCAAGAGATAAGAGATAAGAGAGACACCTGGAGTCGTCCAGGTGGAGAAGGAGCAAAGGGCCCTTAAGTGCTTGAACATGTGAATTTGGACTGTGTAATTAAACATATGGACCCAGCTTGGTGTAATTACTTAAGGAACTGCTATTAATCTTTACCAAGATCTTTCTTAATCTTTCCCAGCTGAGGGAGCTGGGTCTCTCTAGCTTGGAGAAGAGGAGACTGAGGGGGGACCTCATTAATGTGTATAAATATGTAAAGGGTGACTGCCATGAGGATGGAGCCAGGCTCTTCTCAGTGGCATCCAATGACAGGACAAGGGGAAATGGATACAAGCTGGAACAGAGGAGGTTCCACTTAAACATGAGGAAGAACTTCCCAGTAAGGGTAACAGAACACTGGAACAGGCTGCCCAGAGAGGTTGTGGAGTCTTCTCTGGAGATGTTCCAAACCCACCTGGACGCGTTCTGGTGTGATCTGATCTAGGTGGTCCTTCTCCGGCAGGGGGATTGGACTAGATGGTCCTTTGAGGTCCCTTCCAATCCCTGACATTCTGTCATTCTCTGAAATGTCCAGAGAGACAGACAACCAGTTTGTGCTCAGCCCAAAGCACCTCTTTCTGAAGTACATCAACTTTGCTGTCCTTCACTGTCCACAGAGATCTGTTGTTTTCTATTCTTGCAGAGCAAAATCTACAATGTCTACAAGTGTAATAACGTGATGTATGTGGGGGAAGGAGGGGAGGTTATGTTAATTTATTTTTTGACTATTTCTCTTTGAAAACAATCTCATCTGAAGCCTCTATCTGATGAGACCTCTCGGTTCCACGTAGATTGTGCCTTTGTTTGGATACTGATGGGCTTAAGAAAATGAATTCTATTTGTCAGTAAATATTCACCCTGGGAATAGGGATGTGGCTGTTTCCAAAGTTTTTGTATCCACTGGTTCTGCCCACCTCCTAATGCTGAATGATTTGTGGATGTTCTCAAATATTATTTGGTGTTTTTCATGATAGAAAAAGTGGATGGTCCCAAAGCAGTGATTTCTCATGGAATTGTTTCGCTGAATGACTCTTGAAGCCCCTCTGGCACCAGTAAGTCTCTTATTTCTGAGAAAACCACAGGATAGAAAAGAAGGTTTTTGTTGTTTCTTTATACATTAACTTGTCCTTGGTAAATTTTCAGGACAGGCTTGACCTTTGCCCGCTGCTGTCTTACAGGCTGTTGGCATCAGCTAGAACCATGAGGAGCTGTATACTCAAAGCAAGGGCTGGAAGAATGGGAAAGGCTGGAAACTGGGCAAACATGCTTTACAGAAACAGCACCAAACAGATGGGGTGAGCAATTTCAAAGAAAGCAATGCACAGCCCGTCTCATTGCCCAGGATTAAATAAGGGAAATGTCCCGTTTTCTCTGTGACTCAGAGGCAGAAAACCTTGTCTGGAAACTCTGTAAGTCCTTTTCTCCTGAATTCAGGTATTCAGGCTTTCACATCAGTTCATAATCATGACAGAGGGCTTTAGTCTGATAATGAAATTCTGATCCGAGGAACCACTGACCTCGGCTCCCCTCTGCCCAGTGGCCAAATGAAAAATCTGAGTTACATTCTGCTCCCAGGTATGTCTCATTGAACTACCTTTCTGCTCTGCTAGGTCAGCTCCTGCATCTGTAGGACAGATGAGATTATGCTCAGTGACATTTTCCACCTGGTTTCCCAAGAAAGTCTTGAAAGCATCTGTCCATCAGCTCTGACCTGAAATCTGATAGTGATCAGTTTGGTTTTTTTAAAAAAAAACAAAACAACCAAAACTGATAAACTTGCTCTGAGGCTTTCTTGAAGTCTGGGAAGGAAGGAAAGGAAAGAGCAAACATCTCTGCTTCTGGAAGAGCAGAGGGCAATGCTGGCCTGGTTGCTTCCAAAAGAGATCTGAATGACCTGACAGTATGTATCCAGAGGATGATTGCTTTTCTTGCTCTGTAGGAGGGGAGAAATCGTTCCCCAGATTCGGGCCTAATTCTGGTCTGTATTTTAGACAGTCTCTGATCTTAGAGGTTGCGAGTGTTCAGGTGTGGTTTTCAAAGCAGAGTGGCCTGGCCACTTGGGGCAGAACATTTGGCTGTAGGTAGCTGTTACCACAGCTTCTCGGGCTGTTTGTAATCAGGCACAAATTCTAATAAAGATCTGACAAAGATCTGCACTCAGTTCCCACGTGCTACCTGGGGGGAGGTTTAGCTACAGTCACAGTTCTTTTCCTGATACGGCAGTAACGCCAACAGACCCAGTGAACCCCGTGGAACTGGTTTTATACTTGCATCACCTTCAGCATTTCAACAAACGCTTCTGGCTTACACTGAGGAAAACGAAGGCAGAACTAGGACTTGCTACGTACGGCAGGAATCGTGATGTCCCTCTAACTGAATGGGAAGTGGTTTATTTCAAATAAGTCTGTTATCCACCGCCACTCTTACTTTTTTCAGGTGGTGCACTTATACACATAAAGGATGTGAGACCGCTGCACCTTTTTCTTTCCTTGCACCCTACTAGTCTTTTTTCACCTCAACGTAAGTTGTGGGCCCTCTAAGGCAGAAATAAAGCACCTGCTGCAGCTGTAGAGTCCCCATCAGTTCTAGCAGTAATTATTAATCATGAATAGCTTTGTGATTTGCTTACCCCTGTGTAGGAATACCATATACAACTTGTCTAAGATGTACATGCACAAAGGTCCCAGAAACCATCTAAGATCCTCAGTCATTTTTATATATTCCACTTTAGTGCTAGGAAGAAAACTCCTCAAGCATGTGATGCCCTTCTCTCTCCCACATGCAAGCTTTGATTCTTTAAGGATTTTCTCCATTGCAACACCCTTTCTGGAGGTAATTCTCAGCTGGCTCTTCCCTCTGCCAGTCACTTTGGAGGCTGGAGCACTCCTGATGTAGAGTTCCTCTAAGCTTTTTATTTTGACATTGAGTGGTTTCATCCTCCTCAGCCACCTGCAAATCTCCTGCCCTGGAGGGCCAGCTCTTGCCCTTTGTACACAACCTTAAGGTACTTGGGAACTCTCTCCTTTGCTGTTAGATTATCTCTGTATAGCTCTACACTGACTTTCTGTAGATTCCTAGACAGCAAGGCTGACTCAAGCAGTCTGTAGTGTCATGAACTCTTACAGGTTATGAAACTGCTGTTCAGCAGAAGGGACAGCGAGCGTCACACATGGGAGGCACAGTGGAATATGAAGTGGCCTCTTAACCCATTTAGCCAACTCCTCACCAGCTCCAGTTGCCAGTGAAGCAGTCGTGGATGCAGAGCAAGTTAAGTAGATCTCTGGAGCAGGTTAATATTTTCAAGGTTGTGCAAAGTCATATAGGCCACTGTGCTTTGGCCAACTGCTGCTCAGCCACCACGAACTCCGGGCAGTCTCGGGTTATCTTCTTTGTGTGACCAGCACTGCTGCATCAGAGAGAGAATGTCACAGAAGGGCCATGTGAGTAGATGAGTTGAAGCAGGATTTGCCAACACAATTTTCATTGACTTTATGGCCTGGAGAAGTGCTCGATAGAATATTAATAGTCTTCTAAATTTTTTTTTTTGATGGACTTAGTTTCCGTCTCTCCAACTTCATTAAGGTGGATTCCGCCCTCCCCCCCCCCCCAACCCGCCCCACCCCGGCTTTATTTTAGATGTTTTTGATCTAAAAGCAGAAGTTAAAAACTTTTTTTTTTGTAAATGTATTTCTGTTTTGGCTTTTTTTATGAAACAATTCTTCTGATTTACTCTTTTCAGTTGCGAGTCTGAACTGTTTAGCTGGGATTTGTGTTAAAAGAGGTGACTTGGTTATGATGTGTAAGTGCCTTCTCAGGCACTTTGAGTTAATCATCAATATTTTCAATGTCTTATTCAGTATCTTCTTCCTCATCTAATGTGACTGAGGATTCAAGGAACCAGTGCTTTATGGCAGTGATACTCCGACAGTTAGAAACCTGGCAGAACCATAGGGTGGGTCTCAGTCCAGCAGCCTCTGTAACTTCCGACCTTTGCATTTGTCACTGTTACATCCTGTCTTTCCTCTGTTGGGATAGATTAATAAACATAATCTGATTAGCTGTGACAATTTGAGCAGGTTTAGTACCAGAGTTCATACAGGTGCTGCCACAGGCTGTAACAAATGAAAACAAAGCAGACCTTGCTTTTACATCTTGTCTGAGCTACAGGGTCTGTACTAGCACAGCACCTTCTAGCTCTGTGTCATGGCATTGATCCAGCTTTGATTCAGACAAAAGATTATCTATTTCCATGCTCTTGTAAGCACATTCTGTGGCAGCCAGAATGGTCTTCCCAATCACAGCCATATCTGACGTGGTCCTACTTAATATAGTTTCAAAGAGCTCAAAATGCTTTGAGTAAAGGTGGAAAATGTGCTGGAAAACAAATCTCAGAGGTTTAGGTTTAATGCATTTAAACCCCATTCCAAGTATTGCCTGACTGGACTTTTTCGGGCTTGTGAGACGGGTGAAGCACACTAATCCAGTCAAAGCAGTTTCCTCCAGGAAAACATCAAACCTCTCTCTGTCTACTCAGTGATCTCCGTAAGTAAGTTGTAAAGTTGCAAAAGAAAAATGGTGATACTTTGAAGAATGATGATGCCAGATTATTTTGCTTCTATTTTCTGTGAATACTGGGTCTGTTGTCCAGATGGTGGATCCACCCTCCATATTCAGTAGTGAGAGCCTGTTTCTCTTCCAGTGAATTTGTGTTGATTAAGAAATAGAGTTTTACTGAAAACAGAATAAAAATATTTGGAATTAAAAAAAAAAATTTGAAATCAGATAAAAATACTGGTAAGAAGAATAGCAATTCTATCTCCCAAAGAAAGAAAACATTTTTCATCTTAATTTCTTAGGAAAGTTGAGGTAAACTTATTTTTGAAGGAGATGTAGGATGTTACTTTCATTTTTAGGAACAATACTTTCACTTCCTAAACTGCAGAATCTGACTGGTATTGAGTGGTGAAAGTGTGAGAAATAACACTTGCAATGACTGTGACTGTTTTCCAGCTCAGGGCAGGTACAAACTCGATGTGACTAACAAAGGGAGGGAGAAAGAGTCCTCCCTTGCTGCAGGGAAAGGAAAGGCTTCTATCCTCACCACTGGTCCCATCTCTAGCTGTCATGCCATGCAACTGATGTGGTTCATGGTGCTGGGAATGGTGCCAGTTCTGTGGCAAGAATGGGAGACAGGAAAAAGAGGGAGTGGGGAAACAAGGGGCCCCGAGCACTGCTGGCAAGTCCACATCTGTCTGGAGAACTGATCAGCATCCCAGTCTGTCAAATGTACACTCTTCTCTCTTTATCTCCAGGTTTTGCCCAGTGGAAACTCAGCCAGAAGTGGTGGCCTGAGAGCAAGTTAAGGAAGCACTTGTCACCATTCAGTGCTGTGTTCCAGACAGCCAAAAAACTGTAAAGGCCAGAAAAATATGCGGGAAGGGTGTATTCTTTCTCTGTGCTTTCCTGTTTGACATTTCAAGTGGGATCTTATTTCCCAGTGGGAAAATTCAAATGATAATTTCCCTGCAAGAACTCCAGAGGGGAAAAAAAATAACACCCTCGATCTTCAACCCAGCAGTAATTCTGACTACCTGTGTTCCAGGCACAATGTTCTGCTGTTTCCTAAGGGAACAGAATTAATTCTGATAAACAATATTTCAACTTTTAAGAGAGGTTTTATTTTTTTAGCATCTGATTGATATCTTTTTCCTTTATTTTTTTTGTTCACTGAATTACTTCAAAGGCTTCCCTGATTTTTCACCAGAGCGTGTCATATGGAGCCCATCCTTTTGATCAGATTAAACTTTAAATTGTGATTTGCAGATATAATCCGCAAATTGCACAAGTCAACAACAAAAGCCCATGACAAATTGCAGGTCCCCTTAATGAATCATTGCCGAGCATCCAGATGCTGAAGCAAGTGAACTCTTGAATGAACCAGCTCATAAATCTTGGCGTTCAGACTGAAGTAAGAGGCCAGTGCCATTTTCTGATGAATATTCATGGTCAGAGGAAAACGTGCTGTTAACAGGCAACATCAAAGGTACATAGAATCATAGAATCATAGAATGGTTAGGGCTGGAAGGGACCTTCGAAGGTCATCTAGTCCAACCCCCCTGCAAGGAACAGGGATATCTCCAACTAGATCAGGTTGCTCAGGGCCTTGTCCAACCTGGCCTTGAACGTCTCCAGGGATGGAGCATCCACCACCTCTCTGGGCAACCTGTTCCAGTGTTCTACCACTCTCATAGTAAAAAATTTTTTCCTAATATCCAACCTGAACCTACCTCCCTCTATTTTAAAACCATTACCCCTTGTCCTATCATAACTGGCCCTCCTGAACAGCCTCTCCCCATCTTTCCTGTAGGCCCCCTTGAGGTACTGGAAGACCGCTATAAGGTCACCCCGGAGCCTCCTCTTCTCCAGGCTGAACAGCCCCAACTCTTTCAGCCTGTCCTCATAGGAAAGGTGCTCCAGCCCTCTTATCATCTTCGTGGCCCTCCTCTGGACCCTTTCCAACTGGTCCATGTCCTTCTTATGTTGGGGGCTCCAGAACTGGACGCAGTACTCCAAGTGAGGTCTCACAAGGACAGAGTAGAGGGGGAGAATCACCTCCCTCGACCTGCTGGCCACGCGCCTCTTGATGCAGCCCAGGACGCGGTTGGCCTTCTGGGCCGCAAGAGCACATTGCCGGCTCATATTGAGCTTCTCGTCCACCAGTACTCCCAAGTCCTTCTCCTCAGGGCTGCTCTCGATCCAATCACCACCCAGTCTGTATTTATGCCTGGGATTGCCACGACCCAGATGTAGGACCTTGCATTTGGCCTGGTTAAACTTCATGAGGTTGGTACGGGCCCACCTCTCCAGCCTGTCAAGGTCCCTCTGGATGGCATCCCTCCCTTCCAGTGTGTCAACGGCACCACACAGCTTGGTGTCATCGGCGAACTTGCTGAGGGTGCACTCCATGCCACTGTCCACGTCACCGACAAAGATGTTGAAGAGGGCCGGGCCCAACACGGACCCCTGAGGGACGCCACTCGTGACCGGTCTCCACTTGGACATTGAGCCGTTGACCACTACTCTCTGAGTGCGGCCATTGAGCCAATTCCTTATCCACCGAGTGGTCCATCCATCAAACCCATGACTCTCTAATTTAGAAAGAAGAATGTCGTGCGGGACAGTGTCAAAAGCTTTGCACAAGTCCAGGTAGATGACATCCATTGGTCGACCCTTGTCCACCGATGCTGTCACCCCATCGTAAAAGGCCACCAAGTTGGTCAGGCACGATCTGCCTTTGGTGAAGCCATGTTGGCTGTCACCCACCACCTCCTTGCTCTCCATGTGCCTTAGCATGGTTCCCAGGAGAATCTGCTCCATGACCTTGCCAGGCACAGAGGTGAGGCTGACCGGTCTGTAGTTGCCCGGGTCCTCCTTGTTCCCCTTTTTAAAAATGGGGGTTATGTTCCCTCTCTTCCAGTCATCGGGGACCTCGCCAGACCGCCACGACTTCTCGAATACAATAGCCAGTGGCTTGGCAACTTCATCCGCCAGTTCCTTCAGGACCCGCGGATGGATCTCATCAGGTCCCATGGACTTGTGCACCTTCAAGTTCCTCAGATGTTCTCGAACCTGGTCTTCAAGTACAGTGGGCGGTGGTTCATCCTCACAGTCCCTGCTAGTTCTTTCCACATGAATAAAAGCAGGTAACAAAAGTATTTCGTAATTAAGGCTAACTCTGCATTTCGAGGAAGAGCTGAAGTTCACACACATAAACATATTTGAAACAGTCTGAGTGCTGAGAAAGGCAATAGCACGCTGCAGCACCAAAGTGGCTAAGTGAGTTAACTGGGAAGGTGGCTCAGGCTGTTATTCCTCTGAAAATTCACATTTTTTAGAGAAATAGCATGTAGCAAAACGTATCTATTTCCTTACAAAAGTTTTGTCTCGTTCACACACAAAATTTTGCTTGGGATGCTCAAGCCTGGATCTAGTTCTTCCCCACTGGCAACTTGAGCTCCTCGGTGAGCTCAGGTAATGGTACGGCTCAGTGCTGTCAGGATTGATCCCATGGATAAGCGGAGATTTCAGGAGATACGAAGCTGTGGTAGAAGGTGATGTGAGCCAGGTAAAATGCTGTCCTCCAGACTGCACACCCTGCTCAGCTTTCCACAGACAAAATGGCAGCGTGTAGGATTGATCCCATGGATAAGTTCAGAGACTTCGGGCGGTACGATGCTGTGGTAGAAGGTGATGTGGGCCAGGTAAAATGCTGTCCTTCGGCTGGACAGCCTGCTCAGCTTTCCAGACAGACCGTTGCAGGCTGGTATCTCCAGCTTTGTGCAAAATCCCAGAGAATCCTGATTTTAGCCTGACTGACATTGTTTGTTCCTCTGTCTCTCCATACAAAGGACAGAACAATAGCTGCTGCCTCCATCGCGTGGTGCTTCAAGATGAAAGTGCCATCTAGGAATCGGGTATTTCTTTCACTCAAAGGAAGAAACTCTTTTCATGTGTGTTTTGTTTGCATTGAAAGACAATTTACCAGATGGATAGTCGTGTTTTTGTTCTCAGTTCTTGTCATCTCTCTGGTTAACTTCTGCCCTGCAAGTGAATGAAACTACTGTTTTATCCCCTGTCTACAATATGCTATTTCTTTGGAAGCAGGAGTGTAATGAACTTGCTGTTTGTTACAATTAACAAATAAATCCCTATACCTTTAAATTAGATCATAAATCTTCCAGTGAAATTCAATACTGTGTGATTATGTTTTCTTTCCCATAAGAGATTCTTCAGTGATAGGAGCCAGGCAACTCTTGTTCCAAATTATATGACCCCGAGGACATTTCCTGTGACACATTTGACCTTTTTCTGTGTGGCTTCCTTCTTTTATAATCAACTGAGGTGCAGCTTAAACACAGCAGTGCTAGCTAGTGAATTATAAAACAACTTATATTGCGGAGAAAATTACTTTCTGGTGTTTTAAAATCAGAGCAATTTAGGCTGCTTGTCTTCTGGGAGGGACTGGGCTGGGAGCTGTATGCGCAGTGCCTAGCGCAGTGCTGCTCTGAGGAACTCCAGGGAAGTGGTGATGTTCCTGCAATACAAAGGGATTTGTCAAGTCTCACTCCGTTGCAGTCTCTGCGTAGTTGTAGTTGGAGCTCACGCACTGAAGACAGTTCTCTTACTCCCTCTGAGCACAGCACCGGACAGATTTGTGCTTCTCTGTTCAGCTGGGTGCAGCCTGCTGTGTAGCATCAGATGAAGAAATCCTGAGTTCCACACCTCCAGCACACTCCCAGTTACAGCCGTGTGTTGTATGTCTGTGCGTCACGTAACGCTCTGGCTGTCCACTCCTTCTGTGCCGGCACTGACGGACCGGATTCAAGGAATCACAGGAAATATGGAGCTTGTGAAGAGCTGACTGTCAGACTGGACTGAAAACAGGCAGGGCCAATTAATGTTGCTTGCTTTTGCTTCAGAGCAGCTTCTTGTCTTTTAAAGTGAATCACGTTCGAATTAGCACAATCCTGATTTTATTAAGCAGAAGGTACAAGGCTAAGTCACTGTCTTTTTTCACTAGATTTAAGAAAACAATTTAACAAAGCAAATCCTTTCTGGCCCTTCGCTGTTCTTGTACCCCGAACCTACTTAACCTGGCAGAAGAGGAGGATGGAGAAATGTTAGAGTTCTTATCTCGGGGGCACATATTTCTCAGACTTTATAACGGTCTAATTTAAAACTGCCTCTAAAGTAACCATTTTATATGTTTAATATGCCTCAGTCATTTGGACTACCTTGTCCCTAGATCTTTGGGCTTTAGTGAAAAAATGGTCAATGGTTTTTAACCTGACAACAGCTTTCAGCATCTTTTTTTCCTTTTAGCTTTGCAGTGTTCCCTCAGTCTTCTTTCCTACCTCCTACCCACCAAAAATTGTTTCTATCTCTAGTTGGCAAACAAGACCAACAACTTCAGAGTAGAATGAAGCTGAGATATTGCCAGCTCACATGTAAAAAACCAGCGTCATCACAATAGATGAAAAATCGGGTTCCAAAGGCAGCTTGTCTTCCCTGAACAAGAGTTTTCACTGAAACATCAATAAAGGCCGGAGCACGGTGGCTCGGCTTTGTACTCCCTGTCCTGCCTGGTAATGACTTAGGAGTCAGTATTTGTCGTGCTGCTTTTCCTTTGCCTCTTGTTTTAGTACTTTAAAGGATTTGGAATCCTGCTTGCGATGAAAGCCAGTCTCTTGGATTGCGATATTGGAGGTGAAAGCAAGGGTGTGGAAAAGAAAAAAGAAAAACCAGTGCTAATCCATCCACAGCACTTTCTGGTTTGCCACCTTTTGTGAACTGGGCCCTGTGGAGGAAGCTGCCCCTTCCCATGGGCCTGGTGCAGCATTTGGGAAGCACTGAGCTCCTCTGTAACCAGAGGGGTTGGCCGTGGAAAGTTCAGCACATGGAGAACTCTCAGCAGTAACTTTGCTTCTACTCTTGGCTAATCTGGAGCACACAGAGGTGAAATTCAGACCCTCTCAGTACAAAAGACGAAAAGATGTCCCCTTGCTTCTCAGTTAACTCATCAGAATGAGGTTTTATCTCCTCTCTCAATTCCAAAAACTTAATTAAACATTTGTAAAAGATGGTAAATATTCAGTTCAAATATTTGCTCTCTTCTCACACTCCAGTTTGTGACCCGACTGGAAGCAATGCAGAGCTCTCTGGATCTGCAGACAGCCTGACACAATAGCTCTGAGACATCTGAAACACATTCTTCAAGTCAGTGATGAGGAACTCGGACACCTATTTCCAGTCATTTTTACATCTATTTTTCAAAGCTCGATTCTCATTTGCTTTGTGTGACCCCAGGAGCTGGAGCATGAATAGAAGCACACCCTGGAACCACTCATGAATTGTAGAGTCTTCCAGTGCCGAGCACAACCCCGTGGCTCTGGATGCACAGCTGACTCACGCTGTATGTGACAGGAGCAAGCACTGAGAATTCTTGATCAGGTATTTTAAAAGCACACATGGAGGCAGCAGCTGCTGTTAGTGGAGAGGGAATACATGATCAAAAAAAAAAAAGGATATGCATCTTTTTTCTTCCTAGTGATTCTTGTGCTGATTTCCTTGCAGGGTAGAGCTGGCCTTGTTCCATCCTGTTTCTATCTGGATATCAAAGCTCCTACACACCACATCTCCACTTCCAGCAATGCTAGATCTCTTCAAAATGGAGCCAAACCTTTTCACTCAGATTATGGGGATGTTCCAGTTCAAATGCATGGAAATTTAAACATTCATGTTGCAATGAGGAAAAAAAAAATCCACGCATGGTGCATATACAGACCTCAACTTTACCTCCATACCTGCACTATAGCTCACAATTCTTCCTCCTTTCCGGTGCATTCAGCAGCTCACTTCTGGTTTGATGATTTTTCAGTCTGTAGAGCTCAGCCACTCTTGAGTGTCATTCTCCATCGATTGGATGTCCTTCTGCTTTCCCCTGATGGCAGCTTTGCCACTGTCTCCTCCCGTGATGTTTGGCAAAATAATCACTCAAGAATCTGTTTGCAAACGGTTAGTGCCACTTGAGGCTCGCAATAATCATAAATGCTACTAATTAGCTGCAGTACAAGTTAAATCGTTGATCATTGCCTTTCAGCAAATCAAAGACACAATTCCAATTAACAATAATAATTCAAAACAATTAAGCAGTTACTGCTGGAGCTATTTTAATTGAAATTGCAGTGAAATCAACCTACTCTCCAGCAAGGCTTTAGCTCCCAGGTAAAGGCTTTCCTGAAAAAATAAAAAATTAAGTAAATAGTAACAACTGTATAAAGAAAAATCAATAGAAGACCATTTGCAACTTGTAAAAGGTTTGCAGATCTGAGCAGAAATACTAGATTGTATTTCATAAAGCTTCAATAAATTGTGTGTTTACAAGGTGGAATTTGAAACAACCTGGATCGAGGTTTTCAGAACAGTCTAAGGGGACTTAGATTAGAACAAGCTGAACGTTTAAAAATACAATGCCTTCTCTCTCTCTCCTTGTATTGTATTATTTTTTGGCAGAAGTTCCCACCTGAATCATTTTAGCAGAAAAGTTACAGTTTTGCTTTTTAAAACGTAGAAGCTTTCAAGTTTACAAGTTTTAGTTTCATCGTAAGATCAGAAATTTTCTAATGCTAGAATGGAGACAGAAAGGGGCACTGTTTTCCAACTGGCTGCAATCCTGTTTCACCTCCACCGCTCACGTTTAAAGCAGATCCCTTTTGTAAGGCTGGATTGCTCTGAAACCTTGTGCAGTTCTTCTTTTGTACTCGCCTTAGAAGCAGCTGAGTGAGGCTTGGCAGGAGGGACAAGACCAATTTGCACTTTCCTTAGTTTCTGATTTTCCTGGATTTAGATTTGTGATCTGAATGCTGTAGCAGCTGGAGGCACCAGCCTTTGTCACTGTAGCTTTGGTCAGTCTGCCCGAACACTGCCTATGAAACTGGCTTTTCTGGAAATCGTCTAGAGATGGTGGATTTTCGTCATATTGCAAACAACTGGCTTTGCTAAAGAGTACACATGCAAACAAAAATTGCTCTGTGACTTATTCCTAGGGATAGGGCTGTAAATGTAAAAAGCTTCTAGGATCCAGGAGATGCTGGAAGTTTTCCTTTTCATTTGGCTGGGGAATTTGTTTGGCTGTGAAAGGTCACAGTTATTATACTTTAAGTCCTTGACCTTCTGTTTTATGAAGCCATTTAAGATTTTATAGAGAAATCACTGAAGCGTGGTACTTAGAAGAGGCTTGAAGGCTGTGACAGAGCATGCTGTCCTCCATCATCCCTCCCACTCAGGTTCCTGCAAGATGGAAACTGTGGAAATCCATCTGGCTCCTCAAGGAATGGATATTGGGCTAAAATGTCTCAACTGGGAAGCCTGCTCCTCCTTAGCTAGAGGCATCACAAAATGGGAGTGCACCTCTTCCCTTGATCACTTCTTTCCAGTTTGTCATTAATATATGAGTCTTCTTTCATCTTACAATTTTTTCTGTCTTTCATCTTGATTCAGTGGGTCTTTCGTTTCCAGACAAGACTTCTCATGGACCCAGTCTTGTGTCTCTGTGCAAGTGATCTCACCACTGTTTCATCTCTTTTTCACAGATGAAAGAGCCTTGACAGACAGAGTGCTTGGCTTAGGGAATCCGCTTTCCAGCTCTCTGACTGCTTTTATTTATTTTTCTTGCACCTGGCCTGCCACTTTCCTATTGCTCTTAGTGGAGTATTTTCCGTGGCTGTTCACTGCTCGGGGACCTTGCAGGCTTGGGCCTGGCACGTTGGTGAACCATATGGCAGTGGTGTGAGTTGTCTGGCATGTGTGCTCCTTGAAGCCTTGGTCCTGGAGTGAGTGTAAGATACGGACCTAAATGCAGAGGGGAACGTGGTGATAAATTGTAAAAGTCTGGTCATAGAAGACATCCCTGTGAGACTCGTGTTAGTTGACCAAGAACTGCCCCTTTCTCCACACCTCACTAGCGTTTTTCCTTAGGGCTGTTTTTTGTAAGTTGGAAGAGATGAAGACTTTGTCATGTTATTAGAAACATTGTTACCAAAACCAATTTTAAAATAGCTTCTCTATAAAAATGCATAGTCCCAGAGGAGCTGAAAGGAGGGAGGATGAAATGAAGAACTTCACACTGCCTGGAGGTGACTGCATTTTTTATGAGTGGGTTAGCTGATACAAAATCCTTTGTAGATAGCTCAGCATCGCCTGTGTCTGTAGTACATCGTCTCTCTGCACATGTGAAGAGGAGGAGGTCATGAAATGGCAAGAATTCACCTTGAATTGCTCAGGAGTTGTTTGGATAATAAAAGAAAAAGTCCTGGAACAAAGCTTTTCCATCACTTTTTGAGTAAATTATTCACAAGTACATGTTTTCTACCATTTGGCTGCTCCTTTAAGGCAGGTAAATACTGTCTTTTGAGAGACATTTGTGGTTTCCTCTGAGCGCTAACAGGTTTGCTGTGAACTTGTGTTCTAGACAGTGAGCTTTGAGGGAAGACTCAAAGTCTCAAAATACTCAAAATCCACTTTATGATTTTAAACTCAAACATTATAGCAATGCATGTTTAGAGGTTGAGTTGAAAACATAGAAAATACTAGCATGACTGGAAACTACCTCACAAAACTGTGAAATGGGATCAGGTGGGGAGACAAAGCTGGAAGTTACTTGAGTGTTCCACATGTCAGCAGTTACAAAATGAGGGCATGTGTGTAGCGGATGCGTGAGAAAGGGAAACTGCAGCACTCTGGGTATTGGGGGCAGTCATGCAGCCCCCTCATCCCTGCCATGGACTGCAGCTGTGCCCAGAGGTGGTCAGAGCGTGCACATGCCTGGGACAGCCCCACAGCCATGACACGGAGCAGAGAGGCAGTTTGAGTCCTCCAGTCCAGACTGCAGCAGCATATTGGAACAGACAGGGCATGTCCTGGGATCCACAGCGTGTTCTTGCCCTTGCTGCAAGTCACATCACTGCTCTGGGCATGTGTTTCCTTGCCTGCTAAATGAAAATAATGATGTTTCACCATGGTCTTTGAGAGGTCTGGAGGGAAAGCACAAATCAAAGCTGTAAGAGGTGAGGTTTGCAGTGAGAGTAACTGATAGATGCAGAAAAAAGACTGACAGGCTTTCAGGCATGCAGCCCTTGAAGCTTGTGGTAGAGGTAATATCTTTTATTAGTTCTACTGATACAGCTGGAAGAAAACAAACAAATCCTTCGTGTGCCTGAAAGTTTGTGTTGTTCCCCGCGCACCCAAATCCATCAGTTGTTCAAATAAAAAAGTATTACTTCTTCCTGAAAACTTTGTCTCTCTAATATCCTACAATAGCTGCAACACTGCTGTGAGAGCTCACTGGTACAGTGCTAATAAATGACATCTTCGTTGCCTGATGTCTGTGGATGAAAGGCCAAAATGAAGGCATCAGGTGCACCTTTTGAGCCTGCTACAGTTGCCACATTTCTGCTCAGTGATGGCTTTGGATATAGCTGCAAGTATGTTGTGTATTGGTGTTAGAGCCAGAGGGGGCCCAAAACTGCCAGTGCCGTGCTGGTTTTTCAAGATCAGGAGGAAGATGCCTGGGCAGCCGAAGGATGTGCTCAGATGATTTCACAAGCAGGGATCACTGCTTGGGCCGCTTGAGAGCCAGCAGTCTGGACTGGTTAATAAGCTACAGGAGCCAATGTGTCCAAACTGCATGGCAGCCGTTGGGGTTGTAGCCGTCAGTGAGTGGTGCTGTGTTGGTTGTAGAATGAGCAGTTCCCTGTAGAAGAGAAATCCGTGAGGTGCCAACATCAAAACTCTGACTCAACTCTACTGCGCTAGGTCCTGCTCTGTAGCCAGCAGTGAACATCCCTGAAATATCTCTGTGACACACACCTCAATTTCTGGTGCACAGGCAAGTAAAATGACAACATGTTGTTTTAACAGCTTTAGTGGCAATGTGTTGGGCAAAGCTGGGTTTGGCTATTTCTGTCCACTTTGGTGCTGCTGGATGGAATGTAGGAGAGTCTGACTGGCTCATGTGCTGAGGATTGCTGCCCTCAGAGCTTTGCTCGGGGTAAGTCAGCTTGGCCTCTCACCATGTGCATCAGGAGTGTTTCAAACTTAAATGCAAGATCAGAATCAGGGGTCTGGTTTGCTAGTGGGAGCAACCCCCAAACCCGGTTGTGACTCAGCCGCCCCTCAGCCACACCTGCCATCCTGCAGCCAATAGCTGGCACTGTCCAGATCCAGCCCAGGATAATTTTAGATGAATTGAGTTTCTGGCATACCTGACTCACAGCTTGGCTCACAGGTCACATGTGTTTCTAGAGGCTTTGCAGCATGCCCAAGGGGAAATGCTTTTCTTTTTTCTCAAAACTGCAACCTGGGCAGGAGGCCATACAATCAAATCCTGCCCCATGTTCACATAGCTCTAAAGCAAAACACAGTGGAGGTACATTACAGCAACATTTTGGGGTAGAAAGTGAAGAATATGGTATGCCATAAATCAGGAACTGAGGAAGGAAGCTGAGATTTTGCCCGGACAGCAGGGCAAGGATTTAACTTCCTGTAAATTAAGTTCCCTTTAAATAATCCCGAGCATCTCACATGAAGGACAGTTCCTGCATCTCATTGCCTCCTAGAACTGGTCCTGATTTGATTAACTACCAACACTCAAGTGCCAAGCCCCTCAGCACCCCACCTGGAAGTTGGTGTGCCACTCACTTGGTTATCTGAATCAGTGGCATATGGTGCCAGGTCATTCTGCGATTGCCAGAAAAGCTGATACTGGTGCTGTGTTCTCTCTCCAGGTGAAACAGCATGGCATGTGTTCCCAAATAAGTCCTTGTAGTGAAATTGCTGTATAATGAATATACTGATTAATCTGAGAGTCTGCGCTAATGAGACCAGTGCAAAATCATCTGGAATCCCCGAGGGTCTGCCATTCTACTGCAATATGTACCACTTTAATAGTTGGGAAGGAAAGGTTTTGCTAGCGGAGGGAAGCATGAATAATGTATTGCTGTGGATAATGGTAAATAGTCATTCCATATTCCTCCTGTCCTTTAGATGTACCCTGCATATGTTAAAGACAGGCTTTGTTCAGAGGAAAGGAGTATTTAAACAGGGAGGTGATGCACAGCTTCTTGCAAATTATAGTCATGTGAATGTGGCAGACGGTACCATGGTGTCTGACAATTGCCTGCGACATCCAATTAGTTACTCAAGTCAAGAAGGCCAGTTTTTGCTGGATGTGTCTGTGTTTGCAAGGTGTAAACAAAGCAGGGGAGGCCTGTTTGCGTGTAAGAAATCTGTGAAGGATCTGAAATAAAGACCCCCGGTCTGCTCTCTTTGCAAATGCTGAAGTAGCTGTTAAGGTAGAGAGCGTTGGGAACCTGTCTGCTATCCCCAGGCAGCTGCAGAGATCTTCTGTTCTCCATGGAGCTCAGCTTCACAGTCAACCATCCACTTAAAAGCTTGTAACTCCTCGTGAGAGTAGTGCTGGACTAAAACGGGGTCGGCAGAGAGGTTGAAGGAGAATGCTGAAGCAGTCATCTTGTGGAGCACAAATATTCCTTGTGTTCAAGGAACAGGACTTGGAGAGGGATTTTTTACAAGGACATGTAGTGACAGGACAAGGGTTAATGGCTTTAAACTGAAAGAGGGGAGATTTAGATTAGGTCTGAGGAAGAAATTCTTCCCTCTGAGGGTGGTGAGGCACTGGACCAGGTTGCCTAGGGAAGTTGTGGCTGCTCCATCCCTGGAAGTGTTCAAGGCCAGGTTGGATGAGGCTTTGAGCAACCTGGTGTAGTGGAAGGTGTCCCTGCCCATGGCAGGGGGGTTGGAACTGGATGATCTTGGAGATCCCTTCCAACCCAAACCATTCCATGATTCTATGATTCAGCTGTGACTGACTGTAAGGTTAGTGTCTGCACTGGCACAACCAGTCTCAAGCCAGAGCCAAAGGAGTTTATCCAAGCCCTAGCAATATCATGGCAAGGTCACTGCTGTCCACTGATGATCACGCATGGCCTGGGCTTCTCAAGGAACATCACTTAGCTACAGCAGGGCTGGGGAGCTGGGAGTCTGCCGTTTCAGTCCTCGGCAGTGTGCGGTGATCTGCTTGAACTCGTGTGTGGTATCACTGAAATATTGAATTCTTCAGCCCCATGGGCCAAGGGTGAATCATAACCAGAATGCTGCTGTCACCTTGATAATGTCTCACAAACCCTGTGTTAGAACAGTGTTTGTGGCATGGTTCATTGCCTTGTCACAACACCACATGAATTGTGCTTGCTGCTGGACCAACCAGGGCACATCTCTGTAACAGCCATGATTCCTGCCTGACTAAAGACACTTGGGCACTGGTTTGAGGGGACAAAGCAAGATGTATGACCTGTACTGATTCCCTCAGATCCATTTGTCCTGTTGTACAGTTAATTTAGATGCATTCTCGGTGTAAACCTGTCTGCTGATGGAATATGCTTTGCAGCAAACTGGGCAGCCCAGGCTGTGGAAACAGGCTGTGTGAGCAGTCTAGTCCTTCTGCATGCTCTTCAGAGCTGCTGAGTGAGAAGTTACAGATCTCTGCCCTTCTCCACCTGTTCACTGCTGTGTCCCTTGCCAGAGGTTAGCCCTTCTTCTGATCCGACAGCGAGAATTGTTCACTAGCCCAATTCTATCAAACTGATCTGGATTAGCTTAAAACATTGTTAATAGTAGGTTTTTGTTTGTTGAATTTTTTAAACCCATTTTGACAGAACCAGGTTAGACAGCAACTATATGATCAGTTATGCCAGCTGATGTCAGAGGCTGGTAAGCTCTGAACCTACCTCAGCTGAACCCAGAACGGCGTATATGACGACAGCTCACAGAGTCTAATATCTGTCTATGTCTCTGGTGGTAACTGGGCCTATTGAAAGCAAAAGTGACATGGAGGGAAGCAGATGTGGTGGGCCCTAGTTGATATCCTCCTTGAGGAAGACTGCTGGGGAGTTGTGTTTGGAGGGAGAGCACGTTGATGGGGCACAAAGAGCAATCCGGGAGAATTCAGGCCTGCTCTGTGCTGGGGACGCAGCTCTGACATCATCACAACCTGCTTTGCCATAAGTTGTCTCCATGCCGGATTTGTCTCCTCTCTTGGCCCTCGTAGGGCAGACAGGACCTCTCTGGCCCTGTTCACACGGACAGACTAATACGGAGAAGGGAAGGGGCATACTCGTTGGCCTGGAGATGTGCAGTGGCTTTAAAGCTGAAGAGTCTCCGCGTTCTCTGAGGAGGACAATAAAAGTATGGGTTGAAGTGCCTTTGTTCAGCTGTGCTTTGCTGCTCAGAAAATCAGCCTGGCAGGAGAAGGGCAATTACAAGGGAGAGGCTGGATGTAGGACAAAACATCTGCCTGAAAGAATTGAATTCTTCCTAAAAGGTCAATGGAATTAACTTTTTACTGTTGAGAAGCACTAATGCATTGCAGGTGAAAGCGTGCTGCAACGTGTCAGAGTGGGAACAGAAGGAAATTTGGGTATTTGGGGAAGGGAATTCATGAAATTCATTAAGTTCATTAAATGCTTGAGGAAACTTCTGAAAAAGAAATACCCCATCCTCCAGGATGACTCTTATTAAAACAATTTGATCTTCAAGGTACCCACACTCCAGAGTTATGATCAAACCCAGACTTCAGTTATTAAATTCCTACTTTTAGGCACTTTTAAAGTGCCTTCAGTTATTAGATTCCCAGCCTTAGGCACTTAGGGGTTGAATTTTCTGCAATAAGGTTTATAGCTCTGAAGGATCTGGTGCGAGAAGTTTAGAGATGAGAACCACGGGGCAAGTTTGTTGCTTTTTCAGTTTTTCAACCTGCCTCCCTGATTTTTAAGATGTGTGTTCTGGAAGGGAACTTTGGAAGCAAGTACAGTGCCCAGCATGAATTTGCACTTCTGTTGGAGCTCAAGACAGTTATCTTCCAGGATGTCAGCCCCAGGGCTGATAAGCTACATCTACTGCTTCAGCTTTGGACATACCAAGTAGTGGACTAAGGCTTGGTTTCCCAGTCTCCAGGCCTTGGCCTGATCCACCAAGACTACTGGACGTTTGCATTGAAACTTTCCGGATTCAATGAACTTGGGAAGCTGCATTTCTCCTTTTTTTTTTTTTTTTCAACATTTCTTAGCATATTTTCTCTCCACTGACTCTTTGCTCAGGTAAGGCTGGATTTGGTGTTAGGAGGAACGTGGCAGGGCTGGGAAGGTGGGACAGTAAATAATAATGTCAACAAGATGTTTCTCCTTCCCTGTGGAGCTGTTAATAACCCTACCTCTATGAAGCTGTGCCAAGATTGTTTGCCTCGGTCAGACCCAAGCAGAGAGAAACCAACTCCTTTGGCTTGTTTAATTGCTTTCATCGTCCAGCTGTGGCTCCCAAAGTCTCTGATGCAGAGTTTCCAGAGCACAAGGAATACAGACAATTTGAAACAGCTGAAAAAGGAGAGAAAAGAAGAATGGTGGCAAAATTCAGAGCAACAAAGAAGCAGAATCTCCTCTGCTGGCACTGTTCATCTGTATTTTTGAGATTACTTTGAAGCTAGTGAATCTGAAATTCCTCATTAGAAGCCAATGGTAGATACAGGAGGCTGTGCTTCTAATCTGTATATGAGAAGATCATTCCAACCATGACCTCCCTCTATGCACTTGATACAACATTTACTTCAGTCAAAGAGGTAATTAAACTCCTGAGATGAGAAATCCCCATGGTTCATGTCCTGAATTTAGTGCAGCCAAAGTTCTTAAGTAATAAAACAGCAGAACCTGCGGTTATTGCTGGAATCAGACAATGCCTAAGGCACAAATACAAGGGAATAACTTTTGTCAAGGATGTTCTGCTTGCCCTAAAGCACACCGCAGGAGCCCGAGCACGTGCAGCCCTGGCATGCCAATCAGGACTCTACTAAATGTATTTGATAAATGGTAGGGGAAACCATAACGGTGGACATAAGAGTAAGCCAAGATACTGGGACTGCAGAGAGGTTAAGTTGGTACAGCTGTTTCTCATTTATTAGCTCAAACACTGATCCAAACTCAGTGCTGGCACAGCGACAGATAATGACAGAGGAGTCAGAAGGAAACTGTCAATAGTAGTTTTTTTCATTAGAAGTTGCCATTTTGTTGAAATAAGAGCTGTTCAGGAGAACACGTCAATAGCGATCGTGGTTGAGTAATGCTGTATGTTGTTTGATCGCAGCAAAATGGATAGGATCCGATCCGTGTAGTGCATTCAGATAAAAATGGTGCTGCAGCACGGGTGAGAAAGCACCAGCACCATCTATTTGAAATGGCTTGATGACTCCACATGGAAGAAAAAAGTCATTTCTTCATTAGAAAACGCTGGTTTTCCCGTGGGTTTGAGATGCAAGTAGGGTTTGAAGGACTGGCGTTTCCTGCAAAATAGAACCTTGGTTTCTGATTAATTTAAAGATGTAGCTTGAGAGGGGAAAGTCTAGAGCTGTCTCTGAAGCCCAGAGAACTTGATCAGAAATCAAGACAAACTGGGGCTGCTCAGATCTCACATTTCAGATCTCTGGAGACTTTAGAAAGGGCTGGTCTCTGTCCCTGGTCTAAAAGAAAAGAGGCAGTGGCATATCCGCTACAAGGTACCTTTGAGACGTCTGGAATGCCTGTGCTATCCTGCACAGAGTGCCACTTGGCATGTACAGCAATTCCAGTGATAAGCACAGCAGCATTTGTGTTCAGATCTGTGTAAGGACTTGAAGTAAAGAAGAAAAATAATACACACATTTCTTATCCCATTCAATTTTATTATCAGAAGTTTCCAAGAAAAAAATCAACTGCCACTGAAGTGGGCAACAGTGCCCTCTTCCAGCCTCTCAAAAATTAAGTTTTCTCTATAGTCTTGCTTCCACCAATAAGCTCCACAATTTCTCATACCTGAGATTCCTCGTACAGCTCTCCCTGGGGCTGTCAACTCATGAACTCCCATTTTGCTATGGGTAAAGCTTTCAAGTATGAAGCCTGTTAGTCCAGGCTGCAGCAGCTTCTTTGGTCTCTGCTGGTGCCCACGTGAGGAAGACAAGAGCCCTTTCTACATGACAGCTGTGGGGGCAGCCTGTGTAACTCATTTGTAATTGCAGCCAGCACTCTGCTCTCATACTCCGTCATATATTCAGGTTCATATGCTTTCTGTCAGACCTTCCACACCTGGGACTGCTCCTCTTCCTCATCACGCCTGCCAAACAAGTATTAAATACTCCTTTTAGGAAACGTGTAAGTGTAGAAAAGGTGCTGTCTGGATTAGCAGACAGACCTGGACAAGCCTTCTGTCCTACGGGGCAGACAACTCCTAATGGAGCCCCACTGTCCCAGACAGGAAAGGGGCAGCTAAGCCTGCAGTGCTATTGCTTTCCCTGGGAACCCGCACCAGAGGTTGGAGCAGGCCGGAGAAGCGATTATCAGCCATGTTCAAAGCAGGAACTGAAAGCTACCTCTCTGCAGTCAGCACTCACTGCTTAACTTTTCCCTGGACAGCTCGTTCTCATTTCTGCTTTATGCTAAATAGCTGTTACAATCCCTGTTTAAAGAAAAACATGGAATACTAGGCCCAGAGCTTAGCTTTTCACCTCAGTCCTTCAAGACCAAACTTCCTTATTTTGGGAAAGAGCGTGATAGCCCTGGCCTCTAAAGTGCTGAATGCATTCATTTACCCCAGAAGAGTCTTTATTCTCGATAATGACCCACTTGGCTGTACTTCTTAGGCATTACTTATGTATTTGAGGGCTGCTTTCTAAGGGGGCTTTCGCAATAGATGAGGACTCCAGGGTTATTTAATAGCTGCAGCTTGCTTCCACAAGCCACAAACCAGTAACGTTGTTCAAAGGACTTGTACAAAAAAACCCAAAACTATGCCTACGACAGAGGGAAAATCAAGCCTGACATAGGAATCTGCGTGTCTGATGAGCTGGAACCTCCAAGGAGGGCTTCAGTTGTCTTTGATGCCTGCTGTGCCTGGCTTATGCACAGGACTATGCCACCAGAGGAAAGTTCAAGAAAGGATATTTCCTTGGGAAGTAAAATTCTTCATTTCATCTATTTTCATGCAATTCACTTTCTAATTTCAAGCTGAAACAACCAGCAATTCTAATCCTCCACAATGGGAACACAAGGAATGGCTGTATTTACAAGTGCAGGCACAACCAAGTCTAGTAAAAAATAAAATGGGATTAATTTAACCATATTATATCCTGGTATCACACACTCATGGCTCAGAATCATAATCACATTACCCCTGCTTAAAATTAATTGTGTGTCAGCTGAGTTGTGGTGGCTGTGAACAGTTTTCACCTGCAGCAGACACCAGGTCATACAGTGCAATTTAACGCCTTTTCAGTGCAAATGAAGCGGAATTGCTCCATCTTGCCTTTCCCTGGCTTGAGAGGAGGCACACGACTGAGCAGATGCATGGTCTCTTGCTTAGTAGCTTGAGCTTCCCTTAAGAATTGAAGTGGCCTTGATTTGCTTTATCTTAATTTGCTTTAGATAAACTCAGTCACTTCAAAAAGTTCATTTTAAATAATTGTCATGTGTGTTTTGTTGAAGACAAGCCCACAGCATATTAAATTTGCTTTTCTTTTCTCTCTACAAGTGTATTTTTTTCTGCAATGGTTCAACAAAGAGCAGTCTCTGTTGAAAGTGGGTAGCAGAACCAATACAGCCTTATTTCAAAGCTGCTTCTGATTTGTTTCCCCAGCTTCAATCCTGACAGCAGTTGGGCTTCAGTAGCTGTTTACATTTCGCTCCCATAACATAAGATAATGTACTATTAACTGCTAAACTAATGATCCCAGACCCAGTGTTTTCCTCGGACTGTGCCCCATTGAGCTGACACCCCTCAGATCATTTTCTCTCTCATTAAAGTAATTAAAGTCAACGTTGTTGGAAAGGCCTTCGGGCAATCCAAGACAGAGCTGATACTAATAAGCAAAGCAACATGCACATTGATGTTTCTTTTGATCTGCAGGTTAGTTGCTGGTAAGCCAGGTGCAGTCTGTCGGGATAGGCTTTTCCGTGCGCGCGGTTCACCTGCTTCGAGGGGCCGCACGGGCAGCCGGAGCAGAGTGTTCCCCTCCGGCCATCGTGGTGCTCTGCTCTGGGGAGGCCGTGCTGGCTGACGCTGCACTGAAGGTGCCCCCGGTATCCCATGTGCCTCTGGACCTTCTTGTTCCTGCGCTGCAACAGCCAAGAGCTTCCGAGTGATTTCTCTTCACTGTAATGAAGGATTTCATGGTGAAGGAGGCAGAAACATAAGAGGGAACAGAGATTCTTCTAAGTGTGTGTTTCTGCTGCAAAGGAACTCAGTGAGCAAATTTCTACTGAGCGATCAAGGGCCGTGTAATGGGTGGGTGATGGGACGAGCCTTGGTAAACTTTAGTCCTAATCTCAATTCTGCTAGGGTGCCTCACCTACTTTGGCCACGTTTCTCCGTTTGTGAAGACCATTTTATAGGAGTTGCTATTACAGTTCCACTCAGGTAATAACACTATACAAACATGCTGTGAGGCTGCTTCGTTTTTCTGTGGGTGCTCCTCCCACGACTGGCTCTCTGAACAAGAGAAGTAGCACTACCCTTTGGCTATGAGCACCATCAGCGCCCTCGGGGAAGGGCAGTCCTGCTGGCCCCTGCCTTTCCCACCCACAGCTACAAAGATCCTGCAGCCAGAGAACATTACTCCTGAATAACAAAATGCTTCTTGTAACCATCTCTTATCTGCAGCTCAGAGATGGAGACGATGATTAAGTCCTGTTCTCCATAAAAATAAATTCTGAGGAATAATATCGATAATATTGGACAGTAAGCCTCGTAGCTTCCATGGGCGATCTGTCTCTTGGTTTCCTTTCTGTGTGCATTGCTTACCCCATCACCACCACCTGGCTCTGCAGCACCTTGCACAGGAGGAGCCTGGTTCACAAGCATCGAACTGAGCTCATGACTTACTACTGTCGAATAGGATATTTATCCTTCCTTTGTGCTGGTTCTGGTGGTGCTCCTTAACTGGCTGGTGGGTCAACTCATCCAGCTGAAAACAGGCTTGTTGGGTTAGTGAGAAGGACTGCTCCAGGCTTGGAAGCTGGTTTGAGGGAAGGGAGAGCTGAGAGATCTGGGAGCAAAGGGAGAAGCGGAAGCAGAGAGTGCCGTTAGATCAGCTTATCCCATCTGGTGAAGCTGCAGCTTTCAAAGCCTTTAAGCTAAGTATTGCAATGCTGTATTTTTCCCTGCTGCTCCCAGGAACTGTGACTGTTCTGCTGCTTCTGGAGCTCTTCTCTTATCTCTGCTGTTCATTGCTCTGTGTGGAACAGCCACCATAGGCCTCACTTTTAATTTCAAACACCTCAGCCCTCGACTATCGGCTTCCTGCAGCACAGGTAAATGATTGCAATGTGCACTGGGGAGATTTGAAAATTGTCTCTGTGCAAGAGCACTAGAGTGGCTTTACCCATGTTTTTAGAGAAGTAATGCCCAGGACAAGGCCAGAGGAACCAGCAGCATGAACTACACTTGTAAATCACATACAAATCTTGCAAGACTTTTTGCGTAGGTTCTTATCTAATATGGACAGGAATTTTAAAGCTTGGTCTTATATCCTTGTCTCAGACCTTGGAAAGTGTCCAGGCTTTGATAAGAGTGTTGTCCTTTGGTCTGTCTTCAGTTGATCACCTTTCTATTGAACCCCAAAGCCCGGGAGAAGCTCAGTTAATTATTTTCAATTGTTTTTTTGGGGCAGCTGATTGAAAGTGACTGAGGTCATAACGAAAGCTGACCAGCTTTCCAAACTCTAGATGAAAACCATTTGGTTTTATTCTCTTAGGCTGGAGTGGGAAAATTGGAATTAAAGCTAGGGGAAGAGGGAGAAACAATTAACAAAATTTCTCAAGAGGGACAATTACAGAAGTAAAGCAGCTTTATTGTAGAAAATCAGTATTGCTTGTGAAACAGTTATCTAAGCAGAGCATGGTGCAGTTCATTATTATGTGCTGTGAATCAATATCGTTTAAGGATTCTGAACAACAGATCTCTTATTGTTGCGGTTACTCCAAAAGCAAGTACTGCAGTAGAAGCACTGTTCAAAGGCTCTCTTCTCCGTGGATGCTACCAGCTTAACGTGGAAGAATGTGACTGACAGGTCTGCAGTTTCGTGACAAAGGTTTAATTCAGGTTTACATAGACCAGATTTCAATTTACACAGAGAAATCCTGCTCCAGACAGTTGGTATTTCTTATCATGGGAGATTATGTGCTTGCTGAATAACTCTTTCTGAATCTTTTACAATTGCCTGAAATCATGGCTCAGAGATGAGCTGCTGGCTTCTATTAAACCAGAACCGACTTTATGGTCTTTATGATAAACATCTCCAGACACCCTGAAAACGCTGCTCGTTATCACTTGTGTGCAGTTGGCTTTCAGCAGTGATGTGGAAGACAAACAGCTTCAGATCCTGCATGCAGGGTGAAACAGAGAAAATGTGTTGTGGCCCAACTGGTTTCAGGAATTTGAGGAAGCAGAGAGGAAAACCACTTTGGACTTGAAAGTTTGGTCTGATGTGAACTACCCTCTTAACTCTTTGTTTGCTGTTGTGTTCTTCCACTCTGCTGTGAAAGCAGCACTTAAATACTGTGGCTGGAGTACACCAGTGACCCCAGGTCAGTTCTTTCTTTCCTTCTGGGAAACGAGGCATATTGCTGGGAAATTTTCCTAATATCAGGTATTTTTTTCCTTTCTTGTTCTGGTTGCTCCATAGAATCCCTTTCACGTTTTAGGAACTTTTCTTTCCAAGACCTGTGTAGAAGCAAGATGGGCTCAGTGTGTTTGTGGAGGACTGAGAATCAAGATTACCATGCTCTCGCTGTGCCATCTGTGTCACAAGGGGAAAACTGCTGAAATGCTCGATGCTTCAGTTTACGGGAGTCAGAGACCCCTGCAGTAATTACCTGCTGTAGATGGAATTGGTGGATATTTGAGATAGTTTGTACTACACAATGACACTTGATTTACACTTAGTTGAGTTCCAGTTATCACTCTGCCAAACACTTGGGTTAAAATTGTGTATATGCCTGCTTCCATCTGAGCTATTTTGAAGAGTTTCAGTCATTTCTGAGAATGAGACATGGAGAAAATATATCATTAAGCAGCTGGAGAGGAAAGGGCAGCCACAGTGACCTTATTGCTAGCATTTATCAACTTTCAGCATGCTGTTTTGGAATATTAATGTTTCTTTAATGTACTGTTTAGTATGGAATGATCCTTATATACTGAATGCTTTGCAGAACGCATCAAAAATATTCTATGGCTAGATGTGTACAGTGTAATAGTTCCCACAGCGAAGTGGGAAAATTTACCCAAGTATCACTAAGTGGTCATATACTTGAGGTGTTTTTTCACAACCTGGTGCTCTTGTCCATTCTATGATGATTGTTTTTTGGGGAAGGATATTTTACTCTTTCTGTGATCCTGAAAAAGTGATTAACAGCTCAGCTCCTCTGGGACTGAAGGTAGGAAGGTAAGTGGTGGATTGCAGGTTGTAAGGGGAGTTGTGGGTGACTGCAAGCAATTACTGACTGAGCAAAGGCAAAGTCAGTATCTCCTTAAAGGGACGAGAAATCTTGTTCATTGGAACAGCACCCCATTGTTCCAGCTACTTGCTGTCACTCAGTTCAAACAACATGGTGGGGGAGTGGAACCACACACATTCCCACCAGCATCTGGCAGGGAAGGGGGAAAAAAAGAAGAGAGACTGTGAGGGAGGAGAGCTACTGAGCTTCTTGCAGCTTGTGGTAGGCAATTGGGATGTGTAGCTAGAAACAAACAAACAAACAAATCCTTTGAAAAGCTCTGTGGTGCCCAGAGTATTGTATTTTGATAAGCAGCCAGGAGAAATCGGGCAATAGCAGAGACTGTGTCACATACCTGACTAAGAAAGATGTGTTGCTTACTGGGGACAGAACTGGGACAGTGTTGGGTTGGGTAAAAAGCAGAAGGCCAGAGTTACGCTGTACCAAAATTACAAGGGCTGCCATTTGTCTGTCTTACTGGCCTCTAAGGGGTGGTGATTAGGCTGTTCGAGTCTTATGCTTCTTTCAGCCAGTCATAAAATAGACTTTCTCCTGTGATGATTATAACAGTGCTGTGCTCTCAACATGGGTGCTAAGCTCAATTAATTTGTTAAGTGCTTTGCTCTTTGGATGAAAAGTGAATTTTAAGTATTGCTCTGTTGAATTCCATCTTTCTTTGCCATCCATGGTGAGGGTGGCCAGATGCATTTCAGACTGATGGGTTCTCTGTGTTTCTTGCTGTGCTGTGCTGTATGGATTATTTTTATATCCTCTTAATTCCAGCACGCCATGTGCTTCTTGTACAGGGAATCTGCAAAAGCTACAGAGGCTGAGAGGAGATTCCATGGGTAAATGCTGGCTTTAATTAAAGTGCCAGAGTTTCATTTCATTTATGCAGGAATTTGAAAGTAACGAATTATAGCAGTGGGAGAGGAAGAAGCCAAGTGAATATAGTTCAAAGAGGCTGGGCTCAGGTCCTCACTGTGGGATACCTTTTGGTCCAACAGCAAACAAATCACTTACTGGACCTGTAATCCTCATTATAGAGGGGAATGTCCCACTTTGTTCAGATGATGTAAAGCTTTAGATAAGTACCATGCTTATTTGCTATTAACATGAAATTAGTTCTTTCGTTCTTTCTGGCATTGCCCTACAAATAAGAATAATTTCTGCTGGTTTTGTTGAGGAACTGGGGGTTGGGACTGCTGCAGAGGCATGCAAACATGTAACTGCAATAGTGATGTGAGGTAACCGTCGTGCTAATGGCTTCCTGTATCATCTCACCGCTTCTGATATTTCACATGATTTTGGTGAACTAATTATTGGATGTCTGAGACTGATGCCCCTCCTATAGGCAACAAAGAGAAGCAGCCTTTCTGGGGAGCACTGTGTCTTATCTACCTTGGACACCTCAGGAATACCCGTTTGTCTTCATTGACTGCAGACAGGGCCCCTGTGACTGGCTTAGATTGTAACAGTTCTCTTTGGGACAGAAATCTGACCTGTTGTCCCCATTAAGACTCCTACAAAGTTCAGGATGAGGCAGGCCTGGCTTAGTCCTACAGCCAACCTCAGAGTTTCACAAGGACATAGAGGCTTGTAATGGTTGTAGGTAGCTGAGAACAGGAGTGTGACACGTGTCCATGCTCATTTGCCCACCACTGGGTTATTTCCTACCCGCAGATGCCACAGACAGCTTCCACTGTGCTCTCTGCGTGTGTCGTGTAGTGTGTTTGCTTGGCAGACCTGGTACCCTGCTATGACAGTGGATTTAGTTGGTTGGAAGCTGCCAACAAGCTGTCATCCTCATGCTAACAGATGTTTCCATTCTTCTAAAACTCATTAGGTAGACAATTGATTGTTCTCTCTTCCCCACTGGGGCTCTGTTAGAATGGTACAGTCTCTGGGCAAACCTTCCTGGATATATCTTCCAGCAAGTGGGGGCTTGGCAGGAAGATCTCCACAATATGGAGAGAATCTGAATAGACTTATCTTTGGAGAACAGTGACAGTGCTCAGCATCTTTGTACCAGCTGTGCCCTGCTGCTGTCTGCTGGTGCTTGTTGTGCTGAAGACCTTAGCATCTGGCTCTTCTCTGAAGACCTGAATCCTTGGCACGTCATTCCCTGGGGAGTGCAGATGACCGATGTCTCTGTGTGCAGAGTGGATAGTTCCCTTACGTTTGGAATCTCTAGCAGCCAGCAAACTGTCCTAGAGTTAGGAGACCAAATCTAGGCAACGGTGCTTTGCTTCCATATGTTCTGCTGTGCTGGACTTGCTGTCTGAGCACTGACAGATTTATGTAAGGTCTTCACTCCATCACTGCACACAAATAGGAGAGAAATTCCCCGAAGCTTAGGTGTCCAAGGTGTCATCTGGGCTTCTCCTTTTATAGAATCTTAGAATCTCTTGATTACCATGGGAGGGAATAGGTGTGTTGGTTTGCAGCTCATCTGACATGCTGCAGCACGAGCTGAACTGCACTGAGTAGGGATCATAAAATGGAGATCACTTCTGCCCTAGGGGCAGCAAGCAATCATTACCTGACATCTTGTGTGTTCTCTCCCATCCCCAGGAGCAATTCATAACCATGGCTCTAATTCTGCTCACTGCTGAGTGACACCGCTGATATCATTAGAAATGATGAGTGGAAAATCTCATCCTTTGAGACTCTGCTTCTTTCTGCCTTTGAAAAGATACAAACAATAGAAATAAAGAGTAATAGATGTAGATACCAGAATTACAATGCAGTTATTAAAGATCAGAATCTCGCCAGGGGTACGTTCTTTGTATAGATAAGATGATCACAGGAACACCAAGTTAAATGGAACAGTTTTGAATGAAATCTCACAAAAGGAAGACATCTGTATTTCTACACCTACATAGAAAAGTAAAGAATTGTGAGAGTAGATCATCTACTACTCTCATTTTTGTATTGCTTCCTTCACACCATCCCACTGTATTAACTATGTTGTCTGCCCAAGGAAGACGGAATAAATATTCTCTCTGAAATAACGAATGCTGCCAGAACAGTGGTGATGTCTTAAATAGGTTTCTGAGGTGCCCTGGGTGACCGAGGGAGAGATTGTGCTTGACAGGTGCCAGGGGAGGCAGCACGCAAAGCATGTATGGGCGCCACCGATTCTGTCCTGCAAATGGGCTCCAAGGACCTTTTGGTCATGATTGAAGGAATTGGCATTTTGCTTCATAATTCTTCCTTATTCTTGGACAGCAGAGTTTGTTTTTATCTCCTGCTCTAGTCTGTCATCTGTCTTTGCCAACTGCTGCCTGTCTTCGGCATCAGGGAGTTACAGTTAAGAAGAATGATGCTTCGAAATGTGTGAGGACAGAGTTAGCAGCATGGAGTGTGGAACGGCTGGAAGATGAGATTTGGAACTGTGATATGGAACCTGTACTGGAGCTGCTGACAGAGGTCTGCACAGCTCATTGCCTGCTCTCTGATCCCCAGAAGTCTTTTCTGTAGAGACTGCACTCCTCTTTGCGCTGCATGGTGTGCAAACGGAAAGGGGAAAGAAAATCGTGATCCTTAGTCACAAATTTAACATACCCAGCTTCGTTTGAAGACTCTTAAAACTTAAGCAAGCTAGCTCAAGGACCATATGTTGCGAAGCATAAGCAATCCTGTGAAGTTCGAAGAAGGGTTGCTCATAAACTGGTTCATTTGTATCCAGCAAGCGAGCAAACCATCTGGAAGCCTTACCCAGAAAAGCGTGTCTCCCATTCCCAATGGAAAGATGTTTGATATAGCTCCAACAGCTCAGTTTGGATGATGTGTATGTATTATTAATTTGACATCTTCTTTTGCCTAACGAGGAAGTAAAAGCTATGTGTTTAGGTCTTTTAGTTCCTTGTATCCATATGACCTAGATGACCAGCTTCCTTCTGGATGGACATCCTTGTACTGGTTTGCTGAAGTCACGTGTTGCTTCTCTTGTATTCAAGTGGAAGCACAAAAAAAAAAACCCACCAAAAATAACAACCAAAAAAGGAAAAAAAAATGTTGAGAGTTGTGAAATTCCTTAATCTTAATTCCAAAAGTTGTTACGAAATTCGTGGTCACCTGAAAAGATATGTATGATTTACATCCGTGTAGATTCTAGGAGGCACCTGCCATGCTCCTCACAAATTATTTTTACGTTGATCTGTTTGGGTTTGTAACTGCTCAGCTGGTGCTAGAATGACTCTGAAGACAAATGTTCAGCAAAAGCAGATGCCTTGTCCAGGAAGCTTCTGCTTCCTGAAGGACTATTTGTATCTTGTTGATGGGCTGGAACTTAAGCCGTGTTTTATGAACCATTGCAACAAATTGGTGTCCATTCATCCCTCCTCAGTGTGGCAAGTTCACTCCTGAGGTCAATTCTCTTTCTCTCGTGGTATTTTTGCTGCTGGTGGGTGCCAGAGGATTGATTTGTGTGTGCTATGAAAATGTCAGAATGAGCAGAAAATATTAATTATTGTTTTAAGTGCCAAAAATTGACTTGGCTCTAGGAGAAATGAAATGAAGGCAGTGCCTGAGCAGAATAGCTTGCTAGGTAATAAACGGAAGAGAAGAGAGCACATTTGAGGAATTCAGACAAGGAGTTCAGTGGAGGAGATGTAATGCTTCATGCAAATTGTTTAGGTTCATATTTATGCTGGAAGGGGACAGGAAAGGGTCTGTCTTTTGTAGTCATGTCTCTATATTCAGGCAAGAGCAGAACACGACTAGGAAACTAACTCCTCTGCTAAGGCCACTTGCCAGATGGCCTGTTAGTGATACGGCAAGATCTGCCACTGCACACACTTCAAACAGATCACAAATCCAGGAAATTAATTTCTCATCCTCTGTGTAGGAAGATAGATTCAAGGAGCAGGTCAATAGGAGCAGGCAAGAACGGGAGGCAAAGAACGTTTTCCATTGTCTGTAACTGGGATAAAATAGGTGTGGGGAACTGCACTGATACTGAAACCAACCTGTCAAGTAAGTGTGTTTCAAAGAAATGAAAAATAGGAGGTGGGGCGCTTACTAGAATTGCCTGATTTCTCCAGCAGGGCCATTTGCTTCCTTTGAAAGGAAGATATTGGGATTGCTGCTTTGAATGTTGATGCTCGCAAAGTGTACCCAGCAAAGGAAAGCTGCTGGGAACATGCATTGGGTTGGAAGATGAATGAACAGTCAGACAGGACCAGGCTGACTAATACCTGCTGAAAGGAGACTGACTCGGAGCAGCGAAGCCTTGTCACACAAAAAGGATGTAAATCCCAGCTGGAGAATGTGCTCTGATTTATTCGGGCTTTTGCGGCTGCTTCTGTGCGGCATATGGCCCGGCAGTTTCCAGAGGGGTCTGTGTGTGTTGTAGGGTGGGCTCCAGAAGCAAATGTCACACTTGCAGAAAATGGTCACTGAAGCCTTTTGAAACTTCATATATGATGAAGTTGATTTCTGAATGAAAATCAGAACCAGCTCTGAGCTTTTAACTTTTCAACTGGTGTCCCTGTTACTTGCCCTTTATCTTTGTCATGTCAAGCAGCTCCTGTGACAGCATCATCTTCACATTGGCTGTCTACACTTTGTCTGCTATCTGATATTTGAAGTGAATATCCTATTTGAGGATAGTTCTCTCAGTAGATCAGATTATTTTAAGCTACAAAGCTTTGTAAGAAGTAGAACTGAATATTTCAGCTCAAGTGTAAGTCACTGAGTTCTTATTGTAAATATCCTCTCCCACGAAGTTGTATAGAGAGTGAGAAATTAAATCCTTTAAACTCTTGGTACTCATAGTTTATGCCTTATCCTAAATTTGCCTTGGCATATTAAGAGTACGGGGGATGGTGCAACTATGAACATAATGTTATCATCTTCATTTTTGATTTAAAAATGAAGAAAAAAAAGGCAGAGATTGCAGTTGTTTTCTTTGTGTCAAGGGAGCAAGATGGATAAATACAAATCCTTTATGCTGATTTTGTCACTGAAAATGAATTCTGAAGGTCAGAAGATTAGTAAATACCAGAGTTGAAAAGAGTTTTTTCTAGTTAAAAATCTTTAAATTATAGAATTGTAATTCACTGAATACAAAACAACAGAAGAGGAGGTTAAAGAATGAAGGAGGAAAACAAAATGTGGGCTTTGGGATTTTTTTTTTTTTTTGGCAGAGGGAGGGAGGCCGTTTCTAAAGTCTCGAGAAAAATTTCTGTTGTTGAGTCAAATCCAAGAAATCCATAACTAGGTCATGAAGTGCGAGATTGCCACTTCCAGCAGCCATCTGCCCGTGCCCGGCAGTTTGTGGGCAGGGCCTGGGCTCAGCAGGATAAATCAGCCTCGCTGCCTGCGAGCGTGGACACCCAACAGACGGGGGGTCTGGGAGGTGCAAGGTCAAGGTCCAGCTCTATCCGCCTGGTCAGAGCAGATGCAACCTTGGAGCTCACTTGGCGTGAGACGTGTGGTTTTCCCCTAGTTTGGAGCGTGAAGCTCACAAAGTGCAGTTATCTGGCAGGGCAATAATGTCCTGCAGGAAACCCTGCGATTAAATCCTGGTCCATATATGTCTGGTAGGTGTGTTCCCTAATTCCTGGAGTATGGGTGACCAGAGGGAGTAGGTGAAAAGTGACAGCAGGGGATACACAGGCAGTGGAGGGAACTGTCTTTCGACGAGGTTTTCACGGCCTCAATTTTGTCTTCATTTCTTTTGTAACAAAAATCTATTGCAGGCCCTCATTTTATTTTGTAATTTATATTTTTTCTTTTATTTCTAGTTGGCCCAAGAAAGCATTCTTGAAAGAGGCACTATCTTGAGTCTCTTGGAAGGAAACAACATTAACATGGAGTTTGTTGAATAGTCCATATTCAAGGTGAAATAAAATCTTGTAGAAGTAGGATGCAGTTCCATAGCAAATGGATACATATGAGCTCACTATTTTGAGCAGTATTCTGCTCTTTAGGAGAGGAATTATTCACTGCTTTGTTTAAAAAAAAATGAGAAAAATCCATATTTTAGTATCTTGACAGTTTATTGGAAATTTCTCATAAAGACTGGAAATTTCCCTGGGCTTGTCAGCCTCCTTTGAGAAGGGCAGAGGCTCTTCAAAACCATCAGTGATGGTTCACGAAATGTGAACAAAAACCAGAGGTCACTTGTTTTGGTGCTGGTACAGACAGGCCCAGAATCCCTTTTAGCAAAGGCTCATGGACACTTAATCCAAGTCTGGTCTTTGAGGAGCACGACGGGAGTGGTATTGCAGTTAGATCTCTGACCTGGCCCTTGGCTGATGGAGCAATCTCGTGCTGGGGCTGGCAGGAAGGACTATATACCTGCACTCAACATCTTCAGTGCAATAGTCCAGAATTCCACCTTCAAGATGGATTCATCAGCAATTGAAATGTCAAATTTTGCACAGAAGCAGCTGACGCTCAGGAAGGGTGAAGTTGGATGCGTTCAGATTTAGGAAGAAAGCTTTGCTGAAGGGTGATCCTGATCAACTGTATCTCCTCACTTTAAAATCGTTGCTTGGCACACCAGCCCAGGTGACAAATACCAACGCCACGGCCGTGTGGTACCAGCTGCCTGGAAGGCCAGGGTCCGTGATGGACAGCAGGAGGTGAGCAGCCCCGGGGGAGCTGGGAGTGAGGAGTCAGCTGTGTCCAGTGCCAGTTGCAACCACCAGTGCTGGGCTGACAGTAGTGCTTAAATATTTTGATGCCAAGTGAGGACTTTCTGGAGGGAATCAATCATTTTCAGAAAGTTCACTGTGCAGAACATGAACCAGATTTTCCCCAGTGAGGTGTGTGTGTTTGTGTGGGGGTGGTGGTTGTTGTTGTGTTTTGTGTGTTTGGGGGAGCGGGGTGAGGGGTGTGTTGTGGGTTTTTTTTGTTTATTTTTTTAAAAAAAACAGTTCCTGAAAAAATTGTTACTGCTTAGGACCCTGAACATTTGCTTTTTTTTTAGCCCTGGTCTCTTACTCTTTTTTAGATTTTTGCTAGAGGGAGGAAGTCCAAGATGGGTAGAAAATAAAGCATAGAAATGTAGAAAATGTAAATTACGTATTTTGTAGACATGGTAAAAGGAAAAAAAAGCCATAAAAACTTTCTATTTATAAACTGGAACTGCTTGTCAAAGACTCTTCAAGATGCTTTTAGACATGCTAGCTCTCTAGCAGCAAGAATTCCCACACAAATATACATGATGAGAGGATAAAAAGCGCTATGAAACCTATTCTTCTGTTCTGGCGCGTTGTTCAGTGTGCATTGTTGCTAATGTGTCACTCGGTATTTCAAAATCAGCAATTTATTCAGTGACTTCGGGCTGTTATTGTGTGTAAATTGTACCTGTTGCTGAATGTCTTGGAGGAAGGTACATTAGAATCCCAAATGGGATGTCTTGCACTTCTCTGTAGCTGCAGGAAACTATCAAGTCTGGCTTTTCAGCGTATGTGCAGAACTAGAAAGGAAGTGCCTGGGGAAAATGTCGCAGAATTGGCCTCTCTGCTCTGCAGTCCTGGATTTCCTGAGCAGGAGACACAGACCTGCCTTGGAGTTGAAGCAGGTGCAAGGAGAAGTGGAATGTCCACTGGACTTCAGCTCCCCTTCCTTGGCTCCTGAACTAGGCTTTATAACGAGGCATAACTTGGAACAAACCAAAGGCAGAATTAAGTGGCATCCCGCAACAGGCCTTGCCCGTTGCTTGCGGGGCAAATCTTGCCTCTCCTCTCCCAGATAAGAGCATTTGCAGGTGTGCTGGGGGTAAGTGCCTCCCCCTCACAGTCCCTCTTCCAGCCCCGCTCAGTCTTCTTCCCCTTGTGAAATGCCTGGGTGAAGTGCTGAAAAAGCAGTTTACAAAAGTGCTGAACCGACACAACTCAAGTGAGGGGTAAACCAGTAGAAGCACCCTGCTGGAAACCTGATCTTAGACCAGCTCTCAGACACCTGCTTCCACGTCCAGAGGCTGCCAGAGCCAACAGCTCTCATCCAATTTCTGTTGGCCTTTGGTTAAATTTCAGAAGTAGCTTACACCTGTGGTATATTCACTCTGATTTTTGATTTTTTTTTTATTTATTATTGCTTCTAGAAAGAATGATGCCATGTACACTCACCCGGCACTGGCGGAAACAGACCCATCCTAATTATTTTGCTCAGCTCACGAGGACAAATAGAGTAAGAAAATAAGGCAGTGAAGTCTTCCTGCGCCCCTCCTACATACCCCATGCATAAGCGTACGCAGATCTACTTTGTGCTGTGTGCCTGCTGGCATCTGGGCATCACAGCAAGGTTATCCATCAGAGAGCTGTCTCTTGGTAGGCAGGAGTGTAGTGGCTCAGTGCCAACCACCAGCCTCACGAACCACGCCACTTCCTTCCCAGCCGTGGCAGCAGGAGACATGAGGGAATCATAGAATCATGGAATCATAGAACGGTTTGGGTTGGAAGGGACCTCAAAGATCATCCAGTTCCAACCCCCCTGCCATGGGCAGGGACACCTTCCACTACACCAGGTTGCTCAGAGCCTCATCCAACCTGGCCTTGAACACTTCCGGGGGATGGGGCATCTACAACTTCTCTGGGCAACCTGTTCCAGTGCCTCACCACCCTCTGAGTGAAAAAATTCTTCCTTATATCCAGTCTAAATCTCCCCTCTGTCAGTTTAAATCCATTGCCCCTTGTCCTATCACTACATGTCTCGTGCAAAGGAGAGGAGGGGTGCTTTCAAGTCACAGCCATGCTTTACCTCTGTGCCACGAGTTCTGGCCCCATGCTATATGACTTCCAGCTCTTAATCAGGAAGTTTAGCAGAACATGTAATGGTGTAACTAGATGGTATGTTTACATTGGTTAATTGGAAGTACTTTTCCCTGGAGGCTAATTACAGTGCAAGCCATTAAATCACAACTAGGATTTGTTTGACTATTCAAACCATTATGAATATGATTTCTGGAAAAAAGAAGTGCAGTACTTATGGCTGGCCCCAGATAGGTACTTACCTTTCAGTTTTGTGCAGGAATGTAGAATCTGATCACTTTTCTCAACTGGTGACCTGGCTTAGCAAATCTAACATCTACCACCAGCTGAGGCTGATACCTGATGCTTCTGAGAAAGTCACGTTGTTCTCTTGAAGACCGTGCACCTTTCTAAATACTGTGGTTGTAAGTGCACCAATGGAAATCCATAGATTCCTTTGTCTGCTGGATCCAGCTGATTCTTCAAAGTATAATGCTTTAAGGAAACCATTTCTGATCCTATAGAGCATTCCGCTGCTACGCAAGGCTCCTGGCCTTGCATCATTATTTGTATGATTGGACATCGGAGAGGAAATTCTGTCCTTGACCTCATGACTCTGCAGCTTGATGATCTTTTATTTCTCATTTAAACAGCAGCCTGACATACAAGTGCACTGAAAAAGGTGCTACCCCAGCGGGCCTTGCCGTCACCCTGACAAAAGGGTGATGAGCTTTGCTTGGAGTTTTCTAGAAAGGAGAGCTAATGACTTTCAAGTTTTGGAAGGTTTCTCTGAGTTACAACCTCCCTTTGTATTTGTGTTCTGTGCTGACGACTGTAATTCTCTTTTTTCCTCTGTGGGTGAAGGGATAATTTGATGGTTGAGTACAGGAAGTTACAAGTGACATGCTAAAGAAGTAAACAGTAGCGTTGGCAATATTGCAAGCTGATTTTGCAGGAGTTGATGGTACTGTGCCTCAACACAAAGTTTGCTACGTATGTGTATATATATGATATTTTTTTTAAGACGAGCTATAAATTTAAAAAGCTACCTGTGACTTATAGAAACCTGAGAAACATTCTGAGCCTGATTTATTTCTGACTGTAGTCAGGAATAACATAATTGTTACAAGTGGTTTACAAATCAGGTTTAGACTCTTTCTTTCAAGCACTGCTCTTGTTTCTGGCATTGCCTCAGTTTCCCTTTTGGACAAGATGCAGAGCTCCCCTGGGTCAGGTTTCCCATAGATACTTCCGTCCCTTTCTGCTCATTGTGGGTTGTTATTCCCGACAATGCATCATCATTACTGGTGTGGAGAAGGCCGGATCTGGCCCTGGGGCCAGCAGGCAGCTTCTCTGTAGCGCTGAAAGGTTACGTGGGTGTTATTGAGGCTCATCCACGCTGTGGGGTTGCAGGTGGGTAGCTGAGGACAAGAACTGTTTGTGCTTTCAGTGGCAAGAGGAAGCAAATCCTTCACGCGAACTCAACTGAATTTCCTAGACAAGCTCTCGGTGAATGTGGAATTGAGGTTTGATCCTAATTTTCCCTGAGTAACTAACAACGCTTCTCTATCACAGTCATTGCTATTAGCCAGGTAATTACAAGCCTATCATGTAAAAACAGCGTCTTAAATCCAGTTTAATATTAATCTGTGTCAAATTTACGGTGGCAGCACGCTTGTCTTCCCGAGGAATATTGATGTAATTATCCCCTTGCAAGAATACAGTACCGTGCTGCAACAAGCAGCCGTTTCCTTTAGAGCAAAGGGAGGATGTAACCAGCTCTACAGCCATGGCTATTTTTATAGATTTTGTTTAAACCCACTGCCTGCTGGCAGTCATGTTGCCTCGGTTTTCCTTTCACTGATAGAGTGGTTCAGATTTGACAAAGAATTTTGGAGGAACAAACCAAACATTTAGGGATATATTTTAAGTAGTAGGGTTTGAGGAAGTTAATTCCTAGATCATCTCTGAACAAAAGGAAGAAGCTGAAGTGGAAATCACTGGAACTGCCCATTTCCTCCTTCCTCCATCTTCTGTCTTAGTTCGCCCTCCAGCCCCTTTGGCAAAAGGGATTATTGGAGCCCTGGATGGAGGGGCATGGATTCAGCTGTGCAGTGGGGCTGAAGGCAGCTCCTCTGCTCAGTCAGTGGTTCTGTGCAGGAGAGTTGGTTCTCGCAGAATGAAACTTTGCTGGGGGAAGATATCAATACAGCCAAAGCTGACAAATTAAACCAGCTTTGATTTTGCTGCCAGGAAACAATCCAGCAAATTTAGGCATCAGTCTGGACCTGAATTGTCTCAGTAGCACATGGGAGTTGTAGGATTTTGATTGTGTGCCTCCTGATTTTATTTTTTTTTAACCGCATTTGGGGTAAAAGTCCTCTGCCAAAAGCAGTCTTCTGCCCTTACAGACATCTCTGTGTCATGAGATGTCCATGATGCAATTTACCCACCAAAAAGCACTGTGATGAATAACACAAACTATAAATGGTTCTGCTGCCGTGTTTGGCAAGGGAAGAGGAAGAGACATCAAAGCCGATATGCACCGGGAACTCTGAACAAAAATTCTCAGTTCGAGCTTCTCGTCACACCAGGAGATTTTGCGTTTTAAAATGTTAAAATACCACTGTTCTTTCTGCAGGAAGGGAGTTTTGTTTCTCTGTTTACAGCTGCTTTCATGTTGGTTTGTTCAAACTTTCCCACTTCCTGGCAGAGCAAACACAATGTGCTGAGATGGTACTGCAGTCAGAAATCAGGTGAGATGTTACTGAGAGAGACAGAGACGGGCACCACAGCCTGGCACAAAGGGCCACTGCACCAGGAGAAATGTTATCTTAGTCTGTAGGCTCTAGTCACTGACACTTACCTTCTGGAGCCTCTTTGCAGGCAAATTTATTTCTTTATAAATGTGAGCAGGAGTGAGGGGACCTGGGCTTCACCAGGTTCTCCTGTCTTTTGCCGTTGTTTCCAGTTGGTCTGTGCGATTCCTCCATCAGGGATTTCTTCAGTGATTTCCATTCTCTCCATGAATGTACATTTCAGAAGTGAGAGTGCAGCTACAGTGAGAGTGAATTTGTTAACACGGCACCTAAAAATAAATAAATTACAATTAATTACCTCCCTTTTCAAAGGGGACATTAAAAGTAAATCCAATAGAAGACTCACTGGATATCTAGGTGCCAGACATATGTAAAAACATGTGTATTTCATAGCTGTATTGAACAGAAAATACTTTTCTTTTTGTAAGATGCAGAATACCAGGCAGCAGGCCTTTAGGTGGCTGACAAGTAATGGGCTTACAAAAATCACCATCTCCGTTCACACTCAGAAACGAGGGAGTTCTTCGTGATGAGTATTAATGCAATTATTATTCAAGTTACAAATCCAGCTGCCCTTTCTTGTCATAAAAGTGTTATTTCCCTATAAGAGCTCCTTTGATAGTGTCCCAGCATGTGCTGAGACCCATCCTAAGTACGATTAATTTTCATTATATTTCTATCTAGTTTATAATGGGGCGTACAGCAATCTGAGTCCTGGAGCAGGTAATATTTCACAATAAAATAATACAAATTAAATGCAATACAGATGTTACAGCATGTCAAATTAGATTTGTATGGCTGCCAGAAGAAGCGGCTGTGATAAATGATGGTAGAAAGTAAAGGTGCTCAAACATTTGCAACAGGGGTATTGTCAGTCATCTTCAAGGCAAAAAGACCAGGAACCAAGGAGCTGTAAATCCTGCAGAGCCAGGGGAGGTGAGGAGTTTGAGAGGCTTCAGTCAGAGCAGCTCAGGAGTGGGGACAACCATCTGCATGTCAGGGAAGGGATAATCGATATTATTATTGATAATAATAATAAGGGGCTCATTGTAAAAACCTCATTGTAGGTATGTCTGTAGCTAACATGGCCGTGGTGTAGGGTTCTTAAGAGAAAGGAGACATGTGAGGCGTCTGAGTCACAGTTATAACAGTGTAAAAAGCTGAGTCTGCACCTTTGCTTGGCTGTTCTCCATTCAGTTAAACCTGTCAGAGGGTTGATTGCATCGAATTCATTGTATGCCAACCTTATCCATTTTTTGTAAAGAAAATTTAAGAGACATGAAGAGCTTCAAGGATAATAAAAATAGGTGAACATTGTGTTTTACTACCACGCTTTGGAAGGATGCTTCCCACTCTGGTTGCTGAAAATGAGTTAATGTGCCACCTTCCCTGGACTGTTTCTCCAATTTTATTCATTTTTTATTTAAATGGAATGACTTGGGCAGCATCTGCGTGTTGGTAACTTCCCCAAAGGATGCCAATGGAAACTCGACTTTCCTACCCTACCATGCAATAAGGCTGCCAGGGCAAAGCAAAATGGTCTTTATCTACCTCTCTCTAGGCCTGCCTTAGGTTTTACTGAAAACGAGATTCTTAGGGAAGCCATAAACATTTCTGATTTCAGGTTACAAGGTCCCAGGTTTCGTTCCTCCTGCTTGAAATCTGGTCACAGTCAGCATCTCTACAGTCACCTGCCAGTAAGAGAGCAGTAGTCCACCAAAAATCTTCAATGACTCCAGTTATTACACTCAGTACACGTGTGGCCGATCACGCACACGCTCGAGCACAACAAGATGCCTCTGTGGTCCTCAGCCTTCCTGTTTGCATCGCTGCCTGTTTCTTGGACTGATCTTTTTCAGTAGCAGACAGCTTCAGGACAGTGTTCCTTCTTACGGGGAGCTGTGCTGACCACAGAAATCCGGTTGCTCCGTCCGGAAGGACGGGAACTCCGTGTGCCCTGACCCTGTGGACACACACAGGAACGAAGCATTACTGCTGCTTTGCGTTCCTATTGATTGCATGAATAAATGATGGGCTCCTTGTAACGATGGAGTGGTAACTATACTTTCCTTAAGGGCATAAGTGCCAAACTGAATATTTAAAGCCCAGATAAATAATTGAAGTATCGGCCCGTCTTCAACAGAAGGAGATTGGGGTTATAATTTCGTTTCTTCCTGAATGATCTCCTGCCTTCTTGGTGCAGAAAACTCGTCTGGGAACCACAAATTATTTAGAAGGTTGTGCCGCTGTGTTTATTTTTTGTACCAAAACTAGATTTGTGTTACTTCTGCAAGTGTACTTCTCAAGCAAAACATTTTGGTATTTTTTCTGACACATAACAGCGCGGGTGGGTGGGTTCATAAATCAGGGAGCACCTTGCTAAGGTTTGAATAGTCAAATCCTTAATGCTCTGACATTTGGGCTTTTCATTTGTTTATGGGTTTCATGACAGACGGGGAATTTGAGGCCTTTAAGAGTCTCATTTTTGTGGTAGCAAAAGATTTCCTTAATTATTCTTTAATAAACCTTGTCAAAATTAAAGGGAACATCAAGAAGGGAGATCACATTGCCTCAGTGTTCAGGGGAACCTGAGGAAACTTGAGAGAAAGTGAAGTCTGGGAAGACACAGGAAGGAGTAAACTAATTTTTTTTTTTTCCCCAACCAGGAGAGGCTAATTTTGGCTGTAAGGAAGGGGTTAACACGAATGGCAGGGTTCAGTAGAAAGCAGGATGTGGAGGAAGATAATCTGGGAAACAGTTTTAGAGGTACATGCCATCTAGGCCTCAAATTATACCAGGCTCGTGGGCAGGGAGCTCTGGAAGGTTGGTTTCCTATCTCCTCCCTGCTGTTACGTTATCTTAATTACCTTTGTGAGGAGGAGCAGCACATCTTTGAGAAGACAAAAATTTCGCAGTGTTGGCATCCCAGGTGAATCTACCATCTCATATGAGTCAGTGCTCTGGCTCCTAAATGCTCTTAAAGCCACATACCTCTGACCAAGACAGAACAAAGCACTGAAAATAGCAGAAAGGTCCGTAGGCTCTGGGGAAGTGCTGTTCTTTTGCTTCTTGCTTATTGACTTAAAGGAGGTGGTGTTTTTTCCTGCTCTTCAGCATTTTCTGAATTGGCACTGGGTTCTTGCTAGCTGAGCCGCACAAAGCTCCCCTAGAAACTTTCTGACCATCAGTCTGCTGGGTTTTATCTGAGATCTTCAGAGGAGAGGTTTTCTCAGGTGCCTTGCTAAGAAGCCATGGATAGCTGCAGTTACACTGAAGGTTAGCTGTCCTCATTGTGCTGCCGTTTGGCAGCACTTTGCTAAAGGCAGCAAGGTGTTTTATGCTCTAATAGGCCTAGAAAGAGAAAAACTGCAACCTGCTGAGATCCCTCCCTTGCAGGTTGTATAAATTCTGCAAAGGAAATGAGAATTTGGACATTTGGATAAATAAGTAAGACTTTGCTGTAACAGAGATCACGTGGTTCTTGCTGACAAAGCACTTGACTTTGTAAGACCCTTCTGCATGTGGCTGATTTGTTTGTAATGTAGGAAGCAGGATGGTTTGGTGTCCAGTGAGTGTCCTTGTAAGACGTTAATGAAGTCAGGTTCTGTTTCCCAAATGCTTGCTAAGTTAATCTTTACAGTGAGTTCCTTTAGTGGAGGGAAGGGATGCCACCCAGAGGGACCTTGAGAAGCTGGAGAAACGGGCCTGTGAGAACCTCATGAAGTTCAACAAGGCCAAGTGCAAGGTCCTGCACGTGGGTCGGGGCAATCCCAAGCACAAGGACAGGCTGGGAGGAGAATGGATTGAGAGCAGCCCTGAGGAGAAGGACTTGGGGGTGTTGGGTGATGAGAAGCTCACCATGAGCCAGCACCGTGCGCTGGCAGCCCAGAAAGCCAACCGTGTCCTGGGCTGCATCCGAAGCAGCATGGGCAGCAGGTCAAGGGAGGGGATTCTGCCCCTCTGCTCTGCTCTCGGGAGACCCCCCTGCAGTGCTGCATTCAGCTCTGGGGGCCCCAACACAAGAAGGACATGGAGCTGCTGGAGCGGGTCCAGAGGAGGCCACGGAGATGCTCCGAGGGCTGGAGCACCTCTGCTATGGAGACAGGCTGAGAGAGTTGGGGCTGTTCAGCCTGGAGAAGAGAAGGCTCCGGGGAGACCTTCCAGCATCTTCCAGTACCTAAAGGGGCTACAAGAAAGCTGGAGAGGGGCTTTGGACAAGGGCGTGTAGTGACAGGACACGGGGCAATGGCTTTAAACTGACAGAGGGGAGATTTCGATGGGATCTAAGGAAGAAATTCTTGCCTCCGAAGGTGGTGACGCACTGGCACAGGTTGCCCAGAGAAGCTGTGGCTGCCCCATCCCTGGAAGTGTTGAAGGCCAGGTTGAATGAGGCTTTGAGCAACCTGGTGTAGTGGAAGGTGTCCCTGCCCATGGCAGGGGGGTTGGAACTGGATGATCTTGGAGGCCCTTTCCAACCCAAACCATTCTGTGATTCTATGATATTATAATCCAGGTGCAATTGTAATTGATAGAGGAAGGTATATGAGAAATACTGTGCGGTACGTAACCAGTAGATAGAGTTTACTGATGCATATATAAATTCCCATGGTCTGGGGATACAAGCAGAGTAGTTAGACAGGAAAACCATTCTGCTAAGAACAGATCTTTGACACAAGCTTTCAAATCTTTCTGGCAAGTCAAAGAGAAAACTACTGAGTATAGAAACTGCTAAATGCATGACTTGGTTGAGAAACTTCTCTTGTGAACATTACTGAGGGGTATAAACTATGTATTTTGATGCTTTGAACCATGGAAATGTATAATATTTCTTATAGTAACTTTCATAATCTTCATACAACTCTGATGAAGAGTGAATCTCATAAAGATCAGGTGTTTAACCATCTTGTCATTTTGCTACAGTTCAGAAGTCTGAAAGCAATTGGGAAAAATTGAATTGAATGTAAATATATGTACTATTATTCCATCTATATGATTATATGTGGTAAAGGGTAGAAGACATGAAAGGTACTTTTTATCTGAAATTAAGTTTAACAAATGTTTAATGAGAATCAGCAGGAATTTACACAAACGCCCCGAGTTGTGAATTGTGGAGCTCTGTGGTGGATAATCTCACTGAGCCTTCACTTCTGTGTGGGTCAGAAATCTCTCCTGTGTGGGTAGGGGGACATTGCTGGAGCCAGTATGGGCTCCCCTATCCCAGTTACATTGGCTGTGGAACATGAGTCAGAGGTGTGAGCTGCTTCTGTGCAAGAGCAGCGATGGTTTTATGGAGGAACACAGACGTGCTGGCTTTCCCATACTGAGATGGGCAACCACAGCATGCAGCAGGTGTAGCTTGGGTGTGGATAGCATAAGCTTGTCCCAACATCCTTTGTATTTCCAGGGAAAACTATGCAATCCATGACAAAAACCGTGCTGCTGTGCCTTCATTGCCACGGCAGCTGGATGGAGGTGAATCTGTGGTTAGCTTCCAGCTGCAAAGGGCTTGGCTACAGGTGAAGCCATTCTTGGTCAGCTAGTTTGGTCCAGCAGTGTGTGAACTCTCGTATTTCAAGTGTCTTTTTAGAAAGTTCTAATCCCGTTTCAAAGCGATGCCTAATAAACATAACCAGTGTGGCAAGACAGTAGCAGAGCTCATCTGTGAGAAGTTAAAGCTAACAGCTAAAAATCTCCTTCCCTTTGTTTTGCTTCTGATGTGGGTAAACCGTAAAAATGGCCTTGCAAAGGTCTCTAAGTGGAATATTTGCACTGCTGGGGTTTCCCTGTCCAGCCTGTCCCTCTCGATTGTTATCCCATTTCCTAATTTACACAGAGCCTGAGCTGCTCGGTGTAGAATCGTCCGAGCTGAGCTCTCATAGTGTCTTCCTGCCTCAGGAGCAGCAGGTGAGTGGCACAGAGCAGGAGGGTGGTCAGGCTGTGGCCGGCCCTCCTGGGGAGCTGAGGCCGGTGGAATAAATCGCTAATGGGGTGTAATTGCTTTCTCAATGGGTCTTTTGGAGACAGTAATTGCATTACAGGAGTTACTGAACCTCCCTGCGGGATCTTGAAGAGTGCTAAGCTGATAGATTCCCTTTCACGGAGAACACTTGTCCTTCATTGAGCGCTGTGGCCATGTTCCCTTCTCAGCCAAGGCCTCTCCTGCTTAATCCTCCACCACTGCATCACCAGCCACTCCTCCAGAGCTGTGATGTGGTTTTTTTTTAATATTTTTTTTTCATGTTGGAGTTTAGCTCTTAATCTCCACATCTCCCATTTCAGGTAAGGCTGGAGTATGCAGAGTTTTCATATGGTACGGAGTTTTCATGCAGACAGACTCTTTTCTAAGGAAAACTATGTTTTCTTACTTCGAATTAGTCTGTGAAGCCCATAATAGGAAACTTGACAAATTTCTTGGGTATTATTCAAATTGTCTTGATTCCATCGGAGATACTCAGCCTCCCCCCCAAGCAACGCTCCAGCCTAGGAACACAACCCAGACACCTGTAGAATATTGATTTTGCCCATGGAAATTCTGTATGCTTTGGCTAATCCAGAGAAATGCAACCCTCTTGCTCATGTGTTTTCCGGATCAAAGTCTGGAGGTTTGCTGCTGATGGGCATGGAGCCCTGCTCTGCTCGGGAGGGCCACCAGTGAGCCCAGCATGGTTTCAAGATGTACAGCTCCTTCAGGTATTGTCATTCGTGGATTACACTGAGCGGTTTTTAGTTTTTCTGATGAGTCGGAAGAATTTCTTTCCAAAGCAGATGCACACTATTCCAAGCAGGAGTCATTAGGTGCTGCGCTCCTTTGGTTTTGATTGTCTGCCATGATTTCTTTTATGTTGCTTTGATTTGATTATTCCAGCCGATGTGGAGCTGGAGATTCTTTATTGCTCTGATTGCATGATGTTGTGTTTTCTCTTGCTTTAATAAGAGGCTTGCCAATTTGTTTTTCATGATTCATCTCTGGATGTCTTGAGGCCTCTTATTTTTGATGAGAATTTCACAGCTTATATTTTCACAGTGTTTAGGATGAATGCTTATTAAGTTTATCATGATCCTTAGGCATCAGCTCAGCAAGATACCTTAGCACGTGCCTGATTTTTAGCATACGAGTAGTTCTAGTGATTTCAAGGGAATTTACTACACATATCTTTAAAGATAAACAAAACCATATGTAATGTGCTGAATTGAGGCCTTTGTTCTTTGTAGAACAGCTTCTGAAATAACAGATCGCACATTTGGCATTGTCTTGGGAATGGTTTCTCTCTGTGTGGTTTGAGATTTGCCAGACTCAGTCACTCGGAAATCATGAGTCTACGCTCATCTACCATTCAGGACATGGATTGAACAATCAAGAAATATTTAAAAATATAAGCTGTTGGAATCTTTCTTTCTATTTGGTTGAGGGTTGCATTTCTTTCAAAATCATTAAGTACAAAAATTAAGCATTTAAAGTGAAATGCAGAAGACTTCATTTAATTTCATATCTCTAGGAGCTGGGGTATTAAGAAAAAGACAAACTGTCATTCTCAATAGAGGGAATTTTGTCCAGGTCCCATCTGCAGAGAGGTTAAGGACTTTTCAATGAAATCTTCAGTTGTCAAAAAATCAACTTTTCCCAGAAGCATACTGTCAAAAAATCAACTTTTCCCAGAAGCATACCAGTTTTAGTGAAAGATTGTCAATTAAGAGAAGTAGTTAGATCTAAGTCAGGGAGAATGTTTGACCACCCCTAAGCTGAATTTTAGATAAAAGTATTGAGACCAAACTTGCCAAACACTCAGACTGTTGAACCTCAGAGATGTCTTTGGGGCAGGTTTCAGTGAGCAAAATAGGGAATCCATGGGGAAACTTTGAATATGGCCGAGTACACTTGACTGTCTTTCTGCCTACGTATGAATGTGTTTCCCATCCATCTTGGAGAAGCAATCAGAGAGTTGACAAGTTGGCTCGGGCTCTGCTATAGAAGGGACTGAGCATCTCACAGGCACGGAGATGATGTGTGGCATTTGTAGGTGGAGCGGCATGGTCTCAGGTGCATCCAGGCTTCCCCAAACTAACAGTAGCCACGACAGCATGAGTCGGTTCTAAGTACTCGAGATGCCTGTGCTGTTCCAAACTACAAATAAAATTGCATACAAAATACTGTCTTTCTGTAATCAGGCACCAGTGTCTCCTGGCCCTGCAACAGAGAAGAAAATAGCTTTCCAATCCTGCAGGAATTTTGGGAGCTTGAAAATGACCTTGTTCTGGTTGGGATGAACCTGAGTCTTTTAATTTCTTTTTCTCTTAATGGTGAAGGACACTGACTGAGCCCAAAATAGAGGATATTTCTCTGAGGTGTGGAAAGTAAACATCTAGGAACATAGTATTTTAACAACTGTTATGCTGGTTCCTTTACAACGATTTCCACTTCTTGCCTGCTGACATAAATCCACTCCAATTAGTGGCAGAATTTACCTGTGGCAGTCAGTACTCCAGTCAGTAGACTCGTGAGTTTTCTCTGGGTTTGTACTGAGAATTCTCAACTAGCCAAATGCTTTTGTAGGTGAATTGAACTTTCCTATTTTCTTGAGTTGTGTTGGTTTTTTTTGATAGCCCCCTCTCCCCCCATTTCACTTCCATAGGCAGATGTTGGATTTTTTCACCTTCTTGTGTGATTTATGAAGGCTGTTGGTGTTATTTTTCCTGTAGAGGAAAAAGAAAGAGAAAGAAAAAAAAAAAGTAGATTACAAACACAAAGTCATTTATATGATAGAGCATTAAAGACAAACAAAAGAAAAGCTAGTGCCTAAAGAATTGTCAGTTGACTGACACCAATTATCTCGTGTGTAAGAGGAACAACCTTATCGGTGTACTGACTGTAATACAAATCCCCTTGTCTTTGTCGGGATGGAGTATTTAGAACAACCATGCAACAACAGCAGTAATAAAAAACCTGATCAAATCCCTTCCCCCCGCCTCGCCCCCGCTCCCCCCAACTACTCAAGAAACAAAGGGCTGGTGACTCTGAGCACACTTCAGGTGTTTCTACTGGTTGCACACAGGACATGACCTGTGGAAGTAATCAAAATATCTCTCTTGTTGATGCCGCAAACATTGGTGTGGTCTTGGCACCTAGGCATTGCCAGGGGTTGTTTCTATCAGCACAACCTCCGATTCGTCTGTCTCCCGCTCCACCCAATCCAAAAAAACCCCAAGCCTCCTGGGGAAGTATGTGCCAGTGATCAAAAGAAGGCGCCATAATAAGAATTCTGTTTAGAGCTAATGAGACAGTAATTGTGGCTTAATTAAATACCAGCTGATTGCTATCCCTGCATGTACTGGAGGCAATGGCAGCTGCTAAGCTGCAGCCTGTGAATTACCAGCTGGACCCAGGATTGGCCCAGATATCACAATTCTTATAATTTATTTTCTTTTGGTTTATTTTATTTCGATGTAGCTAATCGGAACACGGTGGTCTAGATGTCATGTTCATGGGATTCTCAGCAACAGTGAAGTGCTGGGGTTTGGGAAGGCAAAGATCAATGGGAGATTCCCAACAGCATCAGCTCAAGGCCTCCTGGAATTCCTGTAAAACTGAAATTCAGCTGTGGGAACATTGGAGAGCTGGGAAGTTATGGCTGCTTCTATGGACTGGGCATCACTTTCTCCCAGTTTTCTCCTGTTTACCCTTTCCTCAAATTCCAGCAGAGAGGAGTCCTGTGTTACTTGCTGGAATTTGATGAAAGCAAGCAGTGGGAAGCATCTTGAGTCCCCTCCTAGGAAGGAGAGGAGATAGGGTGGTTGGGTCTTGTGCTCCTTATTGTGCAGAGGGATTCACCAGGCTTTTCCGGAACCTTCATCTTTGTTATGCTACAAGACTGTACAAGTCTCAGGTGTTGCCTTCCCTTTCCGTGTTCTCTCCATCTCCTGAAATGCCATATCATTTCAGCCTTTTCGTGTCTGTGTAACTCCCTGTACCCCCTGCAGTCTGCTCGGAGTTGTACTCACCAGCAGCACCCCATGGCCCAGACCCGAGCCCACCACCACTGCCCTGGCACCTCTCGCTGTCGGAGAAACAGCTATGTGGGGGCTGGAACAGGGAGGAGCAGCTTCATAAGACAGACACAACTTCCAGGGAGGTCATGAGTGAGGAGGAAACCAGGGATCATGTTTGTGGGCTAAAACTGAGGATCTTTCTACGTCGGGCCATTCAGGCTGCCCTGTGATGAAGATGCTTTGTGAAAAGTGACAAATGATTTTTTTTTTTCTTTAATTTAAATTTTTTTATTACCTAGAAGTTTTCCCCAGTTAGAGTCCTTTCAGACTGACGTGGAGACCTGGACTTACATTTACCAGGCAGAGCCTGGGTCCACCTTGGGTGCTGTACAGTCTGAGGACTTTCACAGTCCCAGCTCCAGGGCAAATTCATCTTCTTCCCTCCCAGGCATGGTTAAATGTGAAATATTCCTCTATGGAATGAAGCCTTTGCTTTTCTCTCTGCTGTTTTTCTGCCTCATTAAACACAGACCATCGATTAAGCAACAGGGGCAGACAGAAAAAGGCAAAATGGCTTGGAAGTAATTGGCCTCTTGAATCTTGGAGGAAGAAGCCATAGTCATCTGTAGCAGTGATGCATCTGTCTGCCCTGCATTTCTCTATGCAAGGAAACATAAAACTGCTCAAAATTCAAGGACTTTTTTGTTTCAGAATATATTTGAGAACAGTTCCTTGTCTGAGAAAAAATGTTGCTAAGTTACAGAGTGAAAATTTTGGAACAGTGAAGTCCATTTCCGAGGAAAAATGAGTCTGTTTCTTCAAGCAGAGCCGGTTTTCACAGTGTTATTCATGGGAAGACTTATGGGTTCTGGGCTATTTCTTTGCTGTTTCTCAGCTGTGCTGGGTCTGAGCAGTGCTGACCATTGCACAACATTGTTCAGCCATTTTTGGTCCTGGCTGTTATAATATCAGTGCATGGAGAAACTCCTCCTTGGAACTGTCTCTGCATCAGAGCACGTTGATGATGGATGGACAGATTGATTCTTAACGTACTCGCAGCTGGACTCACTAGGAGGGGATTTTATCTTAATGTGAAAGAGGGGCGAGATTGTAGGAGAGCTCTTGTGACACTGAAAACTTAGGCTGTAGTGGGAGGGCTTCAGTGTCTTTCATTCAAGAGGGGCACGTTAGGTGAGAGTGGTCTCACCTGGAGTTACTTGTGGAGAGTAAGTGAAGTTGTAACAGATACGACAGGATACAAGGACCAGAATGAATGGAAAGATAGAGCCAGATTAGGGACAGCAGAGTTGGAAAATGTCCTGAAAGCATCGTGAGAAGGAGAACAGAGTGCTCTGTAAAATCTCAGATGCTTCAGGGGAAAAAAGAAAAAAGTAATTAAAAAGAAACCTAACACACAGGAATTCAATGTTTGCTGCGTCTCATCACACAACCTGGAAATCACAGATCGTCTGTAGCTGGGCTGCGTGCAGACTTACCGCTGAGACTGGCTTTTTAGAGATCTGATAGCTTGGGCATCGCAAACAGGTGGCTGTTCGGGCACCCAAATCCATCAGTGAACGGGTGTTCCCTCTCCAGCTGGGCAGGGTGTTCCCTGGTACTCGCTGGGGGCTATTGGCAGTGTGGGGATAGCGAGATCCAGATACAAACTCCCTCAGAAACTGTCAGCATTAGGTGAACATCAGTGACACAAACCGAAAGGTGGATCTTGGTCATGCTGTTAGTAGCTCCTGTTGCAAAGAGCAGGGAAATAAACAGCCCTAAACCTGAGAACATAAAAACTGATAGATGATCTGCATCAGAAAGGAAAGGCAGGCAAAAACAGGCTCAAGGAACAGAGCAGTGATCTGGGGAGAAATGTAAGTAGTGCCTGAGTTGTGGGCACTGACAGGAAAAATATAAATGCTTGTAGAGTAAGAAAAGAAGCTGCTTTGCAGAGGTGTGCAGTCAGTTACTGGAACAGGTGAGTAAGAAGAACTAGTTGAAACTGCTTCACTGAAATGGCTTTTTGACAGTACGCTCGATTTGTGGCTGAGCAGATGCCTTTGAGAAAAAGTGTCTACTTTCCACAAAAAAATCTTTTATTTTTCCTATTGAAAGCTTGAACTTCTGAAAGCTAAACATTTCACGTATGTCTTTTAACACTGGAAATTCTGCCAACAAAACTCCCAACTACTTTTGATGGCAACTCATGGCAAAACGTCTGATGCTATTTTTTATTCTTTTCTTTTCTTTGCTATTTTCTATAAGAATAATGACCAGTGTCACCAGTGACTCTCAGTAAGCAGGACGAGCAGGTTGCACAGAGCTCTCTGCACAGAGATTGCCTTCATCGTGCTAATAGACTACTAGTGTGACAAGGAGAAAAAAAAAGAAAAGATTATTTGTGGAACTGAAACCTCAACTATCACAAAGACAGCCAGCTCAGATGTTCCCTGTCAAACTGACAAACTGTCTCAGATGTGAGGAGCATTGAGGCTACTGCAAAGTTTGACAGGGTAGCTCTCTATAAATCCCTGGAAAGCACATCCAAATAGAACCTCTGTGCTGGCTTATCAGCAGTCCCCTGGGACTGTGAGATCTGTGGAGTGGCACAGATGGGAAGGAAAGGTGGCAGGGACCACAGGAAATCTTCTAGGCCATCCTCCTGCCCAAAGCAGGCTCAGCATTGAATCCAGACCAGGTTGCTCAGGGCTGGCTCCAGCTGGATGTTGAAAACCTCCGAGACAGCACAATGCAGATGCAAGAGAGGACGCAATCATGTGCAGGCATTTGTCGGGTGCTTTTTTTTGGTGTCTCCCTAGAAAACATCACTTAGCCATCACTAAAGCAAAGCAGTAATACAGACTCTGGATGTTAAAGCCAGGTCCTTTTCAAATAAATCTAAGAAGAGATTGAGTGTTATCTAGAACAGGCTCATCACTGGCATAATAAAACAGCAAGAAAAGGAGCTATTACAAACTGGACAAACTCTGCTGATTGATTGACCCTATGGATCACGATAAAGCCGGACACAATTCACAGTATCTTTTCCAACAAAGGAAAATTCCTGCCAAGATTCACAAAAGCTTTTTCAGCTCTAGCTGCCAAAAATCAGTTTGTGGCAGGTGAAAGTAAATGAGTAGCAGCTATGTGAGGACTGCAACCTCCCATCTTTGTATAAACAACTTTCTAGACCAGCAGCAAGCTCATAACCAACCTGTTGTCAGCAGCCCAGAGCCCCGTTACAGTCTATCACGGGCTCAGCAGGCTGTTATGGAGACACGGGAACTATTTCAAATATTACAGTTCTGTTGGCTCCAGCAAAGAAATCTCAAAAGCACTTTCGACTGGACCTAACTGCTATTTTCTGTTCATTTCCATCTGAAGTACAGGAATATAAATGAGCTCCAGTCAATCTGTGCTAGTCTACTGGGACTCTATACCCCAAAGTCTGATCAAATTAACTCGAAGCATTTTAGCACACAAGTGTGTTTGGCTCTCCTCATTTTAATTTCATATAAATTCAAGCACTGAATCATAATTCAGCGGACTGGCGCATGAAGAAAGAAAAAAGTATCTCTGGATTTACCATTAACCAGCAAAAGCTGGAGGCTGCCTTTGAGATTCACAGTCCCATTCTGGGCTTCAGAAGAGAGCTTTGTGTGAAGAAAAGGAAACCTAAAGGAAGCCCAGGTCCCCACAGAGCATCCGGGGAGTGCAGACCTGCCTCTGAACTTCTTGGTTGAAGGAGACCGGCGTGAAACAGTGACACTGTGCCCAAGGTTGCTTCTGGCCCTTCCTGTCGTCTCGGGCAAGTCGGAGCAGCACGTGGGCTCTGAGCTCTGCGTGTCTGAGTCACAGCTACTTAAATTTTGATGCTGCCACCAGGTTTTTCAATTCCATTTAATCTTTCGGACAAAGGAGTTGTGAGCCTTCAGGGGTGGTGAGTGAGGAAGAAAGATCCTTTTCTCCCCTCTAGCCTGTTCTTCACCTCCATGCTGCTTGGTGGCATGCTGCAGCCTGTCCTGGGAGATCTCGCTGACCACAGCAGCTCATAGTGCTGCCTCGCTGCCATAGCAGTGGTATTGGTGCCTACTCATTGAGATGCCATTTACACTAGGTCACGTTTAGACCTGTGCTGTCACCGTCATGTCGCTGTGTTGCTATCAGCAGCATGGATCTGCATGGGAATGTGTCCTCTGGGAAGGACCTTGGCAATTTTTCTGTACCGGGCTCTGTGATACAAAAGACGAGAAGCAACAACATGTCAGTTCAGCCACCGGGTTTCAAAATGACTGACAGCTTGGGGAGGCAAAGCTGCGACTACTGGCTTGTCCCTTGAGAGTGCTTTGATATGTAGTTCTGCTCCAGGCATTTGTTTAAGGAGTTGGCACCTAGATTTAGACTCCAGCATGGGAGAAACTGCTTACAGGCAGGCTTTGTAACTGCCTGCAGTCTTGGGACTAGAAGCACATCAGAGGATGTTTGCCAGCATGTCCCTCCTTTGAGCATCTCTGCTATTCCCAGTCAGATTAGTTCAGTTTACATGGCGAAATATTTCTAACCACTAGCAGGGAAAACTCATCCTGAGATCAGAAAAGTAATAATAGGAACTCTTAGTCCTTATATAGCACTTTGGAGCCTTCGGAGCACCGAACAAACGTTAGCTAATGAATCAAGCTGCGCTGCTTCTCCTGCCCCATCTCCAGCAATAAATCCTGCGCGGTTCGAAACTTGCTGACACGTTTGTGCTGAGGGTGCCTGAGGCAGAGGGTGCTGTGGCTCTAGAGCTGTGTTGCTTTTGTGGTGCTGACAGGGGTAAAAATGGATCATCGTGTCAGCAGATATGATCAGGACGTGCAGGGTTCATCCTTCGTAGGCTGGTGTAAATGCAGATTAAATCTGCTGGAGGCTAGGGTGTTGTTATGGCCGCAGTTCCATCCATAGGAAGCAAAAGCTCAGGATATAAGTGCCAGCCTTGCAGTCCTGTGGCTAAAACCTGCTCCCGCAGTGGTGTTAGGGTAAGCAAGGAAAAGCTCTGAGGGTTTTAAGCACAATTCTAGTTGCACTTCTAACAACCAGGAGCAGAATTTGGCTGTTTTCTGTGTCATCCTTGTGGTTTTCAATGGGTTTGTGACAGTTTCCCCCATCACCACGGCAGCATGATACCATCAGCTGCTTACAGCAACATCTGAAGATCCTCCCTGCCTTTTGGGATGCTGTAGGTGTTGTCCCATTACTACTGTCTTGCCTTAAACACCTTTTCCTATCGCCTTCCCAGCCTCTCCCCAAGAGGGACTGGACAGTTACAGTGCCAAATGGCAAGTACTAAACATCTTTATTCCCGTAGTCAGTCATAGTGATTTTGAGGGAGAGGATGCTGGTTTCAGAGCTTCCTCCAAAACAGAGGCTCATGTTTGCTCTGAGAACCTGGGGCGCAGCCCAGGGGAGAGAATGAAAAGACAGAGCTGAATTGTAAATCCTTCTTTAATCTCATTAACTGAAGTGTTTTGTGGCTCGAAGGGCTCACTGTATTTACAGCATGATTAAATGCCTGGATAAGTAAACAGCTATTAAACGGGCAGTATCTAGATGCTACTGAAATGAGATAACACATTGGTTTTTTTTCTCTTTTCCTTTTTTTTTTTTTTTTTCCCCCTACTAATTGCTGATATGTAGAAATGCCAGTAACAGGGCAAATCACTGCATCTCTGCCAGCTCTTTGCTGGAACAGATGAAGGGAAAAAAATAACTGTGTATACACTCCAGTCATGGCTTTCAGGCTCTTTCCAGGAACTGTAGTTCCCTGGACTGCTGAACTGCACTGCAGAATTTACCTTTGTGGAAAGAAACCTCATCTGGCTGGGCAGGACTGCTACCTGTGTGCTCATACTGCTTGGCTTAAAAGCTCCCATGATGTCTTTTAATATGAATGAATGATGTAGAGAAAAAGAAATTCTGCTTAAGGTAATGATTATAATGTGTTCCCAGGGATTCAGCAGTGGGTTTGTAGCTGCGTGTTATTTGAATTTTTAATTGGCCCAAGAAAAGGAGGTGAGGGAAATGGAGGAAATTGTATTTCATTGGTGGAGGGAGATAGCTTCCCAGCTGTTTTGCTTGAAAGGTTTGAAACTAACAATGAAACTTCTAATTTATAAAGCATCAGAGTGGGAGAGCACAGACACTGACCACCTCTGTCCAGCTGCTCGTGTGGCAGTCGGCCAAGGGAGCCAGGCCTGGGGTGATGGAGTCAAAGAGGGTTGTACAGAGACAGACCTTCCCAAGGACCTGCGTGCTGCACGGAAACCCACCTAACCCACCAAACTGAGATCCTGACCCAAAAGGAGTCAGGGATGTCTTAGTAGAGGTAAACTGTCGGAGATAAACCCGTTAGTGTAGTATGCAAACATCCGAAGATCTTTATAGGTCCTTGCAGTCCCACTTGGTGAGAGCAGGACAGTGACCAAGAGGTTAACTCTGAATTGTGGGATAAAAATGAGGCTGTTCTGCGACATGGGAATGTTTCATTTAGATATTCATGAACTGCGGTTTCTCATTATTTCAGTTCAAAAGAGCATTTTACTCTAAAAAATCATTCCAGTTTAATTAGGAAATAATTTTTAAGGGAATTCAGTTTTTGTTGACCCTGAAAAGGATTTCTTTTTATTTTCAGTTTGCAAAACCAACAATAACCCCAAATACTTCTTTTCAGGTTGAGCAGAAAAACCCAGCTTTCTTTTCTCTCTCAGTCTCTACCCATTTTTGATGCTGCTAATGAACTAAAATTGCCATTGCTCACACAGCTCCACTCCAGTGTGCCCTCTTCACCTGTACATATGGGAAAATCCGAGCTACACAGCGAGGCTGAGCAGAGAAAAGCCTTTAGTCGGAACGGAAAGCACAGGAGGGCAGCGCGGCTGCGGAGGCAAGGCAGGAACAGAGGATCTGTAAGCCTGGGGTTTCCCTGCTCCCTGTCCTCATGCTGACAAGTTCCAACTCTCGTGTTGTTGTGCTGTCTGATTCTGTACATTTTGAGCCCTTGCTGTTTCTTTTGCACAAGCGACCCAGACAGACAGTAGCCCTGAGGCAGCCCGCAGGTTGCAGGAGAGGAATGCTGGATGCTTTCCACTGTCTGGCCACTTTCGGATGCTCCCTGGCAGCATGAAAGATGCTGGCAGACCTGCCTAAACAGAGCTGGTGACACTGGCTGGGAGTGCTGAGGTGGGTGAGCAGCAGAGCATTACCACAGCAGGTTTCTTCCCCTGCCCGGAGCCTCCCGGCGCTCCAGGAGCGCCGGGAGGCTCCGGGCAGGGGAAGAAACCTTTCAAGGAGAGACATCACACAGCCTGGAACACACAAGTGTTGTGTAGTTCAACCAATGCTTAGCTAACCCAGCTCAAACTGCAATGGGCAAACCTTTGGAAGTAATTAGCAGGGTAGACCTAATTGCATATTAAAGAGCAATAGGTAACCAGGGTAAAATGGCATAAATATCCTGGGGTGTGCACATTGCTATGGTTACAAGGAACTGGTTTATAGTTTTATGCAAGACCAGTGAGGTGCTTCAAGTGCAAGGACTGTAGCATAAATCATGCTGCACTTCCGTCTTGCACTTTATCAAGTATTCTCCATTGTCACAGTACTCTTGGCTGGTTTATTGTCCACTTGACTCCTGTCATGACCTCTGGAAGGTGCTGATCAGTGCAGAAAAATCCACACCCATTACTAGGTTTTGAGGGGCCGTTTTAACGCGTTCCACCTTAGCACAACACCCACAGAATCCACTTGTATAAAATTTCCAGCTGGGGAAAGAGGTGATATCTGGAAAGGCTGGCCACACATTTGCCCTATGCCTGAACTCTACAAAAAAGATGCTTTTGGAAGTCAAGAAATAAGATATATGATGTTGACAGTTCTTCATCAGGGGAGAGTTAGTAGAACAGAATAAGATTTCCGAAGCGTATTGGGAGGCCTTTTTACATTGGTTGACTGGTAAATATATCTCATGCGCAGTGTTCTTTTGCTCAGGAGCTGAGCAAGCTCTTAGTACTCAAAACTTTTCATCTCTTGGTAAACAGTACCAGCCACCTCCTGGAGAGGGAAACGTGCCCCTGGCTCCGTCCACTTTGTTTTCCCCATCAACACAGGAGCTTCCTTTATCTAAGGAACAGCCTTTACTCACGTGTCTGTGCACTCCACCCGAGTGTCTCTGCAGCTGTCAAATTACAGCAAGTGACAAGAAGGTGGGGGAGAAAGAGGAGATGGAGACAGTGCACAGGAGAGACTCAGAAAAGTTGCTGTGAAGCTTTTTTTCTCCTGCCGTGGGCCACGGCTAACAGAATATCATGGAGAAGCTCAGAATGAGGGAGAAACAGAGAGATGGCAGCAAGCCTAGAGAAAAACTTGAGACTGGGAGAGAAGCCAGGACACTGGTGCTGTCTAGAAAGGAAAGGACCTAGACAGCTGTCCATGTTCTTGACCAGTCCCATCAGCCTTGTCCTACTTTGAAGAGTACTTAAGCCTCAGCAGGCAGAAAGAGGTGTCTCATGAGAGCGTTTTCTTGGGAGCTCCTATGCTCTGGCTTTATAGCAGTGACGTGTGACAGTGACTTTATTCTTCACTGAAGCCTCGAGGATCCTGATGAAGGCAAAGGTGATGTTTATCCCTGGCACCTCTGCGATGTTCTCTGTAATCAGGAGGGCTGGACAGTACCTGGAATCCTGCTGCCTAAATCTGAGGCTGTGAAAGGGAGTGAGAGCTCAGCAAGGAGCTTCCTGGTGATCCTCTGTTATTCTTGGGAAGCAAACACTGCCAGGCCCTGCTCTGTGCAGATCAGCTGTGCTGAAAGAGGCCTAAGAGTTCCGCCCTGAACAGGCCTTGTGTGATGGTTGTCAACTCTGATGAAGTCAGGGCCCACTAACACAGCTGCCCGTGTCCCCGTGCTGCTGGATAACCAGCCTGCGCAGGGACGTAGCTCTTTGGCACAGCCCCGGTGCAGACGGCAAAATCTCCGTCCTGCAGTTGCAGCGAGAAAAAGGAGGCTGTTTGTCTGGAGAGATTTAACTCACTGAGCAATGATTCGTTTCAGTGGCTTTACTGCAAAGCTTGCTTTGGCTCTGCTCAGGCTTTAGCTGAGAGAAACTTGACTAATTTAGAGCCAAGAGTTTTGGGGTTATTTCTATTCAATCACTCATTTTCCTCTTTCGTTCTCTCCCACCCCATTGCAGTCATATATCTTTTAACTCAATTCCTCTTTTCTTTTGTTGGAATGATATTGCTTTCAGTGGGAGAAATATCTGCTACTTTGGGTGGAATTCATCTCTTGTAACTGTAGCTACTTGAAGGCAATGGGAGAGAGCAGCACTGGCCTCCAAATTAATCCTGTCTCTGCAGTCTCCACTGAACTTCTGACTCCAACATCAGTGTTACTCTCTTCATAGATGTATAGATGAGGTCCTTCTTAAACCTGTAGACCTTGAGAAGATGTAGAAGGAAGATAAATGGTAGATTGCATTACAGAGGAGCCTCAGCCCTGTTCCCAGGCTAGGCAACGCCAGGAGAAAGAGGAAGAGGGACAGCAGATAGCTACCCATTTTGCCCAGAGGATGCAGTGAGATGAGGAACAGTAACCGTCCTTCTCTTTACTCCTTTCTCTGCTAAATGAGGGAGCTCTGCCTGCTTCCATCATCTGCATCTCTCCTTCAGCAGCAGGGCAGTAGGGATGGCAGCCAACAGGCATTCCTTCGAGCAGGGACCATCCTGTTGAAAAGTGGGTAGTTGAATGCTCCCTGCTAGGCACAACTTGTCTGCGTACAAGACTGTTACTGGCAAAGCACTTGCTTCAGCATGGTGACAGAGGGCTGTGCTCTTCAGTTCCTAGAGCAGTAAACTTCATTACTCCAAGTTATCATGAGAGGAAGGATCTCTGCCTCCCAAACTCGACACATTATTTGCTGAGAAGGATCAGTCATTCTTCCAAAGAGACCATAGGAAGCAGAGACTGGATTTCTCTGCAGCTGTTCAGCCCAGCCACCCATAGAGCCATCCGAGTGTGTCGGCATCTCTGTGCGTACGGAGCTAAGCACCTTCTCTCTGACCTCACGCTGCTGTGCCCTGGCTGCTTATTCCCACTCCAGGAGCAGCTGTGTGTTAGGGCTGCAGTGTGTACTGTCCTCGTTATACTGTACCTTCTGCAAATTTGGGATGAGAAGTGCTGGGTAAATGTAAGCCTTGCTCCTTGCTAACTGCAGTCTTGTCGCTACATGAACGTGGGTTGTGCAGACAGTCCTATCAGAAGATGTTTAGGTTTCAACCACAAGTTTTGAGCTTTTAATCAGACTCTGAGTACACATGTGCTGTGGTAAATGATTAAATTACTCCTGCTTATCAGCTGAACCAGAGGAAGTGACCCCATAGATTTCCCTTTAACTGCAAGCCAAACTGCATTAGCTTGTTCCAGTGATTAATTTGTCTTCTTGCTTAAAAGTTGGCATTTCATTGCTTGTGTGATGGTTCACTTCAGCAGCCTCTGGGATCAGAGTCTGTTGCATGTAAATGGGCGAATGACACTGAAAGCTCTTTAATTTCAGCTTATTGATGTTTTATCTACCCCAAACCATTTGCATTCCTTTCCCATGTGTAGAGCTGCAAGTGCTGAGTCGCTTTTTTGAAGGTCTGGTAAGTCCGTTCCCGTGGAGCATGCCCATGCAGGTACCTCTGAGCTTGGGTTCACCCTCATCCTAATCCAAAAATTTGAACGTTGCCAGTGTGCTGGAGCACTGCAGCTCAGCCCAAGTGGCTGCCTTAGCCCTTGTTTTTTGTTCTTATTGAACCCAGCTGGATATATTTTATAAAAAGATTTTGGTCAGGACATACAATTTGCAGCATTTGCAGTAACACAAGTTTTTACTTGCTGTAAGAAGTATGAGCAGCTATCATATTTCTTAATACTTTCTACACTGTACTACATGAATTTGGCTGTTCCTATGTGTTTGCTTTAATACTTAAAATAAATGTTTCTCTGACAAAATGCATTTAGCTATAGCCATCATTTATCTTACTGTTGGGTATTCATTCGGAAATTTCCTCGCAAGACCTGGGATTTGAAACTTGGTGGCTCGTACATCCTAACCCAAGTGCTTGCTAGCAGTTGCAGTTTGTTACTCCTGCAGACCTCTGAGTACAACAGATTTTGGAGTCTATTTGAAAACAAAAATTAAGCAAAAAGTCTTTTCTAGCAAAATTCAGGTTCTATTCTTCATTACTAAGTTGCAAAAGAAACACAAGGAGTATAAACTATGGGTGTAACCTATCTGCAGGTCCTCGCCAAGAGTTCTTCTCACTGCTTTCAAGGGTGGAAGTCTTGAAGGAACTCACTCAGCAGCACTTTACCTCTTGAGCAACATCTACATCTTTTACTGACTCATTTTTGCCTGCTGACCACTCCAGCTATACCTGGACGTTATCGAAATGCTGCTGCATGCAAACAGATGTGCAAAGCTCTTCTGTAGGACAACCTTCCCCCCCTCTCTACTACTTAAGAAAGACTTATTGCATAGTTGCTTTGACCTCTCCTTGTCTGTGAGAATGCACATAAACCAGTGCTAATTTGCCTGGAAATGATTCACATAAATACAAAAACATCCTTTAATATGGGTATTTCCCTCTTTAGATTTATCCTTCTGCTTAGGAAGGAAATTGAAATCGCTTTATGACTGCATCCTAGAACATGAAAAGTTTTATTGGCTTTATAAGACCTTGCAAATCACAAATTGAATACATTTTATGACACAACAAGCTGCGTCCCAGTGTTTTTCACAGCCTGGGAATATAAATATGACTGAGTTGGCATGTTTTGATCATAAGTTTTAAGTCTGGGGGACTCAAGCTATCAGTTTTAATAATATATTCTTTCACCAAAATGGGAATACTTGACTTTATCACGGAATATACTGATATTTGCCTGTTTGGGGAAGTTCATTCTTTGAAACTTCTAAATCTGTATTGTTGTTTTTCACTTGAAATTAAATTATTCTAAAGGCCAGAATTTCCCAAGGAATGTAAATGAAATAATCCATTGGACTCAAGTCTTTATGCTTCTTCTGAAAACAAGGGACATCTGATAGGAAATATTTGACCCAAAATACTGAAAAGGCTGTCTTGATAACCTGAAAAAAGTTCAATTTCCAGTTAAAAAGTTGGCATAAATCATGCTTTTCTTCAACACCTCAGTGCTGATAAATGTTATTTTCTTACATGTGAGCACTTCAATGTTTTCCTTATCGATGAAAGAAAAAAAATCTTAATTTTCCTTCAGATAAGAGAACACGAGGCATATATTTGAGTTCTGACTTAGAGCTTGCTTTAAGCTCCAGAGCAGAGCTGGGACTGGATAAGTTTTTAACTAATCCTGATGTGAGAGTTGAAAATGGGAATAAATCGGCTGCCTGGGATTGAAACAGCCCCATTAAGAGCTTCTTTCTAGGTAGTTTAATTAAAAGATTAGATTATAGATTGCATCGATATATTAGAGAGCAGTTTGCTACAGCATGTTTAAACTCATGGCTGGAAGATAACAGGCATTGCACATAAAAAAATCTGAAGACAACTGGTGAACAGAAGTGTTGCTGTGGGATGTATCACTGCACGGTGCCCCAGACCATCCTCAGTGCTGCTTGTCAGTCCCAGGAGAGATGCTCAGGGAGGAAAAGGCAAAGGCTGTGCAAGGGAGGGGTTCAGTCTGCAGATCCAGACACCTGAGCATGGCAGCTTCATGGAAAACGAGCCTCCAGGACTGCTCCGGCAGCTTCCCCAGCTCGGTCCAGTCTGCTACAGGTCTTGGTACACTGCACCAGAGCCTCTGGGCAGCTTGCTCAGACCTCGTGTGCCACTGGGAAGGAGAAAGAGTGTTCAGTGTTCCCTTCACTACCCTTACTTTCAGACCCTTATGTCTGATCCAGTTGTATTTGTCTCGTCTGACGGGCTGGTTTCTGGTTTTCTTGTTGCTAGTAGTACTTTTCTTCTTCGGAAGTGTTTACTTAAACCAAAGAAGGAAAGTACTGAATAGCAAATGGAAGCAGCAGTTATCTGAGATATTTGGGTTAGCTTGAAAAATGAATGTGCACTCACCTTTCTGTGAACCATAACAATAAAGCGTGGTGCTGCAGCAGGCTGGGTTGTGCATCGCTTATGCAGAGTGGCAGCAACCTTCAGTCCTCAATCTGGTGTGCAGAAATGTTCAATTAATGTCCCTGCCCTGAGGGCTACAGAGGCCGTTCGTACCCTCTTTCCTTCTGATTTCCCCTCCTGCTCTCCTTTGCCCCTAATGTGTTGGAGAGGATGGGTAAGGAGGATAGAAATGAGATTTTTCAACTACATATAAATGTTTAGGAGAGGAAAACAGCAGAAAGCTGATGCAAGAACAAGTTCCTGGAACACACGAGTGGAAATGCTTTGGGACATGGGCAGAAGTGACACAAGAGAAAGCTGGATTCTTGCCCTTAGAAGAAGGAACTGGTGAATACGAAGATGGAGGACAGCTGCGGTGAGAGTGAGCATGATTCTTACAACGGGGAGAAGGAAGAACAATGGAGTAATGGTAACTTTCAATAAACTCTGAAGCAGGAGATGAGGTCTCATGGGAAACAGATCCAGGGGGGAAGAAACTAAGGCAAGAGCTAGGCATTTTTCATTTGATAGCAGGACTATGAACACAAATCATCTCTATTCGGAGGAAGAATAGAAGGTTCAATAAAAGGCAGCTTGACAAAATACAAGCTTTCCATTGATTTCTAGTTTCCTTACTGTGTTTGTAGAAAATGGAAAGTAGTTTAGATGAGAAAAGCTGGACTTTAAGCAGAGTCAGTGTGTGGAGAGACACAATCAGAACAGGCAGCTCTAAATAAGACACTGGAGGTAAGAGAAATCTTAGGTTAATTGAGATCATATATTTATACTATGAGACACCATGAAAAAAACTTTCACAGATGAGCCCTCACTAAAATGCTGTCTGTGAGGAAACGGTTGGTGTAACTCATGGCAATGAAGCCCAGACCAAGGAGAGGTCAGAGGAGAAGCAGTTTAGGTCAAACCAGCTGTTCCTAAGGAAATTCATCAAGGAATGAAGAGAAGAAAGGTAATTTCTGCAGGATGAAAACATGCTGGAGAACTCCAAGGGACCCATACATCCTGATGCCAGTTTTCCTGAATGGGCAAAGCCATTGTAAGAGCCCTCCAATCTCGCCCTGTATCCATACTTCCACACTGAGATTCTTTCTTTGTTCCACTGCTCTGATAACACTGGTTGGCACTGAAATTCTGCCAGTTTTGGTTACCCAGTTTACAAGGGCAAGCTGTACGGTGCAAAGGGCTAGAGAACAACATTCAGTGGGGAAAGAGGGGCAGAAATGAGCAGGTAGTAGAAGTTAACTACACCTCGGGTGTCTTTCTAAAAGGCTTTCTTTTTGAAAGAGGAGTCAGGGGTTTCTGCTTGACCTCAATATCTGGAAAATACTGAATAAATAACCTTAACTGTTTGTTGAGCATATGAAAGCTAGAAAGAAGATGAGTAGCAGCCAACCTGGATTAGAAAAGCATAAATCATGTCAAATAAATTGAATTTACTCCTAAAACAGAGAAAAGCCTTTTGGATAATAGAAAAGCAGATGTCATGGGAGGAAATGTGCTTAAGTGCAAGAAATATGACATTTTCATAAGCATGTTAGAGAAATCTAGTCTAGATAAAACTACAGTAGAGTGGCCAGAGGAGGCTGGAAGAATTAATCGAGTCAGGTTTCATTAGGATTTGTCCTGTGTCCAGTTCTGCTCAGTACTTCCATTAACTCTCTGAACCATGTGATAGTGGATGCATTTATTGCATTTTTCAGAAGCTGGGAGGAACACTGTCTGTATGATTTTGACAAATAGTGTGCTAGGGAATGGTTTCGTTGGAGTACAATTGTAGAGCAACTACTGCTAAGCAGAGTAGCCAGTGCTCATGAGGTGCACAAATGTGTGTTCAGGAATACAGATTTGGGACAGGAGGTGGGAGCAGCTGAATTTGCAACAGATATTAGTGTAAAGAACAGCGCAGGAGGGATGCATGACAATCCTTCAGTCGTATGAAACACCGGTTCAGAGGGGTTCTCCACACCACCAAAGGTTCATTTCAAAACTGAGAGGAGTTCAAGGAACCCCGGCAGAACTGACCGTTTCGAGGTGCGAGCTGGAAAAACCTTGTGAAAATTCTGCAACAAGGATAGAGCGAATGACGAACACTGCAGTGGGTGCTGTGCACCCACATGGTCCCACCGCTGTCAGCCAGGTGGGAAGGGAGGCCTGTGAACACCTGGTGTTCCTGGGCAACCACAACAGTTAGGGCAGCTGCAGGGTTGCGTTTTAACCAAACACTATGGCTTAAGTTACAAGGATGAGAGATCTTCCTGCACCTTGGGGTAGAGACCCCAGCATCAGGAGAAACTGTGTCGGAGGAACAGCATGTCTGGGCAGAGATTGCTGTAATTTGGCTGCTGATTGCAGCTGCAGAAATGCCAGTTTGGCAGGCGATGTACCAACTTCACTGCCATACCGTGCACCAGTTTCACGGCCTTCCAGCCACCTGTGTGTCCTGTAGCTAATGGAGATCAAAGTGTCCTGTGTCAAAAGTTCAGTTTCTAACACTTTCTTGCATAAATCACCTTCTTTATTGTACATTCCTTAAATGTAGTTCTTGGTGTATATCGTGACCTAACTAATCTAAAAAGATTTGTGTGGTCTTCAATGGAAAAAATCTCTTCTCCGTGCCCCTGCTACGTAGGATAACCTGCAGTGACATGAAATTGCAGCAAGATTCGGCTTAGACACTAGTGGGGTCTTTCTAAGGCTATGAGTAGTGGTGCACTGAAATGGATTACTTGATGAATTTTCTCGTCATTAACAAGGCAAATTGGTTTTGCCCTTAATGCCTTTCTGCAGAGGCAGGCAGCTGGCTTCGGTTCAGCGCAGGCTGTCAGAAGTTGTAAACACGCGTCGTTCTCTCTACTGGAGACTACTCTTGTTGCTTGTTTCCATCTCTTTTTGAAAAAGCCATTCAGGCTAAGAGGCTCTATTGTTTGTATAGTAGAGCAATTATGCTAATAATAATGTAGAGTTGTGCTTTATTTTAGTATTAATTTTAGTGACTTGGATACGACAGCAATTTGAATGTATGAATGACTAAAAAAGGCAAAATGTTTATAGAAGTACATAAAACTGATGTTATGCACTCCATTTTACAAGTAGCTTGAAATGGGTTTTTAATAAGCATTTCAAATGATGTATTCATGTCTGTATAAAATGTCATATCTCGTCTTAGGAAAAGTGATTTTAAATAGCTCTTGTAATTAACTATTTTTTGTTATTATTAAATTATTTAAATGGTGTATTATTGGAAGCATTGAATGCTTTAGTTTCAGATAACTTGCCCACTGTTCTTGTGGCTGGTTGTTCTTTATTGTGTGCCGTGGCCGTGCTAAGGCTGTCGCCTTCGGGGTGAGATCTATTGATTGTGGTCACAGGTCCTCAACGTAGCCATGCTGTTGTCTGTCATGAAACTGTGAGGTGGTGGGGTGTTGTTCTTTTAGTAAGACCTAGAAATGATGACGTTTTCCAAACCTTGCATAAGATTCTTTCTCTGGTACGCCCAAAGCAGGTTTAGACCGATGGATTCAATTCAGATTGAAAGGTGGTTGTTAACATTAATTTAAAACTTGAAAGAAGACAGGCCTGGAAGAGGTCTCTAGAGGTCATTTAATGTAATCTATTTTGCTCTAAACTTGCATTATCTCTACCCAAAGCATGTCTGTATTGTTAAACTCCAGTGGCAGTGATTCCACAGCCTCTCCAAGCAATGTATGCTGGTGCTGTCGTGTCCTTCACATGGGATCAAAGTTTGATTCAGTGCTGAAGCTAAACATCCTTATGCCAGACCTTGCTCAGCCTTTGCAGACTCTTGGGAAGGGAGCACTAGAGATGCTGCAGAATCTTCTCAGAGCTGTTCTTGTCACTTCGAGGTTGAGGAATTCACGTCCTATTAGCAACTGGCCCGAGCGTAGAGTTTGGTGCTTGCTGGGGGGGTCTGAGCAGCCGTCACCAGAGCCACAACCCTCAGTGCCTGCTGTCTTGCTGTGGGTTTTTCTGAGGATCAGATAAAGGTGGAAGGTAAGCATGCATGTCTCCCATGAAAAAATTGAGAGCAGCAATTAAGGATATCAAAATTTAGTAGTTTGAACAATGTTGAAATCAAGACTCAATAGTCATCTGCATTGTCAGGCAGGTGGTGGCATTAGCACGGGTTCCCTGATGATGTGCTGCAAACATATCCCCCAAGGAGTCCAAACAAAATGAGCTAGAGTAGGGGTTTGACTTTCCAGCTGTTTCCACTGGGAAGAGGAATGAATTTGTTTCGTTTCCATCTCTTTATGTTTTGTAGTCATAAAATAAGCACAATAAACATGAGACATCCCCGAGCTAGGGCTTTGGAGAGACACTGAGGAGGATGAAAAGCTTCTTGGACAGGTAATTCTGGCTTCTTATAGTGCTCATGTTCTTATGTTTCTTTGCTATGCTTAAAGCGTGCACGTACTCTGGTGGCTTCCATTTATTTATTCATTTATTTAAGAATTCCTGCTGGCACAACAGAAACTCCTAATGAGCAGTATCTTTTGACGCTTGGAGGTCCAATCAGTTCTTAAGTGTAGAGCTTGCCCAGCATGGGGATTTCCATCCCACAGCAAATCCGAGGGAGAGAGCTGACCTGTACAGATTGTTCCCTGGCATCGAGGGTCGGATCCTCAGCCGCTCTAGTAACAATAGTAGGGCAACCACAGTTGCTGCCAGCTGGACATCCACACGCCACGCCGACACAGGAGGGACAGCAGGCACGGTATATGCAAGGCAGCGAAGCAGTGGACGTGCTGACCAGTGACTTCTTGCACCTGCTGCAGGGTGCCCAATGTGTTCTTTCCATCACCTCTTCACACGTCCTACCTGACTTACGAAGAAACCTTTTTAATTCTAATAATCAGTATTTCTTCTTTTGAGGCTTTCTGTTTAAATTGCACCATCTAGGGTTAGCAAGAGAACTGCAGAACTATATTCCTCAACTGATTTTGCAGGAGACAAAAGGAAAGCTGGAAAAAACCCACTGGGGAGACCAAAGGGTTGGAGTTTAAGGCAATCATTTGCATCTGGAGATTCAAGGCCAAGTAGCTATGAATGCTGGGGCAAACTGGGAACCAGCGTCAGGTCTAACTGATCACAGGGCTATGCCTGATCTCTGCAATAACTAAATGTGTTAGGAAGACAGCATTCCCTCACTTGCCTCCGCGGTCTCTCCTTGCCCTTTAGGCTCTCTCATCCACAGCACTCCTTTCGAGGCACCCCCAGAGCAAAGCCCTCTGGTCTCACGTGCGCTGCCAGGCGTGTGATGCAAGACTGAGCGTCTCCCACTGAGAACACGGTCAGTTTTGGCCCTCATCCTGTGTGTGCATTATTGCTCTTTCCCTTACACACTGCAGCAAGAGACAGAGGATGAACCTGCAGGTGCTTGGTGGGAACGCTCGTCCTTCCTGATGTTTGTGTTTGAATGAGATTTTTTGTTTAATCAGCAGAATTCCAGTTGGAGCATCTCCTGTCATGCTGGCAGGCTGCTTTGATCTGCAGGCAAGGTTGATGAGAACTGATCTAAGCTGAGCTGGCAGACACCAGCTCTCACTGAGATACATCCCGTCCTTCCCCAGTTTGAGGCAGAGGGAAATGGGAGCCAAAGGCACAGGGTTGAACTCCATAGGACACAATTCAGACATAAAGTGAGACATATCGCTTCAGCCTGCATGTTTCTTTTTCTTTCTTTTTTTTCTTTTTTTGTTTGTATCACTCTCTTAGTAGGGACTGTGAAGCTGCACCTCCTCGGTCCCTGGTGCTGTCTCAGTCAGGACTGCACCATGTCCTTGGAGAAGTTGTCCAGTGATTGTCTCCTGCAGGTTTCTGGGCTCTACGCTCTGCTCTGGGCTTGATACCTGCTTTCCCACTAGCACATGTAGCTGATTAAGGATTTAAATCGGCATCTCCTTGTAGTGCATGCACTGACCAGTAATATATTGGATTTCCAACTGAGGAAACATTTTAGCATTCCTGAAGTGACAGAGAAAGCCCCTCTGTGAGGCTGCTCACTCTGGGGTGAGAGGACGTTCTCCTGACTGAATTCAGCTCTTCCTGCCTCAGTGTTTGAACTACAAAAAAAAAGAAGTTTCTTCTGTGGGAGAGGAGAGGGAGTGATGAAACCTTTCAGCCTTTTCATGGACAGCAAAGAGAAACAGGCACTTTTATGGCAAGATTTGCTCCATACCAATATGTCTAAATTAAGCAATTTGTCTCCCTGTCTCCCTTCATTGACTCTGGGATTAGGCTTTGGCTGACTCTAAATACCTGCAGTGCTTGTATCTCTCTCAGATCGAGTCGGGTGAGATGAATCCAGTCCACTATCTTCTCACTTTCCTGTGGCTTGAAACACTTAAATGTAGCAGACCATTTTGTTAAACCTAACAAAATGGAATTGGTAGAAAACCAGTATAATGGAGAAGGGAGCTGGACTGGGTGGAGCCAAATTCCTACATGTGAGTTTCCAGGCAAATCTATGCAGAGGGACAGTGGACCATGAGGCCAGTAAAATAAGCCCAAAACCTGTGAACCAGCTGGGCAAAGGGAATAGAGCCAGCTGAATAGGACGTGTTTGTCCTTGGCTCTGCTGGGAGGATCACTGCTTCGAATCCATGTGATCTCACTTACGCAGTTCCCTGTCAAAATGCCAGAGAAAAAGCAAGGCAGGGGCCTCTTAGTGCAGAGCTCTCAAAGCAATTTTTAAAGCTTTCCCTGGGATGTGCTCAGCTTGGAGATGTCCCCAGCTTGGAGATGTCCCTTCAGCTGCCCCTCCTTACGAGAACAGGGCTACCAGCCTCCTTGGGAAGACTAAGGTGGCTGGGTGGCTGGGTGGAGGAAGGGAGAGGAATGGAAAACACGCTCAGGTGTCTGCTCTGGTCAGCTGCTGAACACGCAGGAGCAGTAATGAATTAAAGAACCTCTTGGTTAGTTCTTTGAAAAAAATTACAAGCAGTCCAGGTCTTGAGTCTTTCCTTTCAGTCTTTTGTAAAGGATCCACTGCATTGGAAAGAAGACCTCCAAACCCAAATTCGTCAGCTGTGATCTGAGAGTTTAGTAAGCTCAACAGCACGTCTGTCTTTCTCTCTCATCTTCTGTGCGTAACTGCTGACAGCTGATTAGCATCTAACATGCAGACACTGATCACAAGAGGGCTTCAGTAATGGTTCAAACTGGGAGCTGGGCTGTCAGTGCTTTGGTGACCCCAGAGAACCCATGCAACAACCTCTGGGCTGTTCAGCAGCAGGAAAGACATGTACAGACAGGGCTGCATTTTAAGGATATTTCTTTCTCTTTTTTTTCCACTTTCACTTCTGCTGTCTCCTCTCTGCCACCTTTGCAGCAAATTGGCTAATTCCAGGTGAATATGTCTGCAGAATGGAGGTGTAAAGATGATTATGTTCCTGCAGCTGTAGAAATAAGTGGTTTAGCAGGAGGTGGAGACCTTGTACATGCTGCAGTTGTGGGAAGAACTGCTCTGTGCTTGTTCCTTTTGAGAGAACAGAGAGTCTAACCCCTATCTGGTACAGCGAACAGGAGGGAAAGCATCAATCATAACTCACTCCTGTTTGATACCAAACTCAAAGGACCGTACAGCAATGGAAAACAGGCTGTGCTGCATGACATTTTTCGAACAAAATATTTTGTACTGAAAAAGTGATTTTTTCACACAATGGGGAAATGGCGTTCTGCTTGTAAACTTGGTGTTTTGTGATGAAAAATGGAAAATCCCAGTTCTGTGGGTTTGGAGTTCAGAGTCAGCCTCTTCTGTAGGAAACACGAAGAAGCAGATGAACCATATCTGACCATCTGTGGTTGTCACCTGGAGACAGCAGACCCCCTTGGCCAAAGACTGTGGCAGTATTTTTTGTGTTGTGTGGTGAAAATTGTTCTCTCAGTTTTGGTAATGAGGAGCCAGGGAAGGCCAAAGTCTCTGAGCTAAAAATAAATCCGGAGGCTCCTGAGTCCAAGACTGCTTTTCCTACTGGAACTATAGAGCCCAACAATCTGTTTTGCACAAAATGACCCACCAATCCCGACAAGCAGCATTGCCCAGCACCTGCACAGTGTTTACTCTTCCAGCAGCCCTTGGGGGCCCCGTAATTTACCCATTTCTGTGCAGCGGGTACATGACCTTTAATGCAGAGCAGGAGCACAAAAGAGCTTTGTGCTTCTGCTAATAGAAATCACCCTGTATTGCACAGATGTCTTTGTCAAGCTACCGATGGAGAACGTTGTTTCTGGTTGTGCATCCCGTGTGGGACTGAAATGCTGTCTTTTTGGCCCAGGAAACCCTCGTCTCACATGTGCCTAATCAGCCTGCCAGGCTGCTGTGCCCGCTGTGCGTTCCCTAGAACAGGGATCTCCCCCGGAGACATCACCCTCCAAGGAGTCCAGACAAAGACCCTTCCGTTCGGAGCAGCCTTGTGTTGCAGCCCCTCTGCTGTTCTGTAAGGTGAGGCGTGAACCTGGGGTGGCATCTGGAAGTGCTCCAGACTGGACAATAACCCCCCACCCCATTAGCTAGCAAAGCGTGAGCTGTACAGCCTTCAGTGGATATGCTGAACTCTTCCATGAAATGAGTTTAGCTCGTCTCTGTTTCTTGTTTGATGGTTTCCCACGAGCTTTGCGAGACTGGTTAAACTCAGGAGGAAGGTGAAGGGGCACTTTGGTCAGACAGCCTAACTCAGCTCTGGGCAGAGACCTGCCGTCGGAGCAGGCAGTGGCACTGCAGGATGCAGGGCAGAGAGCAACCTCCCCTTCTGTCTGCTTCTCCCTGCGCACACCAGCTTCCTTTCATCAGCAAAAATCTTTTATCCATAACCTGTTTCCTCCCTTTTTGTAAGGACAGATTTGAATGCAGGTTATTTGCAGCAAGGAAAATTACCTTATTCCATGATTTGCATTAAAACATCCACCCTGCAAGGTGCTACAAACCGTTGGCCAGGTAGAAGTGACAGATAGTAGCCAAGCAATGGGATAGGTTTGAAATGGTCCATCTCCTCTCTCCCTTTCCCTTTCCTTTTGGGGTGGAGAATGGTGAACATAAGTTTCTTTGCAGACTGTTTCCAAGCAGCTGCCTGAGCTGAATTTCAGAGGTGTTGCAGGCTCAGGGGTGGCTGTAGGCAGCCCGTGTGCCAGGGCTCGCTCCTCACAGCCTCTGCCCATGGGGTACGTGGCCAAAGAAGGGATTCAGGGTGCAGATGAGGCTTCGTGTCCTGTAAAGGAGAACTAAATGTGCCAAGTGCACAGTTTGCTCTCTTGCAGAGATGGGGCACACGGTGGCTGCCTGGCTTTCTACTGGTGAAACAGTTGTTCTACTCCATCATGGATTTAAATTAGATATTTATGTATAAAATGTGTAAATATAGATATAATATTACATAAATATAAATATATGCATGAGCATCTATTTCTGTTGCCCATCCCAGTGCCCTGATCCCTTATCCAATAACATCATCTTCCTCTGACGTGATGGTGCCTCCAAAGCACAACAGCTTTAATGGGAATCCTGAAAATGGTTTATCTGGGGTACTCGTTAGGCACTAACTGAATTGGGCTGTGGGTGAGTTTATTGCTCATAAGCTTCATCTCCTATTTTCCTGAACTGGGCCATGTTTGAAGCAGGGTGGTCACCTCTCAGGAAGGTGTTCAGACCCCTCGTGCTTACGAAACTCTGTTTTCTGTTGTTTGCTGGCTTTTGTTTTCTTTTGTGTGAAAACGCCTCCAAGTCTGGTTTGTTCTGATGTGTGATTGACTCTTCAGGGACGATTTTGTTTTGATCTGTAATATTTTTTTAATAGACCGAGAACCCTGTTTCCTGCCCAGCTCCACTTACGGCTTCTTCTTTGCTTATAGAAGTGAGAAGAGACCTTCTTGTGGTCCCCTAAGCTGTTCGTTTGGATAACAGGCAAGGGTGGCAGTCCCAGCAGGATGGCACTTGAAGCCTCGGACTCTCAGCTGTTAGCTCGCCCTGCCTAGTGACCCGGCAATTCTTATTTCTAGCAGTATGAAATCCCCAAGGTGAGAAATCACAAATTTCAGGTGTGGAGCTGCCCGATCCGTAAATCTCCGCACCAATTGTTCCCTTGCTGTCTTACAGCCTCGCCTCCTCTGATGCTTTTCCAGCTCTTTTTCGTTTTTTTCACAACAAAACTCGGAGAGTGCAGATTCCGAACTGCTCTGCCGGCAGCAAACCCAGCTGTGGAACAACAGCACCATCCAGGGGCCGGTGGGGCTCCTTTCCACTCGTGCCTGCAGGTCCAACCGAGGGAGGTGGTCGTTGGACCCTGAGCAGGGCCCGGCCGCGTCCCGCTCTGCCTTTTCTTCTGCTTCCAGCGGAGAACGGAGCACGGGGAATTCAGCTGCTTTGCAATCCCGTTTTGCCTTGTCCAGGCCTGTTGTGCACACGAAAACCATCTCTGTAAAATGCCTTCCTGTGTGTTTTGCCGTGATGCAGGTGTCTGTAAGTGGTTATCTGTGTTTTCTTGGAGAAATGGCTAAAAATTACCCCCAAATTACCCAAATCTTTAGGCAGCTGTAAGTGGTGCCTATGCCAAGAACCATTCCTATGTCACCTATTTTATACTAAAGCTGAGTAAATATTCTCCCTCCTCAACAGCTTCTTGGCTTAAAACGGAGATACTGATTAAACCTGTGACTGTGTATTTACCACAGAATTTTAAAAATACGTATTTTTCGTTTGAACACTGCGCACTTTCAGTTGATACGTGTATCGTTGACGGAGTTTATGTAACCTGTTGTCTGTATAATAATCCCACACTTCTGTGCTGCTGACTCCTCGGCTGGACTCATTTCCCATCACATACTGTGGCCAGTGATAATACCAGGAACTGAGAAAACTCAAGAGAGCAATGGTCTGACCAGAAATGCAGCCTGTAACTGCTGAATCATTCCCTCTGCTTCCTTCTTTTGATGAGAAATTCCCTTTGGATCCAAGGAACCTCACTGAAGAAAAGCTTTGATTTCAATAAATGGAAATTTTCTGGTGAAGAAATATAACAAAGCAAAACGAGAAAAACCTCCTGTGCAACCTGTGGTGAAGGGCACGAGTAAAAGGGCAGATGGATGTAGTCAAAGGTGACTAATCCACAGCTGTACTCACACCAAAGCTCAGCTGTATTTTTAGTGATACGGAGAGAAATAGAGATGCTAACTAGACCTTTGAATATGTCACTAAGTCTCCAGTGGAAAGATTTCCATTAACTCTGTCAGATACTGGATCAGTGAACAATAATACTGATGGATCTTAAGATTCAAGCTCCTGAGCTGCTACCCAAATAAGCAATTATTCATTAAATCAAGATTAAATTCAGGGAGTTAAAAAGAAAACTTAGAGATGTGTATGTTAATGTTGAACATTCTAGTTAAAACTGACTTTTGAATCACAGAAAGGAAACAAGATATAATCGGAGTAAAGTTGCAAAGGAAGATATGTCCTTCTGATCAGATTGGAATCTTTAAACACGTAAGTGAATCACAGGATCATGGAATCACAGGATGGTTTGGGTTGGAAGGGACCTCAAAGATCATCCAGTTCCAACCCCCCTGCCATGGGCTGGGACACCTTCCACTACACCAGGTTGCCCAAAGCCTCATCCAACCTGGCCTTGAAAAGGCAGATAAAAAAATTACGATTGGTGTGGTTTGATTTTTTTTTAAGTGAAGGTTCTCTCAGAAGAAATTACTTGCTTTTTTTGAAGAAGTGTCTGGTCCTGGCCATGGCTAGAGGTGGCATTAGGACATGTTAGGCTGGGTAATGCAGAGGTCTAATCTGATCTAATGATGTAGAGGTCAGGCAGGGACTGACGATAAAATGGACATGGGGAGTTACGTGGTTGGCTCGTGCTCTGTCTTTAATACGCGTCTTGGCTACATCTAACGCTCGGCAGCATTTCACTGAGGGACGTTGTGCCATGGTGATTTATTTCTGCTGGGACCATGGAGAAGTGATGGAGACAGCTGTAATTCCTGTGGTGGAACCTGTTTGCATGTTAAAATCACAGATTTTAAGCTAGTAATGAAATTTCTTTCTGCGTTCTGACATCTGGAGAGTTGTTTTGTTTATGATTTCCAAAGCGTCTTTGCAACTTTTGACCAAAAGATTTATTCAGTGAAAAACTCTGGTTCCTAATGAAAGACGGTTTGCATGGTAATTTTCTGACTGGCTTTGTTCTGTGCACTGCCTGAGCAAAAACCATCCCGATAGATAGCTAATGAAGTTATGCGTGGTGTTACCAAGCTGGCAAGCTTGTGTATGTCTGCGTGACCTGCTGCTACAGAAATGTTTATTCTTGAATCCTACAGATGCAAGATAAGCAGCAAATTGTGCCCTCCCCGGTGACACCAAGTGCCCCAATGCCCTGTGTTTTACTGCCATGAGCCAGAACAGTCCCCTGCATTTATTAAGTTGAAAAATACTTTTCTCCCAGCCTGGAAATAGCATGAGAGCTGAATGCTGATTCAGGAGCTGTGTGTTTGTCCTGTAGAAAGCCATATTAGAATGCAGCCTCAGTGTTTCACTTCTTAAGACATGGAATAAATCCTGTTCGTTTCCAGGACGCCATACATAAGTGTCAGGATGCATCTGAGAAACCATTACACAGAACTGATTCCACGTGTCAAAGCCCAAGGATGCTCCCGGAAGCCTTAAGGCGCCACGTACTCATGTCTGGCTTTGATCAGCACACCTGAACATTGTGTTTAACTGTCAAAGTGTTACACAAATCCTTGGGACAGCACATTCACAGGTGAGATACAAGTACCTGTTGGCTGATCTCCTGAAAGGACACATCTGTCCCACAGCTTACACATCTGCCTGTACACATCTCCAGCCTTCCTTCTGCACTCTCCACCCCTCTGCCTTACCTCTTCCCGTTTCTTCCTGTTATTTCTCCTTGCCTGTGCCCTGACATTTCAGCAGTTAAGTGCCTTTAAAAAGAAGTATTTTAATTGGGGTTGATGTGAACTGAATGGATTGCTGTGAGTTTCTGAGGGGGTAATTTGGCATAAAGAGCAAAATCATCTTTGATTCTGCTGAAATTACCCTGTCTTGGCAAATATAGTAAGATTTTGTCTGGAAAATTTCTGGTCCTGAAGTAGGACCACCACAGTAGTTCTGAAGAAGGGCTACTGAGAACATTTTAGTGTCAAACTTTGGAAGAAAGGTTTTTTCCTCCAGAGAGAATTTCTGCTATTCCCAGCCTAGCAAGGCCTCTAGCATGCCCATGTGGGCTAGGTGAGTTAAGATTTAAAATAACTTTTTAGAGACCTTGCTAAAAGCTGTTTTATAAAACTATGATTGCTCTTGATTGTCGGTTTGTCTTAGAAAGGGGTCAATAATATACAATCATTTGCCTATTAGTTACGGGTTTTCTCCAGTCAACTCAGTCACCAAAGCAGTGGGTCAGCATACGGCTTCCCCACTACGGACCCCAAACCAGCCAGCACGATACGCGTGGCGCTGGTTTGTCCCGGTTTCCATATTTACTGCCGCTTGCCACCAGGTTGGATTTAGTCTCACAGCATCTGATGGGAAAGTGGCTACAGGACATCGTGCTCCGGTGATGTGGCTGGAGTACATTCCTGAATAAATCGAGTCAGTTTGGGACGTGCTGAAGGGTTTGAGGTCTGGAGTAAAATGCCCAACAGTGACTTCGGAGTCTAAGCCGCGTTTTCAGGGGGACTTGGACTCTTGAGAATCTCATTTAACAGCTTCAGGTTTTGCATCTCTGACTCGCATGCTCTGAAGCAATCAGCTGAGGTGTTTTTAAGATTTTCCTTTTTCCCCACTGTCTGTTCCAGTTCTGAGTCAGAAATTACTGCTCTCTCCTTGCCTTCATGACAGAACTCACAGAAATGACGTTGCTTTAGCTGTGCCTGAGATGTTTGTGCATGCTCACTTTCTCCAGCTGCTGAAGCCAACACACGGGGTTGAGAACGGCAAGGCCTGTAGTGCACATACTTATTCCCTGCTGCCAGCTCTGCTGTGGGATGGGAGAGAAAAGCCTGGAATGACCGTAGCTAAAGCTGCCAGAGCGTTATCAGCCAGAGCACATAGGCACCTGAGGGTCTGACTCTGGCATCCTTTCTAGGAACGAAACCCTGCTGGCATGAGGACTGCTGACATCTGAGGTCATGAGATCAATCAAGGATTCACAGTGCTGCTCACCCAGGCTGCCAGCCGGGGCCTTTTTGTGCAGCAAAGGGAGAGCAGTTGTGATGGGCAGCTTGCCCATCACAGTACCAGTTGGGCAGCTCTCTTTATGTAGTCTGAACGTGGCTCCTGGTGTGCAAGCAAGAAGTGGGACTAATGGTTGCTTTCATAAAGTTTTTGCTAAAAAAAGTGACGGGGTTTCAGAAGTTAAGAAGGTGACAGATGATCTTCTGTGCACACGTTTCTCTGTGGAGGTCTCTGGCTTCGACCCATGTGTTTACCAATACAGTGGCTATGCCGTAAGCTCCTGATAGTCTTCCTCGGATCCCCAAGCGTAGAGAAGGGAACTGTCAAATTAGCTTCTCAGACTAGTGGATGGACAATTTGTAATGACGGATCTGAGTGTCCGTTTGCTTCTGTCTATAGCCTTTGACATTTCTGCAACATGAAGTCTCAGTAGAGGTTAATCTGTACTGGTTTTGGCTGGGATAGAGTGAATTTTCTTCACAGTAGCTTGTATGTTACCCTATTTTGGATTTGTGATGAAAACAGCATAGCACCTCTCACAACGTGAGGTGCAACTACGGGAGGTTCATTCCCTCTGACACACCTGCCTCTCCCGTGCCTTTTTGTTTGATTCCTTTAATCTAAAGTAAAACTGTCATTAGCCAGGGATTGAGTTGTTCCTCTAAAGGCAGAAAACTAGTTTTTTTCCAACACTTTCAGACAGCACCATTTCCAGCATCATTTTCTTTAACCCAGTGTTTCACTTTGGCTTCGTTCTCCAGCCGAGCAGCTGGTAACCTGCCCTGCTCACAGCTCCGACCACCCAAGGGAAAGTTTGTCCTCAGACTGGCAGCTCTTTCACTCTCTAGAATAAAAAAAAGACATTTTATTCAGCTAAGAATTCTATTATTTTGGCATTTTTTTCTGCTAACTGGATCAAAAGCTGAGATAGCAACATTTTAGTGGCTTTAAATATTCAGGAAAATGTTGATTTGGAAACAGCAACCTGAATATTGTTGTCTGTTTTGAGCAAAATAAATACCTAGTTTCAGAGAATTGTCATTTTTGACAGACTGAAATTTCAAAATGTTGATTCAGAGCTTTGGTTTAGAGTTTTCATATAGGAAACAGCCATTTTGCCAATATTCTGTGTTTTGTCATGTAAACTTGTCAAAAGATTTCCATCAGATCTACTGTTTTCCTGTGTTGTACGTAGCTATGCAGCCCTCCATGGCAAACACTGTTCCTACCACCACAACATGAGCTCACAAAAGCCTTCAGAAAGGGTCTGGCTCCTCTGGTTGTCCTGGACAGAGCCATGGCTTTTGGATGTAGCTATGCAAATTCCAGATTTGATGGCTTTGCAAGCCATTCAAAGAGCAAAAATAAAAGGAAAATGGAATTTGGTGGTAAAAATAGCAGCTGGAAGTTCCGTGTTCTGGCCTTGGATTGATTTCTGCATGAGTTGAAGCTTGCCAGTTGTTGTTTGTGCCTCAGCTTCCATCTCTGCCTTTAAGTGGGGACCATTTTGTTCTCCTCCATCTATGGTGAAGACTTCTGAAGATACAGATCATCCCTTGCAGAGTGTTTATATGGTGTAAGCGACAAGATTCCAGACTACACAGGGAGTAAAAATGAAGCTCAATCACAGGACTAAAAAACCCTTTGAGATTGTGTTTTTTCACATTATTTCCAGATCAAATACATCCACTCACTCCCAAAAATATCTTTTCACCCTCATGTTTTGTTTCCAATCTTGATTTCATTTTACATTTCACATGTTTCTGCTTTTCTTCCTGCAAATCAAGAATAAACCCCAGACATTTTGAGTTTCCCCTCAGTTTCCATCTCCAGGCCAAGACGATTATGTGTTTGTATGACCTGGGGGCTTTTTACTTATCACCTCAATTACCATTGCCTTTAATTAGAGGTGCAGAAATGTTAATATCAGGTGGTCTAGCACCACCTGGTATTTTCTAGGCATTAAAGCATTAATCTTTTGCTGATGTGTTTTACCCAAACATCCCACTAGATGGTATGAAGGGACTGGAAAGAAAATTCACTCCAGAAACGGGAAGAAAATTCACTCTAAAAACACCCACCAAGCCCCAAACCCCTGAAATATCTGAATAATAGCTAAGGAGCTAAGGGTGACAGAAATAAGACTATGTGTTGGCCCAGTGGAAGTCGAGACACTTACTGGTCCTGCAGTGTTCACCAGAGTTGTACCCGTTTGTAATGTAGAAGGTGTTTGATGGACCCCGTTCGGGAATGCTCAGCCCCAGAGGGTGGTCTCTGTGCAAATGTGAGTTTTACCCTCAGTTTTAAGTCCCTTGGAAGATCAATCAGCCACTCTTGACATTAAACGCCTTTGACTCAATTAGGAGTCAGGGCTCCTGTAAATCCAGCCGGATCTGTGAATCATCATTTGCCCAAGCCTCTGAGCTCTGCCAGGAACAGCTCTTCGTTCTGCTACCCCTCACACAGAGAACAAAAGGAGCTTATTTTAATTCCCCAGGGAAATTCGTGGGCCGTTCACAGCAGGATGCTTCCTCTTTCACGTGCATTTCACCTCCAAAGCAGTCAGGTCAGTCCAGGGGAGTGCAGAAGTTTCCTGCTTTGATTCATCACTCTGGCAGAGAAGGTGGCGATGTGGCAAATTGTCAGCTGCTGGGGACAGGCTACATCTCTAGGCCACGTTAGAAGGCAGCTGTTGAGCACCTAATTGCACAGGTAGCTAATTAAGTAGCTTGTGGAAAAAAGGCAGAATTTGAGTTTCACTTGCAAACTAGCAGGCATCAGATATGCTGAGAACACCTGGTGGATACCAGATTTCTGCTGAGGGTATGGAAATTCTCTTTCAGGCCTCTGGAGAAAAGCAGGTGCTCATTTTTCACAAGGTCTTTAGTTACAGGTGGACAGAAATAAGAGAACAGCTGGAAAGCAGATGAGGTTCTTGCCCTATATGTCACCCAAAAGCTCCTCTTTCTTTGAAGATCCAAATTTCGATACTGAGAATTGTCAGTTCTCTCTCCACTTCTTGGGCCTGGGAAAGATCTAGTAGAACAAAGTTGAATAAAATCTTCAAAGAATGAATGATCAAACAGATTGGATTATTTTGTCTTTTTTTTTTTTTTTCCCCAAAAACTGCTTCCCTCACTCCAGTACAACAAGGTTGCCTCAAAAGGAAAGGAGTGGGAGAAGAAGATGATTCTGACCTAATCACACTGGGGACAGATCTAGAAAAGAGGAAAGTAAAAAATAAGTGATCTAAGGAAGAAGAAAAAGGGAAGACTTCCTCTGACTCACAGTGGAAAGGTGTGGGACTATCTCTTGGCCCCAGTTTCTCTCACTCATTCTTTTTCCCCTTAAGAAAAGAGGAGAAAGCGGAAATACAAGGTGGAGGCAGGAGCAGTTTGAAGGAAAGAAAATGAAGAAAGGAAAAAGATGGAGACTTTAAAATGCATTTAGCTGTAAAATACTAAAAGAACAAAGGGAAATATGAAGTGAGATAATTCCATTTCTTTCCGTTGCAAACGTTCCCAGTGGTAGTCTCCGGGATAGAGATCCCGTGCTGCTTCACATCTCTGTGTCAAACACACAGCACATTCCTGTGCTGCTGATGAGTGCAAATTGCTTGTGAAGACACTAATTTAGAACATCTACTGAGGGCCTTGGCCATCTGGTGATTAAACTGGTCCATAGCCTACGGCTCGTTCTGGACTCCTGGCCAGACACCTCGCTGGCTGTTGCGCTGGAAAACTCCCCAGTCCGTTGACGCTAGCAGGCAGATTGTGTCCCACTTACCAGGCAGAAGGCAGTGTGGTGATCACCTTCATAGCCTCCACTCTGGCTGGGAGGAAGGCCTGAGACACAGCACAGAGGCATCATCTCCCCTTCCTCATCCTCTGCCAGGAGCCCTGCCCAGCTCCTCGGCTGTGCCAGTGTGCTGGGACGGGCATTCGCAGCAGATCTGCAGGAGGCGAAAGGCACTGTGCTCTTACATCTCTCTGGAAACTCTCCTTGCACAGATTTCAGTTGCACTGAAGGAGCCTTTCGTTCCCTCAAGCCCTCCTCATCCTCCCCTGAAGGCCTCCTTCTGGAGGCTCTTGCAAAGCACCTTTTTACAGTTTAGAAAGGAAATTGTCTTGGGAAGCTGGACTCCTCTGTGGTATTGTGCAGCAGCCACGAGGCAGCCTGGGAGCAGAGTCAGTGCCTGACAGTGGGGCCATCCATCCCCTTTCTCCGTGTCACTAGAGAGAGCTTCCAGGCCAGAAACGTCAGGCACTCACTGGAGAAGCTCTTTCTTTTCACACAAGGCTGTGTTGTGTTTGTGATACTTCACCATGTTGGTTTGGCCACCATGTCTCTAATGAGGTCTGGAGGACCTGAGCTACTTTCAGGCAAATCTCTTGGCTGGGTAAACCTTCCCTCTCGTGGAACTTAGACATCTGAGCGAAATTTGTCATGCTTTTCCCTTGGAACTTGTTAGATGGTCTACAGAAATGTTTCCCAGAGACCTGCTGTTGGATCCACATGAGCCATAGAGGAGTTACCATGGCCATTTATTTAGGAGAAGTTAAAAGTTCCTAAGGTCAAGGTTGTGATTTCTGCTGCTTTGTGCTGCCTGGATGATTCAGACTGATGGCCACGTCCAGGTTAACAGAACTCAAGAATATACTGTCAGGACTTTCCAGTGCCTCAGCAATTTTTCTGAGATCTGGGCATCCTGCAGTCTCGTCCTACAGGACTGGTAAAGGAGAAAGTCAAAGTCATCTCTGCAGCTTGCCCTCCCCTTCGCCAAGCCTCCCAAAGCATGTTCCAGTGAGCTGAGCTCCAGTGTCTGTGTTTAGAAAGCAATCTGAAAGACACTGTTGTAATTAAGAAGGAGGTTCCATGATGGACAGGCATGGCCCAGAGGTGAATGGCTGTGAAAAGAGATCGCTGCACGTGTGACAGAGTGTGAAATGGACATACACGGACATTTTACACTTCAGCAGCAAACCAGCAAGGTGGCAAAACCTCCCCTATCTCCAAACCCACCACACCTCTAAATGTACGTGCAGATATTATTAGTTTCCTCATAGCATATGAGAGAGACAGCCTGTCTCTTTGCTCTGCAAGCACCTACTAGTTCCAGAATCAGCGCCGTGACCTAAGAAGGTGAGGAAAGGCTGGAACACGAAAGATAGACTGAGTTTGCAAGAGTGTGCGGGTACATGGGTGTTAGTGTGGGTGGGTGTCAGACAAGCAGTGTACCCGGCTCGGACTCGGTGTACGTGTATGGAGAAAGGCTTTCTGGTGTAATTCAGATCTGGAGCTCTACTTAGTACCCTGATAGAGATGAGCAATCTGAGATTTTAAGCACAGCTCTCCAACTGAGCTGTGTGGTGCTTGGGATCTGTTTGTTTATTGGAGAGGGACTTTTTAAAAGGGTGTGTAGTGACAGGACACAGGACAATGGCTTTAAACTGAAAGAGGGCAGATTTCGATGAGATCTAAGGAAGAAATTTTTCACTCTGAGGGTGCTGAGGCACTGGAGCAGGTTGCCCAGAGAAGTTGTGGCTGCCTCATCCCTGGAAGTGTTCAAGGCCAGGTTGGATGAGGCTTTGGGCAACCTGGTGTAGTGGAGGGTGTCCCTGCCCATGGCAGGGGGGTTGGAACTAGATGATCTTTGAGGTCCCTTCCAACCCAAACCATTCCATGATTCTATGATTCTATTTAGGCTCAGGGCATACTTACAGCTATAATTCTGCCACCGATAGATACAGATTCACACCAGCCCCAGAAGCTCCCTCTCACCCCATTGCCACACAGAGGCTTCTGCCACAGGCACAGCCCTCTCCTTGGTGCCAACGAGCACTGGTGAGGCTTTGCAGAGAACTGATCCAGGTTAAGACTAACGCAGTGGAAAAGGAAACGATAGATTAAACTGGATCAGTTCCCAGGTCACTGCACCGTGGGATCAGCATGGTCTGGTGGTGCTGGCAGAGGAAGGGCTGTGGCAGTGGGAATGGTCAGGCAGGTGGGAACTTGATTCTTCAACATCAGCGTGTGGCTTCATGTTGTGACGCGAGGATGCACGGAACGAGCTTTCGGTGGCAGAGCCGGCTGTGGCCCCGGTGTGGCATAAATTAACAAATGTGTGTGTGTGTGTTTATGTAAGTTTTAGGTTGGAAGGGGAGGAGAGAGAGGCAGTAGGATCTGTTTCACCATTGCTGGTATGGAAGCGCAGGGGTAGAGTTCCCCTGAGGTTTCACAGTGTCTCCTGTTTTCCCCAGTCTGTGCAAAAGGCACATCCAATACATTCAGTGGATGATCCTACTCCATCCCCAGAAGTGTTTTGGTCCCCCTTGTCATCAGAGGAAGGGATACTCTCAGGTTCAGTGGTATTTTCCAGACACCTCAAGGGAATTCTTGTTCCTCTCCTGAAACCTCAGGATGTGGTCTCTTTAGCCATGCCGTAAGCAACAAGGAGGCAACACAGCAGGGTGGCACCTTTTGTTCCTGCAAGGCCAAAGTCCTCAACAGACGTAGAATTCGGAACTGGAGGGAGTTTGCTCGGGGAAAGATACCTGCTCACCTGGACTGTCCTCTCCTCTCTGCCCAAGTCCTTTGTTCCCAAGTAAAAGAACGTGAATGATTGTTTCACCTAGTCGCAGAAGAGTCTTACCTCCAAAAAAACAGTGACATACATCACCTTGGTTTTGCTGCAAGAGAAGAGGGAGCTCTTGTCCCCAGGGCTGCCAGATACTTAGTGAAAAAAAAAAATCTTATAAAAAGGATTTTTTTTCAGTGATTCAGTGCAGGGCAGAGCACTGTAGTGTATCAATTTTCTTCTGTCTGTTGGCTTTTCTGCCTGTCTGGGATGCTCTCTCTTTGATCCTTTGTGCGAGCTTATTATGGAATGAAAACTTAGAAGAGTAAGCTGGCACTGTTTCTCTTGGTACCATGCACAGGGAGGTCACGGAGCCGGGATTAGACGCATTCCCGGGAGAAGCAGGCGGAGTTTAAATAAAGTTTTTTTATGGCCCTTGACATTCCTTTAGCTTTGAGGTACTGATGTAGTTATCTTTTTTTTAAAAAAAAAAGGAAAGAAAAAAAGAAGGGAATGAAAAATCCATCTCTCTCTGCCTGAGACACCCAGTGCCTCTCTGTATGTGGAAATTAATTCCTACTGAGCGGCTGAAATATCAAATAACGTGCTACAGCCCTAGATTTTCAGACTTGGAAGACTGACAGCAAATAGCTAAAATCTATATCTGGACAATTAATAACGTATCTACTTAAATATGTATTTTTATCTCTAACTTCCTTGCTTCTCTCTCCCCTTCCTCCCTGAAATTAGTGGAAATTTTGCAGTAGTTTTTATTATTTTTGTACCTTACCTTGAGAGCTTGTGTGTTTCGCTGTTGTCTTCACTGGTGGCGGCAGTACTCACCTTGGTGTTGCTTTGACTAAAGAGAGATAAAGTAGCTAACAAGAGTCCCAAAACTTGCAAGGACCAACTTTAACTTTCAAAGTGTCCTTGGTTCATGTTAGGGAAGAAATCAACAGACACATTTTTAATATTTATTTTCTCTAGATAGAAGGTATTATTTACAGCAGATTTTTATTAGAGCTTTACTGAGCTTAAATTACATGGAAAAAGCTTAGATCAGTTCTTCACAGTTGCTGGTTATGGTTTTATTATTGTTATCAACCTTACAATATGGAATGGTTGGTTGGTTGGTTTGTTTTAAGGTCCATATCTTTTAATTCCAGGATTGAGAGACTCTCCCCTTCCATGCATTTCTAAATGCTAGTGGAGAAAACGTTGACAGCATGAAATATATACCCTCCAAATGGCCAGAAACCAGATTCCCAGTGAATGGAGCCTAAGATGTATTATTAAAAATCCCCTGAACCTTCATGATTTTTCAGGCAGTATCCTGATTGCTGGGCAGCAGCGAGGGACCTGGCACACGATCCTGTGTGTTTATGCTTGGCTCTACTGGTTCCTGAACAAACCCAACCACAACAGCTGTTTCTAACGTGGTCTATGTCTCTAGATACTTACCTCTTATTTACCTCTGAAGTATCTGAGTGTGTGTTTGCTCCTCAGGATCTGGCCACCAAGTGGTAATTGCCCTTTAGAGTCTGAGGAACATGTTTTCTAGCTATATCCTCCTCCAATTTTAAATCCCCAGCTGGGGAAGGAGCTGAAATCAATGAGAAACAATTTGTTGTTCCTGCAGTGAAGCTCTGACAAGTCATATGCTTGGGCAGATGCCTGGTGCCAGCTCTGGTAAGTCTGTGTTTGAAGCTTGCAGAAGAAATTACATTGTCTGTCATTGTCAGCATTATCAAGAGCAGACACAAAACAAAACACGTTTGAGGATGTTCGATAGATAATTCTTGGGAGCGGGGAAGCAGGTAGATAAAGCTGGGTCCTACAGCAGAAGAGCCAACATTATACATCATTACTGACATTAACATTTCCTTATCTTTATGGTGTTAGACCTACCAGAGAGCCATCAGCTCTGGGGTCCTGGGTACAAAATCTGAAGGATTGATTAGAATGGGGAAAAAAAAAAGAAGAAAATTATATCCAAAGAGAAACTGCTGTGCCAGCCTGAGGAACGGCCTGCAGGAGTGAGTGGAGTGAAGTTCGTGCTCCGATATGTTTGCGTGATGTCCAAGGAAGAAGCAGAGCTGTGTGCCCTGGAAACCTGGGTGGGTCCTGCCGTACGCCAGAGCCCACACCTCTTGGTCATAAGCTGAATTCACAGGCAAGGATGCATATGGATATATACACCCTTTTCCAAGCCTGGGCTTCTCCTTGCACAAGGGTGAAGGTAATCCCTCAGGATGCCCAGGGCGTTCAAACCCACCTAAACCAGCTCAGGCAGCTTTCAGTGGGAACAGGCCAGGCAGGGTGATGGGAGAGGGAGGCACACAGCGGCTTGATACAGCGGCCGTTTTGGGAAGTGGAGAAGCTGGGAGACAAAGGTGGCGTGATTCATCCCACCACACTTCTGTCCGCGGTGTAAGTGTCCATAGCAAAGGCTAGGTTCCCTTCACAGCCCCTGGAGAGGGAAGATGCCAAGCCACAGGTTGCTCACCCAAAACCACACAGCGGGGTTTGGCCAGGTGAGCCGTGCCTACCGGGCACTGGCTGCTCTGACTCCATCTCCGGTGGCAGATGTGTGCATGTGTGTGTGTTTTAGATCCCACAGCAAGGGACTAAGAATTCTTCGCTGATGGAAATGAGATATAAAGTGACACAAAGTCTACAAAAAGTGAATAAACCCAAACTTTAACAAGCAAGTGTCTCCACACAGGGCTATGTGGGCTCTTTCAGGCAGGGCCGAGGTCTGTTCTGCTGTTCCTGGTACCTGAGTCTGTTAAAGATAGGCAGGATGTGTTTACTTAGCTCCAGTTCTGTATGCTGGGTGAAAGGCAGAGTCAAAAACAAGATTGGAATTTTCAGTTTAACCTCTTGAGAAAAGAGATTCATCTGACAAACGTTGGTGTTTGTAGTGCCGGTGAAAACCTGGAAACTGCACCGAGCCGGGCCATAAAGCCTTGTGGGATCATGCAGATGCTCCTTTGGGCCTTCTGACTTCTGATGCTGGTGAATAGCAATGGCAGGTGGTGGATGGATTGCTCCACTGTGGTCAGGAATCAGTCAGGCACAGGCAGAATTGTTGATGGGACACTGGACAGCTAAATCTTTAATGAAGACAGCAACTTCTTTGTAAAAAAGTAGGGGTTGTAGCTGATCTCTCACCTGTCAACCTCCACTCCTGCTACCCTTCGTGTCAGTTATGCTTTCAGAGTAGATGAGGCTGTTATCAACACTTTGAAAAAAATCCTAATTATTTTCTCTCAAAAGCTTTGAGAGAATTTACTGAGCTGCATATTACATCCCAGCATGCTTTCTTCGAGAAAAAAAGGCGAGTGTTCATTAGAGCTGGTTGAATTGTCTGGTGACGTAGCTGAGAATATTTGTGTGAATAAAGAGGAGTGAGTTTGCTTTTTTCCTGTGCCTGGAACCCTGTGACCTGTAAAGATTTGCAACAGTCTCAAGAGAGGGGTGTCACTGAATCCAAGTGTAGATGTCTGTAGAGTAGGAGTTCAATCTGCACCAATTGTCTGGGCTTGTTTGGGAGCTGAAAGAAATAAGCACGTCTTCTTTCTTCTCTTGGGGTCATTATCGAAATGCGTGAAGTAAATCATGCTTTGGAGCTGCCTGTCTCTTTGAGAGACTACAGATAATTAGTCCAGAAGGGAACATTTACATTTGTGGACCACCAGACCAATGAGTGAAGGATCCCACTTGAACTGGCTGTAAGAAAATTTCCTAATCCTGATTTTTTCATGAGTGGTTTGGTATTTTTTTCCTAAGTTGCATGAATAAATATATAAAATGTATCATACATTTTTAACGCAGATGGATTGATAACTTGTTGAAACCCAGAGGTGTAACTGTGGGCCTGCATTTAAATTAAACGTAAGGAGCAATGATGGTGAGTCATTTATCATGATGAAAAATTGAAATGAAACATTTCAGTCCACCTGGCCAAAGCACCATTTCACAAATGAACTCAAACAATTCTGTGCTGGGATGATTGACCTGCTTGGGCTGTAAACAAAAAGCTTCCAACTTTCACCGCAAAGAGTTTTCCTTTCTCTTACTGGTCTGTTTTGAAACATCTTTGTTACTGTTTTACATCTGTCACCTCCTGTTTTTGTTGTGGATCAAAGCAAACATTCGGAGAACAGCCTTCTGGGCAGTCGGACACATGCACACTTTCCTTGGCTCTTAGATTTCTCCCGTGGGCTCCGAGCAAAACAGCCCCAAGACTCTTCTCTTCCAGCAAAGAGCGAGGCACGACAGGGAGCAGCACTTGTGATCCCGCGTGCCGGCAGGGATCACAGAGCCCCGGGAGCAGGAATGGGAGCTCGTACACCTCTCACCAGCCTCCTTGCCAAAAAGACTCACAAGGAGTGTTCAACAGCCTTGTTATCACTGTCAATTCTCTTCTCTCCCTCGGCGTTTCTGGACCATTGAGAGGCTAAAATATTAACTGGGACATTGATGAATTTGAGGCTGAATTCTTTTAATTCATTCCTGGCCAAGTTCCTTCTTGCATCCATAACTCCACTCTAGTTAATTCAGAAAATTTATGGCTTTAGCCCTGTCAGGTGCTTTGAAAAGTCTCTATTGGTTCCTCATTAATGGGACATTTTTCCCCTTCCTGGAGCCTGTTACCTAAGTAGGATTTTTTTTAATAGGGGAAAAAAACATGTAAGTAGAGCAAAAGGTAAGAAGCCTCACTGACTTCCTCCAGTCTTTTATCTGCAACAGTGAAGGGTCAGCCACAGAAACCTGCAAAGACAGGGTGACTACGTGTGACACGCTCCTCTCAGTGCCTGGACACACGCCTGCGTGGCACTCAGGGCCAGCAGGGACCATTTTTATTCACCTACGCTCCTTCTGAGAACTTGATCTGGTAATCTGAAAAAGCCTGGTTACTTTTGATCTCATCTTCCTCCTCTGCTCGTCTACCAGTGGATTTGACCTTGCAGCTCTGTGTCAGAGGCTTTGGAACAACCTGCCTTTATCTCTTCTCCGTGTTGAATACGACTCTACATCTTGTTTTATTTGATCACTTAGCATCTGCCTAGCTATCTTTCTGTCTGTCTATCTATTTCTATTGTTCCATCTATCTATTTACACTTACACACTTCACTTCTGTAGTATCTGAGCATCTCTCCTACAGGCAAAAGTAATAAACTCAACTGTTTTCACTGGCAGAGAGAAGAGTGTTGCCAGTTGAGAGTGCTTGGAGCCAGGAGTGCTGTGATACTCTTGTTTCAGGATGTGACAAATTCAGGTTGAAGGGCTGAGATATGAGAGTAACTGGGCAATGTGGGCAGAGATTGCTTACTTCTTGTTGCACAAACACTTGCATTCAAATCGTGCGATTGCTCTCCCCCTTTTGAGTGTTATATGGTGGTCAAACCCCTTGTGTTGAAGATCCTGAGTTTGATTTAGTTTTTGTGTGGATGGTTATTCCCTGTGTCTTTTCCTCCTTAATAGACAACCTTTCAGATCATGTGGCCTTTCTTCCTGGGCACGGAGTACTGAAATGAGCAGCTGTGGAGTTAAGAGTTGCAAAACATGGCTAGCTCTGCGTCCACCAGCACAGCACGCAGCGCTCCATCCAGCTGGGATGGAGCACAGGTCTGTCTGCTCAGCCACCAATCAGCCCTGAAGTCTCTGCAGGGCTTGAGTGACCTGTAACTAGGGTTGGACAAAACACTTGATTTGCCAGATTCCTCATTTAGAAGCAAACAAATCTGCCTCTGCATTGGTTTTGACTCAGTGAAAAATTAATCTCAAATTTGTAAATATTTCTGGCCACTATAAATATGTACAGGAGTGGGAGTGGGGTTTCTTTTTGAGAAGCTGAAATTATTTTCTTGTAATGATTCTGCAATGAAGCATTTTGAATTCTTCTGTTGAAATTGTTTTATTTAGAAATTTAGCTTTCCATAGTGATTTTGGAAGATGTTAAATAGCTGAAAATTAGACATTTAATTTAACTCAAGCATTGGGAGGAAGGAGAAAGGAGCAAGATTGAGCAGAAAAAAAAAGCCTCAGGAAATGTTACTTCCTTTAAAAGAAATGATAGCTGGGTATACATAAATATTGACAATTGCTGATTTGTCATCCTCATAATCTTGAGCGGGCAGAAGTGCTTTTCTGGGGCTGATGCTGTAAATTGCTCCAAGTGCAGCTCTCCATGTTGCGTCTGGGCTCTGACTCACCTTTGTGGAGCAAACATTTCAGCACTGAAATGCCGTGCAGTTGGGTGTGCTGCCACTTGGCCCAGTGCTGTTCATCCATAGCATCGTCAACAGAAGGAAGGAGACTTGGTTCTTCCTGTTTGCTCTCCCAGCAGCATCGTAACATCCCCTCGTGCTCTTTGCAGCACAGTGAGTCTTGGTATCGTCAGTGAGCAAGAGAGACGTGGGCTCACCTGGTGGTACTTCTTGCTGAGGTGGAAGCATCAAGCACAGAGCTCATGTCTCTGCCAGTCACCTGCCCTCATTTTTGAGGCTGAAAGCCAAAGCAAGTGATGATTTAATGTAAGTGTGGTTTCGTTCAAAGGTTTCCGTGTATTCTGAGGGAACAGAGTGAGAAGTGTGGAGCATTTTGTTTGAAGCATGTGGGAACAGCAGCCAGGTGTGCCATTTATTCAGTTAAAGAATCAAAATGAGTCTCTTACCTTTTCATCTCAGCTTCCCTCCCCTCTTTAATTCTTTAATCCTTGGTGTTTTTTATTAATCCTTTCAATCCTGGTGGAGAATGAAGTGACATTTGCATCTTTTTTCTCCTCCTTCTCCCATGGCCACCAGGACACCTTGCAGAGACACACGTAAGGCAGAAATTGTCCTCCTCCTCCCATCCAAATGGCATTACCTCGGAGCCTCAGCAGGCTGCCAGGCTCTTCAGATGCATTTGTCGTGATTGGGAGTTTTACCAACAAATTCAAAACATCAAATACGCTAAACTGGTGTGGAGAACCAAGACACTGTTGCAGAGCAGAGCTTCACCGCAAGCTGAGTCACTGGTGGCTCTGAAGTCCCGCTTGAGGTGTCACCCGTGCTGTGGGGTGGGCTGCTGCGAGCAGGCAGTGCTGGATTTCCCTGCTCAAATAGCTGGAGCTACTTTGACAACAGGAGCTGCTTTTCAAAGAAAACTTTAAACAAAAATGAGCTGGGCCTTGGGCCAGCGCTTGCTGTGATAGGCAGCTGCCTCCTCTCTAGGTGGGAAGGTAGACACACAACAGAAAGATCCCTGGTCCAGTATCAGAGGACAGATATTTGGCTAGAGTCTCCAGTCAAAAAAAAAAAAAAAGCAGCATCTCACATCCAATGTACGCCTTCCTTGTGTCAACACCATGCGTTGCCACTAGAAATACTCCATTTTACTCTGTAATTATTTCATTTTTTCTAATAGGATACACAAATGTGTTGAGGGTTGCTTTTCGGCAGGCCAGGAGGGAGAAAAATATCAAAAATGTATGTAGGGAGCAGACAGCTTTCATAAAGATTTTCTTTGGACACGTCCAAGCAAATATTTCCAGGCGCACTCAAAAATAAGTTGCGAAAAAACAGAATTGCTTTAAAAACAAAAGAGAAAACGTCCTATTCCCCAAAAGCATCCTTCATTATTTGAATCTAAAGCAAGCAGGAATCACTACTCCAATGAACAGCTCTGGCAGCTGCTGGTTTTCTTGTACCATGTACAACCCCCCCCAAATTCCATATGGATCTTTTCCAGCCTCCTCCACAGTGAGTCCCGTCACCCCACTTCTCCAAAGGAAATTTGTCCTGTTGTCTCTGGCCTCTTGGTTGAAACCTTCTGCAGAGGAGGTTGGTTGTTGTCACCAGTCACTGTTAGCGGTGAAATGTGCTTACTGGGCTCTTACAGACTGAATTTAGCCAAAAATTCCTTTCCCTTGAGCATAGGTGCTCTGTCCTGGGTACTCCGCTTCCTCAGTGGGAAACTGAGGCCGGATAAAAGAGCTCTCTGCCGTCACTCGGGGAGACTGATAGCTGCATGAGTGAGGTAACTCCGTTAAATCTGATGGAGACAAAGCAACAGAAAGGATAGAAAGACAAATACAATCAGCTTGTCTGTCATCCTTCCTTCCAGGAAAGCTGCATTCCCCGACTGCAGCAGCGGGAAGGGAGGTGGGCAAGAACTGTCTGCCAGCAAGAGTTTCCTTGAAGCGATTTATATTGCTCATGGTTATTGATTGAGTCATCAAAATGAAGAAATATGGGTTTATTTCTGTCAAAACAAAACAATTCTCTTTATTTTGGCTTTATTTATTTATCCATGCCCCTCCTTCCCTCTTTGTAAGAAACACAGTGGATCACATAATGATGTAAAAGAATGGGGGGTTTAATGGATGGACAGGTGATCAGATTTTCATTCATAAAAGAGTTTGTGATTGATGTTCCTGTCATTTGGAGAGAAAAGGGAGGGAAAATTTCACTTTCTTCACAGTGTCTTGTTGAAAAGTCAGTCATTTCTCCCCAGCTGGTTCTGATTCTGTAAGTTGGTGAGAGACTCATGGAATCATGGAACAGTTAGAGAGAAACCTCTTGTCTACCCAGAGGAATGCCATCGGGCCAAGCGACGCCCGAGGCACAAGGCAATAGTGACGCACGGTCGGACACGCTCCCCACGTCATTTTACAGCCAAAGCAACTGCTGCTATCTGAGGATAACCCGGGGTGTGTGAGGGTTGCTCGTGAGTTGTAATGTGCAATATGAGCTTCTGTTTCTTTTCTACCTTTAAGCACTCTCAGCATCCCTGCTCCCTCCCAGTTCTGTAATAGGTAATCTGAATTCCGTGCTGGAAACCTTCAAGGGAAATAGCCGTTATGTATCATGATAGCACAAGTTTAAATGATCATTAAACGGTAGGAGTTACTATTTGAAATCTATATCCTCACTAACCAGGCCATTCTGTTTCACCCCAGGTGAAATCCACCCCTGAGAAGAACAAGGCCAAAGCATAATTTAAGCTCCACTAAACCCTTGAAAAATAACTTCACCAATTCTGAGCACATCAATTTTTTTTTTTACATGGAACATAAAAACCTAACAAATTGTAACAGGGCTCTCATCAGTAACAATTCCCTCTAATACTAAAGCCTATATTATATATCTGCTGATGGCAAGCTCGAAAATGTATTGTGAACAGAACAAAAATAGAAAAATAAATAAATGCTAAAGGATTAAAAGAGGAAGAATGATAAAGTCTTGCTTTCGTAGCTGGCGGGCACTTTGGAAGGAGACCAATAGCATTATCTCTGTTTTAGAGGTGGGGAACAGAAAAGGATCGTGGCTTTCCCAAAGTTCTGCCCAAAGTCAGTGGCTGAGCTGACTGTTGTATCCGCATCCACCATCCCAGCCCCGGGCAGGATCGCCGGCGTGTAGCACACACGTCGCTCACAAACTCCTGGAGATTTAACAAAGCAGGTCAGAAGTGGGGAGCAGACCTCCATGTATCTAATCGAAGAGAAAGGGCAAAATGATCATCAGAAGCATCTCTCCATTGTCTCCTCTGCAGCCAGGGAGATCTCCCGTGATGTAGAAGAGCAGTTAATTAGCAGCTCCATCTCGTTTGAAAAGGGAAGCGTGGTGTGGGCTGTGAATGAATACGGACGAGTTTATCAAAGTAATCTGGTTGCCTGGAGGACAGGAGCCAGAGGCATGTGTAAATCTCTGAAAGCATTGTGACAGCCATACCGCCTGAACTTTGGGACTGGGACCATCTCAGATTGTGAGGATTAGCTGAATACTAGCTGGAAGCGTGGGAGGCTGTAGATGCTTTGCCAGCTGACTTCACTGTCTGTCTGTAGCCAGGGGAGAGCAACAGCCTCCCTGGAGGTGGTTTAGAGTGGGAGCCTAATTCAGGTGCTCTGAACCTTCCTCTGGGGGAGCCAGTCTCTCATGAGTGGCTGTAGGAGGAATCAGGGAAAATTAACCACTTGTGTTAGCGGTGGCAGATGGTGAGAGCACTCTGCCATGGTTTCAGAGGGGATAAGTAGCAGCTCTCCAGGAGACCAAGGTGATTGTTTTCTGGGTAAGGGCTTCATGCTTGCATAGCCTTGGCATGCTGGAAGACCTGAATTTGTCCTAGGCTGGAATTTGTTTTTCTGCATGTGAGGAGCAGAAGGGACTGAATGGTCGCAGAGCAGCATCTTTCACCCCTTTGTTTTTTTCTTGTTAGGTCGTGGCCTGATACTATTTCTATAAGCAGCAGTAATGTGACCTATGACTAGAATGAAGTCACAAAATTGAATTTGTCCCTCTCTGAGGCTAATTTTAGAATCCAATTATGATCAAGAAAAGATCTTGAAAGAAAAATAACAATAAAAATTAACTACAGATATCTAGAGAAGATAGAGCGTGAGCAGCAGCTGAAATGGTCTTGGTTTAGTTGGGAAAAAAACCCTCAGTTTATCTTGATTTGCCTCGTGTGAGGACTCAAGGATAAGAACGAAGAAGTACTTGCAAAAAGCAGGAAGCTTCATTTCTTCTTCAAGATCTAATAATTCTGACAAGCACATTGAAAACATATCAGAGGAGAAGATCTTACTGTCCCCAGATGGAATAAGAGTGAAATTAGCAAATGGCACATTAACATATTTCTGATTATATTCCAGCCTCCCTGTGACAGGAAATGTTATGGGGAATTAATTAATTAATTACTATAGTTTACAAGATACTTAATTTTTGCTTGGAGTTAACGCCAATGAAGAGCCTCTGCATCTGAGACAGAATCTTTTCCAAAAAGGCTGCAGACCCTCACCTTTCTGGTTAGTCTGAGCCCAAGCTTCAGGCTTGTTATTGCACGCTGTCTTCGGAGCCACCACGCGTGGTCTCTGGAGGAAGACTTCCCAGGAACTGGCTGCAAAGTGGTTTTCACAGCCTGACAAAGCTCCGTGTTCTACCCCAAGGAACAGTTAATGCCTCAGACCAAGTGCAGTAAGAACAGAGAGGCACCTGCTCTGGTGGTGATGTGGGGCACTCACATGGAAAATGGCACATCCACCTTGAACTTGCTGCTCTACATAGTGGACACCAAATGTGCTCTCTGGATGACCTGCCTGGGTGGGGATTAACTATTCTTGCACCATCCTGGAGAGCGGTATCCTACCCCTTTCTGTAAACCTCAAATGATCAGGAGAATTTTAAGAACAGATTAATGCACATCTGCCAGGGACAAGCTCCTCCCCAGTGTGAACAGACTGAACTTTTTTATTGTCTGCTCAAGGCTGAGTCTTGTTTTAATTTTAACCAAGAAATCCACATGGTGCTCGAGAAACTTTCTCTTAGGAAAAAAAAGCCTGTGGAAAACACAGTTTTGCCATAATGGCTTCTCTAAAAGATCCATTTTAAAAGTGTATCAAAAAAACTTAAGGAATTCTGATAGCTACAATGTTTAGCAAATGATTAACATAACACAGGTAGCAGTTGATACCTGCTTCCTTAGCTCTGAATTCCACAAATATTTATGAGTAGTAGCTGACTTGAGGAAGCAGAGAAAGATGGACTTGGAGTCAGTAAAGATGGACACCTGTATCATTTTGGAAACTTAAGTCAGGTTTCCAAAATGTTAAAAGGATATATAATCCTTAATAATCCACGTAATATGAATAACATCCTCCTCGAGCAGCACAGACAAAGCCTCACAGCAAAGGGAATTAAAATAGGGATTTTGCTTGCAAAGAGAATGGAATGGTCTCTAAAATAAATGTTCAAATATCCTCCTTTCAGATAACCATTGAAGGTTGTCTCTGGAAAAAAAAAACCACAAACCAGAACTCCTGCTTCAGAGAGAACCGGCTGAATGTGCTGCTGGTGGGCAGCTGCTTGGGAAAGAGACAAGCTGTTCCCACCGACTTAGCCTTGGAAGGTAATAATATCCCTAACAAGGCTCAGATGGAGCTTTTGGAGCCATTTGCTGCCATTCCAGATGAGAGATGTTCTGATAGTCGGTGCTAAAAACACCTATTGTTCCACCCAGGTCTACCCAGATCACACTTTTTCCGGCGACCGCTTCTAGCCGTGCCCAATATTCTTATTTTTTCAGGCTTTTGCGGTGCTAAACCTGCAGGTCAGTGGAATAAAGAATGTGTTATCACGTGTGCTGGATTTGATATGTCAGAGAAGATAACCCTTCTCTTACGCAGCGCGCAGCATGGTAGTCTCATTAGCCCCGTTGCTGAGAGCCAGGCGAAGTCCTAACAGAATTAAATCCCACGTTTCCAAAAGTCAAGCTGATTAACCTAGCTGGAATGAACTAACAAGGTAGATGTAGTTCGGGTGCCCTAAAGTTTCTCAGTTAGAACTTTGTGCACTGAAAATAAAAATGCATTACAATTATCACTTTTTCAAAGTAAAAAGGTCATTTTTTATGAGAGAGAAGAGGAAAAAAATAAAATCTACACTGTTCTCCAAACAAAGTTCAGGTTTTCTAGTCAACAGAGCCTTTTGCTTTGGCAGGTATGTTACATAAATACGCAGAAGCTTTTCAGAATATTCAACAGTGAAATTAAGCTCTTCAAAATCGTCGGTATAAAATATTTCATTTATACCTGAGTAATATTAGTATATTTGGGAGGGATATTTTATAGTTTCACCTATTAATTTATGAATTCTTCAATTTTCCTTTCTATTTTGAAGAAGGACTTTTCTTGTTAATCTTGATTTTTCCTCCTGGATTTAAAAAAAAAAATCTTAAGTTGCACTTTCCTCATTTTATATAATTTTTTGAACAAGGACTAGAAGAAATGCTTTAGTCTTTGGCTTCATGGTATCAGGCTCAATGCTGGATTTACAAGCTGCGTTCATCATCATAGAATCATGGAATGGTTTGGGCTGGAAGGGACCTTCAAGATCATCCAGTTCCAACCCCCCTGCCATGGGCAGGGACACCTTCCACTACACCAGGTTGCCCAAAGCCTCATCCAACCTGGCCTTGAACACTTCCAGGGATGGGGCAGCCACAGCTTCTCTGGGCAACCTGTGCCAGTGCCTCAGCACCCTCAGAGGGAAGAATTTCTTCCTTAGATCCCATCGAAATCTCCCCTCTTTCAATTCAGAGCCTCAGTGGAGCAGAAGTTCCTGCTAGATGCTGTAGGGACCTTAAAAATCTACCAGCGTGTGAAACATCAAGCAGCGGGAGTTGGAGTATGGGAGCCAATAAGGGTTAACTTGTCCTATGGACTTTATATATTCATTTTTAATTCATTTTATCAATTGCTCTGTGTAGTAAATTTACTGAATCATTCTAATTACTTATTGATTGGCTGCTGGTGCACTAGAACGTCGAAGTCTCTCTGTCATCGTGGGCTTGCTCGTCAGTGACAGCATCCATCTGTGATGGATGGGCTCCTTCTTTGTTCCGTATCTCTGGGCTGTGGAGCTCACACCAGCTTCTCAGCTGCTCTGCAGCATGATCTGCCTTAGGTTCTTCCCTCCAGGAGTAAGGCAGTAGCTCCCAACAAAACTATTAGTATTTCTCTATCTACTTATTTAGGTTTTCTAGTGCTGAAGGGCCTTATTTGGTGGATGCAACCTGGGATGATCCTGCTTTATGTAAATCCTTTCTTTATTAGTTACATATTTAAATCAAACTCCTCCCTCAACACCTTGGTGTGGGCATAAGGGTCTGACTTCCCACTCAGTCTTGCTTAAGTACGTTGGGACTAGGAAGCTTTCCCCTCCATGCAGAAATGTTACATCTTTGACTGTCCTCCACCCAGGCAGTCTGTGCCCTAAGGATGAGAAAGGAAGGCTCCCCTTCAGGAACCAGTGACTGTGAGATTGGGAATTCCCACTGATTATTTTTTTCAGACTGGAGAAGGTGGCAAAGCCCCTGTTTGCCTTTGTCCTCTGCTGAGATGCCTGAGCTGCTCCTCAGTTGTGTCCTGAGCAGGTGTAGTTTAGAGCATGGTGGTCTACAGTGAGCTACCACCGGTGCTGCTGTGCCTCGGTCCCGCAGCTGAGTGACGTGTGGTTCAGGAGCGGGGACCCCGCAGCCAGCCCAGCCCCCTCAGTCAGGGTTCTGTCCTTGCAGGGTTGGTCTCAGAAGAAATCTGGGACATCTCTGCCCTGGCCTACAACTCCCCTAAAAAGGTCATCGTGTGACCCCGTGTGGCACTAAAGCCAGTTATGAATCAAAATGAGTGTTTCCAAGGCCCATTTCTTTTGTTAGAAATCTTGGCTTATTTGCACTATGTTAATAAAGTTCATCTAGGTCACCCGAACTGTCTCTCAGTTGTTTAATAAATGACTCACTAAGGGGCTGAATTGAACAAAGGTGGGAGATTATTTGAACGGGCTTGTGACTGACTGATGTCCAAGCAAGAGAAGGTTCTATGCAGTAGGAAACAAGTGGTCAGGAGGACATGAGAGAGCTGGGGGTCTCTGTGGGGTAGGATGGTGAGATCAGATATAGGGCAGGAGTGTCTGGAGAAGGATACAAAGGGGTCGACATGACAGCCTAGCTCATGAGACGAGTCCTTGAGTATGGGAGAGTAAACACATTATGAATGTTTCGGGAAATTCATTGTGTTAGGCCCTGTCTGAACTGGAGGAAGAGACCCTGCCTTCCCTGCTAGGAAAGGAGAAATCAGTGCTAGGGTTGGGCATCCAGTGAATTCTTCCCTCTGAGGGTGCTGAGGCACTGGCACAGGTTGCCCAGAGAAGCTGTGGCTGCCCCATCCCTGGAAGTGTTCAAGGCCAGGTTGGATGAGGCTTTGGGCAACCTGATGTAGTGGAAGGTGTCCCTGCCCATGGCAGGGGGGTTGGAACTGGATGATCTTTGAGGTCCCTTCCAACCCAAACCATTCTGTGATTCTGTGAATCCTCATCTGGGCACGTCTCCCTCCAGCAGTAGTGTGTCTGTGGCTGCCTCAGCATGGCTCAGCTACTGGACCCAGATGTGTTGTATGTCCAGCCCTTCCAGCCGGTGCCTCCTCTGGTACGAGATGGGGACATGCAGCTCACCCCAGTCCTGCTTCCGCAGGTTTTCTCCCACTCTCGCTCTTTGGCTGAGATGTGCTGCACCTGTCTGCAGCGTCCCTGGCTCTTCCCTCCAGGATGCCTGGTTGGTGCAAGGACTTGGCCGATGCAGAAGAGAGGGGCGGGTTTTGGTAACAGATGTCTTTTCTGTCTGAGACAGAGTCCAGTCCTTTAGAAATCTGTTTGGGTGATGGAGGAGAGGAGGAGTGAGACAGAAAAAGGTGAAGCCAGGTAGAAAGACTGAGCCAGCATCATGCTAGGAGAGCAAAGCATCTGCTGATTAGGGCACTCCCTTAGGAGACTGAAAATCCAGGTTTAAAGCCATCTCATGCCTGAATCAGATATCCTGCCTATAAAACGTGGCAAAAATTCTAACAAGTTCTGGAATGTTCCTGAACTACTTCTCTTAATACTCCTACATCTAAATGATCTGGAGCTGCAGGTTTTAAAATGTTTGACTTGAATAGCTGTTGTTTAACATCCTCTTTAATTATATTGAATTCTTTCTGTGCAGTCAAACATTGCTTAGGGCTATTGGAAAGTGAAGTATTTCATTATCCTTGTACGATATGAATACATCATCCAAATTCTTTCCAAATACAGAACTGAAATATTTATTAACTACTTCTGCTTGTTCTGCGTTGCAAGGCTAATTTTCCATTCTGTCCAGTGCTGGACCCACTGGAACTGATTCAGCCTGAAATGTTTAGGCTCAAGTCAGTGTGCTCTCAGCAGCAAAACAAGCGTGTTTGCTTTTTGTGCCACGCACTTTCTTCCCTAGGAAGAAGATCAGGTTGGGAAAACCCAAGGATTCCTCTTATGGACATTTTTTATCATTTTGCTGAAAACCCCAAACTCGATATTATTTTGTTTTCCTGGAGGGGATCTTGAGTGATAAAAGAAAAAGAAAACCACAAACAAGTTTAAGGAGTTTTTATGACGAAAAATGAATAAACAGAGACCATACGCTCGAGGGTCAGAAGGGCCCTCAGGTTGTCTCTTCAGGAGAAAACAGCTCCACGCGCGCCGCTGCGACAGTGCTTGTCTGGCTCCTCCACCAAACCCTCCTGCGGTGGGATTGCGCTGGGTGTTCATGGACACGTGCAGTTCCTGGGGAAAGAAAGAAAAACACCCTCAATTTTTTTCTAAAAACAGTTTTCTGATGGAGAGGAGATGTTTAAAGGGAAACGTTTAACTCAGCCTTAACAACAAGTTTTCTCTTGTAAATAGACACGAAGAGTTCCCTTTTGAGTAGGATACTCCAAGGCCCACTCCTACGTTTTTCTTCTAATGCTGTTCTGCAGGTGCTGAGCACGTCGCTCCCATCAAACTGATGGGAGAAAGGAGAGGAGAGCTGTTTCTGAGGGCAGCCTTTGATTGTCATATGAAAGGGTTTTAAGGAACAAGTGAGGAGTCATCTCTGTGTGTGTGTGATCACTTCTGTTCTGCAAGGGCTTTAGCTCCCATCCGCCTGCAGAACAAGAACTATTCCCACACTTGCCTGCTCTGAAAATCACAAACTGCTTTGTAGTGACTTTGCCTCCTCCTTTAACAGTCAATTTTTCCACTCATTGCTTCGGCTTGGCCCTTATCCTTCTCTGCATTTGTTCATAATGTCTCCTTGACACTCACTTCACAAGAGCCTGGGAGCTGTCAGAGCCATGATGCACAACGTCAAATTAACTTTTCTGTTTTTTTTTTCTGAAATGGTAATTACTCCTTTGTGCTGTGCTGAGCTTGTGTTTTTTGAAGTGTAAACATGGAAGTTACATCAAAGTTGCAGTTCTGAGACATCGGTATGGGGGTGTTTGTCCAAGTGCTCAGTGGAAAGACTGCTGCAGTCCTGGTGGGCAAGTTGAACATGAACCCATGTCTGTCCTTGAAGCAAAGGTGGCCGACAGACTCCTGGGCTGCATGAAGACTGTTGCCAGCAGGTCAAAGGAGGTAATCCCCTCTCTCCAGCACCAGTGAGACATATCTGGAATGCCATGTCCAGTTCTGGGCTCACTAGTGCAAGAGAGACATGGACGTACTGGAGTGAGTCCAGCAAAGGGCCACAAAGATTTTAAGGGACTGGAGCGTCTGACGTATGAGGAGGGGCTGAACACTGGGATTGTTCAGTGTGGAGAAGAGAAGACTCAGGGGATCTGTCAGTGGGTATAGGTGCTTGATGGGAGGGAGTAAAGAAGACAGAGTCAGATGCTTCTCAGGAGTGCCCAGAGAAAGAAAAGACAATGGGCAGAAATTAAAACACAAGAAATTCCATTTAAACATAAGAAAAACCTTCTCTGTTGTGAGAGTGGCTGAACACTGGGCCAGCCTGTCCAGACAGGTCGTGGAGTCTTCATCCTCGGTAATCCTCCAAGCCCAGCCGGCCGCGGCTCTGAGCCCCCAGCTGTCCTTGACCCCGCGTTAAGCAGGTGGCTTCAACTAGACGATATCCAGAGGTCCCTTCCGGCCTCAGCAATTTTACAAGCGGTTTGGAAGGAGCATCCGTGCTTCGCCGAGTGACGTTCTGTGATCTCAGCGCACGAGTGCTGCCTCAGCAGCCTCAGCTGCCAGCTTCCAGCGCTCCTGCACGTTCTGAACATCCAGCTCTCTTTCCTAAACGCTGTCCGATTATCTGATAACTTTTTACTTTAGGTAATTGTTTCAGTAAGAATGGTTTTTAAAGCTTTTTTTCAAAGAGGAAGTGGAGTCCATTATTAGAAGCAATACTTAGCTAATATCAGGGATTGCTCCAAGCCACTCCATGGAAGAGCTAGTACAGAGTTAGGAGGTGCTCAGTGTCTGCACCAGCCCATCCTGGGTCACTCCGTTTCTCTGGGCACTTTCCCTCCTACTGTCCTGACTCATCTCACCAAGAGCTGAACTAACTCAGCTTCTTGCTGCCTTCTTGGGAACATGGGGGCTCTGTCCCTGTTGTCACCGTCTCTGGGCCTTGATTGCACTTCAGGCCACACTCTCTTCTCATCCAGGCCGCAGGCCTGTTAATTAATGTGCAGCGTTATTCGTGTCCAGAGTAAGCCAGGAGCAGCTCTGGGCAAGGAACCGCACTGGTAGGGAGCACTCGGGCTCAGACATGAAGCCCGCGTGTCCAGGGCTCCAGGAACACTCAAAGAGGAACGTGGAGGTATCTTGCTGTGTTATGGACTGTGCTCGCACAGGCTGGTGTAACTCCAGTGCCTCCAGCAAACTGCGCTGCGTTTACACTGGGATAACTCCAGCTTGCTCTGAGTGTGTTTGGCCCATGCAAAAGTTGGGAGGCTGACTTGGGCCCGAGGTGAGGGTTTGCATGTTTGGTTTGTGCACGGCTTCTTCATTTCATGAGCCCAGCTGGCTGTTGAGTGCTGTGCCCATTGCCATCAGGGTCGTGGCAGCAGAGCTCAGCCACCTTTAGCAAGACACCTTCCACCAGCAAGGCTTGGTGTGGGACTGTCGTGGTTCCTGGGCAGCCACAGCTCTGAAATGAATGTCCTTTCAAAAACGACTCAGAATGTCCTCTGATGGACTGCAGAGTGTGGCTCTTGGCCCAGAGGGAGCACACTGGCAAACAGACCCAGCTAAGGTTCAATAAAAATGGGCGGATAGGGCCCAGTGCCTGCGGGGGGGCGCTGCGTGCAGGGGCGTACATACTTTCTTTCAGTCTCTGGTCTCGTTAACACGTGAGCACTGGCCAGAAATCTGTCATCCCTTTGAGGAGCAGGTGATAGAAGACACCTGATAAGGTAGAACAGACAAAGCCATTAACCTGAAGAAACAGATTGATGTTCTCTTTCTGCTAACGCCTATCAGAGCAGACGACAAGAGACACAGACATCTCCTGGTTGCAATCTCTAATCACACAGAAGGGAGACATCATTGCACAGCACTCGACTGGTTATTTCAGCAGCCACGGGAGGAGAGCATCTCTGCCTACCTGCAGTCTGTGTAAGGCCTCCGTCGGTGTCATCCCTTTGATGCTGGTGCTCACTGCAGCTCTGTGAAGCTGAACAATGCTGTCAGTCCCACATGGCAGCAGGCAAACGAAGTGCCTGGGTCACTTCAGGCACCTTTTCTCCCGCCGTGGCCGAACGTACAATCTCACCATGTGATAGAAGGAGAGATGCACCACGGCACAGAGCAGAGCCTGTAGCTGGAACGGGCGAGGTGGGAAAGCCCCAATGCGCCGCTTCGTGATGGGGTTCTCCAGCCTAAGAGAAGCCTATTGCAGGGCAGGGAGCTGAAGATCAAGGTTACCTCCTTAACTGAGGGTAAGTTCTGGCCCATGCCAACGTGCCTATATCCTGGTACCGCTGCCTAAGGAAGGCTGTGCTCCACAGGGGGATATCATGTGCCGTGCGGAGGCTTGGTGCTCCCTCCCTCTCCCAGTGGCCATCCTGTGAAGGAAGCACCACGCTGCAGCACTGTGCTTCCTGTTAGTCCAGAGAGTCTGACCTGTTGCCAAAGACGAGATATTTTAAAAGGTAGGATTGGGAAGATAAGGAAGACATGCAAAGACATTTGTCCTCACAGAAACTCTAGAGATACATGGGTTTTTCCACTCCATTCTCCTCTACATCTGGCATTTCCAAACCAAGGGCACGATACATTCTTCCTTTGGATGCTGAAGGGCAGATGATCACCTGGCTTTCAGATAGCTGTCTCCTTGCATCAGTTGAGTATCTGCCTTGTGGGCATCGGGTGAATCTATTCCCATGTGACATGTCTGCAAAGTAACGGACATTTCCGTTTCAAGGTCTCTGCATCAGTGTAAATGTTACTGTACAAGTGTATCCAAGAACCTCATCTACCAGTTTTGAGTTCCTCACGAGATTTGTGAGCTGTTGGATTTCTACACACATTTGATAATGCCCTAGCTACTAATTATTAATAACACCATGTAATGAAGGCTAGCAGTGTGTCTCTGGAAGGAGGGAAAGAGGGTTCTGTAGCTTTTGGGTCCATCCACACTGTTATTTAGCAACAAACTTGAGGTCTCTTGGTCATCCCAAGGCGTGTAAACTGCCCCTTTCAGCCTGCAGTAAAGTAGGATTTATCCATTCAGGAGTTTCACCACCTCTTTGTGCTCCTACCCCACTGGCTTTTTATGGAAGGGGTTAAGGCAATACCCTAGTGTGCCCTCACTGTTACAGGTGTTTCTTGTGATGCCAAAGTGATTGTCCAATTTGCTCTGTCATTCCCATTGGGCACAAAAAAAGTCCTTACAGAATGAAGTTGTTTATTCATTCTTGAAGTCTCTGGTGATGCAAACATTGTGGAGGGCTGAGTGGGATCCTGTTCTTCGCAGCTCTGTCCACGTGGATGAGCCAAAGAAATCTGTTCTCTTCGACTTGTGATGATCAATGCAAGAGCAGAACAAGATGCCTTTGGGAGTTGTAGGAAACTAGTGTCATTCTGAGATAAAGTATTGTAAAATACTTTGCCCAAGGCTGAAAGGAAACACATCTACCGTGGGTTTAGAGTGCTGATCAAGTGTGGTCTGTTTAATTCCACTTCTGACCCATCCTGTCCTCTCTCTTTCTCTCTGTTGAACCACGGTTACAGCTTCCCTGGCTCCGTGTGTCTCAGCTTGTCATGTCATACCAGACCCATGATGTGACACAGGGGAATAGGAGGTGACAGGGTAGGAACAGCCTGATGGGCTGCAAGGCTGGAAACAGAGGTGGAGTGAGTTATTTTAGGATGGGATGCCAGCAATTGACAGATGATACAAACCAGACCTGACAGATGAAAGGGCCAAGCTGCTGTTTTCAGCCTTGGCAGAGGAACTTGCTGACCTTTAAAGATGGTTTGGCACATCCCCCATGCTGAGTCACAGCAACCCAGCAGTGAAGGGGTTGATCCCACTGCCTGTGGAGGAAGGTTGCTGTACATTTAAGGCACGGTTTGCTGGAGGAGAAGTTCAAAACTTGGCTGTTGCATTGGCCTGCAGTAGGCCCAGGAGCAAGTCGCTCCAAGCTGGAGTCACCTTAGATCTAGATGCTGAGCAGATGTCTAAGACAATAATTTCAGCTCCTCTCTAGTCAAGAGAGACAAGCATGGCCCGGGGTGGGACAGCCCTTCACAAGACAGACATCCGAGACACCTGGAGATGAACTGCTGTCTGGTGCTCCCCATCTCTGTACAGGCCTGAAGTGTGTGTGTGGTGGAGGACAGGTGACTGCACAGATGGAGACATTTAACAGTTAGGGGTCTAACGTTAAGTGAGGCGAGTCCCACCCTTTGTGTCTCTGCATGTCGTCTCCAAAAAGGTGTGAATAGACTATTTTGTCTCAATTTATCATGGAAACTCTTTAAAAGCTGCACGTCTTGCATGATGCTTATTTGGACTGAGCCATGGCTTTCAGATGAGTCTTTTACTTCAAGGTGGAACTTTGAGGCTCCAAGGGTTTTTGGAGTAAATCCCCACTATCCTGACCTGTCTCTGTACCATGCTCCCTAGTGTAAAACACAGAATTTTGAGACCCAGTGAATCAGCTCTTCTCCCATGTGAGGAGAAATTTCCTTGCAGTCGGTGGAAACGGTAAGTGGTGAAGCAGGGATTGCCTTTAGCTCAGGAAGCTCTTGGAAATATCCAACACTGAAGTGAAATCAGAGAAAACCTGAAAAAAGCAAAGGCATACAGGGCCTCTGTGACTTACATTTCGACAAAGGTTGTTTTCTAACACAAGCTACTCAAACCCATGGAGGTTTGCTGGGAGACCTAGAAAATCTGTTTGCCTTCTGGCAGGAAACAATTCCTTTGACTGTTAGTTGTATTTTCTCTGAAATTATGGCCACAATACAACTTCTGCAGATGCTGTTGGGACGATATGTAATACTCCTAGGGTAAAAGGGATTTTTCATCGATTGTCAGAATGTCTTCTCTTTATGGCCTGAGTCCTGCTAACCACAGCAGATTTGTATTGACACATTTCATTTCAGTTGCCATGATAAAAAAACCCAACAAATTAACTGTGAGGAATCCCCCTTTGCCAGTGTCATATTAGATGGTCCTATCAAATTGGCTTTGGATATCAAATTCTCCCCACCAGAGTGGTAAGGAAAGGTGAAAGAATCCAGAAAAATTTTTAAGCGATTACTTTCTTTGTGTATTTTGTCTGAATTCAGTCCTCTTTTGAACTCAGTCATCCCAGGAAATTCAGGTAATTTTCAGAGTTTACTTCCCACTGCTTGTTCTGAATTGACTTTTTGCAAAATGAGGGCCTGAGGTATTTCCCAAATGGAAAACTTTGTGTGCAGTCTTAAGAGAGGGAAGCTCCATGCGTCTTTCCTATCCCAATCCATGAGAGAGCTCTGCTCCCAGTCCATATACCACTACTGCGTGGCAAATCCAAACCTGCAGCATGAACATCCATCTCCAGCACTTTCTCAGAAGAGTAATGCCACTTTAATTTTGCAGCATGCCAGAGGAGGCATGTGAGAAGGCAGGAGATTTGGGGATTTTTTACATGTTGTGAGAAGGGAAGAGAGAGCATCTGCCTCCTGAAGGCTGCCTGGCATCCTATTTGTAACAGATCTCAGGAGACAACATCCTTCTCTGCAAGTGCCTCCCAGAACTTGTTCTCAGTAAAGCTCCAGTGAATCCTTCCCAAGGGCATGTTTGTGCGTAGCCTCATGTCTCCCCATGATATGATCTGATGAGCACGCTGCAGTCTGAAGAGGCAGGAAGACCCCAGGTTAAAGAGAGAGCCATGCAGCAGCTCTCTGCTTAGGGGGCACGACGACGGCAGAGGATGAGGTTCCAGCACAGTGAAAAGCCACGTTTCATTGCTGCTGAGGGGTGGGGTGGTTTTTATCTTGTGTTTACCAGCTGTACCCATAGCCATGTGAACTTGAAAACCCTGACTCTGAACTGTAGAGTGCTTTTTCAGCTGCAGCCAAAGCCTGTGGAGTTACTGACCTCTGGGGCAGGTTCCCAAAACGTTGTAAAGGGTGAAGATGCTGCTTTTCCTCTCGTGTTCTGAGAACTTCAGGTAAGAAAGTCTGCACAGCGTGCTGCAAAGATGGACATCCCACCCAGAATGAAGAGCAGAAAGAAATTGGTTTGTAGGTGTATGCCCAAGCCCCGTGGGGAAGCCTGAGATCCAGCTGTTACAACAACAGAGCAAGGACGACAGTCTGGCAGACCCCTGCAGGCTTCCTCCCTGCTAGCTCTTACTCACACATCATCCACAGGAGTCCAAATGCAGTTTATTTGATATATGATGTTCCTGTGCTTCTGGTTTTACCAGGAGATATTACTGTATTTTCTCTTGGAAAGATGACTAAGAAACATTTGTGCCTCTCTCTTGGGGTTCCACATGGAATATACCGAGGCTCACATGTAGATAATATGTTTTGTAAAAAAGACAAAGCTTCCCTTGGGCTTCAGCAAACGTTTGAGCTGAGTTAGAGGAGGACTGGGACTGTAATATTAGCTCTGTTATTGCTTTGCTGTGTTGCACTGGAGGAGGCAAGACATTTCTTGTCGTGTGTGAGAAGGAGAACAAAATACTGTGACAATACGTCTCAGCGAAGAGAAATCCCTGCTCCGTCTGCGCCCCAGAGAGCGCCAGGGCCGGAGAGTGAGGGCACGGCCAGGCACGGAGGCACTGGGGTCTCTGCTGTGGTAACCCAGCCGCGTGCTGGAACTGTGAAATCACCGCAGTGTGTCCGTGGGAGCTCGAGCTTTTTGCAGTGCAGGGGCGAACGCACAGCTGGGAGTGAATGGTGTTACTGGGGCAGGATGAGGGAATGCCAGGGCTTGGTCCCGAGGGATGCAGCAGGTTTGGGCTGGAGGCTGGGTAGGCTGGGTAACCCTGAGCCCTGCACGTGTGAGTGTGTGTGTTTGTACCTATATAGAGACAGATATATAAGGGATTCTTGGCTGCCATCTTCTCCTGGACCCTCCATCCCAGCCGGCAGCACAGTTTTGCCCCTCTCTCTCGGTGTTTGATTCTCCGGCTCGGTATCCTGTTGACCAAGGAAAGATGCTTTCAGCATCACAGAAAGTGCTGCCCTGGCAGAGAGGTTTTTAAATTTTTACTTGCTTACTTAGAAGAAAAACAATGCTGGAAGCAATGTATTTTTAAGTCTTAATTTTGCTTCTTGATTAAACATTTAAAAGATTGCATAGGTTCGACAGAAGACCAGACTGCCAATTAGCTTGCAGTTGCATTAAATGTATCAAGCTAATTTAGCTCTGGCAGTCTGCCAGGAACAAGAACATGCTTTGCTTTAGAGACAACCTAAAATCAAGTTTTTAAAATAAAAATTCAGAACAATGCGCTTTAACTGGGTTATTTTTTTAAAGAAAACTGAAGAATTTAATCGTTTCTGATTTATACCGCACTGAGTGAACGGGAAGCAAACATCATCTTTGATGCTTCGGTTCCGACTCTGCCTCTGTCTGCGGTTCTAACAGTGAGGAAATAACGTCTGAGAATGTTTTTCCCAAATCCGTATGGGAATTTGAGCTAATTGATAGGAAAACTGGAAAGAGCTGGATGAAGATCTACGTAGTGAATTTGTTCAAAAACCAGCTGCTCTAAGGTGAGGGGCTTCCCTGCCTCCGGCCGTGCGACGATGGTGGGCTCCGTGTGCCGAAGGGCAGAGGGGCTCAGCTCCGCCTGTGCCTCGTGAGGCTGTTACGGAGCGGCCGCAGAGGGACAGACAGCATCTCATTTGACGTGAAGCCTGGGAATCCAAGGCTCACCTGTGAGCACTTGTGCTTCAGAATGTTTTGAATGAAATTTCCTGAGAGCTGGGTCATGCCTTGTGTTGATGCCTGGAAGAAGGGGTGGGAATTACACTGCGTTTCGCCGTGTCCATATGCTTAAATGTGTTCCCTCTGCTCTGACGACGACGGTGGTTTCTGCGCTGATCTGTGACGAGCTCTCGGAAGGGAGGCACTCTGTGCCGAGCGCCCAAGGAAATCGGAGCACACCCTGCTGTAAAGCTGGCAAAAGCTACCTGCCAAAGCCATATGTGTGCTTTATGGCAGCTCCTTTCTCTTGCCATGAGTGTAGGAATGCTGACACAAGTCAGGGATCTTGGTCCCTGTCCTAGGAGCTGACTGAGCAATTCAGCAAGACTTGAAATCCTGCTGAAAGGAGAAACCGAGAAGCAGCGTGACGCTGCCAAGTAGAACTGAAAATTTCTAGATGTACCTCTAGGTGATGCAAAGTGATGGTTGGGAAAAAAGTTAGGTGTTTCACCTAACATTTCATAAATACATCCCTAACATTTCTTCCATACATCCCAAAATCTTAGTAGATGCCTGCAGTGGGAAATAAGCAGGGTGGGCCCAGCATGTTGCAGAAGAAAAAGAAATGAAAACCTCCTTTTCTCAGTCCCAGCTCTAGTGATGGCAACCTTTATGGTGACCAAGGGAATTCCGTGCGTGGACAGTAGGTAAGGAAGCTCTGTTGCTTGCTGTGCGTTAAGCTGGAGTGTAGAAGGCCCTGGAGAACAGGCCTTTAGGAAGAATCCTGCTTTCATTCCCAGCCAACAAATTCCATTTCTAATTTCTCTGATGATATGAGACTTCCAGAAGAATAGAAAGACTCATACCCTGAGCCAGCGAACTGTCGCACTCTTCGGTTCCTCCCTTCTCCCTTTGAAGGTGACAATAACCTTTCAGCAGCAGAACTTCTTTCTCAGACATCATTTTCAGTTTAGCTTTCATGCTGGGAAGAACAAGTGGGAAACGCCTTTCCAGCTCCAGCAGCTCTCCCAACCACGTTGCACGCAGGCAGGTGAAAAGTCCCTGCTCTGGAGGCACACTGCTTGCGTGCTCTCTGCTCGCAGGCGCTGTGGCATGAGCTAGAGACAGCTGCCATCTCCTCACATCCCCTAGAATCATGGAATCATTTAGCTTGGAAAAGACCTTTAAGATCATTGAGTCCGACTGTAAAAAATTCATGAAATAATAGCGATACACCTGGCATTCAAAGTGCCTCTTCTGAACTGCCTTCTGCTCGTCTGTTCTGTTTTGGAACTGGAACCACGATACCTGGCGCTGAAAAGCCAGAGTTCCTAATTAGTCAGTGCCAACCAGGCCTCTTTCAGAAGCGTATCGAAATATGTCAGGAGACTTCCTTGGCCCCAAATGTACAACTTTAGGATATATCAGTATAAAATACACATTCAGAGTTTATTGCCTCACCTGCTTAATTAGTATCTTCAGCTACAAACACGTATTTTTGTTGGCATGGTGATTCTCAGGGGTTAAACCAAAGGTAGATTATTTCCTATATGTGCACAAATAAAACTCTTACCATTTTTTTCCCAGATTTTCTTTTTTTCTTGCTTTACAGTTTCCTTTTTTTCCTTTTTCAATCTTGAGAGCTAGATGAATAGGAAAAGTGAATTGCATTGCTTCCAGTTTGCAATGAGAGAGCAATTTCAATTGATTTAAAGGAAGGAACAGTTCAGGTAATGATCACAGAAAGAGGCTGAAATTAGTCAATAAATAAAGTGCAACGTCTCATCCTGCCTCCGCTTTCATTATGTTAGATACACTTTGAGACCAGCTTCTCCAGCGATAATCCGTACGCTGCCCATCCAGAGGCAGCCCGTGTCCTCATGGTATGGGACATTTGACCAGCCTGGCAGAGAATGTCCTGCAATAAGTGCTGTGCTTATAGACAGACCCTCCAGGACTTTATTCTGGAAAAATTGTTCTGTTCACAATGTGAGTTTCACCCTGGAACAATATTAACGACCCTTTGGTGTCGATGCTAGCATCAAATTATGTCTAATTCAGTATTTGTATTCCCATTGACATAGTGTGTGGAACAGATGAGTGAGCTGAGCTGCTCAAGGTGGTGGCAATTATGGGTTAGAATCCAGGACACCCTGTATTCCCTGGGACGCTCTCTCACTGCTGTAGCATGTTCCCTTCCCTGCACTGATGTGAGAAGACACCGTGAGCGTGGAGAAGGGGTGTCGAGAAACATGCTGTCACGTTTGTGAATCACCTCAGGACATATCCACCTTCAGGCACAGTCAGAGCTATAGGAAATCAATATTTAATACAGTTCGTTTAAAATTCACAGACACTGGTGTGTTAGGAAAGGAATAAATTAGCAATCACTATATACTGAACTCACTGTTCTCCAGGATCTTTCACACCACATCCTCTGGAAATGGTAATTTATTACGTCAAGTATGTGAAGGAGAAGGAGAAAGAGGTGGGAGCTGGAGTCTTAAAGATTTTTAAATTTTTTATTTAATTTATTTGAATGATATGGACCTTTTCCTGCACGTAACACATTGTGCCACAAGCTTTGCAGGTGGATCTGTGCCACGTCGGTGCGGCCAGACAAATCCAAGCTGGTTCAGGTGAGATGCTGGATGCTGCGATGTGACAGCGCGCGGCTGTACCGTCACGGTGCGGCGCGCGGGGTGCAGAGCTGTGCTGCAGCATGCTTGGTCAGCCCGCGGCGAGGAAGGACGTTGAGGTGCTGGAGCGGGTTCAGAGAAGAGCAACGGAACTAGTGAAGGGTTTAGAGAACTTGTCCTATGGGGAGCGGCTGAGGGAGCTGGGACTGGTCAGTCTGGAGAAGAGGAGGCTCAGGGGGGACCTTCTTACTCTCTACAATTACCTGAAAGGGAGTTGTAGGGAGGTGAGGGTTGGTCTCTTCTCCCACGTTAGGAATGACAGGATGAGAGGGAATGGACTCAAGTTGCACCAGGGGAAATTTAGGTTGGATATCAGGAGAAATTTCTTTCCAGAGAGGGTTGTGAAGTATTGGAACGGGCTGCCCAGGGAGGTGGTGGAGTCCCCATCCCTGGAGGTGTTTAAAAACTGTGTGGATTTGGTGTTCAGGAACATGGTTTAGGGACCCTGACAGTGCAGGGTGAACGGCTGGACTCGATGATCTTGAAGGTCTCTTCCAACCAGATGATTCTGTGATTCTATGATAATGTATGGATAGGGCTTCTGTGTGGGAGCTGGCTCGTGTTGGCCAGCTCGATGAGTGGGCAAAGGGGTGTGGGGCACACTGAGCTCTCCTGTGCCAACCACCCTTTGTGTCAGTGGAGAGATGCAAGCTCTTCCAGGGCATGCTTGGTTCCTCCTTGAGCAGACCTCTAAGCTCACTTAGATGAATCCTGCCTGTTTCTTTCTCCTGGGCATGAAAGGAGTTGAGTGGCAGCCAAGGACATCTGCCCTGTAAATACTGGATGCAAGTGACTGGAGCCCCACTAGCGCGAGACACAGAGGTAGGGCGGTTGGATTCCCAGCATCCCTGAGATGGAGGGGTGGCCTTGGCTGTGTGTCCACATGGACCTGGAGCATGGCTGGACACAGTGCCCAAAGACAGGTTGTAGGAGACTGAAACACATTTTGCAAGGGAAAGAATGAGACTTGACTTTATTTTTAGAGGTAGATGATATTTTTAGATTAACTTTTTTTCCCCTGGAAGACTCATCTTTAGGTTGAGCAAAGCATTTTAAATAATACTGTCAACTAAAAAGTCAATGGATCATCTGGTTAAAAAAATCCTCAAGAATGACATAAAAAGATTGAAGAAGTTACAGTATTTTCTGTTGACATTTGCAAAACAGGAAGCTTCAATTTTTCTATTTCTGTTCAAAATAGACTCTGAGTTTGTAAAAAAAGAAAAAAGTATTGAAAAGCTGAAACTCCAAATGAAGCATTTCATTTTGGACCGTGTGAAATTGAATGCTTCTCTTTTGTGTTTTCATGCTGTGGTTTTTTTTTTTCTTTTCTGTACTAGATATCTCAGAAACTTCTGAAAATAGTTTCCATTGTAAATTGTGTCCCCCTGCCCACAACCAGACAATTTTAGGTCTGATTTTCTTGTGGAAAAAAAAACCCAACCCGAAACAAACCAGGTGTTAATCCAGCTTTGTCTGCTAAAAAAATCTTGACCCCAGAGGTTCTTCAAAATGTGTTGCAAATTGAACAATCCCTGTACAAGAATAGCTCTTTTCATTGAAGGAGCTGTCAACAAAACAGGTAGGGGTTGTGCAGATATGCATTCCTGCTCCTGAGCCCCCTTTTTTCCCCACCCTCCCCATTCTCCTGGAAGCCCTGTATCAAGTACAAGCTGTCACGACTGAGCAGTTTCCTCTCTGGGCTCTAGGAGCCCTATTAGAGCCGTGGGAGGGCGCAGCCTGGGGATGAGCAACGGGCAAATTGCAGCTCTGGGGAGCCATTCGGTGTAGGGTGGAGGGGACTTGTCATCCCCATGGCAATGGGTATCTCAAAGAGTGACAGCCTCTGCGGAACAGGGTCTCTCTGGTGGGGCAGGGGTCCAAGGTGTGCAGTCGTAACCCCGGGGGACCGCGCCGCAATGAGCTTTGCTGTCCAGTAGTGCTGCCTGCTTTCTTGGGGTTGGTTGTCGTAGATTCAAACTCTTTGGCCAGGGATCAAAGTGGTTCATCTAGTATAGGGGGATGTTACTCCAGCTGCGGTGCTCCTAGACGTAAATTACAACAGTATTAAGCAACGGGAAGGCTGAGCTACAATTTATTTACTGTATGCTTGCAGCTAATTTTGCCTTAGTTTTCTGCAGAGCACTGTCGTCTCTCCTGAGAAGACTTGGCCCCATTTCTGTTATCTCTCAGATGAATTATTGGAACTATTTGGACATTTTAGTTCAAATACAGTAACGTTAATGTTGTTTTCAACCCTACCAGTGGTCAGATAACAGCCACTCTTTAGCTCAGCCAAGGCATGTATCTTTTGCTTGCCAAATGTGTTACTCGCAAATCTGTTCTTTTCTCATTCCTCCACCTGTGATGTTGCTGGTGATGGAAGGAAACTTTTTTGACTCTTGTGTCTCACTGGTTATTATCGACTTGGCAACGCAGGCAAGTCAATCTCAAGAACGGATAAATAGTTCCACAGTATGTGAGGTACAAGTGGTCCGATATACTGGTTTCTAAAAAACTTGCTGGTTGCTCTCCTTAAGGACGATAAGGATTGGGATGACCTGAGCAAACTGGGCACTAACTAAGCCAGGCTCTCACGTGTTTGAGAACAGCTCCTTTTCGCTTGTACTGAGTCCTACATGAATAGCATTGTTTGGAGGCTGGTCTGAAGAAAGTTTTGCCCAAAAAACCCTCTGAAAGGTCACTTTTTAAACTATTTACCTTAAAGTCCTTACGTGGAACAAATATAACTTTATGGAAAGTACAAGGAAGACATCTGGCCAGCTCTCAGGCTCCATGGGGAAGATGGCAAGACATTCATTCTTCTGCTTCCTCCAGTCCTGCTCAGTAGTGCTGTGATCCTGGGTTAGGGGAGGCTGGAGATGTCTTCAGAGTAGTGGTTCCTAAACCACAGTCCTCTGATGAGTAGTTTGAGAAATGGTTGCAAGTGGTTCACAGAACCACGTTGAATTTTTCACAAACAAAGGCATGCCGAAGGGGATGCCCAGCAGTCCGCAAGACCATGTTGAGGGCCAACATGGCCTGAAAAATTGCAAAGCACTCTTCTAGAGCTCTCTTGAAGAGCCCTTCCTGATTTAGGTTTTGTTTGTCTCTGGAAATAAATATGCAGCATGCTTACTGACACATGGTTTCTTAAAAAGTTGATGAACTCTCCGGTGGTGCTCATGGTACTCCAGGATTCACAAACAAGCCAGAACTGCCGAACGGGTGTGCATGTGTGGGTACCAAACCAGGCAGGCCCTGCAGGCATAGTAGCACTGCTAGTATTGCCATCCTGCCTTTGCCCACATAATTTCTTCACACCATTTTCATTGTGAGAAGAGGAAAACTGGCAGCACACCCACTCTCCCACCTGAAGAAGCTGCTCATTCTCTCTAGCGGTTCTGCGAGGTGATAAGCCCATTGGTTTTCTCGTGTTTCCTTGATGTCAGCCCAGCACCCGGGGTGTGCAGCTGCCTGCTGCGTGGGAAATGACACGTGCTGAGGGACGTGGTGAAAGAGGGCACAGGCATTTGGGTACAAAGAGCAAATCAGGGAGCAGGACCGTGTTGTTGGCTGGATAGAAGGTGCATTTTATGCTTGTCCCAATGCCATACTAGCCATACTGGTGACGTTGTATTTTATCTTTCTTCACCCCACAGCAGTTGAGAATAACGTTCAAAAAATTTGTCTTAAGGCCCTCAGGTGCAAGCTTTTGACTTTGAGTTAATTTGCAACCCATTGACTCAAGATGGTTAATAACACATTTGTAAAGGTTAGTTTGAGCACCGTCCTGCCCTGACTTTTGTTCCAGGCAGGGAACGTTCCTGCCTCTCTAGGGCAGAGCCCATGTGTTTATATTCTGCTATTAATGCACAGGGAGTGACCAGGATTGCGAGTTAATTGGCAGCCAATTAACTGCAGGTTAGAAAAAGACCAAGCAGAGAAAAAAGTCTTTACTGTGTGGTGGGGCCTTTTGCTGGCTGACTTCAGTATTTCATAGAGGCTCTTTTGGTAGAGACAAAATAACACGGGTGATGGAGCCTCTGTGCTGCAAAACACCACGTGCTCCTGATGAGCCCAGCTCTCTCCACCAGTAAATCATGCTGCTTTACCAGTGCCACCCAGCTCCAAGATTGCTTTTCAATGTTGAGCTTATACCACACCATGACAAACTCAGTGAACAGACAGAAACTGTGAATTTTCCTACCAGCTGAAAATTAGGGTTGAGTGAATTAACCCTGTGATGATGGAAGCACAAGAGAGCAGAGGAGAGCCTGTGACATGAGACTGGTGGGAGTGAGCTGGAGAGCTGGTTTCAGCTCTTCTGGTTAGGAGAGAGTCCCAGACGCAGGTCACAGCGCGCGTGGATGCTGACGATGAATCGGTCGTCTCCGCCCTACAGTCAGCGCAGAGCTCTGCTCCTGCGTCAGGGGCCCGAGGCAGCTCGGCCCAAATCCGCTGCCTTCGATCAGACATAGCTTGAAATTCCCTGGCAGCGGGGAGAGCTGCGGTCAGCCTCACACAGACGGCCGCTGGGGTTACCGTGCCCGTCACTTGGCACAGAGGCCTCGGCGGAGCCCTGCTGGCACCTTAGCCAGGGCACAGCACCTCAGCTCTGCCTGCTGTGCTGCTACAGCGTGAACCCAGAAAAGCTTTGGGTGGGGACAGGTCAAGCTCAAGCCTTCACCTCTGTGGTTTCCTTCCTTTAGTTATCTTCCAGTTTTTGCTTACAGTTCATGCCAGGGCTGAGTGCCGTCCCCACCACACCAGAGCCAGCTCCTTCTTCCAGACTGGTAGAGGCAAGAGAGGCAGGAACAGCCAAACTGTGAGACAGGAACAAAGTCAGAGCATGGCCTCAGTCCCAGCATAAGGTCTAGATCCGGCCCAGAACCAGCTTTGGGAGCAAACTGGGGAACAGGCGTAATGGTCCTGTGGTGACTGTGGGAGCTGTGGGAGCCAGGGCAGGCTCAGCGTGCTCCTTGCTGCCCGCAGCAGTTCCCTCCCTGCAGAAGGGCCGGCCTGCTAAGGACCACTTGTCATCTCCAGGATCCAACTATTAAATTCAACACTGTTTTTCTGCAGAAAACTGTTCATGTGTCTCTAAACTTCTATTTCCAAGTCATTAACTGGACCGATATACAACAATTATCTTTAACCTTAATCTCTTTGCTGGTCTGTCTATAATTTTCTTTCTATTACACTCACTTCAGCTCCTGCTGGGTGGATTGAAATATGCAAACCATAGTAGTGTCTGGGTAGTGGAGCCACTAACACAAGAGGCTGTGGTTTCACTCGGAAGAATTAAACTCAATCCCTGTTCGGATATGTCCCCCCGCTGCTTGCGTGTTCAGCGCGTGTTCGCCCCCGTGCTGTGCTGCACATGCGGCCCTGGCCACCACAGACCAGCTGGTGGAATAATCCTCTTGGGTTTATGTTTGGGTTTTGCATATTTTGGTTTAGCTGCCTGGTGCAGCTGATGGACCAGCCCATGAGGTATCTGCCTGTGGGGTGGAGATGGGCAGGGGGCAAGGCAGGACTGCCAGCTGCTGAACATCGGGTGCCGTGAAAGCGTCACCTCCAGATGTCATCACAATTTGACTGCAAGGCCACACAGCTGAGACCAGGAGATAGAGACCCACAGCCTTTCCAGCACCTGGCTCCTCTCTTAAAACTCTTAGCAAGAAGAGGCAAGAGTGAGTCTGGCTGTTTCTAGGTGGGGAAGATCAGCTCAGCTCCATAAATACACTGTAGGGCAGACCCCAGGGTGCAGAGGAACTCCTACGGTTACAGGACAGGCTTTGCACAAAAAACCCAAATAGACTAGAAATGAGGTGGTGGCTGTGGAACAGCCACTCAACCAAAGCAGCAGAGATTAGGAAATATATATAATTTAAAAATGAGTTTTGGTAGACTCGTAAAACGGTGTTAATAGTTCTCAGGTTGCAGTCGACAGGAATGTCCTTTCCAGTCCGACATTAATCATATTTTGTACTACTCCCCTGAGACAGATGGTCCCGAGAACAGGTGGTTAGTTATTATTTTTTATTGTGCTAGAATAATGTCATAGTCTTGAAAACTCTAGGCTGTGAGCCAAGGAGAAGTCACAAAGGTCTGGACACATCCCACCTAACTTAATGCTCGTAACTGAAGCACCTGAGTGAGAAGCCTGGTAAAACCAGGGAGCAGCAAATCACTGTACAGCCCGGGGACAGGGTGGCCGGGTCCGTCTGGGCTGAGATCCATCTGCAAGGACCTCACTCTGCTGCCTACGGACAGAGCTCAGACACCACATCTAGACACGTTCCTAATTTAAACACTTCTGTTAAGGGTCTAATACCCTGTGGGGTGCATCGGGATGAAAATATCCTGCATCCTTAGGTGGAGTGTCCGTGTGGTGGTTTCTTTGTGCTCTGTTTTCCTCCAGCACTCATGGTTACACGTTGGCTTCAAAGCAGCTGTGATGTAGAGCACATTTAATTTACTCCAGCTTTTGGTCTGCTGACTGGTGTTCAAAGCTGTTCCCACTTGCCATGTTAATGCCTTCAGAAGTTTTTCAAAGGTGAATGTGCTCAATCTGTTGCTGCAGCCTAATTTACATATGTTTGCATCGCGTAAGTATTTTGCTTTGGATGTTTTAACCCACCCCCTCATTACTGGAACTGACGGTGACTTGACTGTATCAAGCTTTTTATGCAGAGGTGTTTACCCATGAAAATGGCAGGTTGTGGTGCACGGAGAGCGTTCGGAGACAGGATCAGCACGAGGCTTTGGAAAATTGTGAGTGTTCAGAGGTTTGCAGGGAACCCATCGGGGCTGCACCGTTGTTTTTCCTGCCCAAGGCAGGAGTGACTGTGCGGAACCGTTATGTGTTTGTCTAGTCTGTGCGTGCTGTGGCGGTGGGGGCTCTAACCATGGCCCCAGGCAATCTACTCCAGTGCTTACTGGTAAAATTGTTTAATGCTTTCCTAACATTTAACCTAATATTTCCAGCTGCAACTTTTTGTCCTGTTTACTGGCCGCATAGTACAGCTTGTTCCTGTCCTCTCTGCAGCAGCTCGCTATACATTTGCAGTCTGGTGTCATCTCTGCCCTTCTTTCTTTATTATGCTAAAGAATCTCATTCCTTTTTTTGTCATAGGCTGGTTGTAGGGTCCTGATAATTAATGCAGTTCTCTTCTGGATCCTCCAGCCAGTCCACAGCTTTCATGAGAGCAGAGCCCAGTGCCACACCTGGGGCTCTACCTCAGACCTACTCGGTGCTGATGCAGCAGGGGGACAGACTGGGTTTCTCTTTGCCTTGTTCTGCTGGTGGTGCCTCCCAGGAGGGTTTTTGCCTTTGGTACAACAGCATCGCATTCCTCATTTATGTTCCCCTAGGGATGCACTAAACCATTCAGGTTGTTCTGTGCAGAACTTCTGCCTGACAAATTTTATCTAGCACATATTTATGCAGTTGATGTTCCAGTGTAAGCACAAAAAATACCTTGGACAACTTCTTATTGAATGTCATCCTGATTTTTTGAAGTTAATTTCTCCAGTTTTTCAAAAACATCCTTCTAGAGTGCCTATATTCCCCTGAAAATATCAGAAATGCTCTTCTGCTTCAGACTGAGGGTCACTCCAGCCCAGTGTCCTGCCTCTAAAAGCAGCTGCACACTGGAGAGGTGTGAGAACAGGAAAAATGTATGCGAAACTCTCTGTAGGTGCCTTCCCAGCCTCTGGCTGCTGGAATGTCTCCTGAGCCTGCTGTGGTTTGTAACTACACCTTTGGCAAGAAGCTTCGGAGGGATGTTACCTGTTGTATGAAGAACCATCTCCTTTGGTTTCTCAACTTGCTCTCAGTTTCACAAGCCTCTTTGCTCAGTCCCCTGGTTATGTCACAAATACGAAATATGGTGCCCAGCATGGACCCACATGGAAACACAGTCAATGCATTCTTTCAATTTGATGGTTAGTCATCGAAAACTGTATCTGAAGTATGAGTATAATCATGTTTTCACCCCTCTACCTTGCTTTGTTCTACATCACTTTCTATAGCTTGCTTATGACATCTAGCAAGGCATTTCAGAAATTAATTCTGGGAAAACGTTCTCATCCAAGGTTTTGCAGCACCAAAGACATGCTATATGGAAGGGACATGATCCCCAGGGGTCAAATAATAGAGCAAAATGTCCGTGTCAGGATATGGGTTTTCTTCTTCAGTTCGTTGCAGGGCCAAATTCACTGTTAGTGTAAAATGCTTTGAAGTCAATGGGGTTACAGCAGCAGAGAATCTAGAAATAGAAGTGAGAAATGGTATTTCATGAGTAATTTCCAAAGTGCTTGGGCTGTAACTTTAAAAAGAAATAATGATCTTATTAGCTTATGATGCAAAAGTTGAAATGCTGCTGCTTCTTTTTTTTTTTTCCTTGTACTATGTTCCAAATTAGTTAATGTCCCATAAAAGAAAACCATTAATGGAATCACAAAAGCTCCTGAAATCTGGACTGGACATTTCTTCCAAAGTCCCTGGCAATAATTACCTTGTTACAACTCCAAATCAGTAGAAGAATCATGAGATATTATGAAAAGGAGCTTAAGTCTATGGACCTCCAATCCCTTCAGATACCATCAGTTCAAACTTTTTATTTGAACACACACATAAAGAGTCAAAAGAAAAAAAAACAGCATTTGTCGCAGGTGAACTGTCACAGAACTAAGTTTGGAGTCCCAGCTTTGTTCAGAGGAGAGCTTCCCTGCCAGCCACTGGTTCATAAAAATGTTGGCTCTAAATGAGTTCAACAGAACAAATGATTTAGAAGGGGAAGTATTGGCCAATTGATCATAGTACTCAGAATGCACGATCGCATTTGCTGCCAGTGAGCCCTCAGCAGGGTAACGTTTAAGCTGATAGTAATTTAAATTGTATTTCAGACTGAGACAGCTTCTTCCTCCAGTTCGCTGAATGACTGATGGTGCTGGGCGCTGGGCAGACAGAGAATTTGCAGCTGTGCATGGGCTTTCCTGGGCCTTCTATGTCTATGAAGTTGTGGTTGCACGGTCACAACATGCAGCAGCATCTTCCTGTGCCTCCTCTACTTGCTTTATCTCTCCCTGTGCTGTAGTGCAGCAGATCCTCAGTTGGATCTCTGGTTGAAAGTTAGGTCTGTGCCCGGCATTGGCTCACAGCACAGCCCCAAGCATTTGCTCTGGTGTGAGTGAAGGTGCATGGAGGTTGACACATGGTTTCCCTCTGACCTCTTGTTGGGTCTTGGCTCTGGCTATCTGGTGTGATTTTTGAGGAGCTGCCATAATTCAGGGTGTCTGATCGTTGATGTGATGTCCACACACTTTGCTTGGGGCTTCATGGCAGCTCCGAAGCGGCCCGTAAGCCACCTCTTCCCTAAAACCATGGCTTGGCGGAGCTCTGAGATTTTCTTGCACTACAACTGCTGGAAGCTTGTCCAATATCTTCCACTAAGAGGTGGACCCTTAACTTTTTGGCCTTACCAAGAAGACTGAAAGCAAATATTGTTGGCTTGGTCCAAATGTGGAAAAGGAGAAGCCACCTTCTTGTGACAGACTGTCAGCCACCTTCTACATGCTGAGGGCATCATCCTCTAGATGAGTACCCATCATGGGCTCTATGACAACCAAAATAACATGCTAGACATCCGATGTGAATGGTCTCAGTTCACCCAGGAGATGAAGTGGGGATGTTGATTGCAACAACACTCGTTAAACAGAGACAAAACAAATGTTTCCTTCAAGGAGTGACCCCCACCTGCTCCCCAAGTGCTTGTGCTTTCCAGGAGACTCCCCAAATCCTCTTCACCAGCACAGGGCTTGCAGCAGCCATAGATGCACCAGCTGCTGTGGGAAGTTTTGCTTTTCCAGCTGATTTGCTGTTAAGGATTTGAAGTCTGGGAGGTTGTTTTCAACAATTTATCCATTATAAAGCAATACCAGAGGGTGGGGAGGGAGGGGTGTAAACAAACGAATAATTGAAAAGCTGCTTGTGGCCTGGAGCAGCCATTTTTAATTGGTCGTTCAGCTCTGGTTGGTTTAGTGGTTTACTTAGCGACTGTGGCAGAAGCAAAATAAACAAGCTGGGGTAGAGAAAATAAAGACTGTGAGCTGTTGGAGAGGAACCATTCCCTGTATCTCAGACCAGCCAGAGGTGTAATTTTAAGGGAGTTCTTTTTCATTTCCACTGTGCCCACAGGCCCTAGAGTCAGGGCTTTTTGTTTAGGAGGGGACGCGCTCGTATCTGCCACCAAACCACCTTGTTTCTGGTGCTGCTCTTTGCAGCAAGAGAGCAGCTCCGAGGCCAGCGTGGTTTCAGGATGAATGACGTGGATGTTGGCAGTGCAGCTGGTCTTCCTTTCCTTCCACCCCTGCCTGCATGCTCTTCTACAGCCCGTGCCCTCAGCGCTCGCTTACAGGAGTGGTTTGGAGTAGGGGTAGATGTGTCTCTAGCAAGGCACCCTAACAACAAAGTGGCATCGGAAGAATGTAGTGTTCTCCCACGGGGTCTCTCCAAAGCTTCATCTCAGGCAGTAGTGATGTGGCAGGAAACATCTGGAAGCAATCGTAAAATAATTCTCCTCATAAAGAGGAACTAGATGAGATCAAGATACTCTTCTCTCCTGAGATCTCATCTTCCATGGGAACAGGTCTGCTTCTCTGTGCCGGCATGGCTGTGTAAAATAAGGATGATCCTAACCTTGTGAAGAGCAGCTGCTACTCTTTCAAACCTCCCCCTACACAACATGCAAAATTTCTCGTGAAACATTTGCTTGGAATATTCCCAAGGTTCAGATTGATTCTGGATTTTCCTTGCAATACATTAGGCAAACTGCTTTCTTATTAATTAGTTGGGCATCCTCTCACTCCAAGCACACCATTTTTCACAGGGTACATTTATTTCAAAGTGATCGTGGTGGAGTTCAACTTCATAGAATCATAGAATAGAATCATAGAATCGTTTAGGTTGGAAAAGACCGTTAAGATCAAGTCCAGCCATTAACCCAGCACTGCCAAGTCTACCACCAAACCATGTCCCTAAGCGCCACATGTACACATCTTCTAAGTATCTCCAGGAGTGGTGACTCAGCCACTTCCCTGGGCAGCCTGTTCTAATGCTCGACAACCCTTTCAGTGAAGAAATTTTTCCTAATATCCAATCTAAACCTCTCCTGGTGCAACTTGAGGCTATTTCCTCTTGTCCTATAGCTTGCTACTTGGGAGAAGAGACCAACACCCACCTCGCTACAACCTCTTTTCAGGTAGTTGCAGAGAGCCATAAGGTTCAAGACGGCCTCCAACCATCACATCACCCAACTTCATGTAGCTCTAAGATCCTGTGCAGGCTGTAGCAGCTCTCTGCTGGTTCGTGGTCACTTGTTGCACCAGGGCAATATGATCCAGAAGGTGAGTCCTTCAAATAAAGATACAGCTGAAGTGTATCTGTTTCAGCCAGAACTGGAGGAGAGTGAGGGCATACAGAGAACAGAGGCATCACGGAAATGAAGAGACCAAATCCAAAGAATATTTTGTTGAGCAATGTTGAGCATAAGAACAGAGAACAAAGGAACACAGCAAAAAGGAAGAAGCCGTGACAAGTTTCACCAGAAGCAGTGAGTTAAATATAGCCCTTGGATTTTCTCATTATTAGAATTGGTAGCTGAGCTCAAGACAATCAAATCTCATGCTTCAATACATAAACTGCTGCAGGCATCTGGAATGAAACCCCGCTCCCTCCTTCGTGGCACCATACAATTAATCAGAAATGTTAGTAACGAGAAAGCAATTTCCAATATCTAAATTCAGGAGCCTGGCTTTGGTTCCCAGTCCATCACTGACCCTGTCTGGCCACAGGCAAGTCTTTCCCCTGCTGGATGCTTGCATTTCCCACTCTTATGAAAGGAGACAGTGCTATCCACTTGTCTGGAAAAAAAGCATCGGGGCTGAGGGTTGGCAAGAACCAGTGCTCATTAGTAAGGGATTATAAGGAGTTAGGATTTGCTTCCTCGGAAGCCTGTCAGACATTGCTGGGCCTTGGAGCAGTGGAGGGCCCTGGCATTATGAGATCTGAATTCCCCTTCTTGTGTGGAAGGAAGTATTCACCTGGAGCAGCTGCTTCTCCACAGCTCTGCCCTAATCTTTGTGCCCGTAATCAAATCCGTTCGAACAAATGAGTTTTAAATTGAAAAAAGGGAGGTAAACCCATGCTGAATAAATTGTATCGGTTTAGTGAAGGGATAATTGCATTCTTCATCTGTCAGGAGAAGCTGACATTGTGATTTACAGTCACTAACTCCAGTTTCGCCCCGTAATGGGTGCAGCGATGTACAGTTCACCACGCTTGGCTTCTCCGTGGCTTTCTCTAGCTGCCTGCGGTTCCTCCCCCGAGTTAGGAATTGGCCTGATGTGATTGTGTCATTAGTCCAGAACACAGGCTGGAGACAGCAATTTGCTTCTCATTAGGAGTGAAACTTCAAATTGTTTCCCACTGTTTGCCCTAAGAGATGTCAGGTGACATTACTGTATTTCTGAAGGAAATTAATACAATCAGCAGAGCCTGGAAGGCTCAGGGCAAGGGTATTGGTAGGGGAGAGCGTCTCTGCAGCTTGCTGGTTTGAAGGTGACTTGCTGCGATAAATGGCTGTTAGTTATTTCCATCTGATGGCGGCTCTGGGGAGCCAGATGGAGAGAGCAGTGGCCCTGTCGTAGCTCCTGATGAGCTGAATCAGAGAGGCAGCCCCCACGCTAGGCCGCGTTAAGAGGCACAGCAGAAAGAACGAGGGATGATTAACCCTGGAGAGCAAACTCCTCTTCCACGCCTGCCAGCTCCCACGTGCCCTGGCAGTGCTTGGGCAGGGGTCTGGGGGAGTCACTGCCCACCAGTGCTGTGCTGGGAGCTGAGCTCTCCCAACCATTGCCTGTAAGCGCAGGGTGCTGAGTGCATGGGGCACTACTGAGCAGGCGTGCGGCAGCGGAGATCCAGGACTCACTGGAGTCAATGGGAATCCTTCATTCTGGAAAGCTGGAGAGGGACTTTTCACAAGGGTATATAGTGATAAAACATGGGGCAATGGCTTTGCACTGAAAGAAGGGAGGTTTAGATTAGATAGAAGGAAGAAATTCTTCCCTCTGAGGGTGCTGAGGCACTAGACCAGGTTGCCCAGAGAAGCTGTGGCTGCCCCATCCCTGGAAGTGTTCAAGGCCAGGTTGGATGAGGCTTTGAGCAACCTGGTGTAGTGGAGGGTGTCCCTGGCCATGGCAGGGGAGTTGGAACTGGATGATCTTTGAGGTCCCTTCCAACCCAAACCATTCCATGATTCTATGACTCTAAGGTTAGCGAGAGAAGAACTGCAACAGGCTGAGGGTCCTTCAGTCCGTGTGCTTACTGGGAGTTTGGTTGCAGGATTCCCAGTTGCCCTCCTGCGGAAATGAATGAGGCAACTCAGAAATGGGCAGAGAGAGGAATTCATGGCCTGACAGAAAGGCATGCGGAAGGAAATGGAGTTCTGTAGAATCTTTCTCAACAGGTGGGTGAATTCATTACAGAAGATCTTCTGAGAGCAATTGTAAGTGGCTAATAGAGTTTGAATGAAACTGATAGCCCTGCTCTGGAGTGCGTGGGAGTAACAGTCTCATTATCTTTCGCAGGGCATCCCTTACATTCAAAGGGTGATACACTGAGTACAGAGGGGTGGAGGAGTCACTGATTGAAGTGAGACAGGAAAGACTAACAGGAGAAACTTTGCAGAGTATAATTGCAAGGAAAATAACTTCACTGGGAGAGCAATTACACTGTGTGTTAGTCTAACAGAGAAAAGGCAGGAACTGTATTGCTCCACATTGGGCTTGGAGCTCTGGAGAACAGGCCTCGTGAATTAATCTTGCAGCAGTTGGTGCAAGGACTGTCTTTCCTGCCATTCCTACTGAGCGGGCTGCAGAGAAAGCCCTTCTGGCCGTCAGCCTAGTGAGATGCAGCCCTGATCAGAAGCACGTTAATTGAGTTCATTTACAAAATGCATTCCATTGTTGCATTGCCCAGGCATGGAATCCACCATAGTAATTACGACAGGGTGTCAAGGGTGGGTGCAGTTGAACGCTGGCCATGCTCGGGGTCAGCAGGGGCTGGTTCACCATGGGCACACTTAATGATAACGTCATCAAGGCAAAGCAGACTTCTGGTCTTCTCAGGGCGCTTTGTCTTTGGAGCAGCCTCTGTCCACCAGGATGATTCCGGACCCCAAGGGCTTTAACTGCACCATGAGGGAGAGAATAGGTGCACAGGCTTCCTAAATCAGGTCTTCCCAGCCTGTTCCCGCTTTCCTACACCCTTCTGCGGCACCAAGGTTGAGGTTTGCCTTTGTCACAAGGGCATTTCCCCAGAGCTGAGAAGCAAAGATCCTCTGTCTCCTCTTGCTTTCCCCCAAGACTTTCCTGACTTTGGTTATTGCCCATATTGCTGTTTCTGTGGGCAGCTCTCCATTTTAGATCGGTACCCCTTGGAGCTCAGACAGCACCGGGCAGGTGTGTACGTGCCACTCTGCTGGCTCTCACCTGCTTACAGATGCCCTTCCTCAGGTGTTGTGCCACAGAGGGGGACGTGTACTGATGCGGAGAAGCCTCTAAATTACCCATCTGATATATGGGCCTCTTCAATACTCCTGTCAGCTTCAGCTTAGAGCAGTTGCTAGACTGCTTCACCCTGGACAAGGTCAGAAAACCAAGGAGCTGTGACCAGCTTTTGGGCATCTGTCTCCAAGATTTAGTGGGCGAAATATGACAGAGACTGGTGCATCACTGGACAGCGGGAAGTGGCAGTACCTCGGAGTATGTGTGTGGCCAGGAACAGATTAGCTTTGTCTAACCTGAGCTGATCTTTGATCTGAGGTCCTCCTTGAGGTCTGATGACTTTGATAAAATCCCCTGGAGCAACAAAGCCTGGGAACTCCTTAGACCTCTGAGCACGAAATGTCGGTCCCACTGTTAGTGTCTGCAGTGGCCACGCATCCCATTGCCATATGGATTTTAACAGGTACCAGGATGATAAATAAAACCACAGGGATAATTATAATGCTTTTTATGAAGGGTTTGATTTTCTCCAGTGAGACCAGGCTTTTAGGTAAAAGTATTATCTTTTATTAGATCAAATACAGTTGGAAAAAGCAGAGAAGCTTTCAGGCACACTTGCCATTATTCAGGTCTGGAATAGAAGCATCAGATTTGAAAGCTAAATACAAGCTGAGGATGATTGTTCAGAGTTTAATTAGAGATGTATCAGCTGGTTCCTCTCTGGAAGAAAAGGTAGGTGGTACGTATGCAGCAGAGCAGATGTTAGTTGTAGGGAGAGAAGAGATAGCATGCTTATCTCCTGGGAGAAAAATGGGGATAGCTCACTTCTAGCCCGTGTAGCACAGACATGCTGTTGGTGGCGACTGGCTTGCTGCAGATCAGTGCCTCCGTTCCATCCATGTTTAGTCAGATTTCCTGCTGCTGGTAGGGGCTGGAAACTTGATTTCCTGTTCTTCAAAATCTTTGGAGAAAGGGGAAGCCCAATTTCTGCACTGTGTATCACCGGGCAATTCACACGCTGGTGTCCTGTTTTATTTCATGCTGCTGCTTCGCAGGAAACAATTTCATCGCTATCTTCATGCTGCCTTAAATACTGTTTTATCCGTGCACAGTTTTACAACTTCGCCTCTTCGTTTATCAGCTTGCCAGTGAAGACAATACCCTTCCCACTGCCTGTGTTTCAGCAGTGCTTATTTTGGGATATGTACTGCAGAACTGAGCAGGAACTGATGGACTGCCTCTAGAAAGAGTGACATATCCTTGATTCCTCCAAAACGTTTCATAAGAATTCTCAAATTTTCTGTTCAAACTACCGCACCGTGGTTGTTGTTAATATTCCTCAGTAAGAAAAAAAGAGATTTATTTGTCTTTGACACTTTATGATTTATAAGGGAAGCTTTTCTTCATAGGGAGAAGAGGTGCTTTACACACAAATCACCAAAAATCCAGTTTCAATTTAAAAAAAAAAAAAAGTTTGAGTCTGAACTCTTCAGCAAGACGTGCGAGGTTTGTGTTCAGACGTGCTGCTGCACTCTTGATGGTTGGGCGATACGTTTCCCCAGGCTCTCACCTCTGAGACAAGCATTGCTTTGGGCACGTTTCCAATCCCTTTCCTTCCAATTACCAGCTCAAATCCACTGACTCCCATGAGCAATAATGAGGGAAGAACCCCCGTGCGTTTGAAGCAAGGCTCTCACTTCTGAAAGAATTTTTGTTTGACTAAAGTCCAACATTTACTGGCCATTAGCTATTCACTTCAGATTAGGCTTGCTTTCTTATTTTTTGCACAAAGCTTCTGGATCTGCTGTGAAAAATCAAAGAATTCTGATGTATTTTTTTAGCACAATTTAGTATCTTGTGCTAAATTAAAAGTGACTCCTAGGTTACTGGCTTCCCTCCTGCCTGGCACATAACATGAGTAGCGTGTATTTTGCTAATGTTTTCTTATTCATCATTTTATCCCTGATTTTTAGCAAGCTGCCTCACCTTTTGTTCTGTGATTTCTCTTCCATTGCCTCTTGAGTGGATAATCTACCTCCTTGGGAGCTGAGCTCTCTAATGAATTCTTCTCTGCGTTACCTCTTGATCTGCCCTGAACCCAAAATCTGATTCTGGGTTTATCCCTGGATGACAAAGTACAACTCTACTTCACCAGCTCTTCATCAGGGCAGGTTCTGGGGAAAATGTCTCATTATTACTTTGCATTTTGTACTCATTCTTTCATTACCTTAAGAGCACTTTCCCCAGCTTGACATCCTTTCACATGTACTTCCAGACTATTTCTGGTATTTAACTTCATCTCTGATCATAAAGGCTTTTTTCTTCTTCTCCATATTTTTTTTTTCCCTCCCAAACTTGCACTAAGCTGTAGCTTGACTGTGAGTCTTCTGGGTCAGACACCAGCATGCAGCTAACGCTTGCATCGAGTCCCCACTTGAGGAGCTGAGGGGGAATGCCAGATGTCCACTACTGGGCTGCCTTCCAGCTCTTTGGCATTTCAGTACTGTCATATGGTTCTTACCCATCCTTGTGTGGTCTTGCCTCTCCCTTTGAAATCGATTCTGCTGCCTGCTCCAGTGTTGTCTCTAGTTCTGCCATAGAATGAAGTGCTAAAAATTGAGTGTGATCAGACAGGACTGTGTGTCCTGATGTCTCTTCAGAGTAGTAGCACTTTGGGAACATCTGCCATCTTATGCTCACATCCATCTTGTATATTCCAGGCTGACATTATCCATGGAGCCAACCAAAACATGAAGCCAAACAAAGCTGATACACACTGACTCTACCCAGCAAGCTGGGTCCGTGCCAGCGCTGTGCCAAGACAGCAGTGCCAGGGCTGAGTGCAGGTCAGCGAGCGCGCTGAGCTGTGTGTGCTTCTCTCCTGGTTCAGTAAAAGACGGACTGGGTTGCTTTGGTGAAGTCTCAAGGTGACAGATATATCAGGATAAAATCATTAAGATGGGGAACATGGTGCAGTTTGCTGTCAGCTCATCAATTAGTTCATCCAACCCATATGGTCGCAGTATAAAAAGTACCAAGCACGCGTGCAGAAACTCACATTCAAGAAGAGTTAAGCGGGGCTGAATTACAGACAAAAAAAAAAAAAAATTAAAAAAAGTAACTGGTAGTCTGGCTTGCTTCATGCTTAAATTTCAGTCTTTTCTCTTGACTCCAGCATGTGTTTTAAACATTTATTATGGGTTGATGATGGTTTGCAATTTTCATTTGTGCTTTATTTCCCTGAGGAAAGCTCAAACGCAAGCACGGCATGTGGCGTGCTGTGAGTTGCCTGCTGGATGGTTTTGTGTGAAGTTTTCCAGCTGGGTTCACAAACACATAAGAAGTTAAATGAGTTGTTTAAGGTCACCCAGTGAACCAGGGGCCTTCATGGTAATAAAACACAGTGGTCCTTGACTGGAAGAATATAATTTCAGTCCTACAAGGCGAAACTTTGCAACACTCTCAGTTACCTGTCTGTCTGCTCAGAACTGAAGAGAGGCATTCACTGGAAAGTAAAGGTATATGAGGATTAGATTCTGTATTTGCACATACAGGATCATAAATTGTGATTCAGTATGAATTACCCTTAAGGGATCAAGAGAAATGGCCTCAGTAATGACTGCATTGTCATTAAAAAGCCACACTCATTTGGCATTGCAGTCAGTCTTTGGAAATTCTCCCTCTAAATGGTTTGGTGGACAAGAAACAAAACAAAGGGTCCCTCTACTTTCAAAGGGCAAGAATAAATAGGATCAAGCGTGCGTGAAGCCTGTCAATACTTCGAGCCAACACACAGAAGTGCTGTGGACCTGTAGATGCCACAACCCTGAGTGCACCTCACTGAGACTGGGCCTGAAAACGTTGGTGCCGGTGCCATCGTGTCTATGCATGGAAGAGACTCAAGTAAGATTTAGAGTTGAAGAAATGCTTTAAGATGTCCTGAGGTGAAACCCTTTGTCTAGAAATATAAGTAATTTGGAAATTTAACAGAGATCAGACAAAAATGAAGGCAAGGGACAAAGAGAAATGCATAGCTCAAGTGTTTCGTTTGATAACAATTCAGGAATTGGAATGATTAAATGCATTTGCACATTCGTGTTAAATTCATTTCACTATTTCAGTGAAAAGAAACAAAATTTCAACTTCCCATTTCAGCCTTTTCTAAACAATATTTTGAGTGGGTGATGTCCAAGGTCCTCCCATTCATAGATGAGAACACAAAAAGCAAGCAACGAAGCAGCAACTTGAAAGCCAAATGAAATAATTCATTGCAGACAAGACAGAATATTTCATGTGACCTGAAAGAAATTTTGTTGAAGAGCTTATCATACCAGGGAAAAAAGAAAGGAGAGAAAAAAAGAATATTCTTTCCCATTTTGGGCGTTTTGGTCAGTGAACTGAAACATAAGTTATTTATGCAGCTCTAATCACAGAACTCCAGACATCTGGTTGCCTCAATCACACTGATTCGCTCTTGTTCACAGGTGATGTTACTCCCTTGTATGAAAGAGTGATCCACTTAGCAGCCTACCGTGTTGAGCAGATGTGGTTAAAGTCTTGATGCCAAGTGGAAATAATGAGAACACTCCCAAATGCATTAGCTACTTCTCTCACTGAAGTCAAAGGGATCATTTTGACTCGTATTTGCTGTTTCATATTATCGCCCAATTACTGTAATCTCAGCTCAGCTTTTAAAGGTCATCTCTGCCTCTTCTTTCAGCTGGGAGGCCAGGGACTGAAGAGGGTTTATCCATAAGTAATCAAGCCAATGTAATGGTCACTGATTAGAAACCATCTCGGCTCTTTCCCCATTGAGGCGGTGTATGCCCTGTGGAAGCATCGCTCTTATCTTAGCAGTGCCTCACAGAATATTTAAACACCGAATAAAGGCGTCTTTAGCACAGAATAAAGGCATCCAGATCAGGCTGTAAATGGGTCAATTCAGGGAGCAGAACAAAATTGCCTTCTTTCTTCCCGCTCCTTGGCCCAGCATGCCCCATGCTACGCGGTGTAACTCAATCGAGTGATAGAAGGTAAGTTGTGGCCCGGTATGGTGGAAGGGGATAGCAGGGTGCTGCCCCAGCGTACACCACTGCGCTGACGGCTGATGGTCCTAGGAGCTGGTGTGATTTGCTAATTGAGTCTTATCTTTCCTCAGCCACCATCTACACATTCACTATAGGGAGGGTGGGATCCCTTCCTCATCCTGCCGAAGACCTGCTGTACTTAGGCTTTCTTGGGAAGGATGATGGTAGGAGGAAGCGTTTTTTCTTTCTGATACCAGATAATTTTTGAAGCACTTTCTGTTTGCAATAGCTTTCTGCTGTCTTAAGAAGGAGAATTAATAGAGAAACTGCAGTGAAGGATTTGGAAGAAATTTGAGGAGTTTTGCACTCTAGGTAGAATGAAACACATGGCTCAGACTGAGTGAAAAAAGATGGGGGAAAATGGGGAACAAAAGTCACAAATCTTTGAAGCTGAAGAACCAGCATTGCAGTTTTAATGGCTGGAGTTCCTTATAGAGAGCACAGTGCACAGGTTTGTCTGGCTTTGCTTTTGTAAGTACAGCTGTCCACATTGACTAGATCTCCAATGACTACGTGGTGGTTTTAGCAAGGCTGGCTCCAATGGAGGTGCCTACACTGTAGGTGTCTACCCTTAGCTGGATGGCTCCTCGTTTTGTGCAAGATACAGAGTAGACCAAGTGAATTTACCTCCACACAACACCTGCTCCCTATCAAAAGCAAAAGGCATTGAATCAGACTCTGATCTGGATTTTGTGTTCATACATTTGAGGACATCATCACTGACGCGTTAGTTGCTACCTGATGGCTTTTTATTTAGCAGAAAGCTGTAAATGAGAAGGTCTGACGTTCTCTGTTATGAGAATCCCTGGAAATGGATGCTAGAGGCCTGTGGATGTATAAGGACACAGCTATGGGAAAACAAATATGTCAGGAAGATTTGGGGGTCTGAGAGCTACCCTGGACTTCAGAAAAATACAGATGAGAATCTCTTTTATGGGAAAGAGTGGTTGCAAACAGCCAGACAAGCTGCTCCAGCAAGATGAGATAGGTACCTTAGAGACGGTTCCTCCAGGGAAACAGAACCTTCTCCCCAACTCTGACAAGGGCGGTGAGGAGACCAAAACAAACCAGCTCATTCCTCCTGACGAGCTCTTGACAAGATTGCAGTAACAGCAGCTGAACCGCTGACTCCCAGAGTATGTCCCAGTCAGAATCGCTGGGATTAGCTTTGCCAAGCAATAACAGCGGTGCTGTCACACCAGAGACCTGTCCTTCTCTATGACAGCTCAGAGCACCTCGGAGATGGGGAGCTGAACTGGTTTTTCTTGACAGTGAGTATCATGTTAATGCTGATTGACAGTTGTTATTTCTGTGCAGGAGAATGGGATGTAAGGAACTCGGCCTTTAAGAGGTATTAGAGGCACTTGGAATCGATCGTTTTGTCATCTGGAGACTCATTTTTTGCCACCCTGCTCAGTCAGAGCTCAGATACTAATGACTGGGACTTCCTCCACGCTCCTTGGCACTGAGCGACTGCCGAGCCTTGCAGGCATTTTAGGAGAAGGGAGGTTGAAGGAGGTTAGGGAAAGTTGAGGAGGTTTTTGGAGGACTCTTCCTTTCTGTCGTGCAAGTTATTAATGGTTTGTCCAGCAGCTGAGTCTTCTGGGTCAGGTCTGGATTTCTGGATCCATAACCAGCCACAGCACAGAGACCTACCACAGCTTTAATTCTCTCCTAGTAGGAAAATTGGCCTTCTCTCCTTCTCGGGGCCGTGTTCCAAAGCATCCCAAATCCACAAGAAGCTAAGACATCTCCACTTCTGTCTATAGTATCCTGCTGTGGGAAGGGGAGTGCCTTGGAAAGCAGGGAGGAAGAGCTCAGGTTATTTTGTAGGCTCTGTGTCACGTAGAGTGGCTGAACTGCTTTATAAACGGAACCTGGGTAATAGCCCAAACGCTGATTTACGGCAGCTTCATCCGGGTGAGGTGGGTTTGAAAGACGTTACACAGCGCTGAATGTGCCGCCTGTGCCGAAATGATTCAACGAAAATGTTGCAGTGTGCGCAGGACCAGGCATTTATCTCGTAAAACACCCAGCAGAGAACCGTCATAACTCACACAGCTCATGGCTTTCAGCAACAGAAAGAAAGGCTTTGCAACAAGAATGGGATAAAGAATATCACTCAGAAATTATTGTAGAAATGTGTCTCTCTAAAGGAGTTGACAATAATATGAGTTTGATTATTTCTGAAGGGGCTTAACTGGCCTTTATATCCAGATTCCATTCAAAATGGATAATTTTCCATTTAAAAACATATTTTTTCCCCCCAGTGAGTAGGAAATGAAACTAGATGACTTTGTATCCTTAAAAAATGTATTACCCAGATTATCTTTGGAGAGATTTAAAGAAAGAAACCAATCTCTTTGCAGCAGTGAAATTTCAAAGCCTGCTAATTTTACTGTGACACTTTAAAATAAAGAGACAATTTAATTCTTCTGATGTAGCAGTGTTGTTTGGTCCTCGCTTCATCTCAGGTGCTTCTGAAAGGCACTGGAAAATAATAATCATGTTCCCTTCTAGACACATAAATCAGACTCTCTTCAGCAACATAATTTTAGATTACAAACATAAAAGTGGAGGAAGAATTGCACATCTCTCAGTTTAGTGGTTTGCAGTGAAGGTCTCTCTCAAGTGATGTTCAGCCACCACTGAGCTTGCAGCTTATTCCTCTACCTTGGGTCTTCTGGGTCTGACTTTGGGCCAAAGCACTTCTATAATCAGAGCAAACTGATTATAAAATACTACAGGAAGGACAGTTTCTCAGCCGGGCAAAATGAACAAAACCCTCTCTTTCTAATCTGGAATCCTTTGGGGTGATGAAGAATACCAAGAAGAGGTCTGCAGGTTTATGTCCTCTGCTTACAAAATAGGTCAAGTAAGGGCAAGACCAGTTTCCTGCCTCTTACCCAGTCTGAGCCGATGCAGTGCTTCTGCTGAGATGAACCTGAGTTCAGCCTTTCAGCCCAGTCATTCTCTGACTCCCATGGAAAAGGCTAAACAGCAGAGATAATAAAATTAAAAAAAATAGAAGGCAGAAAAATTGCAACTATTTCCATGAAATGTATATTCCTTTCTGCTTTGTGACTGTCAAAGTCCTATTTTTGCATGCTTCGTTCGTTATTTGTATCTATATATATTAATTCACCTCTCCTACTCTCCCAAAGAAAATAAGATTTCTCTGGTCGCTTCGGAACCCGTGGGAGCCTCCCACGCTGATTCCACTAGTGTCCTAGTGACAGGAATATGGACATTGTGTTTGCTTGGGGTGTCCATCCATTACGCTGAGGGAGGAAAGCCACCGTTACCCAGCACAGTGAATGTGTTTTCTAGAGGTGAGATCTCAGTCAGTTTGGAGTTTTTGGGTTCCGGGGGGACTGTTGGTTTCCATCACCTCTCACACACAAGTCGCAGTGTTAGTGGGGCGAATCCTGTTTCCCCTCATGCTGTGCATTTAGACTAATCCTGTGAAAACAAATGGCGTTTGAAGAGCCGGGCAGTTCTAAGAAGATTGGCTCCAGTGGACATGCCTCTATGCTACGATTTTCCATCTGCCTTGTAACAGCTTCTAAATCAGAGCCCAGGGACTGGAAAAAAACGGAGGTGATGAGGTCTGGCCCAATCCTGTCCTCTCAACAACATGTGGACTTAGGTGACGTACCTGCCCATTGCAGGATCCTGTCCTGTCTGCTTGGGCTCCAGGGACTGTTCCTTGCAGAAGCATCACCCTTCCTCTGCCAGTTCTCATCTCACATGTGTGATGCATCTTTGACCTTACTGTGCTCCTGTGGTTCATAATTAGCTGTAGGGGACTTCACCAGGTCAGGTCAGATCAGGTCCTACCTACCTTGTGCCAGAGACAATGGGGAGAAATCAGCTCCTCTGGACTATATGGAGGGAATAGCACTACAGGCTGGTATACACTCCGTTAAGAACATATGTTCTTTGGTCATGGTCAAATTGGCAATAAAATCAGTTGTAGGAGATCATAGAATGGTGTGGGTTGGAAGGGACCTCAAAGATCACCCAGTTCCAACCCCCCTGCCATGGGCAGGGACACCTTCCACTACATCAGGTTGCCCAAAGCCTCATCCAACCTGTCCTTGAACACTTCCAGGGATGGGGCATCTACAACTTCTCTGGGCAACCTGGTCCAGTGCCTCAGCACCCTCAGAGGGAAGAATTTCTTCCTTCTATCTAATCTAAATCTCCCCTCTTTCAGTTTAAAGCCATTGCCCCCTGTCCTATCACTACACGCCCTTGTAAAAAGTCCCTCCCCAGCTTTCCTGTAGGCCCCCTTTAGGTACTGGAAAGCTGGTACAAGGTAAAGATCTGGTAAAAGGTTTTGAATCAGAGTCACAATGGCTGTATGGGAGGACATCTCAGATTTGAGACCAGTGGAGTCTCATATTTAATGGGTCCAGATGGATTTTTGCTTAGAGAAGCACCTGTCCAGTGATTCAGAGCAGTGAAATAACTTTTCAATGTTTTATCTTTCACCTGCAATGACAAAGTTTAGTTCAAGTCCTTATTCTTCCCGGGACAGAGCAGCGATTTGCTTTAGGGCTTTCATGTCCTAATCCTATGCTCTATTCATGGAGCTATTGGAAGAACCTGAAGGAAAAAATCATCATATCTTATAGGTCTGCTCTGCCCAGAGTTCCTCCTTCCCATTCGCAGAACTTGAGAATCACAGGCATTTATTCAGTGGAGCTCCTTTGCAGTTTATAACCAAGCACAATACCCTGCAGTCAGAGAATCACAGTTCAGTTCCAGTTGGAATTTTGCTCACACAAAGAATTTAATAAGTAATCCCAAGTAATGAAAAAACCCAGGGAGCGCAACTGAAGCACATATCGAGCAGAAGCTGTAAAAAAAGCTTTAAACTGGCAGAGTGTGTGAAAAGAGGAGAAAACTTAACTTTGGGACTAACACTTCAAGCTTCGAGTGGTCTGCGTGTAACCTTAGATCCATCTTTCATCGTCTGGGAGCAGATACGGAATGTCTCACTACAAGGTGTAGCTTGAGGCCGTTGTTTACATTTGTTTGCCTCTGTTTCTGGTGCCTTGCAAACAGCTCATTAGCTGCAGCAGAATGTTCCCAGGCATGAATGTTCCCAGGCATGGCAAGAGACTTCTAGTTGGAGCCACGATCTGGCTCACATTTACTATTACTTGCCCTTGAAGCACGGTTTGTTCCGTCGTTACCCTTTAAGGGCTTTCTTCTCCAAAGAATAGAAGAATGGTTGCTATGAAGCAATGCTAGATGCCTTATCCACATCCAACTATGTTTTTTATTGGAGTGGAACAGGAAAAATGCTTTCTGCATACTCTTGGCTGCAGGTTTCTCCTCTCTCATGCTGGTACGTCTCTCACTGTGTTCAACTTTCAGGGTGTTCTTTGACCTCTTCCAGCCTCGGACGCCTGGAGACAGGGCTGAGGATGCGTCCCTCCGTGCAGTGCCTCGGAGCCATTCCCCAGCTGAGTTCTAAGAGCTGTTCAGAGGCAGCAGGGCTTCCAGTGCTCCCCTGCCCTCTCTGAAGGGTTCCTCAACGCCAGAAGCAGGTTGACCACAGAAGATGGTTGTACTACCTCTTTTCCAGAATGAAAAAACTGGTGAGCTGGAAGAACTCTATCCAAACAATTCTCTGGGTACTTAGAGGCATCTTTGCTTCTCTGCCTTGATATTCATGCTGTTAAACAGCCTTCTTCTGGCCTCCCTTCTTCTCTCGTGAGTACCTTTGCTTCACTGCTGACCTTTCAAAGCTGCCTTACTTGAGGCACCTTCTTTCCAGTGCTGCTACCTTCTAAACAGCTCCTTTAGTGTGAAAACCCCCTATAAGAGTAAAGTCCTTCTTTGAGGTTTCCAGCATCTTGGTGAACTACTATGCCATTAGGACAATTTGCATCGCCAGTGTCACTCACACGAAACAGCAGCTACTTTGTCTTTAAACTGTTGCAGCATTGGCTGCTACCCAGCGCGAGAGCAATCGAATTGCAATTAATAGCATCTCCAGCGTAAGGCTGAGATCATCATGATTGGGCTAATACTTCACTTCCAAAGTTTCCTCTTCTTGAGGGAGAACGGACTGAACTGTCTCTTTTCCTTTTGTTTTTAACAGATCCATCCAGATCTTTAGATTGATGTATTTGGCCAGTTCCTTTCTTTTTAGATGCCTTGTCTCCACCGGGGCGGTTAGGAAATCTGAATGAAAAGAAACATGGAAGGCTCAGACTGCTTATACTGAGCTGACAAGTTTGATTGCATTGGGGCTTTGATCCTTTCCATCCCTCTGCCTGAGTTTGCCAGGGATGAGATTCATCTCAGGGACTGAGTAGACCTACAGCATGTCTCCAAATGAGCGAGAGTCCCGAGTGCCCTGGTGCTCACTGAATTCAGGCGATGGACGACAGAAGATGATCCATCTGTCTAAATGTAGGTGCCATTTTTAGAAAGAGAAGAAATGCACTCCTCTGCGTCTGTGTCTGACAGTTATTCAGATGATCTCCATCCCCAAATCTGGATGAGAAGTGAACCTTTGTGTATCTGCCTTCGTATTTTCTTTTAGAAACTTGAGCAGATAGGTTCAGCCCCCAAAGATGACACTCAAACATATGTTGTCCACATGTAAGAGTCAAGAGGCATATCTGGTGTCACTGCAGCCAAAGAAAACCTAGGGCTCGACTGAGTTGCCCAAACTGTGCCATTGGAGATCAAAATATGTGCATGAGGCTGCCAGTCGTGACCTAAAACCTAGGGGAGACCTACGTGGATGTTGGAAGTGAAGAGTGATACAGGCTGTTTCCGGTGGCACGATGCTCAGGTTCTGCAGTTCAGCCAAGCCCCTCGCTCACCTGTATACATTTGCATTTAAGGGTTTAATCTTGAACTGCTACACACCCCAGAAGCCCTGTGTATTTTGTGGTTTTTCAGGGCCTGATGCCACAGAGTTATGCTCTGTGTCAGGGACATGCAGGTGGTGCTGCACTGCAAGTGATAAATAACAGCAAGCAGCCTTGACAGCCTTCCCGATACCCGCTTAGCTGCCATTTATTAGTTAGCACTTCACCTTCTGGGTCGTGCTTTCTGGCTGCTGGCAGTGCAGTCCTGATCAGCGAGGCTGGAGAACCAGTTTCCATCATGCTCAGCAAAATTTACTTTAGGTTGTTTTGGCTTTGCAGCACAGAGCAAAGCTGAGACACATCAGACGTTATCTCAGCATCTCAGAGGATGTGAAATAGCCCCTGGTGATAGCCCCTCTCACCATGACCTGGCACTCCATGCCTGGCTCCTGCTTCCGCTGCAGAACTCAGCTGTGTTGGTAAACTGAGGAGGGGAGGATCTGGATTCTGGCCCTGGCCAAGGCAAAGTGGATGCCATTTGTCGTGGCATCTACCTCCCTGTGCAGAGAACGTGCTGGAAAGGAGGGACATCCTTCTGATGTGATGGTCTGCAAGCTTTGCAAGAGAAGCAGAGATGGCTGTGGGCACCAGGAGCAGGTGGAAGCACAGAGGTGGTTTAGTTAGTGCAGAGCAGGAGAGGGGAGTGAGGCTGTATTCCTGCCTGTTTTCCAGGTTGGTTTATGCCGCTGCTTTCTGATAAGTTAGTTCCTTGAGGAAAGAAATTATCTAAAATTTGAGGATAGTTGTGTGGGTTTTTTTTTCTCCACCTGTTCTTTCTATGTCACACCTTTGCTCTGATGGGGACTTGGAGGGTTTTTTTTGTTTGCCATTTTGGTGTGTGTGTGTATTATGGTTTATTCACTGGAAATATTGATTCTTCATCAAAAATTCAACAGCTTTTTGGCCCCAAGCCACCACTTTTCAGCCAAGAAATGCCTTTTCATTCTCAGAAAAAACCTTTGCTTGGGTACAACTCACATTTTGTGATTTTTTTTTTTTTTTGTCATAAAAAGCCTCACTTTTAAGCAAAAAAAATCATTTTGATGGATAATCTTTGACCAGTCTCATTGGGAACATCAAGCTCATAGTGCCCAACCTCCTCCTCTGGCTATTTTGTTTTTCTTCAGGATCTTTGGAACGCCCCATTTATTTTTCTTACAGCTTAAATGAAAGCATGGTGGAAGCACAGTTCTAGCAGACACATCCTTTCTTCTCTTTGTCAATCACTGAAATATAAATCTTTTTCTATGTCTCATCAAAAGCTTTTAGCGACATCATATTTGGAAAGGCTCGTAATTCCTACCTAGCTTTCTCCACTTGTGTGTCCCAGAGTGAAAGGTAACACTGTTCCCATTTTATAGACAAGGAAACTGAGAACTGGGGAAATTAAACTAAAGCCAATGGTAGGCGTGATTCATCCCCAGGCCCAGGTCCTGCCCTATCTGACACCTTCCTTGGGAGCGTGACTGTCATCTTGTAGAAAGCTGCCAGCTATGGTGTTACACATGACTCTTTGGTTAGATCCACACAACTTACAGGTTAGAGGCCAGAGAGAGGATGCTGCTTTCGCCAGGGGACTAGAGATTGTATCATTAACATGCAGCCAAAAGAAGAAAGATTTCAATGAGTGTGGCCACATCAGAGAATCATAGAATCACAGGATGGTTTGGGTTGGAAGGGACCTCAAAGATCACCCAGTTCCAACCCCCCTGCCATAGGCAGGGACACCTTCCACTACACCAGGTTGCTCAAAGCCTCATCCAACCTGGCCTTGAACACTGCCAGGGATGGGGCAGCCACAGCTTCTCTGGGCAACCTGTGCCAGTGCCTCAGCACCCTCAGAGGGAAGAATTTCTTCCTTAGATCTCATCAAAATCTGCCCTCCATCAGTTTAAAGCCATTGCCCCGTGTCCTGTCACTACATACCAAAGCCCCTCTCCAGCTTTCCTGTAGGCCCCCTTTAGGTACTGGAAAGCTGCTATAAGGTCACCCCGGAGCCTTCTCTTCTCCAGGCTGAACAGCCCCAACTCTCAGCCTGTCTCCACAGCAGAGATGCTCCAGCCCTCGGATCATCTTGGTGGCCTCCTCTGGACCTGCTCCAACAGCTCCATGTCCTTTTTATGTTGGGGACTCCAGAGCTGAACGCAGTATTCCAGGTGGGGTCTCACAAGAGCGGAGCAGACAGGGTGCAACACACCCTGCAAACAGTTAAAACGCATCTATTCAGGCTGCTGTTCCCAGCCAGTGCAACTCAGCTAAAAGACCCTTTGAAGTGGGATTATACAGTTTATCTTGTTTCCTCTTTTCTTCTGTGTTCAGGCATTTTTGCTCTTGAAGCCACACTAGAAAGAAGGCAGAGGCAGAGGGGGGAAGCTGTTCTGCTGGTTTTGGAGTCTGGTTTGCTGAGGCTGCTCTACAGTAGCACAGCATTAGTCCCATTGTCTGAGGAAGGGCTGAAAAGAGAGTTGTTGGTCTAATAAAGGGTATCAGCTCTCCCCACAAGCCTTCCTTTGAAAAGAGAATGACAAACCAACATAGCCTGAAGGTGAACTTCAACCTCTAGTCACTATTGTCTTCTCCTGAGAACTGTTTCTCTGCTTGGAGTAACAAAGCGATAGCTTTAGGGCACTGAACACACTTATATTTCTCCCTGGTTGCCTGCTGTCATCCTTGAGTGAGCAATAAATAAGAGACTTCCCAAAAAAACCCCTCTGCTTCTGTTGGACTAGGAAGCTTGGTCTGTGAGGCCCCGGTCCTGAGCATGATGCTCAGAAACATGGGCTGGGTGTTAGGCCCAAAAATGGCTCAGTCAGCATAATTTAGGTGTATTTTTCTGAGCTTCCCATGGAACAAGCACAGATTGTCTGGCTGCCCAGGTGCCAGCTGCAGCCGTGGGTGCAGACATAGCTGGGGACACCGTCAGGGACACCGTCAGGGACACGCGACACTCAGGGTGCCCACCCGCTCCCCAGCAGCAAACTCTGCTGGTCTGCAGTGATCTGCAGCTGCCAGCCAGCCCTGGCCAGGCTGTCCTCAAACGTTGTGCCAGCACCCGGCGGGGTGACTGCCAGGCCCTTGTGTGGGCAGGAGACGGACACAACAGGGAACACACTGTGCTCACAGCTGCTCCCGAGATCCCTCCTTACGAGCAATATCAATATACCCTTGGCCTCAAGCAGCTAAGGACCATTGTCAGCTCTACCATCTACTGTTCAACGTGCAAGCAATGCTGCTATCATTGAGAGGAAAAATACTGCTTAACAAAAGGGCATTTTCTGCCAGATACTACTTTTTCCTCCAGCTACAGGAAAAATGTCGCATGATAAATGGTAATCATGCTGCTTAATACACTGCTGGGAGATGCTGGGATCCCGCAGGGATGAGGAAAGGATAGAGCCTTTGTAGAGCAGCTTGTGCTTCTTTTAGGCATGTGCTGAAAGTGTTTTTTGGACCATCTTCCAGGATTAATCTCTTTCAGATGTTTTCAAGCTGGAGCTTCCAGTGGAAAGCTGCTAAGAATCAGGAGGTCTGGATCTAACGTCCTGCTCTGCCGTCGGTTTTCACTGCATCTTTAAATGCACTTACAGCTTTTTTTTCCAACAGCTGCTCAGTTTCATTAGTCTGATATTGAAGAGTTCTAAAACCCGTACCCGTGTTACCAACGATTCAGTTCCCCCAGTCATTGCCTTCACCAGCTGCAACTTGCATGAGCCATGAGGAATGAGCTGACCTCTTGGTCGTGATGATTCTTCATCCATTCCCTGGCCTTGCCTCAGATGATGGTGTTTTGGGAATCTGTTTGGGAAGCCTGGGTTGTAGTTTGAATGAGAGCTTTGGTTTTTCCGTGGTACTGAAACATACAGTAACTTTGGAGAGAGAGAAACATAACGGAGAAAACAGCAGAGATGGCACCTATTTTATATTAAGTAAGGCCTGAAGAGTGGCACCCCCAAAACAGCAGTGCCAGAAACGATGCCAATTGCTGTGTGCTCGGAGAGAGATGCCGCTGCGGGGAGGAAGGCTGGTGCAGGGAATTGGAGAGCTCAGGTTTGAGAGGTGACTTTCAGTTACATTTTCCCAGACATGAAAGCAGGGTATCAGGAGGGATGAGGCATCCCTTGGAGCTGCAGTTTTCAAAACTGTTGCAAGCCTGCTGCAGAGCACCAAAGGGAGAGAATTACTCCTGTCCTGGCCCAACTCTGAAAAGATGAATCAAGTCTTGAAAGGGTAATGAGTTTTTTTGGTTTTAATGATATTTTAGGGTTTCTTTTGTCTTTTGCTCCCAGCTTTATGGAGCCTGATGGCGCATTTAGGCTTTATTTAAGAGCTTTCCTGTGAAGCTGCAAGATTAGACTTCTTGTTTGGTTAATGCTACCCCAGAATTTAAAAGGGCTGAAGATCTGAGGCGTGAATGTTGCTGCATTCCTTATGAAATAGTGAGAACCTGCAAAGCTGGATACCTGTGCCGTTTTCTGCTGTAAATACACGCCAATATTTCTTGTCTTGTACCAACGTAGTCCTTTCCTCTTCTGTTTCCCTTAACATGTTAATGGGACAGGCAGGCTGATGCCTTTCCCAAGGCCTCTGTGTCTCTTTGCTCTTTGGGGTGAATATACAGAGCCAAAGACACACAGATACGGAAGTGAAGTGTTCAGAATCTCAAACTGATGTTCTGCTGCCCCTGCCCCTGGCTTTGAATCCAGTCTGGAAGATGGAGGATAAAGCCAAGAAACTAAGGAGATTTAGCCTGATTCAGGAGACCGTGATATTTTATGCCTACAGCATTGGTAGGAGATTAGGCTGGGTCATTAGCAAGCCCCAGATTGTTTGATTACCCTAACCAGACTGTGCAAAGGAAACAAACCAGGAGGAAATTGGCCCACAGGGGCACTGAGATTCTTCTAGTGATGTTCCTGCTTTTATTATTTGTGTATTGTGCTTAGTGGAAGGTTTAAAAGCAGCCAAGTGGGAAGCACTGGTTTCAGCAGCAGAGCTGGATCCAGCAGCACTGAATACACGTGTCCATAGTATAAAATCTGATAAAGCTGAGTTCCTTCCCCACTCCCTTGGGGTGCTGTGAATGTGTCTCCCAAGGAGGCACTACACACTGCGAGAGCTCTCTGATCGTGTCGATACTGTGCTTCTGCTGGTATTTGAACCTCTCCTTTGAACTTCTCCCCACGCTCTCCCTGCAGCAGCCTCCCCGTGTGCATTTTGCCTCTGCTCCGCCTGGACTCCCGGCTACTCCTTCCTGCTTTCTGCCCACCCCACTGATCTGGCTCCCCAGTTGCAACGTTGGTTGGTGTTTCCCAGCCAAGGCTGCAGCTTTCTGCTGTGCAAGGCCAGCCTTGGTCATCCTCTGAAGACAATTCCTCTGCAACACGAGTTTGCCGTATTCGGGGCTCCAACCCTCCTCTGTCTTCTGGCTCTGTGATTTGTTTCCCAAGGCAGCTTCTTGCAGGGACCTCTAAGATAAGGTCTAGATTGACATCCTTGAGGAGAAAGAAAGTTTCAGGTTACCATGCTCATTTTAAGCAGTGAATATTAAAGGGGATATATTAAAGGGGGCCTACAGGAAAGCTGGAGAGGGGCTTTGGGCAAGGGCGTGTAGTGACAGGACACAGAGCAATGGCTTTAAACTGAAAGAGGGGAGATTTAGATTAGATAGAAGGAAGAAATATTTCACTCTGAGGGTGGTGAGGCACTGGCACAGGTTGCCCAGAGAAGCTGTGGCTGCCCCATCCCTGGAAGTGTTCAAGGCCAGGTTGGATGAGGCTTTGAGCAACCTGGTGTAGTGGAGGAACAGAGGGGTTGGAACTAGATGATCTTGGAGGTCCCTTCCATCCCAAACCATTCTGTGATTCTATATGTTTCAGTTTTGCTCTTGTGCATAAGTTGGCATTGCCACTAATTTTTTCAGTGGGGCAAGATATAACTGTGATATATTGGGACTTTGCTCAGGCTTTCAGAGGAAACTGGCACAGAGGAGAAGCATAAAACAAATTCCCCTCTCTCTTTGTCGAGTCTATTAGCATTTTCTAGCTATGCAATGGTCCACAGCCAGAGTAACTCCTATCCAGGACTTGCCCAGGTGTTTTCTGAGTGGGGATAGAGCCAGTGTAAGTAATTTCAGGTGACAGTTATCAGATCTCAGGAATAAAACAAAAGCAAACAAAATTAAAGTTTTCAATTAGAATGGATCATGGGAAACCAAGAGCAATCACGTTCTATTGCCTTGGGTCTTCCTGCACTAGAAACAAGAGATGGAAAAGTTAATTTTGATTTGGACAGTGCCATCATATAGGGTTGGTTTAGTGTTAACATAAGAACAATTGAGGATTTTATTTTGCTGATCTACGGTGAGCACTATTATCCTTTTGTAAAGGAACTGAGTTTAATCACATCTGGCAGACCTGCTGAGTATAATGTGTCCCAGTATCCCATTACATTTTCAATTTACATGTTTTACCTTTCCCTAGGAAAGTTCCCTGCACTTCTGCCCATTGAATTAAATAGCTATTATGAAAACAGAGCAGGACATTTTAGTGATCTGGATGTTTGATTTTACCCTGGGAGGCAATTAGTGCTAATAAGTCCTGTACCTCTCTCTGATTTGTCTCCAAAGTAGAGCATATAAAAGGCCTCAAGTGGACAAGTGGGACAAAAGTTTCACAGGCCAGTTCCTTTTCCACCAAAACCACCGATAATGAAGAACAGGAGAGCTGTATCTACGTAGAGAAGACCAGAGTCAAAATCTTTTAGACCATGTAACTTGTCTACAGTTACTTCCAAGTGAAGAAGTAGCGCTCAAAATCAATGCTAGTTTAGTCCGTGTCTTGCAATGCAAACAAATGCCATCCAAAACATACTTGGGAGCTAATGATGTTAGTGAGATAAATAGTTAAAGCAGAAGGAAAAAGACGGGCATCTAAAGGCTCAACAAAGTAGAGGAAAGACATTATAGACTGGATTTGAAAGGAGATGAAGACTTGATCCCTGTAATCTATATTGATCAAGGCATTTCCAATATGCTCATCACTAGCAGGGAAAGGAAAGGCGGAGAGTGTCATTAATCACACGAGGGCTCTGCCTGAGGGCTGAGTCAATCATGTTCTTGTACTGCCTGGGCACGGTGTTCGTATGCAGAAAGACACGCTGCGTCCTAAACAACTCACGGTTCAAGTCAGCGCTTCCCAGGCAGGGTCACAAGCCCTTTGATTTTAGGCATTAGGATGTCACAGCCGAGGCCTTCTGAGCCTGAAGCTTGGCAAAAAGGTCGGATAAGCCAACATGAAAAGAGCGTGGACAGGGAGCTGCGGCGGGGGCTCCTGCAGGGAAGGTGGGTGAAGCAGGAGGCCAGTGGTGGGCAGAGTGGGGGAGACAAAATGTAGGAGCTGGAGCTGGACCAAGCTCGTGGGGGTTAAAAAAGAGAATCTCATGCACAGCACTCGCCGCGCTGAAGCTGCTCGCTCAGAAATGGCTCCTGAGCTCCTGAGAGCAGACACGGGATGGGAAATTGAAGGATCCGTCTCTGCCAGCTTAAAGCCAGCGAGATTTTACTTCCATGAGAAACTACAGCCGTATGAGGCGTATGATCTCTGTGAGCAGCTCACAGGAAAGGTTCTGCCTGGAAACAATAGTGTCCTCTGCACTGTGTTTAACAGATTAAAATATTCCCACATTTTTAATTACTATGGACATCTGTTCCGGTGGCTTATTCATCACCTGCAGTTTTTGTAATCTTTGTAGCTTCTAAATGCAATAGCACGCCAGGGACATAAGCAATAAGACCTTATTTTCATGCAAATGTGGGTAGCAAGAAGAACAGCAATCAGGAGAAAGAAAAACAGAAGGAATAGGTGAATATTTATCAGTGCAATATTGCCCATAGCTCCCTGCAGGATCTTGATTGGTGTTTAGTGGTAGGGAAGGTAAGAAATGAAAGACAGAAAGTGGCTGTGACTGTGTTTTATACCCAGTTACCCAAAAGCAGGAACTGAAGCACAGAGCTGGAAAACGCTGCGTCCAGAGGAGCTTGTTTACCGTTTCAGATCAGGTCTGCCGACACGGCAAAGGAGCAGCAGAGGAGGCGCGTATGGAGTGAGAGAGAGGGCGTTTTCTGGAGACTCTTTTTGAATATGTTTATTGGTTTATTGGTAAAAACTCCTTGAGAGAGCGTGCCTTGAGGTCAGTTTTTACCGTGCTCTGCAGTCCCCAAGGTTTTGCTTCGGGAGTGTTGTAACTGAGCTTGGCATTACCCGAACCAGAGGGTGGTTGAAAGGTGTTGGCAGCGGCTGAGATGGCAGGGAAGGTGGGCTTCTCCACCTTTCATGGAACAGCAGCGCTGAATGCAGCCCAAGGAAAATGGGCACCTACGGATACTGGGGGGAGTGGAGCCACCTCTTCGCCTTGCCTACAAGCTCTACCTGCTCTCCTCGTCTCAGGAAAGGTTCCTGTGCCAGTGAAGTCTTTTCAGTGTCTTGCAAATTGGCGCAGAAAGCAATTTATAGATTCAGCTGTTCTGATGTTGCAGATAAATATTAAAGGCAGCACAGGTAGAATTTCCATGCGACTTAATGCAAGTCATCTCCCTCCTTCTTCTTCTGAAGAGTGTGAGTGAATTCTCCTGGAAGCAAGAGAAAGCGAAGGAATGATAACGACTCAAGAGCCTTGGAGGAAGCACGCAGCTCCCTCCAGTCGCTGCTCCAGTTACCGGCCTGAGGTGTGTGAGAGGTGTGTGTGTGTGTTCTCATTTCTGCTTTTGCACACACCAGTGCACTTCCATCCTGGGCAGCAGTAACTGGGCTGCTCTTGGCCAAGCCTGAGGCAGTGCTCCCTCTCATAGCCCGGCTCACCGGCATTTGCTACAAGTAGGGATATGTAGGGAACCAGCCAAGTCCAGCATCTTCATCAGAAGATGCTGGAAAGACAGGAGGGAGGAAGCCTTCAGGCAAGACCACAGGTGGCCAGAGTGGGATTCATGCCTTCTGACCTCAGATAGCTAGAAACCAGATATCTGCATTCCAGTTCTGTATAAGCACTGACCTTACAACATGAAGAATTTCACCATAAACGCAACTTTTCACAATTTTCTCACAGAAATACCTATTTCCATACACTCACAGACCCCCAAAACTCTGTCTTGCCCCAAGGTAGTTTCTGACACGTACTCACAACTGCACTGCCGTGCGTTCACAAGTATCCCCAGGTTGGTTGTTATTCTTGAGACCTTGCTCCCAGTGTATCTATGATATCTGTTTATGTATGCCTCGAATTTATTTATTTATTGCCTTCTCCTCTGTGTATCAGCAAAGTGATTTCTTTGAAGGCAGTATAGATTTTCTCTTGTGCTCTGGTTTTTGTCTGCCCTGAACTTGAAGGCTTTGGGAGAGAGGGAGTGTTTTCTTAGATTTTTAAAAAGAAATTGCTGGAGGTATTTACGTATTAATAAATTTGTACTGAAAGACAGACATCCCCATAGATTTTCAGCTCTAGTTGAATAGAATAATTTAAAAACAAAGGCAGCATAAGAAAGGCAAGTGGAGGAGTGGGTGTCCTGTTCTGTTTTAGTCCTTTGTTTTTTTGCTGCAGACTTTCAGCAAATCTGGTCTCCAGGTTTATTCCGCCATTGCCTTCTAAACAAGGTTATCATTTCTTAACTCCTTTCTTCAAGCAGACTTTCCTGCAAGCTTTTTGGTGCTAGAGCTGTATTCTGCAGTGGGATAATTTTGGGCAGACAAAAATTATTCTGTTTGTTTGTCCGAGGCTCAGAGCAGAGACAGCTGGCTTCAAACGCCGGCTCGGCTCGCATCTGGGCTTGCTTTGTCATTGCAAACACATTTGAGAGCTGGGTACATAAATGCAAAGCCCAATCTAATCTGTGCTGGAGTAAGGGAGAAACAATTGACTCTGTTGTAACTGAGGATGGTCTCTCATGTAATCAGGAGAAGATGCTTGTCATGGGTAATGAGGGCCTGCAGTGAAGTAAATGGGTGTTTTGCCTTCGCTTTGCAGGGCTGGCTGTCCTGGATGCTTTTCTCCCCACTCTCTGCACATGTGTGTGCTGGCTCCTCCTCTCTTGTGTCAAGCGTGAGTTATTTATCTCGGCTTTAGAGGCCCACGAAACCTACCTCGGGGTCCTCACCATCATCTCGTAGTCCCTATAGACAACTTCAGTGCCCTCTGGAGACCTGTCCCCAGTGCCCCGTTACCCATCTGTTTTCAGCCGGGGGTGTTTGTGCTGCCTCCCATGCTGCTCCTTACACCTGATAGGCACTGTGCAGACGAACTCAGAGCCTTCCCGAAACCCTCCTTTCCTGAAATCCTGTTCCTGGCACCTCTGAAATAACTTGACAGCAGTTACTAATCAGCAGAGAGCGATCGCTGCCGTGCCGAAGGGCTCTGCCATTGCTCTCGTGGTTCTCCCCTCGCCAGAGCCCGCTGTCAGCCTTGGTGCAAAGCCTGTCCATCCTTTCATCCTTCTGTGTTTTGTACCACATCTGTCCATCCTTTCATCCTTCTGTGTTTTGTACCACATCTGTCCATCCTTTCCTACTTCTGTGTTTTGTACCACACCTGTCCATCCTTTCATCCTTCTTCTGTGGTTTGTACCGCACCTGGCACAGCTGGGTGGTAGACTCATAGACCTTGATCATATGAATAACTACTAACTATAATAATGACAACTACAAGCTACAAGCTGTTTTTCCTGGCTCCCTGGAAGCTCAGAGTCCCACTGCTTTGGGCCTCATTCTTTTTAAGCACAGACTGTCTGCAGCGTGCTGGTCCAGCACCCGCTCAGGTATTGATCAAAAGTCTCTTCTCTATCGAGTTTCTCTCCAGGCAAACAAATTAATTAGATTCTCTATCAAAATAGTGGAGCCCAGCAGCAAATACAGTGTATCCGGGCAAAGATCTTTCTCTGTTGTTTTGTAGTAAGCAAACAAAACTGTGAATCTTTTGTGTTTTTTTTTTTTTTTTAAAAAAAAAAAAGTCCTGGATTGGTTTTGGAAATAGGGGCCTATATTTTGATCTTGTTTGTATTCTTTTCATTAAGGCTGCTGAAACTTTTGTTCATTAGTCACAGGAGTGGCACAGTTTTTACAAAGGAAAACTCCTAGAGAGGGTTTTTTACCATGTCCAAAGCTTGAGGTCATGTTCAAACTCCAAGTTCCCAATCACTTACTGTTTTCACACCTTGGACTCACTCTCAGACTGGAGTCTGGAAGTTTCCCAAGTTGGGAAACTGAGGTGCAGGAGGGTGGAGGGAGATGTGTTCCTCCAGCACTGGTGTGGACACTCCACCTCAACCTATGTTGCATGTGTGGAAGGTTTTTTTGCACAGTGGATGAAGGAGTCTGGGCCATTTTTGCTCCAGAACAGCGAAGTAGAAAATGATCAACTGATACAGGACATTCAGGGGACTGGTGCGTGTGATGTGCAGCGCAATCCTGACGTGAAACTTACTTAGAAGATGATCTTGGGCAGAAGGCAGCAAATATGATGGAGGGAAAAACAATTGGTGTAGCCATGTAACGGGTCCTTCTCTTTGCACATGTGAGCCTTGGAGAAGGGATGGGTTAAGGACCAGCACGCATAAAATGCTCCCCACAAACACAGCAGCTGGATGCCACAACATTGTTAGTGACTCTCAGGCAGGACACTTTGGAGCAATTTTTTTCAGCTCCAACATTTCCTCCAGCAAAAGGAAAGGTAACTGTGAACCACAATGCTTTCTTCCCTCCAACTATCTCGAAAGTGAACTGAAATGGCTACGACAGCCACAACCTCCCAGTTCTGCGGATCTGTGCAAGATTAGGCTGATCTGGAAGAGAAATTTCAATCCAAATACTAGTGTAACAAAGGGCAGGAGATCCTGGGATCATAGAATCCTAGAATGGTTGGAAGGGACTTTAAAGATCATCTAGTTCCAACCCCCCTGCCAGGGGCAGGGAATCCCTCGCCAAGCGCATGCTGTAAAGCTCACAGCCTGTGACTCCCTTACACATGCCCACAGCTTGTCTTTCATCACAGTGAAGTTCATTTTTCCTTCACTAGTGAAGACCTTTCAGGAGAAAGCAGAATTTTCTGTGCAGCAGTTTTGTGATCAAAATATTCCCGCTGAAATCTGGGATGAAAAAAAATTCCTTTCTCACCCAGGCGAAGGAGGAGGTTTCAAACAACTAAAACTGACCCTCTGCAGTTTGATCTTTCATGGCACTTTTTCCATTGTCGTTTATCAAAAAATACTTTGCTGTCCACCGAAATTTCAAAAAAAACCTATTCCTAAATAGCAAAATCACATAAAATGACATTTTAAAGACATGGGCTTTGGTGACACCCCTGTGAATTCTCATTGACCATTCAAGGAGTTCGTTCTCAGCGTGGATTAAGCTGCCAAACTCCCTCAAGGGAAACAGGCTCCTTCCCGCTGCCTTTTTGGCTTCCATAAGCAGCCTGGTAAAGAATTTCATTTTCCCAAAAGAAGAGATGCAACAGCCTGGCAAGCCAGTAAAGCATCTTCTTCTGTTCCAGGCAGGGTGGAAGCGAATTCCTCTGGGTTATTGACTACTTAGGACTGGGGGAAATAAAAGCCTCTTGCAGCTAAAACAAAGCAGAAACTTTGCAGAAGACAAGAGTGACTTAGAGGCTTTGCAGGGCTGAACGCAGCTGCCCTGGGAAGATCTGTGCAAACCTCCTATATTTCCTTTAGCAGGTTATAAACCAGCAAAAAAAGCCACCAAAAAAGTAGGAAGAGGGTATGGTGGTAGCAGTGGGATGGCCGGTCCTTGCGCTGCGGGCGTGCGAGGCCAAGGTGGAGGGATCACATCGGGAACGAGTGCTGAGTCCTGCTGGCAGTGACTGACCCACCGACTCCCCGAGCTCAGCAGCTCGCTCGAGGTGAAGCATCACCCACCAAGAGTGTTTCAGGACGAGTGAGAAAAATCCCCCAGCTCCAGAGAGCTGAGCTTAGCAGCTGTCTGAAAGAGAAGTGGTCTACAAGCGATGAGGATGGGTCCTAATACAACTGTATTTCTGTCTCCTGACAGCTGATTATTGCAGAGCTTTGTAGCCGAGGCTTCGCCGCGAGAGCGACATTGTTTAATGCATCTCCATTTGTTTTCTTGTCGTTAATATTTAAAGTATCTTCTATTCTCTGTATGGCTTTTTGCCATCGTAAAGGGGCTGTGCTCTCAGAGATCAGGCTGAATTCTCCCCTTCTTTGAGGGGAGAAATAATTGCCTGTGTGGCAGACCTGCAGAAGAATGGGCTGATTGAAAGGGGAAAAAGGAAACAAAAGATATTATTTAGGAAGACCTCATTGTGTTAAGCAAAGTGCCTCCACCACTGAAGGCTGCAGGCAATATGGGCGAGGGATGAATGTCAGGTTGCGGCTCTGTGTCTTGTTCCTCCTGCCATGGTAAATTGAGCAGAAACTTGGAAGCCTTGGAAATACTGTCCTGGTTGGTGTTTTCTCCCCGGTCTTTCAGCTGCCTATTCAGGATACGTGCGTACATGTACGTGGGCTACAGAGAGAGATCTGCCATTTGTAAGAGGGCTTGGGAAATGGCCCACCCCACAGAGAGGAGAGACTGTTGTTCTCCAGACAATACTGCTTGACATGTTCCTCTGGAAATGCTGTGTCTCCGTAGCAATGCTCTTTGGAAAAGGCAAACGTGCTTTGGAAACACAGTGTCTCCCAGGCAATGCTCTTTGAAGGGGCGAAGCCTCTGCCTTACTTGGAACAAGGAAGGTCAGAGTAGGAGAAAGGAATGGCAGCGCTGAGCCTGGGCACCGAGAAAACAGCATTGTGACACCAAGTCCTTCTGCTCAGGCCTGCATCTCCTGTGGCTTGTGGAAACCACTGAGGAGGCAAATTCTGACCTGAAGCCAGTAGAAGAACCTCATAGATATGTGAAACACATCCATACACGTGTGACACACGTACATGCACACAGTAACATGAGGACTCGGAGGAAGCACAGTACAGTTCTCAGGGCGTGTGCTCTCCCTGGAGATGCTGTTGCGCCTGTTTTCCTGCTGGCATTCCCACTTCTTCTACCAAAAGATTCCCAGGGAAAAGGGCTTTAATTGCTGTGGCTCCCCAAGGCCGTATTGTATGAGACACTTGCACTCATCCACATGGACCCCCATGCTGTAGGCACTTACCTGCGAGATGAAGCTGCTCCCCTCCGATGTGGATGTGGATGTGGGATCACACCATGTGGATGATCCACACAATACGGGTGGTCGGGGTGGCACAGGCATGGGCCGGACTTGTGTAGGTGATTTGTGTGGGCTCAGAGCTTCCAGCAGGCTGGTTGAGAGCCTGTGTTTAGCTTTGATTCTTTTCCTTCTGCAGTAACACTGAAATTTCTGAGAAGCTTCTTCCTGCAGAGACACAGATATTTTGAAATGAAGGATTTGGTCCTTCTGATAAGGCAGGTCTCTTGGAAGGAAGCCCACAGCACCATGTTTCTCGGTGGACAACCTCTAAATAATTGTTATCCTTTCTTATTTGTGCTTTGCTTTGCTCTTAAAACAAAATTCAGGTGGAATTTGTGCTGCGTGGGAACAGTCTTTTTGTCTTGAAAGAATCTTTAAATAATTTTCCTGTTTTGAATTGGAAGAAAGAATCAAAAATCTCAATTTTTCTATCACTAACTGAGGAAGGAAAAACTCAAACCAGTCAAAACATTGGGTCTTCAAGCTGTTTATTTCCATTTGACCTTTAAAAACCATTTGTAGTGTAAACTAAGTTACATTTCTGAGCTAGAAGTTATTCCAAACAAAAAATAGTGGTTTTGTTGAAAATGACAAAATGGGTTTTCAACAGTTTTTCGACATTTTTTTTTCCTCCAGCAGGAGATTCATCAAATTGATCCTTTCTCACAGATATTTTTGGCTTCAGAAATTGGTATTGTCTGGGGAAGAGACATTTTGTCAGTGAGAAAGGCAGACCAGGAGTTTTGGGAGCCACCACACGTGGCTGATTTGTTGGACAGAATAACAGAAAGGGCAGGTGACCGAGGAGAACAGCCTCTGCTGTGAATCCTCCATCAATCTGGGCAGGAAGCGCTGGGTTAATGCCATTTAAATTGTTACCTCTTACCAACAGGTCACTAAATTCTCCTCGTTGTGTGGAGCTCCCCATCCATCTCCCCACGCTGCTGTGGAGGCCCGAGGGCACTGCTGTGCCCTGGGTGCCATCTGCACGCCGGGGCGCGTTTCCCAATCGCTCTCCCAGGCTCCGTCCGTGGACACTAATGCATTACTGACACAGTTCCTCCTCCGTTTCTGTGACTGCAGCTTTATCCATTAATCAGTAATTAATATTTTATAAAATGTGCATGAGTAGAATCCTAATTTATACACTGGACAGATTCCAATCCCTCCATCTACTGCTCTGCCCTGTTAGCTTTGCACGTATTGCTCGAGAGCTCCCGAGTTCCGCTTTGGGGCCTTTCCGACCGTGCTGGCAGGCTGGAGCGTGGTCCCCGGGAGCCCAGCCTCCCAGGCTGGGGAGGGCAACACGTGTAAGACCAGGGTAAGAGTTTACAAGCCCACTTATTAGGCTGAATTTTCTAAATTTGGAGGGCTTTCTCTCTTGTCTGAATCATCTCTTGAACCCGCCTTTTATCCCTCTCTTTGCTCTTTGTCTTTCCAGCTCTGCTGTTTGCACCGCCTGGTTACAGAATCTCTCCATGTGTGTGTCTGTACTTTGGCACGTTAAAGAAATTTGTTTTCTTTTCCTTCTAACAGTGTGTTTTCACTCACCACCTCGTTTTTTCTGCCCGCTCCCATCCGTTTGCAGGAGATCTGGCTGCGGATCCCTGGTTGTAAGTAGGTCTCTGAGCAGAGTGTGGGATTTTGGGGCGCAGGAGAGCGAGCTCTACGCATGAGAAAACCGTGTTGTATCCAACCTCCCCTTTCACAGGGGAGATGTGGACAGAAATCCTGCTCTTAAACACGGGAGCCAGCTGGCTGGAGCCCCAGAGGCAGCTACAGGGTGCAGGAGAGCGAAGCAGGAGCGGGTGGCACGGGCAGAAGTGGGGAGAGGGGGCGAGGCGGTGATTTATTTGTGGGCTGCAGTGAGGGAGCTGCGGGTACGGGCCTGAAAAATCTGTTTCAAGCCTGAGAAATGGGATGACAGCTCTTTCAGGTGCTTGCTTTATTGCTGCTATTAGTTATTTTAGAGAAAGCGTTGTAATCTGCCATTTCTCTCATGCATTATTCAATACGCTTGTTCGTTTCCCGCCCCGTGCGCACCTATTCACACCCCCAAACACATGAAGTGTACCCAGGCACACACAAACACACAGGCCTCTAGAAAGATTTCAGGAGCAGGCTGGGAAGCAATCCCCGGTGGGGTATTGTAGCCCCTGTTTCCACTGTGCTTTGCCAGAGCTCAGTAATTTAGGATGCCCCTGTTGCACAGAGGCTGAGGTGCAGTGACTTACTCTGGTGTCGTCACAGTTGTGGACTAGAGGAAACGCCAGACCAGAGCAATAAGCTGGCTGATTTGGGATGCTGTCTCCAAGAGTGGGCAGCAACTGCTCATTTGGGGCGAGAGTGCTTGACTTAGACCTTACAAACCACCCCTGGATCAGCAGAACATCATGCCTGACTCATGGGACTGTTTAGTCTGGAGAAGAGGAGGCTCAGGGGGGACCTTATCACTCTCTACAATTACCTGAAAGGAATCTGTAGGGAGATGGGGGTCGGTCTCTCCTCCCATGTTGACAGGACAAGAGGGAATGGCCTCAAGTTGCACCAGGGGAAATTTAGGTTGGATATCAGGAAGAATTTCTTTCCAGAGAGGGTTGTGAAGTATTGGAGCAGGCTGCCCAGGGAGGTGGTGGAGTCCCCATCCCTGGAGGTGTTTAAAAACCATGTGGATTTGGTGTTGAGGAACATGGTTTAGGGACCCTGACAGTGCAGGGTGAATGGTTGGACTCGATGATCTTGAAGGTCTCTTCCAACCAGACGATTCTATGATTCTATGATTTGCCATTTGCTCTCATCCTCTTTCCAGGGCTGTTTCGCTCCATCCCTGCGTCGTTCTCTGACCTGGCGTACGGCGTTCTTATGACAAAAAAACTGCACAAAGGTGCCATCAAGTGATGGGACACACTTCTGGTGTGGGGTGGATGTGCATGGTGATGTCAGGCCACACGGCAGGAAAGCTGTGGTGGAAATGGTCAGGAGAGGAGCACGAGGGCCTCTGACGTACAGGAGGTCAGCCCAGTGAGAAGTTACGATCTCTCCTAGTCCTTAGGAATGGATGCTGTGTTGCTGGGGAGCCAGGGGGCATTTCAGCAGCCCCTTCAACAGAGGCAGATGGCACAAAAGGGAAATATGACCAAGGACCCCTGTGGGCACTGGTCCACACTGTCCCTTGGTGACCAGAGCCCTTCACCAAAAATAAACAGAGGGAAAGGGGCCAGCGGTAAGAAGCAAAGCCCTTCCCTCTCCCCCTCCCGGCTTGATGGTGTGGGACTGATGTTCTGCGGTTCCTGCCAGGGAGAACGGGTCTCCCAGGGGAAAATGGGTTCTCGTTCGCTGTGTGATGCCAGAGTGTTGTTTCCACTACAAGCAAAAGCAAGTAGATTGGAGATGGGCTGACAGCGATGACAGCTGAGCTGAAGAGCGGGAGCAAGAGTGAACAACTTCAGAAATGAGAACTGCTAGAGAAATAATCAGAGCTGAGGATAAAAGCTTGGAAATACCTTAGAGGCAAGAAAAGATGAAGCAAAGTCATACTCAGTGTTACAAATCGGTGTCTTTCTGTACCAACACAGCACTGTGGCAGAAAGTCACCGGGGAGGAGGCACGGTCTGTGAATGCGGTAGCAGGACGGGCTCCGAGAGGGCAGTGCCAGGGCCGTGTGCGTGTCCTGGGCATGGGAGCTGGTTACACTATGTGTCTTCATTAGCCAGACAGTGTCACACCATCCGCAAGCATCCGGCTGAGCTGCCATGGAGAACTTTTTAGGCAAAGCTGGCCAGAACCAGTCACAGGACAAAGCCAAGCTCTTGAAAGCACTGCACGTGCTGAGGTGCTGAGAAAAGGAATAAATTGGACCTTAGAAGATACCGTGAGGAGAACAACAGACGACCTCTGCCAGCATTAAAGCTTCCCAAGTATGTGGAAGACCACTGGCAGAGGTTGAAACAGCTCCTCTTTCACTTGCTGTGAGTACTGGCTGGCAGCAAGAAGGCAGACAGGTAGGCAGGAGCCGTGTTTCTGGCTCTAAAGCACTCAGGTGCGTAGTAGTTTCCTGCTCAGTCAGGCAAGGAAAGTCCAACTACAAAGTTACATGGACAGGCTTTGATGGCTGCTGTGCTCCACCGAAAGCAAGACCTGTGCTGGGACAGTTCTCGGTAGAGTTCGTCCCTTGCTGTCTGTCTGTCCTTGCCAACAATTACAAGTTTCCCATTCACACTAGAAATCATTAGTACTGGTGATTTAAAGGAGATGTTGTCATCATGATTCCTTCTGACGGCTGAAAAATGACTCGGTTAGCATTTGGAGAAAGGGAGAAGAATCCATACGAGGAACTTTGTCTCATCTTCCTTTTCATTTGCGTTCCTGAGCCCAGCTGTGCTTGGCAGAGAGAGATGCATGCAAGAGAAGGGGGATGCAGAGTAAATGGCAGCCTGGCTGACTAATTGCCCTTGTTTGGAATTCACTGGCTCATGCCAACTCACTGGGAGATGAGAAAGGCTGGGGTGATGCCAGTGCTGGTGAGCCAGCCCCAGCTGCACGGATCGCCTTTGCAGCTCACCGCAGGCTGTTGCAGCCTGGTTTCCATCCTAGCAAATGACAGAGGCTTTGGTGGAAAGCTGCCTGGTTTCCCAGATGACAGTGCCCGTAAGTGCCAAACCAGTTTCACTTCCATCCATATTAGGCCTTTTGCAACATCTTTGCTAAGCCCCAGGCACCAGGTTGAGGGGCATCCTTTGGCCAAGACCTGGCAGGAGGCTCTGCAAGGAGCTTTGCACACTTCCATCCCCCTGCTGCAGAGGAGCATTTAGTCTGTGGCTACGCCTATCCTCTCCCTTCCTCTGGCAACTGAATCCCATCAGTGGCCCTCCACAAAGATCTTAAGGATGAGATAATTGGTCTTGCCCTCATTATGGATCTTCACTCTTGGCTGGGGAGACATAAGTCATGAGCTGAAACCACAGCTCTGTGTAACGCTGAGCGAGTGAGGCTGTTGCTGAAGGATGAGGGGCGTTTTATAGCTGACAGGGGCTTCTTCTGCCTCCGAGGAAGCGGTGGTGCATCTTGCACGACAGGCATTCCACAGCGAGCACCAAGGCAGCACCATGTAGGCTCTTCCCTGCAGGGCCCTACCACTATCAAGGCTTCACCTGCGTGGCTCCTCGCTGTTCTCCTCTCGCCTCATCCTGCCCCTCTGTGCGAAATGATGGTCCCCATCCCCTCACATGGTGTTTGTCTTCACATAGTCGCCAGGGGAGCAAGGCAGCCCACAAGGGTTGCAAGAGTCTCTCCCAGTTCAATCCCACCTTCCAGCCCCAAAGCTGTCCTCTTCGTTGCCTTTTCCTGCTCTTCTAGAATGTTTTCCTGAAGTAAGCACAAACATGCAGCTACTTCCAGTCCATTTCTAATTCTACTGGTGTTTTTGGGCATCTAAATTATCTGTCTTTAGAATTTCCCCTAACTCTGAAGTTGAGATGTGAATGAACTGAAGCATGCCAGAGAAAATCAGGAGTGTCACGTATGATTTATCAGAAAACCTAATACTGCCCCTCCAGCCTGAATAGGGCTGCGAATATCCAGCAGCATCACCTCCAGAAGGAAGAGGCAAAGGGATCCGTTGCTCCCTGACTCTTTCTGGCACACAAAATGTGTTCTCTTTCTCTCTAAGTTGAAAGGTGCCAGCAACTGCCATTGCCCATTGCCTCTTCTGTCCAGAAGAGCTTGTGATTGATGCACAGAAAGGGGAAGGAACAGGACGTGTTACACAGCGTGCCTGAGATTATAAAGTGCCATCCAACCTGTTGCATGTCATAGAATCACAGAATAGTTTGGGTTGGAAGGGACCTTCAAGATCATCCAGTTCCAACCCCCCTGCCATGGGCAGGGACACCCTCCACTACACCAGGTTGCCCAAAGCCTCATCCAGCCTGGCCTTGAACACTTCCAGGGATGAGGCAGCCACAGCTTCTCTGGGCAACCTGTGCCAGTGCCTCAGCACCCTCAGAGGGAAGAATTTCTTCATAAGATCCCATCGAAATCTCCCCTCTTTTGGATTAAACTATTGCCCCATGTCCTGTCACTAGACACACACGTCTAAAGCCCCTCTCCAGCTTTCTTGCAGCCCCTTTAGGTACTGGAAGGCTGTTAAAAGAAACTAATAAGTACCCTTAACTAGACATTATTTTCTGAAACACTTTCCAAAGATCAAGAAGCTCTTCAGCTCCAACCTACTATACTCTCCTGACAGCTGTGCCTCAGTTTCCCAGTTCATTAAGTGGGTAGGGAAAGCTGAATGCAGACAGGTGCTAAGGAGATAATTAGTTAAGCTTACAGGAGTGATCTGAACATCAAACTTGCTGCGTGAATTATTTATCCAAGTTAATGTTTCCAGCACAATGAGAAAAAAACGATTTGTAAATACCTTGGTGACTCCTGGGCTTTGCAGGATCTTTTCATTCACTTCTGCAGGAACACTGGCAGCAGCCGATGTTTTTTTCTGGTTGGTGGTTTTCGTGGGATGTGACCCATGCCCTGTGAGACAAGTTTCATTTAATCACAAGGTGAGATTTATTTGAGCTGGAAATAAAGTTAGGTTGACAATCTTTTGAAATCCCCATCCAAAACAAGAATAAAATTATTGAATTGGAGGTACGGTTGGATGCAAAATGCAATAACCTAGTCAAAAAAATGTTTTGGGAGAATGCTGCAGGAATGATTTGAGTTAACATGTAATACTCCAGGAAATTCAGAGTTTGGTTAGATTTACAAGAAAGCTAACAATCTGAGAGTATGGAAATAAAATTTAAGACCTTCTGCAACCTTATTTCTGCCCTTACAAATCTGACAGTCTCTAAACTTTCCATATTTGTTCCTTCAGTGCAATCACATTCATGTTTCCATATATTTTGAAGTCTGGCGAGACCACACAATAAGAGAGAAAAATAACAGCAGATGCCTATGGAGACATACTGTCTCATGAATATAGAGAACTCATGGTGCCCAGTTCAAGAGTTATACTTAAACAGAAATATTTGTTCAGCAACGCTGGTTTTGAGCAACAAATTTAGAATTTTATCTTTTTTTTTTTTTTATGGACATTTATTACCAAGGAAAATGACTTCATATACAGACTCTAGAGCTGGTTGTGATCTGTTTCGCTGGTTTTATTTGTCATTAATTGGAATCATTGCAAAAATCTGTGCTATCAGTTGCACATTGCAGCTTTATAGGGAAAATAACGAAGGAAAAAAATCCCAGATAAAGCTGCAACAGAAGCTCAGAATGTGGTATAAGATGCTGCTAATAAGAGCAAAGTCTCTTTGTTTGTGCCAAGAAGTGGCACGGCAGAGGCGTGGACATGTACACCGCCTGTGCACGTGTTATCACATACAGCTTTCACCAAACATGAGAGACCCGGCCTTGTACAGATGGCAGCTTGGATATCGAGAGCTTTTTTGAAATATTTTACCCATGTCAGGAGATTTCTCCACTTATGGAATGTAGCTGGATTTTCGGGGGGGGGGTCGTTTTGTCCGTAGCCTGGGTTCCACGATGGGGGTGCACGTGTGTCTGTTAGTCCCCTTCATTCATTTCTGAACCCAATTTCTGTGAAATTTGACCTCGTGGCTGAGGATTCGAAGCTGTTGCGGTTTAGTGGAAACAACATTCGAGAAGAGGGGCTAGTTTATGCTCTTGTGGAAGAAAAAATATCCTTAGCTCACCTCCTCGTAGACACCAGAGAGTCCACACCAGAAACAGCTTCGAAAATCAGGCTTTATTCTGCTGTTTGAAGAACTACACACTTTCTAACCCAAAGCAAGACCCACTTTCAAATCTGAATTGCAGTGCAAGGCCTGACGAGTAGAGCAACTTCCCAGAAACCACTGGCACAGCAAAAAAAAATTACCTGCTTATTTTAATAGGTTACACTTTTCGCTCAAGAATTAACTGTTCTGCGCAGGGAGCATCCGCTCCTGCAGTGCGTGATACTCTGTCTCCTCAGGGCTACAGCTGAGAAATAAGAAACAAAGAAAATCTTTTCTCAATTTCTTCAAAGAACTGGCCGAACATTTTTTCATGAAACTTTTCTTAGTTTTTTTTTTTAGGTAAAATTTGAGGGAAGTGTCTACTTGCCCCCAAAACGCTCAGTTTTTCTTCATGGAACCAAAGCCACAAAATTTGTTCTTACACATGGACCTCCCATTTTTTCATTTGTTTAGGATTTCATTTCCAATATCGGATTGCAGCCAAAAAATGTTGGTCTTCAATTACTGAGATTCAATTTATTCTCTTTCTGAGCACTTGGCTTAATCCAGTGCAGAAAGGTGCATTAATGAACTCTCTTACAGATGAAAACAAGGAGCAATACTTTGCATTTCATTAGCTCTTAAAAGAAAGCTGAGCAAGTTAAGCAGGGGCCAGCAATATTTTAATTAGCCTTCCAAAGCCTGTCTTCTGCAAAAATAATCCCTTTTAATCACATTTGTTGAAATGTCCTGTAGCAGGTTGACTCCCTACTTAAAAGATCTCTCCACGGTGTAGTTTCTGCATCGTGGGCACGCAAATAAATCCCGGTGTTTTCCCTGGCGTTGCAGCCTCTGATAAGTCCTGTCTCCCATCTGTGGCTGGAAGTGCTCCTGGCACAAGGTCACCTCCAGGCCTGGGCTGCCTGAGCTCTGGAGAAGCAGCATTAATTAGTGTCCATCTCATTGCCGGACGGGTTTTAGACATTCCCTGTATGGCCTTGCTGTGTATCAGGGAAATTGCTACTGGTTATGCTGGCAGAAGCAGGCCTGGCTCTGGACAAAATATATCTGGGAGGTTTATGGTACGAAGCAACATCAGTCGTTTCACAGTCTTCGCCTTCGTGACGGCGTTATCGTCCGTCACAGGGTCCATCACCGCGTCTTTCCGAGGGCACAGGCTTTTTGTGGCTTTACTGCAGGCGGCCCGCTGGCTTATTGCGCCTCCGTGCTAATTATCACACCCTCTGTGCTAATTATCACGCCCTCCGTTAGAGTCACTGGTTGCTTGTCAAGCTTTCATCTGGGGATCTGGAGGAGCGTCGGCAGCGCTGGGGAAGGGCAGCGTTGGCTCTGCCGGAGGACAGAGACCTGTGTCCACCCTTCCGCTGTGTCGGAATGACGTAGAAAAAGAGCAAAGTCCGTCTGGACCTTGAAGGGCAGTAAGTTACCGAGGGCCCCAGTTTATCCTGGCGTGCAGGAACAGCCTCTTTCCTGTCCTCTCGCAGGGACAAGACAGATTTGCTGAAATATCTTCCTCTTAAAGCTGTTTCCTCAGTCCACACAAGAATTGTAGGTACGATGCCACATTCATCCCTTTGCCTTCGCATCCTGCGTCTCCCATGGTCCGCCACCGCCTCCTGCCTTGGGAAGCGGAAGGGGATCGTGGGATTTCCTCCTCTTGCTGCATGATGGCAAACACGACGTGGGCTAGGAGCCCCCCTGCAGCAAAAACCGGGATCAGGGGACAGCCAGGCTGCAGCTTCCATGCGCTCCTGCCACGTCTTTCCGAACAGGACCGCTCTGGTGTCCACTGAAATGGCTTTGATTGCTGGCATTGAGCTGCCACAAACAATAAACTCTGTATTTTCTGGAGAAAATGCCCCCTCCCCAACCAATATTTAATCATGAGCCCAATCTTCTGCCAAAAAAAATATGTCGTTAGGAAATATTCAGTTAGGGCTGGCAGTGCCCGTCGAATTCCCGTGTTGCCTGCAGCTCCCTGCTTGCTCCGGCCCCTGCGGCAGTGTCAGCAGGTCCTCGTTACAGAGCTCCCCGAAGACCGGGGTGGTGGGGCGTGCACAGCACTGGGCAACTTCAGCATTTCCTGCTGAGTAAATGCTGCTGCAGCTGCTCCACATCCGTGGAGCCAACCAGCCCTCTGCCCTGTGCCAGCTGAGAGGAGTCCGGGCTGTTCTCTCTTCCACCCAGGAGGTGGGAAGCCCCTTGGGGTATGCATTCCATGGCATGAATGCAGCAAAGTCCTCTCCAACCCATTGGTCACATTCAGACCATCTCCTCCTCAGATTTTCCCAGTTTTAAAGAGCTCAAACCCCGTGTTAACTCCTTTTTTTTTTTTTTTTTCCTGCATTCCTAACTGGCAAGACTCGGAGATACTTGGCATTCACCAAAGCAGAGCTCTTCAAGGCCTCATGTCAGTTCATTTGCAGACAGATGTTGGTAGTGTTGTGGCCGTGTGGGAGTGCTTGGACTCAGCAACTGGGGGCATGACAATACAGATGCAGTGGGATAGTGCAGGATTTGTGCCGGGAGAATCGAGCAAGAGTCGGTGCTCGCTGCGGGACATTTCACTAGTACAACTTTTACATAATGTCAGGTCCTAAAGTTTCATCTCCCACCAGCGTAGGCACTGGATTGAAGACTCTTCATTCTAGCCCTTTGGACACTGTCAGGAACGATATTCCATCCTTCTTGTGAAACATGCAGTGGGATGTCGGCAAAAAAATTGCTGCCACAAACGTCAGCAGAAGGTAGGCTGAAGGCTGCGTCATGAGATGTGGCAAAATTATTAGCCATGTTGTGATATCTACCATGGTAAAGTATCTTCCTCATCCAGACAACATCTTTGCCTCTTGACCTTAGCAAAAGAGCATCTGTGGACCAGGAAAAATATGTGAGATATGTCTAAAATTGTCTCCTCCACACTATCAAAGCATCTTGAGAGTGAATCTAGAGATTTTGAGCAACTGTTGAAAGGCTCTCTCTGACACATGGTACTGCCCTATTACTTTGAGTCATTAAAAGAAGCTGGAAGAGTTTAATCTGGAATCATAGAATCCTAGAACAGTTTGGGTTGGAAGGGACCTTAATGATCATCCAGTTCCAAAGATCAACCTTCCACTACACCAGGTTGCTCAAAGCCCCATCCAACCTGGCCTTGAACACTGCCAGGGATGGGGCAGCCACAGCTTCTCTGGGCAACCTGTGCCAGTGCCTCAGCACCCTCAGAGGGAAGAATTTCTTCCTTAGATCTAATCTAAATCTACCCTAAATCTAAATCTGGATCTAAATCCCGAATTTGTACGTCACGGCTGAAGCTGTCTCAAGGAAGTTATAGCACCTGTCTTTGTAGAATGAGGCAGCTGTATTGCTGAGAGGGGAGGTGGGTCACAAAAGGACTATGACAACATGTTCTCTACCTGGAAGCAGTTTGAAATATGTAGGTCTTATTCTGTTGTCAAGATCTCATACGCCATTAATTTTCTGTAAGCAAAGTAAATATCTAAGTGACATAATAGCAGGGAAAGTGTCACTATGAAATATGGTTAATAATCATAATCAATTCTACTAAAGAAGCACTAATCAAACTTAGCAGCCATTGTAGCAGCCCTGCGAGAGATGTAGCATGAGATGTCTCTGCTCCTGAAAACAAGGAAACAATGTCTCTGCTCTGCTTACAAGGAAAAACCAGTTTCGTTGTGTGATTTCAAGGCAGCAGGGAGGTTTGGCCAGTTCCAATTCCTGCTTTAAATGACGCCTTTCTATTGCTGTCCCGCAATCCCAAGGCATGAGTCTAAATAAAAAGGAAAAGGCAGGTTTATATCATAGAATCATAGAATCATAGAATGGTTAGGGCTGGAAGGCACCTTCAAAGGTCATCTAGTCCAACCCCCCTGCAAGGAACAGGGATATCTCCAACTAGATCAGGTTGCTCAGGGCCTCATCCAACCGGGCCTTGAACGTCTCCAGGGATGGAGCATCCACCACCTCTCTGGGCAACCTGTTCCAGTGTTCTACAACTCTGTTCACATATGTCATGGTCTGAATAACTGACGGGGTTTTTTTGCCCCCCACACCTGTCCTTGGGAGATTTCTTTTCAGCCCAACACACTCCATCTCTATGACAGTTTCCCCTTTGGAATCTGCACAGTACTGGTGAAAGAATTAGGAGTTTACCTGTGAGCTTCCCGTGCCCTCGGAGAGCGGGGTGCCCGGTGTGGCGGCTGTGGCCGGTTCCCCAGCAACTCGTGTGCTTTTGGGTGCAAACTGTCCCAATAAAGTAACTCAGAATCAGAAATGTTTCTCAGACAACAGTCACTGGTCCAAAATCCCACTTTTCCTGAGACTCAAAATACTCTTTTTTTCTTTGGCACCCAAAGAACCACGTGTTAATTTTAATGTGGGTTTTCTGGCACTTCTCAGACAGCGGCCATCAAAGGACCTTTATTTCTGTTTTTCACAACTTTTTCAACAGTGGGAAACTTTTAACGAGCAGAGATTTTTCTCATTTTTGGTTCAGTTTTGAAGTTGTTTTTGAATCTTTTTTTTTTTTTTTTTTTTTTTTTTAGTGGAGAATATGTTTCTTAACTTTTCCTTTCAGAGACTCTGGGCGGTCTGTTTTCACAGGCCCCAACTCTTTTCCTAACAACAAGTATGTGACAGAAGTGCAATATGCTGCTAAGATCACTACTGCTCCCAAAGCTGGATTTAAATTTAACCCGTGGTCCGATTTGCCCTGTGACTGGATTCCCAGTCTCAGTGCTGGCTTCCTTGGGGTTTCAATATGTAGTTAAAAATACCTCATCAGCTGATGTTCATTTGCAGCCTAGAAATGCCATCAACACATTTGTCTTTTGCAAAAAAAAACCCCATGTGCCCAGTGTCAGCTTTATGATTTGGGTTTTTTTGTGTGTGTGTGGCTAATGCTGATTTTCCCCACGTGCAGAAAGGAGGAGGGAGAATCTTCTGGCTTGAATGACTTTTCTTTGAGTTTGCAAGGACGAGCAAACAAAGAGTTACAAAAGGAAAATCTTCAGCAGAATAGCAGAATATCACATGAAAAAACCTTTTTATACAAGAAGAATTATCAGCATTGTATCTAGTGCCCTTGTGCAGGGATTAAAACCTGAGTCGCAGTCAAAGGGCAGTCTGGCTGGAAGTGGCTGTATGAAGGAGGAGGAATTGATTTCTGAAGGGGCTGATACATCTCCTCTGTCTACGGAGCGACAAGACTCCTGGAGGATGAGCTTCTGCCAAAGCTTCAGACAAGGGGCATGGATCTAGCTTGGCTTGGGACTTTTTTCTTCTTTTCATTTCAGTCTCGCAGTTGGAACTAAGCAGGTACAGCCAAATTTGGACCTTTTTTCAAATCAAACCTTTTCCATGTCTTTGTGGCTCCTCTCGTTTTGTCTTGGAAACTGGATTGGACTGTGAGTTTTACTCAGCATGTTTCTGTAGCACATGAAGAAAATTCATTAATGTGTCCTTGAGGAAGGAGATCATTAAAAATTAAGCCACTTTGAAATGCTGGATTTTTGTCTGGTTTTTCTTCTTCCAGCTTGGAAACAGTTTCCTCCTGTTTTCCAGAAACTTTCCCCAGAGTCACATCTCCTTGAAAACTCCTCTGAGAAATGTCCATGGAAAATGTTGATTGCCTAAAATGGGCACTTTCCACCAGCAAAACCATCCCGTGGAAAATCCTTGCCCCATCCTGCACCATTGGCCTGATTCTGGAAAGGGCTGTACTCCATGAGTAAACAAGTTCCCAGAATGAAGGATGTCGCTTTTTTAGGATGAATTTGGCCCTCTTTTATAAATATTTTTTTTTTAAAGAACTGTGGCATTTGGCTTTGACCTCAACACAGCCCTGAGAAAGGTACAGTCTTCAAGGGTAAGAAGAGCATAAGATGAGAAGAAATTTCCCCAAAGGGCTTCTGTCCTGTTTTTGTTAGAAGTGAAAGTGTGAATGCAACCTTCATTTTCACTCTTGTTCAACTGAAGTGAAAACAGGAAAAATATCTTCATATGTGTGTGTATGCAGACAGCAGTCCTTGCCAGGAGAGCTCGACCGGGATCCCCGAGCTGCTCTCATCTCCCCCATGCAATCGAGAGCTTAGAAACATTTCTCCATCTGGGCATTTCCACCTCAGCAGGTCCTCTGCGCTCTGGTGACCGGCTTCTGTGGCTTTTGCTGCTCCATTGGGATACTGGGACTTTTGGTCTTTTCACTGAAGGCCTCAGCATTGCAGAACAGAGTGGGATAAGGGGCTGTCTTGTGATGTTGGGGACATGGGGTTTCCTTGAGGGTGTTCTGTAGGTTTTAGCCTGATTAGAGGGAGGTTTAAGAGTGCCAGTGAATGAAACAGAGGAGAGGAGAGGAGAGGAGAGGAGAGGAGAGGAGAGGAGAGGAGAATAGACTATTTCAGTTGGAAGGGACCTACAATGATCATCCTGTCCAACTGCCTGACCACTTCAGGGCTGACCAGAAGTTAAAGCGTGTTATTGAGAGCATTGTCCAAATGGCCCTTAAACACTGATGGGCTTGGGGCATTGACCACCTCTCTAGGAAGCCTGTTCCAGTGTTTCACCATCCTCTTGGTAAAGAAATACTTCCAAATGTCCAGTCTAAACCTTCCCTGGTGCAGCTTTGAACCATTCCATGTGTCCTATCACTGGATACCGGGGAGAAGAGCTCAGCTCTCCCCTCTCCACGTCCCCGCCTCAGGAAGCTGCAGAGAGCAATGAGGCCCCTCAGCCTCCTGTTCTCCAAATGGGACAATCCCAGTGCCTGCCCTCCAGCCACTCCTCTCCCAATTTATACTTGTGCCCGGTGTTACTCCAGCCGAGGTGCAGAATCTGGCATTTGGACTTGTTAAATTTCATCCCGTTAATGGCGCGTGGCCACCCCAGATCCAGCAGACGTGCTCAAAGTCTTTTCTATTATTGGGCCAGATCGAAGCCTTTTCTTATTTCCCTTTTTAGCAAAACAGGATTTCAGTAAAAAGCCCGCTGTATTTGATGCTGTGTCTTCTCTCAGTGACACAGGGTGCTGCATGATTATAGCTAAGAAGGTCTCGATGGGAGCAGAGATGCTCCAGGTTTGCCCAATTCACAGTGAACTGTGTTATTTATTCAGAAACAGCGCTCTGGAATCCAAAGTCTTGCTTGACAAATGCTTGCTAATGAGGAGTGCAAACTGCTCCCAGAGCCATCCTTGAGCCTCCCAGGGTAGGAACTTCTGCATTTGCTTACGGCTTCTTAACTACCACTGCTGGAAGACCCAGGAGGATACGGGGAGATTCCCAGTAACTCTGCTAATGAAGAAGGAACGCATGAGCACTCTATGTATTTGTTGCCTGATTACTATAGAAATAAATGAATCAGGGAAGCACATTGAACAGTCAATTCTCTCTTATTCAGAAACCAGCACAATTTAATTAAGTTTAAATAGCACTTAGAATGGTGAATACTGAATCGATTGATGGGCCGAATACTCTGGAGAGTGTTTTATCAGAAGCTCTGTCTGATTCCCTGGATGCTCAAGCAAAATTAAGAAAGAGAACCTTTCAAAAACCTATTCCTCTCAAGGCTAGAGGCTGTTAGGTTCATTTCCAAAACAGATTTTCCTTTCAGGAGTTAATTGGTCCCTAGTCTTTCCAGAGACATGAGTATTTATTGAGTCTTGAGCCAGAATCTTTTTCAGTTCACAATGGTGTAAATCAGTAGTGACAGCACTGAAGTCGGGAAAAGGAATCAGACCTTAGTGCCACAGTCATGGGATGATGCCATGTCTTGCAGTGTGTCCTCATGTGAGTGTCTCGGCTTGATTCAATAAATAACTGCCAACACTCTGCCTCCAACAAGCTGTCTTGCAAAGTCCTGAATATAGTATGTCGTGACCTAATTAAAAAAAAAAATGGTGCTGAGGGCGAAGCTGGCGCTGGGGCACGGGTTCTTCTCGTAGTTATGCCCACCTTGGACTGGAGTAGCTCTGCTGGGTGGGTTGTATTACGAGGTTGTCAAAATTATAAGCAGAGACCCCGTTTCCTAATGGGCTTGGACTCAGTGGTTGAGCAGTTGAACCTGTTTGAGGAGCACAAAGGTCTCCCCAGCGTGTGGCTCGGGAACAGCTGTGCTCTAAGCCGACAAAGCAGCTGATGCTCTCAGGTGGAGCTGCTAAATAGTAAAGTTACTCAGCCTGCCTCTCTTCTCACGAAGCACCTTCTCCCCCTCCCGGCATTTCCAAATAGCCCTGACCACCGGAAAGTACACAGAAGCCCACGTTAACAGATTTCAGCAAAAATTCTGAAGCAAAGAAGTTCTTTGCAAAGGATTATAGCAGGATGAGCGTGACACCCTTCAAAGGAATTCTAACAAGCAAGGCAGTGCCTGGTTCCGGTGCGTCACCTAAGCCCTGCACCAGTCTCCCTCCCCTGAGCTATTGCTCGTGTCCTCTGCTGACCTGCTCTCGCTTTGTCGTTGTAGGAATGCAGGGCTGGATGGATGGAGTGAAACTGGGTGTCATCATAAACTGTCACTGGGATTCAATCTTGTGCAGGCTCAAGAGGAGAAATAAGGCCATGAAGTCCAAGCCCAGGTGCCTGTGGGCTACCCTGCTGGCTGGACATCACATCTGTTCTGTGCTAAGAGCTAAACTCGGCGTGTATTGGAGGCTGCACATCCAGCCTTCCATTAGTCCATCTACACAACACAGGAAATCTGTAGCCTCAAGAATATTCCGTCCCAGCCGAAGGCATGCAGACATCCAGATGGGAGCTGGGCACCCTTTGGAGTCAGTGGAGAGTAACTTTTGGGTGCCTGGACTATCGACTAGGGGAATCACACGCCTGGTTGGAGCTAAGTCAGCCTGTAGATGTTGTGACCGAGGGTTTATCGACAGTTTAGTGCAGACCCGGACCCGCCTGGAGCTGAGACGCCCCAAGAGCAGACAGGTGTTTTGGAGGCAGATGTGTGGTTCTCACATCAGGCAGCTGTGGGATAACCCTCTCGCTACATCACACTCTTCTTGCTCTTTCAATGGCTTTTTACAAAAGTTCTGCTGAACTTTTTGCATTTCCCAACTGCCTGTGTATATCTTACAATAATTGGTTTGTGATTTTTTTTTCCTGTTGATCTCTTTTTCTTTTAATTTTGGCCAGAGCCATGGTAACCAACATTACCAAGGGCAATTGATTGAGAGGGAGCTCCTGAGACAGCAATTTCTTTTTTAATTAGAGCATTCGATAGATCCCGTTGGAAGGAAGTCTGTTAATCAGTTTTTAAATTGTGCAGTGGAGAGTTACAGCAAACACAGACGTGTGTGTGGATGCTGGTTTTCTGTAGGGCAGAGTTTCTCCAGATGCAGAAACAAGTGGTGTAGCTGGAGAGTGCACAGATGTTTTTGACTATGATGGGAAGCCATAAACCAAAGAGCAGTTCCAACAGAATCAGTTGGACTTTTTTAAAGCTTAAAAAGAATAGAAGTGTTTCTAAGTCCTTTTTCCTTTATCTCTGGGGAAATTAAGTTGCACATTAAGCCACTGACTTATTCATAACAGAAGAAAATGAATTGTTTGAAGTAATACTTTTGTCAATTCTTTTTTGAAATCCTAGCGTCAAATCCTCTTGTCCCCTCTTCTCAGGTGCAGAATTGGCAACAATATTATGTTTTAATAAACAACAGACTGTTTCCTATCCAGTAATTATGCTCACTTTGCACACACTATTCCTTTCCCATTGCTCAGTCATTCGGTGTTCAGCTACCACTTCTTTCTGAGTCTACATTGATTTTGTTCTTTATAACAAAAGAAATCACTGTGTTACATTGCAGTTCTTTGTACTGCTCCAAGCTACAGTTCAACGACTGCGAGTTGCTTTTCATGGGATTTAGCAAAAGTCCTGATTATAAACTTACTCTTGTAAGTTTAGCATTAAGGGAATGCTAATGTCCTTGTAAGTTTAGCGTCACAAATGGGGAAACTGAGGTACTGAGCACGTCACCCAGATTCCTCCAGCTGTAGCAGGGACTCCAGATGATAAATTTATTGAAGTCTCAAGCTGACACATGGCCATAGAGATCTGTCTGTCTCTTCTCCATCGAATATCCTAGGAGCTCACATAATTCATGTGTTTAATGCACAGCATTTAAATGTGGTTCTGATGAGTAGTTCATTTTAATAACGCATGTGTTCCTGCCTGTGTGAGATACCGTTCTACAAACGAGAAAGTGAGGCTGCAGTAGGAGCAACTATTTTAAAAAATCACATGAGCAAGCGTTTCTTCTAGTTCCAGGAAGGAAAAAAACAAAGAAGACAAGAAAGAATCATCTAAGCTGACCATTAATTAAGTTTTGGAGACGCTTGTTAACTGCTTAGTGACCCACTTACTCGAGGGCAAAGCCCAGATGAAGAAACTTCCATTATAATATAATGAGAGTAGAAGTGGATGGTGAAGTCGTATTGAATATTTGTTAGCTGTGACTCCAACCGGCTGCCCAGGATCTAAGGGAAGCAGCGCATGACACAGTGGAAAAATTCACAAGGTGTAAGAGGGGATTTTCCCAAACTTTCTGGAGATTTCACTTTAGACCATGTGAACTGGCAAATTAGATTAGACTTAAGATCCATCTAGACCATTACTGCGTCTCAGAGAGGCTACGCTTCATCATCAACAAACGGATGGGAAATGATTGTTTTCCACTTTCTCAGTCCTTTATAACCAACAGCTCATTCCAGATGTGGAGTTACCCTGACTTCTGATATCTTATTTATCATTAACTATTACAATTCAGGTTATTCTCACTGTTCATTTAAAGATCAGTCCCTCTCTGGCTTCATACAGCTTCCCGAGGCGATGTGGTCCACTGCCAAATCCGTGTTGCATGTTCCCTGGATGCAGACATGCTCACAGGACACACACACACATGGAGTCGTGTGGGATGATTCATTCACCTGATTTTGGGATCCCTTCCTCCATGCCATAGCTAAAGCCACAGTAATGCATCCTGAAAAATCATTTCCCGGTCAGGGATAATAGACTCTCCCCAGCTCATAACTTATTTGCATTACATATTCTCCTGAAGTGATGTAGGAAATGCATCAAATGTTTTAGGGTTGTTGGGAGTTTTTGGGCTTATTCTTTTTAATAGTATTACTTTTTTTCCCTCCTGCAAGCTAAGCAAGGGTTCCCAGAGCTGAGCGCAACTCTGTGGGGCTGGAGAGGTGAGAAAAAATTGGAAGTAATAAACGCCGGGAATTAAAAGTGATCTAAAGGTGCTGTCACATTATAATGCAATTTTCAGGTCCAATATCTCATATTCTGCAAGATTTGGAGGTAGATTGCATGCACCATTGGAAAGGGAGTACTCACCCCCGATCCCAGGCACATAAAGCACCGGCTCCGCATGGGGAGTCTTTGCAAGATCCAATAATAAATAATAATAATAGGACCTTAAATATGTCGCTAAGCAGGGCTGAATAATGCCTATCATATATTGCAGGCCAGTGCTCCTGGATAGTTTCCTTCCAGGGCGAGGAAGGCAGGATTTTTTGTGGCTTGTTTGAGGCAAAGCAGAGGAGAATCGTCTGAAGGCTGCTGGGGGCAGTGCCAGCGGAGGGGAGGGCAGGGCTGGCAGGGCCGTCGTGAGATGCCAGTTCATCACACTGTACCCCAAAATGTCTGAGCACAGGGGGAGGTGTTTAGGGCCAGGCTCAAGCAGAGCTTTGTATTATTTCTATGGCAACATATAAAGCATTTGGGATTAGAAAGTAGGCAGCTTGGGCTCTAGAAGAGGAGCCAAACTCCACTTTATTATCAATCCCCGCTTGATGTATTCACTAAACCCACTTCTTTCCCAGGGAAGGCTTAACAAAACCTTGTGGCTTGGGCTCGGGCTCGGAAAATTGGCTCCTTGCACCGCTCTCCCTGATCGCTCAAGCTAATGATCGCTCCGCAGCGCATAATGTTTTTTCAATCTGATTTAGGAGGAAATTCAATTGATCATCACTTTCTGCCCAGACTTCTTCGTTTTCCGCACAAACTCGGGGCTGCTTTGCATTCCAGACAGGCTCATACTGCACCGAGCCGACCTACGGGAAATTAATTCCGTACCATTTTTAAAGTGCAGTAGGGTGAGGCTGACATGCCTTTCATCTGGTAGGACACGGCGTGCGGTGTCTCACGTGTCACCCTCGTGGAGGCCAAAAGGGGATGAGACAATGGATGGCTGGAAAAATAAGATAATTATTGACACATGTTTCAGGTTTATTCTTCCAGATCTCATTAATGATGTATTTTGGAGCTATTGATAAAGAGACAGGGAAACGTCCGCAGAGGTTTATTGTTTGCAGGTAAGAGAATATGGCTGGTCCTGCTGACAATTTGCGGAGAAGCTGCTGAATTTCAGGAAAACTCAGTCTGGCTGTATGCAGATATTGTAGATGTGTTGCACAGAAAGGGACAGTCATACGAGGTGTGCAAGGGAGGCAGTGCCAACGTGAGGAAGATGAAGGAGCCAGGAAGGGAACAGTCCTCAGGTGATGGAGGGAGCTTATTGCAAAATGTTTTACCGCTGTTCCGCCCGTTGCCTGCAGAAAATGCAGCTTCTGCCTGGTGGCTGCCTGTGTTCAACAGCGATCCCCAAAACATTGCCCTGCAGTGCACCCCAGCTCTCCTCCCTCCTCTCCTGTCTCTTCTCCATAACCCCTGCTGTGCCTTCCAGCCAGGTCCCTGCAAATTCTCCATCACTCCTGCCTCTGCTCACTTCGCTCTCTGCTGGTTACCGTCTCTGGGTTTCTTCCCGGCTCCTTATCTTCAGAAGGAGCTGCAGAGAGGCTCCGTGGCGTGCAGGGAGGAGTGATGACCTTTCTAGAGCCCTGCAGAAGTAATGAATGCCCCAAGGTACTACGGACTCAAAACCCAAAGTCTTTATTCGAGTAAAATTTCCCAGCGGAGTGTGAATCTTGAGACTGTGAGAGGAAGGGACGTGCCTGAGACTAAGTGGGTGAAGTACAGAGACCTTGGTTCAGCGGAGAGTTTAACCTCTGCTGTCAAGCCAAGAAAATCAATATGATGATGGCATGTGCAGCTGAGAACTTGCTGAATTGGGGCCAGTCCCCTCCGCTCGGTGCCGAGGTGGATGTTCGCACTCTGAATTGCATTAGGGAGCAGCTTGAGAGCCAGAGAAGGTTTGAGTGTACTGAAGCATTACAAAAAGCTGGAATTTTTTGTTGCCTCTGTGGAAAACAAGCCCCAAAACACTTCCCAACTCTCCCCTTCATAATATTTCCTTGGACATTAGCAGCTGAATTTGTGTTGAAACCCAATCTTCTCTCAATCCAAACCGAAACAAAATAACAGGTATGTGTTGGGTTGAAAATGAATGATTTTGATGAGCTGTGGGAGTGGAGAAGTCAATTTTCTAACAGAAAGAAATTGCCACTGATCTGGAGGAAGATTGCCACACTGCCGAAACTTATTTGTCTTTTTTCTTTAATTCCATCCAAAAAAGCCCAAACCCACACCTGCTGAAAAGCTCTCCCTGTGTCATGCTAAAGCATGTTTCTTATTAAAGTGGCAGCTGAACTCTGTAGAGGCTCGAGGGGCAAGGCAGGGGAGGATTTGCCAAAGTGGCAAGGAGGGATTGCAGCTGTGTCTGCTCCAGATGTTTGCCTCTGCATTGCTGCTCCACGTCTTTCCAGGGGTGTGTGACCCTCGTCTAAAACACTGAAACCTTTTCTTGCAATAATTCAGCTGGCAGGTGACAAAAACAGGAAGGGAAAGGCAAATGTTCCAAATGCAGAGGAGATACTGGTCGGGTACGTTCTCCCCAGCCAGCACAGACCACTCAGGGCTTTGTCGATCTGTCAGCCCCAGGGACAGCGAATAATTCACAACAATAATTTCTCTGGTAGCTGAAATTTGCTCTGGACTGCAATTTCTTCCAGTTCATTCCTTCCTTGTGTTTGAATCATGTTTGTAGTCTGCAGTATTCAAAACCTGAGCTCTGCTGCTGAGCTCTGATTGCTCTGATAAGCCCGAGGTATCATTTCTGATCCGTGGCTGGGAGTGCGTATTATCCATTTCCAGAGTGAATATTTGCCTGCAAAAATTTGCAATGCATCGTTCGCACGTACAGGTTTCCAGCAGAACTGGCTCCTTCAGCTACAAATTTCAGCCCCCAACCAAAGGAAGAGCAGCTCCACGTTGGGGCGAACCTCACCGGGATGTGCTCAGCCCTTCGGATGACACTTCACCCTCCTCCCTGGGGGACCAGGGAGGAATGAAATGTCACCATGTGGGGAAACTGAGGCACGGAGCCATGTGCTGGCAATCCAGCAGATTTATGGAGAGCTGGGGCTAATGGAATTGTGGATATTACCCCGATGTGCTATGCGTGAGGCTGCCCTGCCTCCTCCCTGGGCTCCCACAAGCACCCACTTGTGGGTGTCTGGAGCAGAAGGCTCTCGCTTTGCTGCCTTTCCTTTCAGGTTGAGAAACTGAGGCCCTGAAGGCCTTTCCTCTGCTTCGAACCACCACAACAATCACAAGAAAAGGCTTTTTGAAAGCTTTTTTTTTCTTCTTTTTTTTCCATTTGTAAAATTAGCTTTTAATGAAAGAAGGCAGCATCTCCTCGCCACCCACTACGATACGTGTCCTTAGGTAATGGCAGAGCCAGTACTGGGCGAGGGAGGGGAGAAGCGAGGTCTGTCCCCACCGCCCCATCAGGGGCATCAAAGCTTTCAGTCAACACAGAGGTCCCACCCCGGATCCTGCGGTGACAAATCATTGTCACTGGGAAAATCGAGCTGCAGAGACAGGGTCATTTATTATGGCTCTTTGCTAAACAAAAAGCACTTTCCTCCCTCCTGCCTGGCTCTGGCGAGGCTGAGGGGGCTGCGCTGCCTGGGCACATTCTGGCAGAGGTCTCCATGTCCCCACTGCTGTCAATCAAAGCCTAAATTACCCGGGGATGGCAGAGGTGAGCCGCGTTCGTGGGCCTGCAGCATCCTCCTGGGTGCCCTTTGCCGGGGAAATGGAAAAGCAGTTCAGGCAGCACAAAGGCACTCGTTGCTCTTTGCCTCTCCCGAATGCCAAAGGCTTGCAGCACTCACCAAACGTGCCCCCATGAGCTGGGTAGCTCAACCAGCTGGTCCTTTTGCACTTAAAATGGGAGACATATTTGATTGGAACTGGGAGCTGATAAGGCCGACCTGGTAGGTAGTAGCTAGAGTGGGGTGTGAGAGAGTGGTGCTCATTTCCCTGATGCACAGCTCGACCTTCTGCATGATCTAACCAATCAAATGCTCATGTTTGATGTTGATGCCTAAATCTCAAAAGGCTCAACTGCAAAAGAGTCAGATTCCTGGACTAGGATTCACATCAACTTGCTTGCCCAGTGGAAGCCATCAGCTTACATCCCTTCAGGCTTGCTGAAGGTTTCACCTGCATCCGCAATGAAGCCGTGCAACGTGAGTCCAATCACTCACAGCACTTCGGCTGGAGGTGGTAACTCATTAAGACCCAATAATTGCTCATAACCTTATATCTGTGCTGCAGCAGAAGCCCTGGCTTGGGCTGTGGGTTTGAATTTACCTCCACCTCCACCTCTACCTCCACCTCCACCTCCCTCTTGGGGAGGCTTTGCAGCAGTGAGAAGCAGTCATGGATGTCTGATACAGAGGCTGTGGTCAAACCAGGGCTGCGTGGATCAGTGCTCGGTCGTGAATGGAGGTCTCACACGTAGGACAACAGAAGTCAGCTTTGCTCTGGCCAGCCACGTCTCTCCCTGTGGAAATGGGACGCTGAGGATAGAGAGCGATGCTCTAAATTGTTTTCTGTCTGTAATAGAGGGAGGTGAGCTCTCCAAAGCAAAGCATTTACTGGGTCCTTTCTGCTGCTTTCTCTGATCGTGGCAAATGACTTCTCCTTTTCACTGGCGTGCTCACAAGCTTCTGGTATTTTGAAGAGCGGCTGGTGGGAGTGTTCTTCAGGCTGTGGATTTCCTCACAGGTTCTTTCCTGGGGCTTCCAGTTCTCCCTGTTCGTCTCTATGCTGTTCTCATGGTGTGATCGGTCTCTCGAGTCGGTACCATACTGTTTCTCCTTGGTGACTGGCACGTTCCTGTACAAAAGACTGTGAAGCTGAATAGGCCAGCTACAGAGCTGGGCAGAAAATAGTGATTTTGATTTGAGTCATGATTTTCTCTATTCAAGTAATTTTTAAATTTAAGGTAGATGTTTATTTACAAGTTGCCTGTTCCTTGTTTTCACTTTTTTGTTGTTGAAAATTGCTAGTGTGCGAGTGTGCTTTCTGTCGGATCATAAATCCTGGAAGGAGTTGAGGAGACAGTTAAAGAAACAAGTGCATTTCCCTGCTAAGAGACTCTCACTACCTACGTGCTAATTTTTTACATACAAAGTGCTGTTTGCATCAGTGAAGTTGCCGGCTGATGCCTTGGACTCATAAATTTTACAGGACCTTGTCCGGATTTCCGTTGCCCCCTTCAAAGCTGTGGGTGCCATCTCCCAGCCATGGGGAGAGACATGAGAGCTCCTAAGTCACGCTCAACCCCGTTCACAGGTAGACTCGAATGGGGAGAGCTTGGAAAATTACATGAGATTGAGCCCATTCCCTAATTTTATGTGATTAATGTATTTGTGGTCGGACCCTGATCCTTGAAGATGCCCCATCTGCCCGGTATCAGGGCCACAGTGTCAGCCTCAAAGACGTTCTCCCTTCTGAGGGTCTCACCCCAGGGCAACGTGATGTAAAGTGAGGTTGAGTCCATTCTCCTGAGCCTCAGTCACTGCCTGGAGCTGGAGAGAGGGTTTCTTTTGCAGACAGGCCTTGGATCTGAGCCAGCCCAGCCATTCTGAACTCCTGTAATTAGTCAAAATAGAAGGTGAATTATTTTCTGACAAAAGATGTAGGCAGACAGGATTTTTAAGGCTTCATTAGTCCAGACCCTGGTAGGGCCGGTCTTCTCAGCTCAGTGGCCTGAGCGTGTGATGGAGAGCAGATTCTGATGTGTATAATTAACGAGCACTGAATAATTTGACAGATTGAAAAACATTTCAATATGTGTTCCAACAGGGGAAGTGATTGGCATTTCTGTGTTACGTCCCTGCTAAGAAGCATTCCAAAGAGAGGTCAACAGTGCATGCTGCTGAGCCCGCGGTGATCTGGGGCCCTGCAGGACGTGGTGTACAGCTCCACGCTGGTGCAGATGGGGCGAAACCCCCCGCGTTTAATAAGGTTGGCATGGGGCTGGGAGCACCTGATCCCATAGTCCCTGCAGAGTACGCAGTGAGGGACTGGCTGTGAGCCCCTCTAAGTCAGGGTACGCCTCTGACTCACTCCGTGCCTCAGTTTACCCCTTTACTGAATGATCAGCTGAGCACTGGTGGACACCACCTGTGTGCTACACCTTCCAGACTGAATTCACTACAGACATACAAACTACCAGGGCTGGCTGCTTGTCTGCTGGAGCCCTGCAGTCTGCACAGCCTGAGACAGATTTTCCCAGCCCCAGCGTGATTTCATCATAGCTGCAGAAATCCTCTGCCCCATCTCCTCTTCTCCTTTCTCTCTGTCATTATTGATTTTTCCATTTGATGGCAAGCTGGAGTTTTCCAGCGAGGCAGAGCCGTCCTGCGTGCGTTCAGCGTGCACATACACAGCCTGCGCTGGGGACTGGGGAGGGAAAGAGCTGCTCCTTCCCTGGTACACCGGTTTCCTTCGATCCAGGCAGGAAAGAAAAGGACTTCCTGATACACAGCCTCCAAAGAAATCCTGCCCTTATATCCTGTTAGTGAGACAGCACCTTATCCAGTAACAAAACTGGCTGGAAATGGGCCTTTGAATATTTTTTCCCTTTTGAAAATCTTAGGACAAGATAGACATTTCCCCGGGAAATTGTTTTTGTAGGACTTCATCACAGACACAGTGAGGGCTCAGGAAAAGAGGTGAACTGTTCACAACTGTCTGTCCTTCTGCCCTCCTTGTTGTTCTGCTCTTCTCTCATTTCTTCCAGCAAGCAATCCATGCTACATGTAACACGCCTGCGTGTGTGTGCACATGCAGAGACCACCAGCCCACAGCGCCGGCAGCCACGTCCCCCCGGACCTTCCACCAGTTCTCGACAGTTGTCCTGCCCCATCCCTGTAAATCTAATGGCATGAGCCAGGTAATTGCAATAAAGACTCTTTGGTTCCTTTTCCACATGACACTCCGGAGCCTCTAATTAAGGCAGATTTCTTTCCTGCCGTGGTCCCTTTACCCATCGATCCTCGGAAGCGCTATGGTCAGCACAGAATTAAAATGTCCCTTGAACGGAGGCATTATAACATATATTCTCCTTGGATGTTTGAGCTTCATGTTGGTCATTTCAAAACAAGCCCTGGAGAGTTTCCTTAACTGAAACTGCAGAATGAATTTCCCTTTCTGCTTGCTTTTTTTTTTTCTTCTTCGACTGAAATTTCTAGCCAATGTATTCCAGACTCTTCAGGCCCATGGCAGCTGCCTTTCTCAGGTGGGGGGCAAAGGCAGCATTCACCAAGGATGCAGTGAAACAAAAATAAACCAGAAATTTCTTAGTTCTGCCTTCTGTCTTCCCCAAGCCATTAATTTTCATCCCACCCATCTTGTTCTGAGCTGATCTGAGTTCAGAGCAAACCGTATTCCCTTTTCCTGGTGTATTGGGGTCTCTGTGCTCTGACTCTATCTGCCAGCTTGCATTTTCACCCTGCTCGGGTCCGGCAGCTGTGGGCTGCTGGGTGAAGAAATAGAGATGATGAATCGGTGAAAATGAGCAGCACGAGCTCCTCCAGTGCTGTGAGGAAGTGTCTGGGTCTGCTCTGGGAGGAGACACAAAGCTCACGCGTCCAGGAGAGACATGAGCTAACGCTGTCTCCGTGGCAGATGAGAGGGAAGGGGGTGTGATGGGACACGAGACCTTCATGTCTTTCAGATGTTGCCTTCATAGCAAATGTAGTGAAAACAAACTTCAGCTTCTTGATGTGAGACTAGTTCTTGGTTCACACGCTCTCATTAATGTAATCAGAAAATGTGCTGTTGCAAGGTTTCCTCTGGCTCACTCTGCAACGCTTGGATGTGTTGTAATCTGTTTAATTCCTCCTCATCGGATCTCTGAAGTGGGATGGTGCTCTTCTAATCCTACTTACCACCTTTCCCCAGCCCCATGGAGGCTCAGCTTTCGTGTCACCTCTGTGTGCAACGGGAACAGCTACGCTGTACCAATGGCAGGGTCACCTCCGTGGCTGATGGTCCATGGGGTTGAAGGTGGGACTCACCAGACCAAGCATGGTGAGCAAGCTCCTGTTACACAAAGGCTCCTGGCAACAGTTTCAGCTCCTGACTCCCACTAATGTCCCTGTCACAGTGGGAATCAGACGGCAAAACCCTCCTGCATGAAAACCTCATCCTGTGCAAATCCAACACCGATCCCTGCCGCACTGATACAAGCCAGGACTGACTCTCCTTACTACCAACAGCTGCATATCCAAAAAAAGTACTAATGGGCCTTTTCCTTGCCTTGTGCTTAATGCATCGCTCCTGGGAGACTTCGAGGGCTTCCTGGCTGCTGTGGGAGGAGAGGCTGGTCGCAGCCATTGTTCCCATAGAAATGGGAACCTCAAACCACTCTGGAATAATCTATGCAATAGCCATCAGTGAGTCACTCGTTTTCCTGAATGTGCCACACTACTGCACGTGTGCTTTTTAGGAAGGTCCTAAAAAGTGGCTTTTTTTGGCCCACTAATGATCCCGGCGCGGCAGGGAGGCACCCAGAGATGTCTCTCCCTTCTCATCACTTGCAGGCAGAGGGTGACAGCAGTGCTGATCCCTCTCTGATTTCAGTGCAATGATGAAAACCCAGAGCCAGAAATGCCCCTGGAGACTGTGGATGGGTGGCAATAATTGTGCTTGAGGACGGTGAGCCATGGGGACACTTAAACATGGGGTCGTCGGGGGAATGGCAGCCCTGGGGTGTTTCCGAGTGCTCCCCTCCGCTGGGGGAGAGAGAACGGTCGTCTCATAAAACACATGAAGTTTCTCGGTGAAACAGCACTTCTTTGCTTCTGTGTGGTGTTGGCAACTCCTGAACGAGAGAGGAGAAGTAGGTGACTGGGAGCACCCTGCGTGAGGAGGGGTTTGGGTGCAGCGCTGAGCAGCCGTGCAGAACCCAAGGGATGTTTTCCGTGTTCGGTGGTGGACTCACAGTGTCACCTTGAGCAAAAGGCTCGCGCCGACCCCCGACTTGCAAAGCCCGGGTAGGAAAGGGTTGTGATGGGGTCCGGGGTGGGAGGTGAGGCCCATCTCTGCTCTTGGCTCAGCTCACCAAACCGCATTGCCAATGTCCCCAAATCCTGTACTGCCTGGTCAGCAAAGCGCTTCCCCTGGCCCCCTGCTGCCCGTGCAACCCGCAAGAGGTGCCCCACTCACGCTGGATGCTCAAGGGCTATGGAAAACCAGAAGAGACACTTTCACTCCTTGTTTGCCTCCAGAAATCTCATCTCCTGCTCCTGCTGGAGCAGTTATCCAGGGGGACACAGCCCAGGGCCAGTAGTCACCAGTCACTGCTGTTTTCCCACTGCTATGTTCATTTTCCACCACAGGGACGGCTGCTGTTCCAGCTCTTTTGCTTTGAAGGCTGAGATTATTTTGTCACCTAACCCTGGTGATGTGCCCTGCGTACCGTGAGAGCTCCTGGCTGCTCGCCGCTCCGCTCCGGCACGGTCCAGGTGAGCTATTCCCCACTCCCTGGTTGAGTCAGTGACTGGTGCAGTTTATGAGCATCCCCAAGAAAACGCATTCCCTGCCAGACCATCCTGGCGGGACATTCTAAGCAATCCCTCTTGGAGCAAATTTTCAGCCAACTCTTTTTTTTTTTTTAAACAGCAAGAAATGGTGCTTTGGTGAGTGAGATAATATTTTAAAAAATAGAAATAAGTCTCTTTCAGTGAAGCTTTTGGGCTTTGGATTGAACTTGTGGGTAGATAGCTATGGACTTTGCTTTGCAATGGAGGGGAAGACATGAGCAGGCACTGGGGGTGTTTGTTCAAAGTGGTGCTGCCGCAGAGGCAGGGTATGAACCCGAACTGGGACCCTGCTGTGTCCTGGTGAAATGATCTAACAGCTGGGCTCTCCTCAGGCAGGTGGACAGCATCTTTCTTTGGAGCTTTTTGATCAAAGTTTTGAAGGGTCCTGTTTGCACATCAGTGGGGAGTGAAAATCATAGAGTCATAGAATCATGGAATGGTTTGGGTTGGAAGGGACCTCAAAGATCATCCAGTTCCAACCCCCCTGCCATGGGCAGGGACACCCTCCACTACACCGAGTTGCCCAAAGCCCCATCCAGCCTGGCCTTGAACACTTCCAGGGATGGGGCAGCCACAGCTTCTCTGGGCAACCTGTTCCAGTGCCTCAGCACCCTCAGAGTGAAGAATTTCTTCCTTAGATCCCATCGAAATCTCCCCTCTGTCAGTTTAAAGCCATTGCCCCTTGTCCTGTTACAATATACCATTGTAAAAAAATGAAACTGTAAATCCTCACAATACTTTGGAAAACACAATTCTTGTTTCCCAACTGTTTCCTGCTGTGCTGGATCAGCGGAGGAGAGCTCGCTTTGTGCCAGAGCCAGCTCTGTGCCCTGTTCCCTGCCCGGGGCACCACGGGTGGGCAGGGCTGTGGGGGAATCACGTTGTTGGGATCACAATAGGGAGTGATTTGTGGTGAGCACAGGCTCGTAGCCTTTGAAGAAAAGGAGAACGGGGGGAATCTGATGGAAAATGTTGGTGTGAGGTGAGTGGTGTAGCTACCGATGGGACAGTGGGTCAAGGTGGTTGTCTCAAGTAACATGGGGAGGGTCACACCCCACCACCCTGAGCGGAGAATAAAAACTGGTATGTCTCTGTATCAAGGGAGCGTCTGTTCTTCGTGTAAAGAAAAGCAATGTAAAGCCTCTTGAAAATAAGGAAAATAAGGACAATTATGTTTAATTGTTTATTATTTACCACTCATGATCTGTCCTCCCATTCAAGAAAAGTTTGAGACGTCAACTTGAGAAGTGGAACTAATGCCACAGAAATGGGTGAGAAATTGTAGCCAAGATTTATGATAAGTAAGTGAATAGCACCTTAGTGTTCACATGTCCTGGTTAGCAAGTATGAGTAATGAGTAAACTTGTAAAAATCAAACCGTGGGTTGTTTTGTGACACAACAATTAAAAAAAGAAGAGTCAAACAGTTGGTTAATTTATGTGCAATGAACAAATGAATCGGTTCTATTTTCTCCAGTGGAATAAAAGCAAACAAGAGAAAGATGTTATATCTGTGCACATAGCATTGTTTTCAAACCTCGGCTGTTACAAACCAGAAAATATTTGCAATGAGGAGAACCATTTGAGAAATTAAATGGGAGTGGGAGAGGATGTCTGCAGTGCTGCCGTTGTACTGGTATTAGCAAAGCCCGTCAGTGTTTTGTGTCGGTCGTGGGGAGCGGTGCTCTGAACAGGAAAGAAATGAGAATGCCACAGAAGGACAGCATCTGGAGGAAAAACCATTGCTTCGTCGTCTCCTACAACACTTCTGACGTGCCCACTGGGAAAGGGGAACGTGAGCTACGAAATCCACCACCATAACCAGGAATGGGGGGACGTTATTATCTCTACGTCCGATTTGAGTTAAACATTGAAGTGATTTGTTGGGAAAGGTGGTCTTGGCTCATGTGTCCTGCTCCAGGGATGCTGTGGCTGCTGTTGCCCACCATCTCCCTGCAGACACGGATGCCTCAGGGAGCCTTCCAGCCCAGGGAGGCATTGCCCAAAGACGGCAGCTGTGAACAAGACCCCTAGTTTTAACAGCTTTAGTGGTGTTGGCACCCTACAGTCTAGGAGTCCTTGTTTACAGTGGGAGTATTTGCACCCAAGACCCTCCACTAATACAGTCTGCACCACCTGAAAGCGAGTATTTAATTCCTAGTTAAAAACAGAGGATTTTTGAGAGTCAAGTCTCAGCCCGGGCTCCCAGGTCGCACCCGCAGGAGGGTTGTGCTGTTTGGGCATCGCTTTTTCTGTCATTCTCAGGGCACCTACTCTCCAGTTTCAGTGCCAGCACAAGCAATATCCTCCCGGCACTACGTTCAGCAGTGAAGCAGACCCATCATGTGGCTACTACATAATGCACTTGGCAACTTGCTAAACCCTCTGAGGTCTGTGCAGATCCCAGTGCCATTCGCTCCACGCACAAAGCCGTCTGAGGAGGTGCGAAAGGCAGCGACAGGACGGCGAATTCCAGCCAGCAGAGCATCTCTCTTGGGAATTAGATGATCTTTGAGGTCCCTTCCAGCCCAAACCATTCTATGATTCTATGACTCTGTGATTTTCCCTGATGTGCAAACCCGTTACTCTTGCCCTTCTGCCTGTGTTGTCCAGTTTGGCCAATTCTTTCTTCTCCCTGACACGTTTCCCGGGAAGCGGGTACGGTGGTACCAGCAGGCAGCAGAGCTGACAGCTCTCTCAGCTCCCGACTTTTGGCCGTAAAACGAGCAGTAATTGCTCGTCTCAGCGAACAGACTGCCAAACCTGAGCACTTTCTTGTCTTCACACCTCTGCTGTGAGAGGGAGAGGCATTCAGGGCTATTGTTCCTAACGAAGCCTTAATGCTCTGCTTTTTCGTGCTTGTGCATGTTTCTCTTCTTCGGTGTCTTTAATCAAATATCATGGCTTGTAACAGTGGATTTTGCCTTGGGACTGAGTGGGTCAAAGCCTTTGAATGCAGCAGGCTTGGATCGTGGCTGTTTAGGGGCAGACTCCTCAGACAGGTCCCCCTGCACCCCCCAACCCTCAAACCCACATTGCCCAGCACAGAAGGGGCAGGCATGAAGCTGGAAGAACAGCTTGGGCCCCCATGGAGGGTACGGAGACAGACTGGAGCCTTCAGCCTCTGCCATGGGGAGGTTCCCCGAACCCCCCAAGAGCTGCCCGGTTTGCTCCCTTCTCATACCCACTTCCATCCTGAGGCTCCGGCCCTCCTTTCCAGACACCCCATTCCCAGCAAAGGAAGAGATCCCGAGCCCTGCTTCTATGAGGCTGGGCATAAAGGTGCAGTTTCAACAAAGCATTGTTTTCCAGATAAACCCATTTTGTCAAAACCCAAAGTGCCATCCTACAGATCCCTCGGAGCGACACACCCCTTCATGTCCGGATGTGGGTCTCCCATTTTCTTCTTTTCTCTGTTGCAGCACACGCACCTGCAACCGTCTTTCTGCAGCTGTAAGCGTGGCAAATAGACCGGGCAGCAGGCTGAGCAGTTTTACTCTCAATGGTGGAGAAATTCTTCTTTCTTTTTGTGCTACCTGTACAGCCCGTGTCCCAAATTCCCGTTCTTGCCTCCTGCGATGGGGCAGCGAGGAGGAGCTGTGGGGATGGGAGAGGCAGGAGGAGGTCGAGCAGTGTTCAAGGGCCCCAGTATAGAAGACGCTCCAGGCATGCAAAAATGAAGACTAATTAAAATGAATGAGAATTATTTTTATCTCCTTAAACAATTGTACGATCGCGTTTTAATTAAAATAATTTTTAAATGTTTCTTTTTTTTTTTTTGTAATTTTGCTAATGTATATGTTCATGCACTTATCGAAAATAGACAAGGAGACTGGAGTGACTTTTCTTTTTCTTAAAAGGCTTTTAGTGGCAGTAAATTGAGATATATGTATATATGTAAGGATTGTAGGCATAAAGACAGCAAGCTATAGAAGGCTTTATCTGGGTGAGGTGTTTTTTTTTTTTTCTTCCCAGCATTTAACTAGTTTTTGATGTTGTAAAGACTTTCTTGCATGTAAAGCTCTTTACAGCTCGTAGAAACCTTTATTGAAAAATAATTGGAAGCCTTGATCCACTGAGGGAGAGCGCTGGGTTTCTTGGATGCTTTTTGCATGTATCTTTTTGAGATTTTCTATGCCCTGGATGGAGACTAAATTGCTGCTATTATTCCTTTGTTGTTTGGGTAGGTGCAGGTGCCTCTAGGAGATCTGGAGTTTGGGGTGGAAGGAGTTCAGGAGGGATGACTGGAGTGGAGAAAAAGGGGAAATTGGTGGAGAAATAAGAGTGAAGGAAGCCAAATCTGCAGCTGGCAATGGATAAAAGATAATATATGTTAAGGCTGAGGAGAAGAGAGGAGGTGCCTTCATCTGTTCAGCTGTGGAGGGGTTCAGAATCCAGGGAAGCTTTTCCCACACCAGGAACCACTGTTGTGTTGTCTGATGCATTCTTGAGCTCTCTTCTGGGGGCTGGCATCGAATCCACCGACCTGCCATGTCATTGCATCCTGTCCCCACCCATGCCAGGGCCATGCTCGGTGTCAGGACCACTCACCCATAGGGCAGAGGCTTTCAGAAATGGGTGGCAGCCGAGGCTCTTTCCGTGGCTGCTTGGTCACTAAGGCCAGGTGGTTAACGTGCCCGTGGATTTCATGCAACCACTGCTCCAGAGTCGTTAGCTTTGCGTTGACAGGTCCAAGCTGAATAAAACAAACATGCATCTTTCAATGCTGGTGGCTGATGATGCTTCTAAAGAACTCCAGAAATAGTCGAAAATGTCATATGGCACATGTATAGCTTATCACTAGCATGCATAGTTTGGCACAATTATTTTCCTCATTACACATTCAATTAAATCAGTTTGAAATTATGGTACTTAAATAAAGAGCACTACCAGAGAGAGCAGGATGTGGCTGCCTTTGTGAAGATGATCGGATTTAGAAATGCAAAATTATTGTGCTGAAAAGGAACTAGGAGTTTAAGCCAGAGTCAAGAAATCCTTTAAGAGGTTTGAACCAGAAAATTCCAGCGTTCTGGATTTTTTTGGAGGTTGGAATGAAAACTCTGTGCTTTATTTATTTGCAGGTTGTTGTTGCTAAAAAATAGGACCTTTTTTTTTTTTTTTTATCTGCCCCGAGCTTGAAATAAGATCATTTCTGTAAATAAAGCTGCACGACTTCAGCCAGTCACACATGTGACATTGCGTATTTATATCAAACCTGGGGATAACTGCGACGGTGCCTCTCTCCAGGAAGGAAAACCACTAAAGTTTCTTCCAGCAGCCGATGTTATCATCCACTTTCTCCTACTTGAGCTGCTCCTGGATGAAACATTTGTCTTCCTTGTGACACATTCCCTGTGTAATCTGCAGAGCCACACGTGTAATAAAAAGATGGAAAGAAAACAGAAACAATAAGCAGAGATGATAAATGACATCAGAGGAAGAACTTCTCTAGGTGTTGGTGGTTTCAGACTAAAGTAGACATTAGCAGAAAGGTTTGGAGCTGATCGGGAGGAAGAAATTTCAGGAATTCAGAATGTTTGAGAGTTTTAAGGCTGATTGAAAGCTGGTTGGGGCAGGGTTGAATTAGGTGTTGATGCTTACTGGAACAACCTTCTCCTTTGCTGAAAATGTGTGCTTTTCTTAAAAACATATGAAAAAGACGACAGAAAAGGTGCGTATGAAAATGGAGGTGACTTGGTTTGGCTTGGCTGTATTTATCAGGAGAAGGTTGACGCCTTTGGGCTCCGTGGCGATGGTGGGGGCTCCTGGGCTCCTGCTGATAGTCTGGACAAGGACTGAGGATCGCCCCCCACTCGGAAAGTGCTTTCCTGGGAGAGGGGCTCTCCCCCTCGCTACATTCGCCCAGGGACTCATTTCTCTCTGTGATATAAAGACCTGCTCTAGTAAAACTTAACTCCTATAATTCAGTTCTAGAGAAATCCTATTTTGGGTAGTGAAAGAGATTATAATATAGGCGATGTTCAGGCATTTTAATAGTGCTATAAAACCCCATTAAAGCCTTATCTCCAGCCGTATTTCTCTATCCCACACACCTACGTTCATCCTTTTCCTCTCTGTTGGTTAATGGCAGGAGCAGGAGCAGCTCGGCTGAGGGTGATGTTGTGCCGTGTCTCCCAGTCCGTGTCAGCAGGACATTTTAAAAAAGATGTTCAAACTCATCCAGCTGGCCAGACCTCCGAGACCGCAGTACTTTCTGCTCACTGAGATGTGGAGGCTGAACAGAAAATCACCCACACCATGAGAAATGTCTCCGAGGGGCAGAAACCACTCCTGAGCTGCTCGGGTGGGAACACCTGGAAGAGCTGGATCCTTATCAGCATTCCCAGGTCTGTCCATACTCTTCATCCAGAGGATTAGAGGGGAAATAATCCTTTAACCTTTTAAAAGAAGTGAAGTGTGTGACAGTGCACAAGGAGAAGCCCCAGGTTTTCCCCTGCCACTGGCCGTTGCATATCCCAGCCCCTGCGGAACTCCCGCTCCGGTTAGGGAGATTTTCTCATCCTTTCCTCCTTATGAGAGAGGCAGGAGGTGAATGTCAGATCTCCCAGGAGAGGGAATAAGGGAAGGAGCCTTCAGGGAACGACAGGCTGCATTAAGGCAGGAAAGTCAGGAGCTTAAGCTGGGGGAAAGCAGCAGGGTTTTGTCAGATGCAGCCCTGCAGCACGAGCCGCGTCGCAGAGCGCTGCGTGTCCCGGGCCCGGCCTGCAGCAGGAACGTGCCTGTCGCAGGACGGTGCTGACACCTCTGAGCGATGGTGTCTGATAACTTGCTGTCCCTCCAGACCGTGCCGGAGCATCACAGCTCCTGTTCCCTGCAGCCCTCTCCATTCCCGCGTTATCTGGGACGTGGGAGCCGTGGGCTCCATCTCTGCCTGGTGTTGCTCTGCCTGGAAGATTAATGCCATGTTCCTCCGTGCCGATGGAGTACGAAGGAACAGCTTTATCATAAACTCACACTCAAATTATTGTGTGTCTTTGGCCTCGCTGTGTTCCTGTGAAGAGTTGAGGTTTCTTCATATTTTCTGAGGCAGAGACCTGGCCATCAGGTGACTTCTGAACGGAGAGAACCTGCTGTGTTACTTGAACCATGGAGAAGTAATACTCCACTGACATCATTCCATTGATTAACACTGAGTTCATTAAGAAGGAGCAAAGTAGAAGGACAGGAGAGTAAGTGATCTTGTTTGGACCAGCAGAATTTGAAGGGCTCCAACACCTTATGAACGAATTTCATTAAATTGCTGTCTCCTGTGTCAGTAGAATTTCAGCTCTGGTTCTTCATCACTTCTTTACTCTGTTGCCTGATGTGTGGCTGTTGATGAGGTTTGGGAAAGAAGGGGTTTTTACTGTCGTGGATATGACACATCCTGGCACAAATAAACTCATCAGACACAGAAATGAAACGACTCTGCCTTTAGATCTTCTCCCTCTGAGCTCAGCGGGTGTCTCCACTGTATCGGTGACTTTCCTGGAATTGGGCTAGACCAGCAAAGGGTCTGTTGTTTCCCTCACCAGTCCCACCAGCCAGGTGGAGTGTCACACCTGAGAGCATCAGCAGAGAGAGGCAGGGAGAGAGGAAGAAGGTGGCGGAGCGTGAATTATGGAGTATTATTAAATTGCTGTTACTTGTGTCGCTTCTATAGCCGTGGCAGCTGGGGGCTTTAATTACAGAGATCAAAGGAAAAAAAAACTCATAGCCGCTCGTCAAATGATACATAAACCAAGCAAACTGGCATTGTGCCTGGGAAGCCATCTGAGTCGGGCTGCACCAGCAAACACCAGCAGGGAATGCCAACGTCATCAGCATCTTCTGATGAGGAAGACTGGGGTATCAACTTGAGCTTCAGCAGTTGACAGAAAGCAAAGAGAGGGCACAGTCAAGCCCTGAGGTGAGGAGAGCGATGAGCCAAGCCGAGGCCGATCGCAGCACCCGGATCCTCCTACTGCAGCCGGCTCGAGGGCTGGAGCCTGGAGAAAAAGTTGCAAGAAGAGGCTGGGAGAGTCATGAGGCAGTCAGTGTGCGTTTAGCTGGCAGGAGTCTGTTCCTCAGCTCTTCATCAAGACGTAGAGCTGTTAATGAAGAGCCCATTTACTTCCATCTAAATGAAGGGCTTTCTTCCCATTGCTGCTGCTGGGACACGCTCACGGTACACAGAAACCCCTGATCTTCCAGGGCCCTTTTGGGCACCACCAAGCAGGGCCAGGGGGTGACCAGACCTCCGGGGCACATCCCATACTCTGGACAGGAGCCGATTTCTTCCATTCTGAGAAGAAAGAGAGGACAAAGAAGGAACCAATTTGTCAAAAACCTTTTAATGAGCTGTTGAAGACAGCTCAGCCAAGGTACCGATGACCTCCCAGGTTAATTAACCTGCAGCGAAACCTGATGTCTTTTTTACATTCTCCCTGTCTGATTTTCTTCTTACAGCCAGCCAAGCTCTCCTTTAGTCTGGGTGCTGAGCTGCTCATCGTGTGACACCTTCAGGTGCTTTTATGCCTTCCTCATCCTCTGCCGGCAGCTGTGGCACTGGCCGGGACTGCCAGAAGCCAGCACCCCTCCCAGCCAGCTTCATGCTTCATTTTTCATCCCAGTGCGATTGCATCTGGCAGGAGCTCTCTGCCTCCCAGCCTGCTGCCGTCCTGTCTCGCACAACTGCCATCCCAGCCCCTGATGCTGCCACAAAGGTGCCTCCAGGGCCAAACCGGCCCAGGCTCTGTCGCAGGGTAGTGCCATGCGGGACGGTGACAGAAAGGAGCACACAGACCCCCAGGACAGGAAAGTTTGTGCCAATGACAAGGGAGGGAGTCTTGCAAACACCTGGAATAGCCCTGGTGAGCCTCTGGAAGTTCAGCTCCCCATGGAAAGCAGAGCCAGGGCTCAAACACCGAATCTGCAGGTGGATCTTCCCTGTTACGAACAGATTTAGGTCCCTTTCATCCTACCTCTAGGAAAGCAGGTGTGATAGCAGTGAGCAGAGCTGTGGAGTGGAGCAAGGGTGGAGGAGTCAGGTTCTTGAGGGACCTCTGGGGCCAGGCAGTGGGTTTGAGCCTCTCTGGAGGTTCCTCTAGTTTGGATAGACTCCTTGGGAGAGCTCATCATTTCCAAACCCACCGAGAGAACCTTTTCCACAGGGAGAGGCTGTGTCATCTGAGTGAATCTAGCACCCGAGGGTGACACCTCTTTGCCAGGGACAGAGACTCTGCTATTTTTAAGCTGCAAGTGTGAATGGCGATGGAGAAGATCATGTACTGCAAAGAGGAGCAGAGTTGCACCAAGTACTTGCCGTTGACAATTTATCTAGCAGCTTCCTCCTCCGTCTCCTCTGTTGCATTGACTGAAAGCCTTCCAGCACCCAGCAATTTGTTTCTCTCTCATGCCTACTTGATGTACTCCCGTTGATGTCTTATGTTTGCCCAGATAGACTGTGCATAATCGGCTCTTTTTCCCCAACGGGGGAGAAAGAACAAGTTAAATGATCAGAAACAAGGTGGAGTGATTTTTCAGAGCAGGTGTCACATCCTTTGTTCTCCAATGACAATGGCATTCACAGATCTTTCGGTAAAAGGGCATGGCCAGGTAGTAAAAGGCGAGTAGCCCTGTTCCTTGAGTGGGAATGAGGTTGCAGATACTTCGTCTGAATATATGGAAGAAATTTTTTACATTGAGGGTGCTGAGGCACTGGACCAGGTTGCCCAGAGAAGCTGTGGCTGCCCCATCCCTGGAAGTGTTCAAGGCCAGGTTGGATGGGGCTTTGAGCAACCTGGTGTAGTGGAAGGTGTCCCTGCCCATGGCAGGGGGGTTGGAACTGGATGATCTTTGAGATCCCTTCCAACCCAAACCATTCCATGATTCTGTGATTCTATGGAAAGGGTCACGGGGCTGTGAGCGTAGCTGTGTGACACATTTTGGGTGCTGTCTTCGTTCAGGCCCTTGAAGGCAGCTGGGCTGCCCTGCCACGGAGCAGCCAGGTTCAGAGCCTCCCTGGCACCGCAGCGCTGGCTGGAGCACGGAGGAAGCAGAGCTCCGCCTCATCCTCGCATCCAGCAGCTGCTGGGACCTGAGCTTTCCAGTGCAGCAGCCCCAGGGCTGCTCCGGGTCAGAGCTAATGGAGCAGCTGGTTCAGGCCATCCCCTTTGGATAATGCCGGAGAAAAACGTGCCCCAGCCGTGCCCCTTCCGCTGCCCTCCCCGAGCCGTGCGGCCTGGGCATGCTTCTCTTGCAGCTGGTGTTTTCCAGCCTCCCTGGCTGCTACGATCAGTCAGGGAGGATTTTATTTTAATAAAACAAGTTTTGTTAAACCTGATGGGTTTCACTAAATCGCATCGATTGCCATATTTAGCTTTCCAATCAGAACAAACGGATTTGTCAGCAGACCAAGAGGCCAAATAGTTGAGTTTTCTCCTGCATCTTGCAGAGCCGCCCCAGTTATACTCAAAAGCTGCCGAGACCCTATCTCTGTGCAGAGTCAGAGCTTGAAAAACCCTAAAAGCTTTGCCTGTCTCAGAAAGCCAGAACTCAGTCCTGCTAATGGAAATTGTCATTTGTTTTCAGCTTAAAACAAAACAGAATTCCCTAAAAGAGGTCCTGGGTCATTCTGAAAAATGAACGTTCCTGAAATGTTCTTCACATGATAATAACATCAGGAAAAAGGAGAGATGTTAATAACCTACAGATTGTCTTAATTGCTTGTTATTGCGTTGCACATATATTTGTCACTAGCTATAACAATCAGATATTAATATTATTGTTATTTTATTTAGATAAAAGGTCAGATATCTGCAGTTATTCATAATTATAGGAGTAATCATTAGATCATAATTATTGTCGTTATTCTTCATAAACCGGGGGCAAATATTGTGGTTGTTGGGCTTTTTATACCAAAAACTTGTGTATCTGTAGTTCCTCTGATTAATTAATTCTGAAGGTTGGGTGGTGGGGGCAGGACCTTTCCCAGCCCCTGATGCCCCCAGGGTTTGCTGGAGACCCACTGCTGTCCTGGTTTGGTCTGGTCCCAGCCCCAGCTGTGGGCTGCAGCTCTGGCAGGACCATGCAGATGCTGGGGACATCTCCTCGAGCATCCTCTGGTGCCATCACCTCTGCCCAGGGGAGGCACTCTGACTAGACCAGGCTCCTTGGGAGGTTTGGAAGGGTAAAAATTGTCTTTTGGGCCATGACATGCCCCCACGTAACCAGCCTTGCTCTTTGTATTGCAGTTTATGCCAGCACGTTCTCTCACTATGTAAATTACAGAAATTACAAAGAAAAATTACTTCACCCATGTAGAAAGAGGATTTTTTCTCCTTTTTTGCATCCGAAGCCGCAGCATACATAACCCTGCCCAGGACTCTCAATCTGCAAGCTTCGCTTAACAGGGAAATTGTTTTATTTGTGTTTGGGTTTTGAATCGCAGCCTAAGGACGTGCAGGGCTGTGGGTTTTCCATTCCAGTTTATTTTATTAGCTGGGTACTGAGCGTTTCTCATCTCTGCTCAGGACAATGCACCCTCCTGTCTTGAGAGAGAGGAGTTCTGGTTTGTCCCTTTGTCCTCTGCAAGCTGCAAAACCAATATCTGCTCATAGAATGGCAACACACGGACATTTCTCACTGCCCTTGGACCTGTTCAGGTGCAGACTGTGGGTGTGTGGGGAGCATGACAAGGAGAACCCATGGAAAAGGTGCAAACCCACAGACCAGCAAACCTCCCTGACCAGGCAACTCCTGCATCCTACAGCAGGGGTGAGCATGATGGGATGCTGTTTATATGAGCTACTACAGTGTGTGCTTCTGAGCACGCTGAAGGCTTGTGCTTTCATGGTACTGAGAAATTAGGACATCCTTTTCTCCAAGCTACCATGCCTAGCTGGAGGAGATGTTTCTTCCAGGGACCTCCCCGGCTTTCTGATTGTTGGAGATCCAGAATTGGACCTGAAATCTTCTTAGGTCCCCTTGTGATCTTCTGAGGAGTTTCACTGTCTCCATTCTTCAGCAGTGGGGAGTAGAAGAGCTGTAGGAACACCAGGGAGTGGGGGAAGACATGCCCAAGCTGAAGGAAGCAATGATGTAACAGTATTGCTTTTTCTTCAGTATTGTCAAGTCCAAGCATCCACAACTCCTCCTTCAGCTCTGCCTACATCGCACAACTATTTCCCAGGAGCATCACCCTACAGCAGCCTGGATTCCTGGAAGCACTTTGCCCCTGTGCTGGCCTCTGCTCAGGCAAACAGAGCCTGAAATCACTCATCCGAGAGCCACCTGCCAAGTATTGCAACCTCCAAACTGGAGATTCTCTATTGAAGCATGTGACTTTTTAAATGGAAAAATTGTCAGATTCTCATTTTTAACTTATTTTGTGAGATTTGAGGCTGGAGGGGAGGTGTTATTTTTAAGTTGCTGGTTTTTATCAGCAGCACTGGAAGTTTCTGAACCGAAAGCTGAATCTCATCACACGCCTTTGAGTCTTGAAACTTTAATAAAAACAGCTATTCCCCAACTCCCGATGAAACTTGGAGAGGTGATCTCTGACTACATGAATCAGCTCAGGAAGCCTTCTCCTAAATTCTTAAATGTTATTTTTTCTGCCAGCTTCTGGATTTCTGGATATCCAAGTTTCTGGAATCCAAGTTTCTCTGGATACCAAGGACAATCATATTAAATAATATTGAGATTTCAGTTTTGTTTGTTGGTCATTTAATCCACTCCTTTTATAAGGAATGTAAAGGGTGTAAGGAGTATAAGGGCTGTAATACAGTCTTGGAAAGCTGTCATTTTCCGACTCTGAGGAATATATGATATGGTATGAGGAATATATGATAAGCTTTGTGTCCTGGTATGCTCATTTGGACAACTGAAGAGATGAGTGGAGGTGAGGGAAGTCATAGGGCTTAAAAAATTCTTGGCTGGAGTATGAAATAGATTGCAAAGGAAGATGGTATCATTTTCATTTTACTCAAGGGAAGCTGAGGCACATGACTTCCCATGTTTTTCCATGGCTGCCTTCCTTCTTCCATGGACATAGACATCCCAGAATCTCCAGACCGTGTACAAAAATCCATGAGTGCCGGTCAGAAAGCAGACGGAGCTGGTAGTGCTGGATGCGTTCACGTGTGCGGTGTTGCTGGAGCATGGCCCGTCCAATTTGCATGCTTGATGCTAGTTGTTGAAACACCTCATCAAAATAATGTTTTGCTCCTTTCATCTGAGGATTTCAAAGCACTTTGCAGACATCAGACGCACCTTTCCAGCCCTCTCTGCAGCTGGTGAGCATGATTGCTCCAGAGGATGATCTCAGCTAAGTGGAGAGAGGCTTTTGCTTTCTCCCCTGCTAAGCAACTGACTTGAACTACCTCCCGTGGCATCTTGAGCACTGCAGGACCTTCTGGTCAGGAAAGGCCCCTCTAGTCTCCCTCTCTTGCCTCTCCGAGATTGAAACTGGATTTTGCCCATGTTTTTTGACTGAACCCCTTACGAGCCTGGACAAGCCATTGCATGGATTCTCAGTGCTGGGGTGTAGTGTAAGGGCAGCCGTGGTTGGCATCTCAGGTATCTTCTGAGGTAGACACAGCCTGGATTAGCCCAGCTCATGGCCTGATGTGGCCTTTGCAAATCAGGCCTGGATGGCCACGTGTCATCTCTGTCCCCAGGGACACATCACAGCCAGGCTGATACTTGCATGGCTGTTCCTAATTCTTCAGAAACTCAGAGGAAAGGAGGGCAAGGAAATACCAAGAAAAGAAGGAGAGAAAGAAGATGAAAAATGGCATTTCTCTCTTGAGGCAATGCAAGAAATAAACCAGAGTCCTCCTCCTCCCCCTCCTCTTTTTTTTTGGAATTAACATATTTGTTTCCTTTCCTGGCCTAGAAGATGGTTTTGTGCTCAAAAAAAGTATAATACAGTCCTTCATTTCTGGGTGACAGCTTCTGAAGTGCGCAGGGGAGCTCTTCCCTTCGGCTCCAGCACTGGGATAACGATGCGCCTGGCACCGACGTGCCGGCTGAGGCAGGGCCCAGCGTTTCCCTGGGCTGCTCTGGGCAGTTAAACTCAAAAATAAGCCTGGGACAGAGGCAATGGCAGCTTTAGAGGTGGGCAGTTAGGATTTGTCCAGCTCTTAAAACAACAGATTGAGAGTTATTTCTACAAAAAGACCAGTCCTCTGCTTTTCTCAAGAGTTTGAAAAAAGTGATGGCAAAGAGCCTGCCTGTGACCAGCTGTGCACCCCATAGACACAGTCCCCCAGGACAGCTTCGAGGATGACAGTGTTCCTTCCTTCTGCTTAAGCTCTCAGCCCAAGCCTCACCTCAACTGGCTCAGTATTTTGTCAGATCTGATGCTGAAAGACAAGGTGATTTAGTAGATTAGGAAGGAATGGGGGAAAAGTAATGGGGTCTGAGAGAGAAACTGGTCTAAAGACAGAAGCTGTTGGAGCTGGTGCAGCTGCTGAAGTGCTTATTTAATTTCTTGACCACAAATTTAGCTGCTTAAGTTTGAGAGCCTCCGTTCCCTCTGTAGACTGGAAATAGTGCAGGAGCTCTTAAACGTCCGTTACTTTGGGATGCTGGAGCAAAGATACCCCAGCGTCGTCCCAAAGCCAAAAGTTAGGAAGAACCCAGTATCATGACTAGGACATTTCCACCATGGACTAAGAACCTAATGCCAAGTGAAACTGCTCCGAAACCTTTAAAATCACCATCGGTTTCCCGAAACAGGCTCTGCTCAGGGTTGAGCCAACTGGCTGAATCTGTGTTCACTGGCAGCTGTGGTGGCAAGCTCAGAAGTGTGGGACTAAATATATCGCAGCCCTGCAGCCTCCTTCCAGAGAAAGGAGAAAAAAAGAAATAAGAAGATGGAATGAATCAAGGGCCTGAGCATTCCCAAAAGTCATTGCTTCTCACGTTATGAAATATAGACGACATTTATGAGTCTAATACCAATATTGATGTTTGCAGAGACATTTGTTCAGTGCTTGAAGTAAATACCTTCCCGATCAATATAAATAAATGCAGCTGAGTTTTTGTTGTGTGTAGGTTTTATATTTGGAGAAGAATTGGAAGTGCCTTTTCTTTTTTATTTCTTGCCTCCTTAAAAAGTTTAAGACATTGAATCGTGAATGGACCACGGGAGGGGCAGATGACAGATGAGACAAAGACAAGGAACCATTATTTGCAAAGACTTTGTTGGACGTCCTGTGATTTTCCACAGCCCCCTCCAAATTATTTCCATAGATCAATACAGTTAAGCTCGTAATAGGGAAAATACAGGTTGGGTCTTGAGTATTGTTTGACTAGCTCCAGCACAGAAAAACTAAAATGTGAGATTCCTTGAGATAGGTTGAAAAAAATCTGCCATCTTGTTGTTGCACAGGGAAGTGGTCCCATCCCTACGAGCTCTTATATCTTGGGTGTTCCTTGACTCAGGTCACTGAATGGGCAGAAAAATAACACAGCAATCAAAAAAGCAAGGGACTAAAGGGGAGGTAGGAACAGTCCTGTCTTATTTGGATAGAGAGATGTTCTGGCTTAACCTCGGAGGGGAGCCTTGGTTTAAAGGAAAATCACCATCAGTGCTGCCAATTCCAGGGGTGCACCCTCGTGCAAATCCGATCTCCTCCAAAGCAATCTCTGGGATTTCTGACGAAGGCTCGGGACTGTTGCTTGAAAAAGTCAAGACGGTTTTATTAGTACTCGGTATTAATCCTCAAATCTGAGGATCCTGACTATGAACTCCGGCAAAGCTCAGATTCTGAACCCAAGATGCAGCTGCTTCTTGGGTGGAATTACCATTCCTGTGAATATTGCTGGGGAGAGACCAAATGGGAGTTGGGACAGAGCAGGGGAAAGAAGACTCAGCTTGCTCACATGAGCACTGGCCACACAGCTTTGCCAAGGTCCTGGCGAGGTAGACAGGGCTTCATTTTTCAAACTCTACTCTGAGAGAGCCATAAAATATGACTGGACTTTCTTGCAAATCAGCAAAAAAAGCTGAGCCTATTTCTGCTGACTTTGAGATCAGTTATTCAAGAGGTGTGGTTCATGTTTAGATTGCTAAGATCTTTTCTTCAGTTTAGTTTTAGGCTGGAATTTAACTTGTCCTAACAGGAGAGGACTCAACGAGACCAGACTGTTTCAGGACAGCTCAGCTTCGTCTGAGTCAGTACATTTATCATCTGTAGCTGTCGTGCAGGGAGTCTTCTGTGCTGAGGAGTCTTGGAATGAGAAATTGGATCTGGGGTTATTTTATATGCCGTTCTTGTTTGCCAGAAAGCTGGTTTTACATGACCAGCATATTTGTATTAAAGATTATAAAAGGTCATCAGAAACCTGGCAGTGTCTTTCTTGGACTGAGCTTGGTCTTCTGTTCGGTGCAGACAATGCCTTGAGCAGCACTACCAGGATCAGGGGATTTCGAAGCAATCACACAGGGAGATTGAGAGCTTGGAAAAGCAGCAATGTTTGCAGAGCCTATTGTACTTCCTTATTAATGGAACTCTAACAAGTGGAAAAAATCTGTCGTTTTCAGAGCCCACAGTTAGCCTGTGCTTTCCAAGACAGGGAGAAACAGCATATCCTACCCTTTAGGTTTACAATGTAAAGATTAATCAACTACATAATCCTTTCTGTTTCCTTTGTGTCGTGGTTTTAATGTCTGCATATTGTTAGGCTTGTAAAAGGGCTTGACTTTGTGATGGCAGAAGAAAGAGGCTGGGAAGGACTCTTTGATCATAAAAGTCTCCAAACAGCATATAACTGCTCTGCAACTCCTGGCAGGGGATCCTGAGCACTTTCTTTGCTTTTTATTTCTTTTTTTTTTTTTTTCCTTTTGTAAAGAGAACCATTTTTCATGTCCACTGTGATGGTACTCGGCTGACATTTAGTGACGGGCTGCGGGTGAAGTAGGGCCTTGGTATGGAGTGGCCACCAGCCAGCTGCTCTGCTCAGTCCCCGTCCTCCCCAGCGCGGTCTCCTCTCTTCTCCTCCCTGCTGCCTGCAGCCAAATCAAAGCTCCTTGATTTCAACAGCGAGAGCAGCTCACGTATTCCTTTCTCCGAGGAGACCCGTGGAGCCAGTGCTGCTGCGGGAGAGTCTGACCTACGAGCTAAAGTCAGCTCATCTGCCAGGGTTGCACGTGGAGCCCTTTGCTTCAGTCTCATGCCTCCGGGCAGCTTGCTAAGGTCTGCCCTACAGACCTCCTGGTGCAACAGATTCATTGATTTTAAAGCCAGCAAGAATCAGGGCGATTGTCTTGTAGGGTTTCTACTGGGGCAATCGAATCTCTGTCTCTACGAGGTACTTAGAACATCCTTGTAGCCATAGAAACTGGGAGAATTTATAGGCACCGCACGGTTTCTTTGGCTAAATCTGTATCGGTAAATAACACTGTGCCAGGGAATGTTTTTGGGTACCAAAACGTGCTCGTCCTCACGGTGATGTCGTTAGCGTGCTCCCTGGCACGGCACCTTCCCGAGTCCTGGGCACTGCTGAGATTTGGCATGAGTCCGGCTTTGCTGCAACAGGCAGTTTGCACGGGGGAATTTAGCAGCATCGATTTGGTAACGAGCTCTTCGGAGTGAGGAGGAGACTGGGTCTGTTCCTGCCTGGTGCTGACATCCCATTAAATTGTCACAACACGGCAGTCTTTGGTAGTTTGGCACCGTCACTAGTGGCACAAAAACACGTACCAGCAGATGGTCATCCTCATAGAAAGTCTGCTGGATTTTGGGGCTATTAGTCCATTTGTACAATATACCATACACAAAAATCTACTTTCAAATATCTCCACATGAAAACAGACTGTCTAAGGGGGGAGGCTTTGATTCAGTTTGTGGGGAAGAAACAGGCATTTAGAAATGATTTATAGCTTAAGACTCTAAAATTAAATTTGTACCTAAAGTGAGTTTGAGTTCAAACTCAAGACAGACCAAAAAAACCCCAACTGAACCTGAAACTTTCAAAATGGAAAATCAGGTTTCGGATTTTCCTGTGTATTTCTGGGAAAAGCATCTGCTTCTCTTATGTTCTTCAATATTCATCAGAAAACCCTGAAGTCAAAACCCAAATAACTCTTAACAAAAAGGCAAAATTCTACAGTGAGAGAAGAGGTAGGAGGGAACACTTTACAAGCAGCTCTATTGAAAACAAAGAGGCTTTTTAGCTACTTGATCACAAAAAAGGATGTGAAAAAAAATGTAAGGGCTGTAGATCTTTTTTATGATCACATAACTCACCAAGAGCTGATTAAGTCCTTCTGAAATGCAGAAAACATCTGAGAAATGTCAAACCAATAAAGGTATTTCTGGTGTGACTGCTTTAAGCAACTGACAACAAAGGTTTAGTACAGAAACGCTGTCTCAGTGGTGTGATGTAGCACCATGTCGACAAGGCAGGGGAAATATTAAAAGACAATAACTGGTTAGCTGATTTCTCCATGACTGCCAGTCGTGGACATGTGTATTTCCCTACCTGAGATGCTAGAAAGAGAAGTATTTGAGCTAGCTAGAATCAGTGGATTTGTAATTTAGGGGATGGGAGAAAAAGACAATCACATCACCCGATGGAGGAGAAAGCAGTGTTCTCCTTTCTCCTGATACGAATCTTCCTGTGTGCACGAGCAATCCAGCCCCAGTCAGCAAGATTCCTTGTTGGCACGAGAGCTGTGCTCAGCAGACGTGGTGCTCGAGGCTTGCCCAGAGAGCGGGCACATCTGCAGCAGACACCGCGCGGCTGCTCGCGCTCTGCCAGCTCAGGAGCGTCGCCTGAACTGCAAAACGCCCCTTCACAACTGCTCCAGGAGAAGGGGGCACCTTTCTGACAGCTGCATCTGGAGCAGGGGGCAAGCACAGGAGAGTCAGTCGGGCATTTTTGAAAGAAGAAAAAGTTTTCCCATCCAGAAATGCTAACTCTTTGAATTTTCTCCTTCATACCTGTCATTTTAAGTAAGCACTCCTGCCTGGCATTTCTGGATCCAAAAAGAAACCGTCTGAACCAGCGTGGTGGTTAGAGGCTTTGCTTTGCCCTGGGCGCACACGGGCTCTGCCTATGTCGGTACCTTTGATGTGTCTGGAATATTCTCCAGCACTGAGACTGGTCGTTAGGAGCTGGGTGTGCTGGGAGACTTCACAGCCCTGGTATCAGGGAGGCTGGAAGCAGCCTGCTGCGGGCATCATCACGGGGCTGCCCCATCTGCCGAGCTGTGCCGGCGAATTTCCTGGGAGAGTGCCGATGGCCGTGGGCCCAAAGCTCTGGAAGGACCGTTCGGGTAGTTTGGCGGTGCCTGGGCATGTTTGAACTCTGCTCGTACAGATGTGCAGTAGGATCTAAGCAAAAGTGGAGTTTGAATGCCCAGTTCTTGCAGTGCGGGTAGGAAGTGCTTGTTAGCCATTTCTCGGTGAGGCACGAAGTGGGGGATGCTCTGTTTCTGCTTATTGTTGTTTTCTTCCTTTATTTTAATTAAAAAAAAAATCTGAAAAGTTATGGTCACATCCCATCTCCAGCTGATTTCTATTATGACTTTTTGTCCTTGAGCCACTGCTGGCCCTTAGCTGATCAGCATGATTTACATACTTCAGAGGCACAGGACACCTCATCCTCAAACAGACGGTTACCCTTAATTAGATGACTTTGGAAGTGACTTTTTTGGCCTTCTGGATAAAGTGTTTCTCTGTGTCCTCAAAGCCCAGACCAGTCATGCTGCAGTGCTGGGATGGAGAGGGATCCCTACATTAATATATGCAAGATCAGGGGCCTTTTGAATCAGTGCAAAGCTGGATACCTCTTTCCCAAGGGAATTGCTTTTCCCTTTTGGACCAAGCTCTGTTTGATTACACCTTCTGGTTTTCCAGATCAGCCTCCCAAAGTATTTAGTGCTTTGCTTCCTGCACAGAAGGAGGAGGGTGAGGTTAAACTCTTAGACAGCATCAGGCTCTGGAATAACAAACCAGCAGCATTTGCTGTAGTCAGGGTGGCAGAGATGAGGTTTTGAGAGCTCAGTCACTGGAGGCCACTTGCTTTTCAACATTTTGCATCTCAGGGCTGGAACACAGACTTTGTCTTCTGAATTTCAATAACGGCCTCTCGGGAGCGGAACAGCAGCTTTGGCAGAGACGTGTTTTCCACCTGCTTATTGCTTCCACCGAAACGCTGCCAACAGCCGGGGCTGCCTGGCGGGCACAGCTCCTGTGGGCGTCTGCAGGGCACGCTGCCTCGGCCGGAGCGTTGGCTCGGAGCACGACCGGCTGCGTTCGCACACGGGATCCCTGCGAGTTCCTTCTGTGCTCTCCCGCAGAGACATTGCCCCAGAAACTGCTCTCTTCTTCTATTTGTGGTCTGCAGGTTCCTATTCCTTGGGGATGATTTTGACTTGCTTGCCATTAGGCAGTTGCTGAATCCAGGTGTTCAGCATTCCTGCAAATTCATCCACCCGTTAACTGCAATAAATTCTGACCCAGTAATTTCTTCTACAAGTTTATTTCTTTGACCCAAGATCAGAAACTGGTGTTTGAAAGCCACCTTGGTCCTTACGGCAGCTCTGGAGGATGAATACCCTTCCTGTGGCTGTGGTGCGGGTAATGGAGCGTCGCTGTACAGGAACACAAATGAGAGGTGCCAAAACTGATTATTTTAGCAAAAATGTGGAGATATGTGTTGTGCTGCCAGGTAGATCTGTCTTTGCCGTAAACATCCTGTGAGGAGGGCCGGGGATTGGGGCTAAGCTTTTTCTCCCATGTGTCCTGGAGACTGGGCATAAGGAAGCAGGACATAGGAACAGACTAAGATCTGCTTAATGAATTGCATAGAGCAAAAATATGAGGTTTGTGGTGTGTTGCTCCATGGGGAAGCCCACAGTGAAGGTTGGAGATGGCTCTGCTAAGCCTGGCTCAGCCAAGGTGGTTTCACAGTGTCGGGAAGTCAGGAGCAGGCTGAAGGATAAAGGGCATAAACGTTGGTTGGTCATAACGGTCATTGAAGTCATAGAAACCCATGGTTGGGAGGGACCTCAGGTGGTCTCTGCTTTGCCAAAGAAAGGAGCAGATAGGTTGCTCCATCGTGAGAGATGCATGTCTAATCCGTTCCGCACAACTCCGGTAACGGTGTCGCTACACCTTTGCCAGGCAATTTATTCCAGTATTTAATTGGCCTCATTGCAAAAAAGTTTTCCCCGATGTCTAACCAAAATCTTCCTTGTTAGAAATTAAGCCAACTGCTCCTTGTCCTACCTGGAAACTCATTTGTACAGGATGGGCCACAGGGGCTGCATAACGTGTTGCTTCATCACCGCGGAGCCAGGAGAGGAGCTCTTTGTGCAGCGCCTTTCCCTCCCGCTCCGTGCTTGTGCAGTACTGAACACAACAGGGACTGAATCCCGGTCGATCCTTAGGCATTGTAGTAATAAACATGATTAATAGCAAGATAACCAATTCCCATTGTCGCTTTCCTCTGGCAAGAATAAGTCAAAGCACAGGAATGAAAAGCTTTTGCAGCTCTAAAAGAATGAGATGGTGGCTGGTTGTAGGCAGACAGGCAGCCACGAGCTGACAACACACAGCAGCAGATTCTTGAGCTCAGAAATGATGAAATGTCCCTTTTTCTATCAAGAAAAAAAACATAGAAGATATCCTCAAGCAGAGGCTGCCCTCAGGCTTGAAAAGAGAAGGTCTGGTTTCTGCTTTGTACACTTTTCTTAGAAGTATGAAAAGCTGAAATCCCAGGTCCATGGTTGACTTATTTTCTCCCTTTCTTCGTATTTCTCATTTGTTTGCCAAGTTTTGGAATATAAAGGGAAATCCATGAAAATAAAACTCTCCAAAATCCCACAAAACATCCAGAAAACAGATAAACACAAATAAGCTCTCTTCCAGCACAACTGGGATCTGTGTGAGCTCCTAAACACAGTTTTGTCATTCCCGTTCTCTGACCGCCGCACATCCATGTGGTCATCCAGTGTCTTCTCCCGCATGCGCTAAGGCGTTTTGTTCCTTCTGAAAGGGAGGAAATCAAATATTTGCCTGATATAAATCAGGAGAAAGGAGAGATTTACAAAGAGTGTTTCCTTCTGGAAATCATGAGCTGGGTATTGCAGAATGGAGCGAGCGGTTCCTGCAAACAGATGTGTAATTTCAGTCGTGGAGATAACCTGTAATTCCGATAACCCGTCTGTTCCGGAAGGGTTGTAAGGCATCCAGGAGCATCCTCTGTTACAGCCCAGACACTTCCATCATTGGACCTCAGACGCAGCTAATTCCTGCTAATTTTTCTTCTTTTTGCATGAACAAATACATTTTGGTTGGTGACTGGGGGAAGCCTTTGAGGCTGTGGGTGAAGAGGATCTTGACCTCCCTGGAGATTGTGGCATCTTCAGAACAAGCACCCAGGAGCTTTTCATTGTATGGAAGGACCTAATGATAAAAATGATGGAGAGTGAGATGTGTGATGGATGTGACACACTTTGGGAGCCAAAGCCTGGTCCTGAAGCAGTGAGAAGCAGGAGGTTTGCAGTGATTTTAACCTTCATGAACTTCCCAGAGCATCAGCAATCCCTTCTCATTTGAGCCAGAGCCTGGCTAATCTTTCAGCGTAAGCTTATTGCGTTATGATTCCAAAACAAAATCTTCCAGAAGGCAAAGATCTGAAGGGAAGAAGTTCTTCCCAGGCAGAAATCTGCAGCAGCAGGTTTTTATGCTCATCAGAAGTGAATCACTGCCTGCTCCCCGCGTGCAGAGCCTGGGTGACACGGCTGGGGCTGACAGCTGGTTCGTGTCCCCATCTGTAGCGCTGCCGATGGATGAAACGGTGCACGCTGCGTCTGGAGGGATGGCCGAGTTCGGGATGGGGTTCTGTTAAAAAAGGCAGGCAGTCACGACAAGGTCCGGGGCATTCCGCCGACTCTGGAGGCGTTTCCTGCCTGTTTCATTATTCAGGATCAATTTTTGCCAAGACCAGGGCTCAGGTTTGCTACTTGCTCATCCTGCCCCATCTGCTCCCCGGGGTCTCTGCTGACCGTTTGGATTTGTGGGGTACAGGCCAATCTCCCCAGCTCCATGTGGGGGTTAATCATTCTTTTTCTTCCAACTTTTCTCCTTGCTTGGTGTTTTCTCTGTCTTTTCCGTGTGTTTGGGAGCAGCAGATAGAGGTGCATGTTGAAGCTGTTAGAATTAGGGACTGAGCAATAATTGAGGGACACACAGTGCCGCTCAACCCGCCAAACCCATCTATTTCTGTTCTCCTCTGACTAAAGCCAGCTCCAGAAGATGAAATAAATATTTCTCAGTGACTCATAACAGCACTGGCTCTGGATGGCGAGTGCAGGGAAAGAAAGGGGGGTGCTGCTGGGAAGGGGCAACAGAGCAAGGGAGATGCACGGGAGCTGATACGCCTGTGGGGCAGAGTTAAGGGTATCGCATGTGCTCTGTGGCACCATCCTCACCTACCCACTTGCTCAAGGGTGAGGTTGCACCACCTGTGCTGAGCGTGGCTGCCGCCTCCCTGAGCCATGAGCCCCAACGCCGTGGCAGTTCAGCAGCTTTTGGCACAGCTATTCCTGGTTCGGGATCCCCCTTCCTCCGTGCAGCTGCGGTACAGACCAGCTCCGAACCCAAAACTCGCATCACTTTGATAAGGCAAGGCCGAGCGTGGCCGTGCGGAGCCACGGTGGGCACGCAAAAGGCAGCCCACGGGGAGGGTTCAGCCTGGCACAGGTCTGGGTGACACCAGCTCGTCTGCAGCTGGGTTGGGAGAGGAGGATGCAATGCTGGGCTCCAAGGGCTGCTGGCCCCGGGGCACCCAGATCCAAACTGGTCCCCGGCAGAGGGTGGCAGAGCTCCGTGCTGAGCAGCCAGAGGTTGCAAACCCATCCTGCTTCCCAGCAGCTGCAGGAGCAAAAACTCTGCAGTCTGGGGACTAACCAAGCCGATGCTGCCCTTTTTGCCCTGTGCCAGCGTGGCCCAAAGTGTCGCTGGATTCACGGGCTTTGAGCGAGCCTGGTCATGGAGGTAGAGGAGCTAAAACGTAAACCTGCTGGGTCAGTAGAAGGTAGAAACGGAGGGATCAGTACTGTCATACTGCTGTGGTCCCAGAGGTGCTCAGGCAGCCCTATCTCGCTGAAATCTATGGCAATTAAATAATTAAACCTCTCATGCCTCTGGCTGAGCCCTCCAAAGATGTTCTTGAAGCCTTGACCGTGCAGAGAACGACCTCGCTCAAAGCCTGCTGGAAAAGGGCAGTGCTACAAAACGAGAGACAAAATACCACTCCTGTCTTTGGGGAGGTTCAAGGTTTTGAAATTCGTTTTTCCTTCACATCAGAACGAAAGGGGAAATGTAGAAATATTTTACCGAGCGGAGATTTAATTTTGGAAACGTCAGAACCCCCTTCTGGAAATCCTTCTTTCTGTAATACCAAAGCAGGATGATTTGAAAAAGCAAATGTGATATATGAATATTAAACACCTATAAAATATTTATCACATTCTATATTATTTAAATTCTTATTACACCTCACTGTGTTACATTAAAACAATAGCGTAAAACCAGAGTTAAATCAAACCAGAAACTGGAAATTAAGTGCCCCATTTTGACTACAGATTATTTCCATTTCCAAGGGTGACTCATTCTCATTAAATCTTCCCATTTTGGAAAAAAAGACTTTTTTTTCCTGAAATATTGTTTCATTACACATCCCTCCCAGGTTGTAGCAATAGGTACAGTTCTTCCCAGTGCTCCCAATGAGGTCTCGGAAATGTTCACCTAGGATGGGAGGGGTTTTTTTATAATTTTAGATATGGGGTGATCCAGGAAAGGAAGAGAAGAAGCAGGAGGCTTTACTCTCTCCTAACTTCAGTAGCTACCTTTTAGACTTCCTTGCTTGGAGGCCCTCCATGGAGACTCCATCACCTGTCTTTCTTGAGGAGACCTTCTCCACTCAAAAACCAGAAGACCAGGTACCACTGTGTAAAGGGGTGCACAAAAGCACAATAAAGGGAAAAATTTTGCAAACTCTGCCCTGGAAAGGTCACAGGCTGAGAGGTTCGAAGTGGCTGAATGAGTAACTTGCTCATTTTAGAAAGACAGTCCTGGGGCTGGTCATTGCAACGCCTGGAGGAACCTTCCGGATGGGTGGGATAATCCGCGCAGGACTCGCCTCCAAGCAGGACAGCCAAGAGTTACTCAGAGCATGGCCAGCAAAGCCCATAGACATGCAGCCAGGGATTAAATAGGTTTTTTTTTCAATCTACGCACAAAATCTATGACAGAAAATGAACCTACTTTTCCTGATTTAGCTGCCAGGTCTCCCATTAACGTTCCCAAAACAAAGTTTTGTGCGGTCTTTTCCAGATTCACTGGGCGGTTTGGCTGAGTGGAGGTAGCATCACTCAAGTTTAAAGCCTAAAATGATATTGAAGATTCTAAATCAGTAACAACGACTTCTGCTCAGTCTGAGAAAGGCATTTACATCCCTTAAAAACAAGTGTTTTGATTGTGGTTTATGTAGAGTACACATAACCAATTGAAACGTAATAGCCTCTGTGTTACTGAGCTCATTTTCGCATCGCTGTGGCTTATGTCTTTATGTCTTTAGGACATTAAATCATCCCTAGGGTCTCGTGTTTTCTTACATCCTCCAGCACTGTTTCTTTTATGGTAGACTGAGTCTCTATATGGGAGATTAAGTTTTACAGTGTGATGCCTCAATCCAATTTTTCGTTACCACTGCTTGTTCTGCAGACTTCTCCTTGCACGTGGTAGAAACTTTGGCTCGTGGAAACTGCTGACATTGCTCCAGATTGTCACACCCCTGCTCCCATCTTTCTAAACACGAGGTTTAGCTGCAAATGGCCAAAGGTGTCTATGAGCACCTTGGCATGAAGCAGGACATTGGGAGAAAAGAGGAAGATATGGCAGCGTTTTTAGCATTTCTTTAATCATTTAAACACCAGGGCTTCTGCATTCGGATGGCATCACACCTTCTGCACAACTGCGGTGCATCAGCAGTCACCAACTGGAAATGAAGACTGTGGATACTGGGAATTTGTAGTGAATTTTCCTTTGTTGCTTTTGTCAAAACAAAAAAATGCCAGTTTGTGACATCCAAAAAAGGCAGATTTGAAGCATTGCTTGACTTGAAATCTGTTTTGAGAAAAATGCTGCCATAGTCCAGACAATTCAGTTTTTAAATAAGGAGTCTCTGGGCTTTGCAGCAGGGGCTTTCTGGTCAAAAATTTTAGTGTCTGTAGACTAAGAATAAGAAATTAGGAAGCGGAAACCAAAACAAACCACAGGATTTTGCTTGAATCCCTCCCCCTGCACCACAGGAAGAGGAATTTCATTGGTTTTCTTTCGTTCACAACCGTTTTTATCACAACTGAAGACAGAAAAACGTTGCAGTGTTACAGAGATCTTCCTGGGACAAAGCTCAGCTTCTCCTTTGGCTCACGTCAACGGCATTGCCCTTCCCAGCACCCGTGGGAGCACAGGGAGGGTCAAGGGATGCCCGGGCACCGCAGTAATGGGGCAGTTAAGCAGGACAGATTGTTGTGACCTCTTGTGACTGTCATGGTTGTGTGTACAGGTGTGGGGGGACATCAACTGCAAGGACGTTGCCTGATGATCCGTTCCCTTTTTATATCTCCTTGCCTCATTGCCTTTAGCTCTCTCACTGCCCTGCCAACGAGCTGCTCATTATATGAGTCCCCAAACATATCCCTTGGAAAACAAAACCAAAGAAGAAAACATCTTTAGCTCTAATGATGCACACACTCTCGATGTGTTTGGATCTATCACAGTTTAATGAGCGAAGGAGCTGCAGCTCAGTTGGGAGGATAAGGAGGGTAGGTGGCTTCTCCACCACCGCTGCCCTAAAGGTTGTGCTGGCCACGAGTGACTCAGATAAGGTACAAGTGACCTGAAAGGAAACGTACTGCTGTCACGTTGAAAGTCAAGCTTGACATTTAAATAGAAAGTATCAGGAGGTGGTTCTGGACAAGTGGGAGGTGGTGGAGACTTGGTTAAGGTGGGCCTGGAAAAGATAGAGGGGGACCAGGTTTCCTGCAGCCGACAGGGTGCAGCCAGTGGGTGAATTGTGCTGTTGCAGAATCCCTGCAGCACAGGGAACTGCAAGTCCAGGTATTCAAGCAGGTGTAAACCAGACCACTTCATGCATCTCTCCATAAATCTTTAATATCAAAGCCATGAGGAAGAGCTGTTGGGGCAGCAATCCTTCCTCTGACACCCGCCCCAGCCTGGCACGAGAGGATGGACGCTGCCACGTCTCCCAAGATGCATCAAGAGGAAGAGGTGCTGCCTGGAGATAGTGCCCATTCTTTCCAGAGATACTTAATAGTTGACCCTCTGCCCCCGCGTTTCTAGATGCTCTTTCTCCTCCCAGATACCCTCAGCATCTGGAGCATCCACCAAATCATCTTCCCTTCTGCGTACTCGCAGCCTTCAAACGCACAGGTTTCTTTCTTCTCACCTTTCCAAACTACTTGTCTTCTTGGTCACGCTGTAAGTATTCCACTCTTTTAATCTTCCTTCCTAACTCAGTCCCACTGATACTTTAATTAGTTTTTCCTTCCCATTTTCCTGATCTCACTCCAACCTTTCTCATAACGAGTTGCTTTGAGCTGCTTGTAAAAGCTCAGTTTAGCCTCATCCCAGCTTGCACTGGAGCCAATCAAAAACTCTCCAGCAAAACCAAGTATCCTCATGAAAAATACCATTTCATACAGCATCGTTTATCTCATTTAACACTTCTGAGCTTCATATTTGTTTGGCCAAGCCCAAGGTCAGGTTCTGTGAAATTTCTCTGCAGTTAGCTCAAGGGCCAGGAGTACAGGGAGCTGCGGCTGGTGGCCACAGGGCCAGGGATTTTGGGGATGTGCAGGATCTCCCCCGTCAGCATTTCAGTGCCATTCACAGCCTTTCCCATTTCGGTCCTCGCTGAAGCTGACAGGGATGGTAGTTTCACGGGAGCAGCTGCAAAACCGTGGGAGTTTCTACTCTGTGATAAATTAAAAAAAAATAGTATTGGTTTCAGTTCAATTTGGACCAAAATCAGCAAGTGAAAGGGAAAAAAAAAAAAGGAATTTCTTACAAATTTGGGTTTTGGCCATCTCCAGCTAGTGTCTCTCTGCTCAAGGACGTGATGAGTTTGTGAACGTTTGCTTTTTTGTGAACAACTTGCTGCTGTGGCACACTTGAAGCCGAGGAAAAAGTCTGCATGAAAAGTGTCTTAAACAAACAATCTTTTTTGGGTACAGTGAGGGGGGAAGTTTGCATGGCTTGGTGGAAGTGCCAGAGTGATGGGCCGTCTCCTAATAGAAGCCGCTTAGAGTAAATTGTGGAAGTTACTGTTTTTCAGGTATGGACTAATTTGAGGGGTATAGGGAGAAATTTTAAGGATTTTGTTGCTTTTCCAGGAATTCATCCTTCAAATTAACACTGTGCAGCCTGTTACACATCCTGAATAACGTGATGCAGTTACATTCATAACCTCTCCGCTTTCCTCAGATCCCAGCTGCCTCTGTGCCCACTTTGCCACCCTTAAATCTGTTCTGTGTTTTGATGAAGATGTTTGAACGTGTCCGTCAGACGGTTCTGAGGTGGGCTCCGTGGATCATCAGCTCCCCACTGGTTTCACATGCCCCCCGCCGAGCGCATCCAGCAGTTTGAGCCGTGCTCGTTTGGAACAGCAGCGTCGCAAACACGTTTCAAGCGAACAGCTTGGCGTGGTCCTTTCAAATCCGTACTTCAAGCTCCATGAACTCACTGGAGCATTTCAGCAGATTTTTTGGGGGACCTGGGTCTGATTAGCTCCTCTCTTAATCTCACAAGCCGTTACGTTCGCTGAGAAGTGTAAACAGATTGGAACAGTAAACTCAAACAAACGGAAAAATGTCAGTGCGTTAAATTCTTGGCTGCAGCCTGGCGAAGGGAAATGGAGTACGAAGGGGAAAAAGGAAACAGGGAGAGGTAGGAAGGAGCTTGTCCATCACACATCTGTGACAAGCGTCCCTGCTAGTGGCAGGGCAAGAGGCACAGGAGCACGACAAGCAAGCGAAACGCCCTCCAAGAGCAAAGGATGAAGGGAAGGATGCTTCTGCCAACGTGCATCCAGCTCCCCGGGCTCTGGAAAGCTGTGGGAGTCCCCAGGACACCAAACCCTGAACTGAAACGTTTAATTTCCCTAATCTGAGCGTGTCGCACAGGAGGTGGGTTGGGGTTGTTTGTTATCTCCATTCAGTGCACGCCAGCCCTCTCTCTGGCTGCAGCTCCCAAGTGCCCGGGCACCCGGTGTTGTCCCCGCGGACCACTCGGCCACCGGCCCAGCCAAGGGCAGAGGCAGGAGGGGGCAGCGACCTCAGCAGATGAGGATTTCCCCCAAAGGAGGTTACCAGCCCAACCAGACAGCAAAGGATGGGAAAAGAAACCAAGCAGAATGTTCAGGTCTTAGGCAGGCAACATGAAGCATTTCAGAGGGAAAATTTTCGTGGTTTTCTGTTCTCTCAATAACATTCCTGTCCTAATCAGTGTAGGAGCTCTGCAAAGCCACTGTTTTCAGAGACTATCCCAGAATTCTTCATATTTTAATTTGTTCTGTTAAAAAAAAAAAAAGAAAAAAGATTGAAAAGCAATCCTTTGGCCTCCTTTTTGTGTTTTCAGCTAAATATTTAAATTTCCAAGGTATTTCTAAAACAAACAATTGAACACTTTTTCCCTGAAAATTGAAAATTTCTACTTCGGAATGTCAGCCAATTTATTCCTGGTTTTATTTCAGTGTTAAAAATGGGGAAGAGCACTGTTTGGTTGAGATGGCTTTTCATTCTTTCAAAATATCAGAAAAACCACTGCCCTGAGCCAAAAGGCCAATTGCTCCGTAACTGGCCCCGCAGCGGTTGATAACGGGGAGCACGGCCAGACCTCATCATGGGACTTGCAGCCCAGCTGGGACTCCTGGCTGATAGGAAGGGAAGTCACTGTGAAATGCTCCCTCTCATAAGAAAGAAAATGGTTTTTCTTCTCTCTTAATATATTATTTTTTGGGAAGGTGAAAGGAAGTGTGTATGTTCCCAGCTCTGCGGCTCGGACAGACGCTCGTGCAAGACCACCGCAGAGCGAGCGGTGCACCAGGGTGTATTTTGGCACACAAATGCTCCTGTGGACTGTACAGGGAGTCATTCCTGCTGGAAAAATTGCATTTTTCTATATTATTCTGATCTGCTCCAGCAGCTGCTGGGGAGTTTTACTCAAATATCCTCCTTCTATCACCAGCCTTTGCTCTTTTGCTTGTAGTTTCTCCGGCCTCAGGGCTCCCTGCTCAGCTGGGTTCTCAGTAAATCTTGGGGGAGGGGATTTCCCCAGGCAGGTCCAGTAGCTGAGACAAAGTACATCCCAGTCATGGTCCCTTTGCTGGACCACGGGCACCCATATGCTGAAGTGGGTGCTCCTAGGGGTCACTCTTTTTGGCAGCATCCAAAGCCATTTCTCCCTCTGGACAGGAGCACCTTGAGGCCCTAGAAGAGACCCAGGACCACGCTGTTTGTTGGCAAGGAAGCAGCCTTGCTGTCCTCAAGGACTTCTAGGGTAAAAAAGGTATCCTCAAGACACATGTCAGCTGGTCTGGAAGCTCCAGGTCATAGGATTGCCCATCCCATGGATAGAGTGAGGTGTCTCCCAGGAGCTGAGACAACCGCAGTGCATGGAGAACCCTGTGCTGGGCACCCTGAGGAATCAGAGAATCAGAGAATGGTTTGAGTTGGAAGGGACCTTCAAGATCCTCTAGTTCCAACTCCCCTGCCGTGATCAGGTTGCTCAAAGCCTCATCCAACTTGGCCTTGAACCAGGAGGAACCAGGAGGAGATGTGGTGCCTCTGCAGCTGCGGCACAGCGTGGAGCGGGGAGGAGGAAGCCGACAGACGGCAGAGAAGCGCATTAATTTCAAGCTCTGTTAAGAACGGTGAGGGGAAGGAAAGAGAGGATCGATTTCTGACAAAGAAATAAAATCCAGCAGGAGAGACATCTTACTTCCCAGTTGCTCAGAGCGCTCTGGAAGGAGGTATCCGATGTGTTCAGAACTGACCAAGAGGCTCTTGGCTGTGCTGGTGTGAGCCAAGTGGCAGGAGGCGATTTGAAACAAAGGGATTTTCTGTACTAAAAATAAGGATGTAGAGTAGGAGTGAGGTGAGAGTGGAGTAATTGTGGGATCAGGCCATGGTGTGGGAGGGATTCAGGTGGAGCCAGTGAAGTCGGACTCCAGGGAGACGGCGAGGCCGGTTGTTGAGGGATGCTGTCATGGGAGAAGGGGAGACTGGGAGCAGGGTCTGCCCATGGAGCTGGCTTGAGCTCAGAGTTTCCATCCTGAGGATGATTTTCCTTCGGTATCAGAATGAAAATGAACAGAAGCGCAAAAATGAATGTTTGGTTTAGGAAGTGTTACACTCCCCAAGAAATTCATCAACATCAATAAACGCTTTGTGAAGCATGTTGAAATTTTATTTACATACCATTTTCCAGCAGAATGTAATGATTATGAAAATTACCCAGAAGGTTTATTCCTTGGGGAGAGAGGAGGAAAGCTGAAAGGAAGGATCCACCTCTGTAGCTTGCAAATGTTCGTGCCTGATGCAGATGACTGATGCAGCCTGGGCCATGAAGGTCACTGCAGAAGAGCCTGTGGATATTTAACACACTTCCAAGTCAGATAAGCAACAAATGGAGTGGACATAAGAAATGATGAAGGTCATCTCTGCGGCCGTGCTGGGCAAATCTTCTTTTTCACAGCTTTTGATCCTGACTCAGAGATGTCTTTTTTATCTATTTCATTTAAAAATGAATTGCTTCCTACCCATCTCTGAAAAAACAAAACCTGACAGATAAAAGTAAACCACACAGGCCGTGAGTTTCAGCAGGACTGAGGCTGCTTTCCCCATCCATTCAGCAGAAAAAGCCCATTTATGATGTATTGAGTGGCAGGAGGAGAACGTTGGCTGCATTTGCTCAGAAGTATCTCCTCCGTTTCAAACATGCCTTTGTCATTTCTTTTCTTGTTATTTCTTTTTCTTTTTTTTTTTTTTTTCCCTAATGCAAGAGAATCCTGCAGGCGACAGCCTCCCTCACTGCCCTGCGCAGGTTCGTCTGGTGCACTGAGTCAGAGACCATGAGGAAAAAATAGCATATGATGATGTAATTAGTGACTGACTCCAGGAATAGGTGCAAAGGGCCTTGGATGACGTCACCGGGCCCGATGACGCTTCCCTTGCTCGATTGCTTCTCTGAGCCTGTTTTGTTCAATGCAGTATTTGGTGATGGGTGGAAACACGGACTCTCTTTTCCTTTCTTGCGCTCCCCAAAGCAGTTCTGCTGCAGGAAGAGAAGTCTGAGGAGGGACTTTCTAACAGTCCTTCGATATTAAAGAGGCTACTGCAAAGAGCAAAGGGTAATCTCACCTCCGTAGCCGTGGTGGCTAGGACAGGGAGGTCAAGGGCTTTGGAGTGAAGCTCAGCATCAGCAACAGTGCTGATTTTTATCAAATAGCGAGTGATTTAGTGATACGGGACATCTTACCTAAAAATACTTTTAAAAGGCTGCTTTTAAGGTGGTGAATCCTTAGTGCTTTCTAAGGAAGAGCCTTTTCCATCATTCTTGAGTTAGAGTCATCCAGAGCAAAGCAATCCAAAATCAAACCAAGCCAATTTTGTCAAGTTTCCTCTGCGAAGAAAATGTCCAGCGTGCTTTAAGTGACCCTGGAAGACTGCTACGGTGTAACTTTGCTGATGGAAGACGAAAAATGTAATTTAGGGCTGACACTGTAGCTTTTTCATCTATGCTGAAGCTACCTGCAGGGTAAAATTTTGTGGTGCCAATCTCTACAAAGAGTTTTGCAAATGTTCCAGGTTAGGCACTGTGCTTTTAATGTTTAAATTGAGGTAGCTTGATCCTCTCGCTGTCTCACTCAGCGTTTTGGGGGATTCTCCTGAAGACTTTTCACTGCTGGCTGTAAAAGTTTCCCAGGTTAGGGAGGCTCACCTGCTCCCGTGTCATCTTCAAATCTGGCACCAGGAGCCAAATCAGCAGACGAGCAGATAAGTTCTGTGCGTGGAGGATAAACTTGCACTGGGTAATTCTGATACTTTCAACAACTTCTAGGGCATCTCCTGTGATACAGCTGGTCTCTTTCCTCAAGGCTCACAACCCAGTGTGCCAGACTCCTGCCCTTGGCCCTTGGCCTGGCACCTCAGTTACTTCTGTCTCTGCAGATGATGACTTTTTCATTTTAATTTCTTGGGCTTCCAGGGTGTCTTATTTCTTCACTAATTAAAATAATCCCATAAGATTGGTTCACCTGGGAGCCTCTGACATGAACTCTTAGCTCAACTTCCAGTTTAACAGAGGATTTTTTTCTGGCATTATAATAAAAGTGATCTGTTCTTGTCATCAGCAGCTGAGCAGCAGTCGTTGATCCGGCAGGGTTACGCTGCTTCCATCAGCCACCTGCACCAGAGGTTAAATGGACCCAGAGGTGAAGGGGAGGGTGAAGACTGCACTGATTTCATCCCAGTGCTGGAGCAGGAGCAGTCTGGGTTTCTGGAGGAGGTTAGAGAGAGGATGGAGCAGAGCTCTCTGAGTTGCTCCACTTGTTTGTCATTGACTGCCACTGGAATGCCAGGACGTGATCGTCCGGGCTTTGGTCACTAAATTGTTCAGCCTGTTCCCGAGGCATTTCTTACTCTGCAGGCCATCAGTCGTGTTGAGATTTGGGCAGCCAAGGGCCAGCAGCTCCAGAAAGCACATCCATCACTTTACCAGAACTTGTCTTCCTGAGGGCTGCTGCCTGATTTTCCAACATGTGTCCTCCCTCAAACACCAGCAAGGTCTGAATAAAGAATGAACTTGTTCCACTGTGCTGCCAATAAATGTTGCCCACAAAACCAGACGGGTTAGTGAGTTCCTCAAGCCACCTAAGACAGAACCTCTGCTTATTTTTCATATCTAAAGAAGCACTGCAATTAATTCTTTAACCTCCTTTCAAGAGAATTGTAATTGCTGCTGTGGCAACATAACAAGAGATGCTGTTTTCCACCCGATGCTTCATTAACTTGACCCTAATCGGCCAAGTAAACAAAACCAAATTGCTGCTCAATCTTGACTTGGGCTGAATCTCTTCAAGGAATCTGGGTAAGACAGGCAGAGAACGACTCAGTGCTTGAGACAGAGGTTGCACAATAAGCAGAAATCCTTCAGGCCAAAAGTAGTCCTGCACCTACTAAGAATAATCAACCATACGTGTTCATGTCATGCCCAGAAACATTAAGCAAACAGTTGCTTAAATTATACAAGGGCATTTTTCCCCCCTTCTTCTATTAATGATGATTGGGAGTGAATTAACTGGCTTGGCTGCTCATTTTTCATCCTTTGTGCTCTCAGATGTCTCTGAGAATAGAACAGCAGACGGAGGGAAGATGGCCATAATGTGTACACACGCAAGCTGCTGAGACCTCCCATGTGCTGAAAATCCTCGAAAGCCTGGGAAAGGGTGAAAGCCACAGCCTCAGCCTGTGTTCAGGGTTAAACTGAGAGCTGTGGCTCCTGGCCAAGCCCAGAGAATGTTTTTCCAAGCGGTTGGTTGCATGATCACTGGCACAGCCCCTCCATCCGTAGGTGGTCCACAGGTGGTTACAGAGAAAAAAAAGCGAGTGACAAATTAAAGTGGTCATCATTTCTCTATTGAACAACGTGGTTAATTCCCCCCATCCCCAAAGGGTCAGACTGATCTCACATGAAAGTCCCTCCGTTACAGACATAGAAGGCTCTCTCAGTCACCCTCAGATGCTCTTATAGACAGTGGAGTTTAGGGTGGGAATCATCTGGCCAACAGAAGGCATCTGCTTTAGGCTGAGATGAATCACACCAGCACCAACAGTATTGACTTTGGATGGATTTCTGCTGACCTTAGCAGAAGCCCAGCTCAGGGAGGGCATCTCTCCCCTAAACACCCTGCCAGTTCCAGCCAAAGCATCCGCTTTCTCTCAGAGTGCCCACTTTTGGAGGACAAAATGCCTGATTAATTATTTCAGTTTGGATGTCGTGTCTTGATGTAGCAGCAGGTTGAATGTCTCGGGCATCCTGAGTTGCAGGGTCTCTGCGTGCAGCCAGACTGCATCTACTGGGGGGAGTATCTCGTATCAGTTGCGGTTCTGTCCTTGGTGGTTTCCTCATTCCTTTGCTCCCAAAATGCCCTAAGGCAATGGCAAAAGTCCCATTGACTTCAGCAGGGCCAGGATCTTGTCCTTTAAGTCTGTAAAAGCTTTCTTGACAGTTGCTGATGCTTGCTGGGCAAGGGTTAAAGTTGTGTTCGGCTTTGGAGACAGGAAATAAAATGTTTACATCTTGGATCATTAGCTTTTTTCTGGCGGAGTGCATAGCATGAAATTCAAGGGCAATTTTTACCAGAGGACAAAAAAAGGATTGTAGAGACTGAATTTCTCTCCTTTGTTCATTAAACCTCTACTGGGTCCCAACTTCTAGAAGTCCCCAGTGAATCTCATCTTGCACGGATAATGCTGCAGAGCTGTTATGATCCAGCTTCCCATCAAATCTCCTCTGGCACTTGAGAGTTTTAGTCTGTAACTGTTGTTTTTTCTCTTATTATTATTTTGGTTTCTAATATGACTTTAAATGAGCAGCAGCAGTAAAGTCAATAAAGTAAAAACTGAGGAGAACAGGGCTGCTTTCCTTCATGCCCCAGATACCCAGCACCAGAGTCCAGCTTCTTCCTCTGCTCCGTCTTCCTCCAGTCTGATTATGTGAAAAGCTTTTCTGCACAGCGGCAGGACTTCAGCAAAGGGGAGGTGGGAAATCGTCCTCTGTGTGTCTGGGAGGGAACGCAGTATGAATTTCACTGAACAAGAGACGATCTTGGATTTGGTTCTGCAGGTGTTCACAGCAGTAGAGTACCCTGGAAAAGAAGGGAACTGTCCCTCCAGGTTTGTGTTTCTGTCTGTACCAAGAAAGGGCTGAAGCGAGCTCAAAACTGGGGTTGGGAGCACAAAGATACAACTTCTGGTGCCCAAGGAACATCATGGTCCAGCACATTGAGGATTAAGCTGAACACCTGGCATTTTCTAATTGCAATTTTGCATTTGAGGGTCTAAATTTCACTGAGCTCCTCCCTAAGCACCTCTGCTCTTCAGTAATTCTGACTCTAAATGATTTGTGCATCTGTGCCAGATTGGCAGGAACGACTCCCATGGACTTGGTGGGTGTTGGATCAGGCCCTGCCTGCAAGACCTCGCCGTAGCGAGGAAGTGCATAATGATTTGGAGAAAAATGATGTGTTTATGAGCACCATTTATTCCTTTCGAGATTGGCCACTGAAGCAGGGCGGAGGGACTGGCCAGGCTTCCCCTGCGCAGTAAACTGCTTAATCTCTCTGCACTGTCAACAGCCGTCTGTGGCTTCCCATCAATTATCCATAAAAAACCATTCTGGAGTGGCGATGAAAGCTCTCCATTTCCACTGCACTAATACCAGGTCTGGGTTTTAATGGCCCAGAGCCACTAAACGTATGATAGATGGTTTGTTCCGAGGCATCTGCGAGTGAAGGGGGGGTGGGATGAGGGGAGGAGGAATGGAAGAGGGGGAGGTGATGGAGGGAGGTTTTATCATGCCCTCATCGCTACGAAACTTTACAGGGAGAGTAAACAGTCAGAAACAGCTTGGGAAGTGCCACTGGAAAAGGACTGCATATGGCTGTGTTTTTCCGAATACAACGAGGGGGAAACAAAGAAAATATCTGGGAGTTTATTTAGGAGGGCTTTGAAAGCCCCTGGTAAACCCGAGGCGTCTGTGCTGGATCGCTGGGATCTCAAATAAATATTTGATTGCTATTTCATTCTCCCTCTGCAAGAGGAAAAGGTGAAAAATATTAAGGATGACCTCCTCGGTCCGGCTGTATTGAGTCAATAGATTCAGAGTATATAATATAAATTCAGAGTGGTGGAAAAATCTCTATTGATGTAGAAGAGGCCTGTCATTGGGGAAAACACTGAATCCCAGAGAGGAAATCTGTAAAAAAAAACCCAAAACACCCCTCCCTCCCAGCACAAACAAACAAACAATCCCCAGCTCACCCCTGCAGTTGGAAAGCAATGAATAATCAAAAAACCAGACAAAGCCCTGCCAACAGAGGGGAGACAGCCAGGCTTCAACAGCAACTGCCCAGCCCTGGCCTCATCCCGGGAACTAATCCTGCTGGCTCTGGGGCTCCGTGGTGCAACTGGGAACCTCTGGCTGGGAAATGCAATGTGATTATTAGTAGATACCACCCGTCTGCGTTTTCTGTTTCTGTCCTTGCCAGTAGCCTCTGGGGAAGGGTTTTCATCTGGTTTTGATGAAAGCAAAATAAGTAATCATAACAAAAATGTATCTGACTGCATCCCAGCCAGTGGAGAGGAGAAGGGAAGGGAGAAGAGCCCTTTGCGGTGCTTACAGAGCTATGCTGACCACATGGCTCTCTTACAACAGGCACCTGGGATGGTACGTGCTCCCAGAAAAGGTAAGATATTAGAATAGAACCATAGAATGGATTGGAAGGGACCTTCAAGACCATCTACTTCCAACCCCCCTGCCATGGGCAGGGACACCTTCCACTACACCAGGTTGCTCAAAGCCTCATCCAACCTGGCCTTGAACACTTCCAGGGATGGGGCAGCCACAGCTTCTCTGGGCAACCTGCTCCAGTGCCTCAGCACCCTCAGAGGGAAGAATTTCTTCCTTAGATCCCATCAAAATCTCCCCTCTTTTAGTTTAAAGCCATTGCCCCGTGTCCTGTCACTACACGCCCTTGTCCAAAGCCCCTCTCCAGCTTTCTTGCAGCCCCTTTAGGTACTGGAAAGCTACTGGAAGGTCCCCCAGAGCCTTCTCTTCTCCAGGCTGAACAGCCCCAACTCTCTCAGCCTGTCTCCACAGCAGAGATGCTTCAGCCCTCGGATCATCTTGGTGGCCTCCTCTGGACCCGCTCTGACAGCTTCATGTCCTTCTGATATTAGAGGCCTCAGAGCAGAACACAGAAATACAGATCCTATCTCCATGAAAAGGCAAAACCACATTTTTGGTTTTCCTATAACACAGAAGCATAATCACTGAGTCTGAAAAAGCAGAGTTACTCCTTGTTTTTGCTGGCATAAGCCAGAGGAAAGTCATGTCTGCAGGTTCATGGAGTTGGGAGTCTCCTCTCTCTCAGACTACTTTGTTGTTCCTCTGTCTGACAAGAAGAGAAAATCTGTCAGCCTTGGGCAAAAATCATGTTTTGGGGAAAGCTGTTAAAGCACTTTTAACTGCATCCAAATAATCATGCATGTTCTTCCTTATTAGACGTTTCTTCCTGCTAAACAGAGCCTGCAGTTGCTTCTTGCCTTTGGGATTCAGCTTTTGAACAGCAAGAGCTTCTTGCTTGTTCTGCAACGAGTGCTGGTCACAGGTGCTTCCACCTCACAATTTGTTAACTAAAAGTTGGTTTTAAACACCCTGCAGTTATTTTTAAATGCCACAGCCCGGCTCATTCTGTGGCCTGACAGTGGCAGGAGTAGCTGAGGAGATGCACAGGTCTGTCTGGCTTCCCACCACGGGCTCCTGGGGAGCAGTTTTGAATCTTAGTGTAAGTGAAAGAGCGTTTGGGCTCCTGCTTACGGAGCTCAGGCCTCTGCGTGGTAGTTTATGCTCGTTTAGGATTTAGGGCTACTCTAGATGAGCTAAAGAACATTGTAAGATCCTCCTCCTGCTGGAGGCAGCCTCTCTGGGATCACGAGCATGTGGAAAGGTCCATGCAGCTGCTTCAGTGGGTTGGCCTTGCACCTTCTTCTATCTCTGCTACTCCACAACTTCTACTTTAACCACAGAATGGCTGCAAAGAGCTTTGCAGTACAGTCTGTGGTGCCTGGAGACCCTTTCTGGGTTCAATAACCATGAGACTGTATTTCCAGCCAGATCCTTCACCTCGTCTATCTCTGGGCCTGGAAAGACAAGCTTCACCCTCCCTTTCTCTCTGTCTTTTGGCTGCTGCTCTGTCCTGGGCTCTGCAGACCAGGGCAGAGGTGAGTTATGGCATAGACAGGTGTTCCTACTGCAAACACGCTGTTCCGTGGAGGTGCAGCTGTGGTAGACAAGCATCCTTTTGAGTTGTTTAGGCAGTGTTTGCTGAGCCATCACCCTGCCAACCTGTGATGCATCCAGAGAGCTGTAGGTATTTTTTGCTGCAGATAACAGGGATAAAAAGCTGACAAGTATAAGCAGAAGGTCATAACTGGGTTTCTCCAACTCAAGACTGATGGTCGTTATGTGATGTGTAGAGCAATCCCTCTTTCTCCTGTGGTCTTGCTGCTCCAGGAGACATTAGCAGAGCAGAAAGGTGAAGCTCTTGAACATCTTGGTAGGTAGAACTGGTCTTTGAAGATTCAACTTGTTTAATCCTGGTTTGGGTAGAGCTGATCTGGCATCCGGGTGCTGGCACGGAGCAGGCACTTCTTGATTTGTTTGTCCTCGTTGAGTTTCAGTTGTTGTAGTGGGAGTCAGAGGAGCTCAGCTGTAACGTGCAGTGGGGACGAATATTACTGCAGCTGGGAAAGGAGCGATTTAGTTGCTCTTCCATAGATGCCTGCCCACCAGCAGCCCCCTGTGCAAATGCCACACGGCAGTTGCTTTCTCCAGCCAGGAGAGAAGCGTTCTGCTGGAAACTCACACTGCTCTTTTGCATGAGCGGAGGTTTAATTTCAAGCCATTAATCCGCGTGATCTGCACTGAGGCTGCAGGCGATGTGTTCAAGCTGGATAAAATCCTCTTTCGTGTGTCAGAGCTGGGCTGGGGGTGTGCTGCCAGTGCCATCGGGTCTGTAACCTTCCCCTGACACCCTGCTCCTCCCTTGCCACCCCTGTGCCCAGCCCAGCCCTGCCTCCTTCCACGCTTCTGCTTCACGACACACCACTTCATTTGCTCAGAAGAGCAGAGCAAACACAAGGTGATTTTTTTTTTCCATCCCCTGCAGAAAGACCATATTTTCCTCTCTTGCCTCCAGTAGCCCCTGACTGAAGGCTTTGGGCCAGATCTTCGAAGTCATTGTGGAGCCAGAACATCTTTGAAGGTCTGGTCCTTAAGGTTTGGGAAGGGAGATGTACCCCGAGAAAGATTGCAAAAGGCAATAAAGATGCCCCTTAGCAGACACCAGAGCAGGTGCAAATCTCGCTGCTTTAATCTTTATTACAGCTGAAGTGGTTGTGCCTCATCGTGCTGGGAACAAGCGTGGAAGTGAATCCCCTTTCCAGCCTCTGCCTCCTGCTTACACTCCCCTCTGCAGCCCGGTACCGCGGCCCCTTCCACCCATGGGCCCTGATCCAGCTGCACTTGTCCTCTCCTGCCGGGAGAGAAATACTCTCCTAGAAACTCAAACTGCTGTCCATCAGCAGAGGTTTCATTTCAAGCCTTCTCACAGACTCTGTGTGTTCGCAGGTCCCAAAATCCACCACGAGCAGCCCCATACAGGGCAATGTTGTGCCCTGCGCCGGAGGAATGATTATGGAATCTGTTAACGCAGAGAAATGGTGTTTCAGCTGGGGTGGGGGCTTTGTGTCTGGGGGCGTGGGGAGAAAAGGGAGGTGAGGTAGAGAAACCGTAACTGATCTGTAGAAATAGTTTTAATTTTGCAACTGCAAGACCCAGAGCACAAGATTCTTTCACAGTGGCGTGATGTGAAGCTCTGCCCGCTCCAGGTGCCCCGGTACCACCTCAGAGCTGGAACTCAGGTGTTACGTATCTGCCTTCTCCTCCGTGTGCCCAGATCAGCACCCGAACCACCTTCCCCGAGGTTGCCCCGGCTGCACTCCCTCCCTGTTTAACGGCACCCAAAGCATTGCAGAGGTGGCTGCTGGAAGGGCAAGGTGATCTTCCTCAAGCTCCTGGCTCTTCTTCCAAGACTTAGCTTGCAAGACTGTCCTCTCTTTAACACAGCTAGATTGATCCTCTCGTCTTTCATTTGCATAACGATGGCTTTGGGGTTTATTTTGTTTGTAAGGGAGCAGTAGACTAACCTGCTTTCTGCTCAGCGATAACTCCAAAGAAGTCATTAGGGTTGCAGTAATAGAAGAAGACTGGACTTAAAATTTTGCGAGTTCTTGCGTAAAAGCCTCTCTAGTACGTTTTAATAGGGCTAAAAGACCTAATAAAAGAAAATAAGGCTGCAGAAAAGCATTTCTGACCTTGAGATATTTGCAGTACTCTTCTTGGGTCTGTCAGCTGTGTAAGTTTAGCGGAGGGATGGCTGGGCCAGTCCAGGGCTTTTTCCATCTGATGTGGATTTATGTCTCGCTTCAAGATGTAGCACTAAATCAGACTCTGGGAGGTGACAGTTTGAGCAAAGCCTTATGCTGTGCATCTGTTATCTATCCCAGCTGCATTTCTAGGGAGTGTCTGATCTGGGGAACCCCTGGGTAACAAAAATAGTCGTGTGACTGCAGCCAGTACTGGTGTGGGAACCAGCATAAGGCGAGGGGACAGCAGGCAGGAGAGCTGCCCTCACCCTGCCCTGCCTAACCCCGGGACGGGGCCGCAGAGATGATTTATAGCCACCGTTGCCAGAGGTGAGCACTGCACGGGGCTGCCCGGCTCCTACTGGAAGCTTCTCCTCAAAGCTGTGCTGCTGGAATCCCGGTGGAGTTACCTCCCAGGGTCACCGTGGCTGCGCTGCCGTTGAGACCTGAGCAACATTTATCATTCATTGATCCAAAAGAGCCGACAGCTACACCAACAACTGGTGTTATCCCTTTGCCTGTGCTGTAGGAAGAATGACAAGTCTCTCTGGACCAAAACCTTGAGTTAATGGGATGTATTTCTAACTCGCTTCGGCTGCAAAAGCAGGTGTCAGAGCCCACCGAATCATGTGTTTGGGGACTTTGCTGCCGGCGGGGAGCACGGGTGCTCTCGGTGGGTGTTTGCACCTGCAGCTGCCCTGACGTTGGGACAGGCATGATTTATTCAAACCAACCACTCTTTGCACAGGGATCTCCTCACGCTGTTTGGAGCCTTCGGAATGTCAGCTTCCAGCTGGTGCTGGAAAGCAGGGGGACCGGTGTCACCTGAAGGATTTTTGCAGGAAACATCGACCTTTCTTTTTTCTTTTCTCTTTCCTTTGTTTCTCACCCATTGAGACTTTTTCGGTATTCACAGTCTGAAATGAAACACTTTCATTGACGGTTCTTGGCCCCGAGTTATCAAAGACAGTAAATTCCAACGCCTGGCACGCCATCAATTGCTTCGTGAACTTGGATGCAAACTGGAGTCAGGTAACCTGCGTTGTAGCTGTCTGGCAGGAGCAGCGCTGGGAGAGACTGGAGACAGAATGAGGCTAAATCAAAGGACACCCATTTCCTCACTTGCAGGGATGAATCCAGATCTTGTAGCAGCCTGCCAGTACCTGAAGGGGCTGCAAGAAAGCTGGAGAGGGACTTTGGACAAGGGTGTGTAGTGACAGGACACAGGGCAATGGATTTAAACTGAAAGAGGGGAGATTTTGATGGGATCTAAGGAAGAAATTCTTCCCTCTGAGGGTGGTGAGGCACTGGAGCAGGTTGCCCAGAGAAGCTGTGGCTGCCCCATCCCTGGAAGTGTTCAAGGCCAGGTTGGATGAGGCTTTGAGCAACCTGGTGTAGTGGAAGGTGTCCCTGCCCATGGCAGGGGGGTTGGAACTGGATGATCTTTGAGGTCCCTTCCAACCCAAACCGTTCTGTGGTCCTATGACTTGTGAACGTTTCGGTTTGATCTGGCGGTGCTGTCCTCCTCTCCTAAGGGTGGGCAGCAGACTCCGGCTGGAGCACAACTGCTGTGGGCCACGTTGCAGCGGTCCCTGCGAGGGCTGAAAAGGCAGCCCTTGGGTGATGGAAGGAGTCCCGTTGGGCTGTCATCCGTGAAAGCAGATCGCTGTGAACTGTGGTCCCGCGGGCTGGACAAAGCAAACTGCAAGGGACTGAAAATAAAAGCAGGTTGTTCTTTATTTGCAGCCACAGTTTGATTCACTCACTGCTGCAGTTAACGCCAAGGCTAAATGATGGTCACTGTATGCTTTGTGATTGCCAATAATTCCTCTTTTATGCCGTAGAAACCATACGGCATGATGGATCATGAAATCATTTTTAATGTGCTTTATACACTAAAGAAAGGCTTTCAAAACCAACTTAATGACAGCTAGTCATATTCATTCTCCTTTGGCCATTAGAGATTATTAGCTAATTAGTGTCTCATTCTCATGCAGCACAGCCTCCTTTTTTGATTCCAGAGATCTGGGGCCAAATGTGGAGATGTGGTATCGTGCGTGGTCTTTGAAAACATTGCTTTCTTTGGTGAAATAGCATCAGGACTTGAGCCAGTCAGATCAGGGGTTTCTGAGCAGGTGTCTTCAGCGAGCACCATCCGGCCCCTGGGGTACGGGGCAATCCTGCATCTCCCGTGGGAGACACACTGGCAGGGGGGTGCCTCCAGGGTGTGGGGCTGGAGGAGTTATTTTCTCCAACAAGCTGGACAAAACTCATAATTTCCGTTCTGTTGGAAACATAGAAATTTTAGGAGGAGCCTTCTGAATCCCATGAAAGGGAAACATTAAATAATTTTCTTTGAAGAAGAAGAATCTGATGTTCTGTTGTGATTAAAGTAAATGTAGGGTATGCCTGAGCCCATGAGCTCAGATTCAGCTCCAATCACTTCCAGACTCCAGGCTGGCTGGAAGCCATCCTGAAAACCCCCATGAAATAATGTGTTGTGAGGTTAAACAGGGACTATCTGAGCTGCTGTAGTGTAGTGTGGAGAGATGCTTGCAGGTCCTGTTCCTCCTGATGAGCTGTGGTCCACAGGCTGCACAGGATTGTCCCTCCTGGGACAGACATCTTATCCCTGGCCCTATTCCAGTTCTAGAATGTCTAAGTCAAAATATCCCGGCAAGACGGCTGTCGGATGTTGTCCAGACAGCCTCCGAGGCAGCTGGGGTGGATCCACCGGGGTGTATGGCCATTTCAGGCACCATTTCTGCAGCAGGTAGTGTTCCTGGTACAGTCTTGTTTGTCCCGGGGTGATGGATAATACAGCTGTGTCCACACCATCAAAGGCCCCGGATTCCGTTTCATGTTCTCCCCCAAGAGGCCGAGACCGTCAGAAATCTGGAGATGGCTGTGAAAAAAATCCATCGTCTCTAACAAAAAATTTAAAACCACAGTGATGATTTTTGAGATGCCCGTGAGGGTGTATGCGTGACACGAGGATGGAGGAGAAACGTGTGCCAGCCAGCGAGAAGGTCAGGACCTCTGTTCTGTCAAGAGGTGGTACCTCTGCAGCCCCAGCATGGCTGTGAAACTGTGTCCTGAAAGGGCACAGCATCTGCAGCCGTGGGCACAACAGCCTAAATGTTGACTTTCAGCAGAAATACGACACCGATATCTCACTAGCTTTTGCCAGAACTGGATTTCAGGGTGGGGTTGAATTTGCACAGTGCCCCTGGGATGTTAGTGCTGGGGAAGGGAGGAGGACGAGGTTCTATCGTTGTTTTTATAGGATGTCTTTGAATTCTGCACAGGCAAAGTCCAGTCTCTTCAGTCTAAGAACAGGCTGTAGGACTCGCTATTCAAACTCAGCACCCTGCCTCCAGCAGTGGCCACCAGCAGGATAACATCCCAGTTATCCCCTCCCAGCTCCAAGCAATCAGTGGTTTAGGAGCTGTGAACCTGCAGATGCTGCAATCCATCTTCCCAAAAGCTCTGGAGCTGCTGGAGTTGCTGAAGGCTTCAAACCCAAATTCAGAAACAGTTTTAATGGACTCCAAAGTGTATTTGTTCGAGGCAAGTATACTCTAAAGCAAATTTGCCCAAAACTGAGCTAGTGTTCGCGAAGCTGTCGGCGAGGCTGCCATCAATCACGGCTCCAGCAGCCGAGAAGAATTCTTAAGTGCAAATCCACGTGTGAGAAAAAAGAAAAAAAGAATATATTTAACATTTCTATCTTCACTTTATTACAGCAAATGCATTTTATGTCCAACAGATGAAATATATAGCTCCAGTCAAATTTCTTGTTTTGAGTAACAGCCATTATGAACTCAGCCCCATTTTTGTTTAGTAAATCATTTGCAAGCCAATCCTGACGGCATTGTATATGATCCATAAATCTTAGCTGAATAGCTTCCTTCCAGATAGTCAGCTTTTGCAAGAAACTTCATCTTCACCTTTACAGATTGGTAGACTCAATAGAGAAAAAAAATCTTTAACGTGAATTATATGGGAGGCTCTACTGAAGATCCAGCGGTAACCGTGTTAGCTTTTCAATATGTGAATCCACCAACATATGCTGGTCCACAGCATTGATCCTTAATAGGATATTAAAAAAATATTCTCTAATTTTTATTAAACACAGTGTCATGAGCGAATTCTTTTCATTTGTACGGCACTGGTTGAACGTGGATTGTAGGAAACGGTGGAGATGCGAGTGGGAGCAAAATGCCTTTAAACTGGCTCGGGAGTGTTTTAGAAGGCATTTACAAAGATGTCATAATCAATTGTGCATTGTTTTCCAAAAACCCACCCTGAGGTGTCTTTGGGGATGTTCTGTTTTAATTTTTCTCATCAGCGATTGTTTGATGTCTTTGTGAATTAGTCCCAAAGACAGATTCTCCCATGCATGAAGACGTCAGATGGGGAAAGACATCCGATGCGGAAAAGTGTGGTGGGTTGGTTTACATCCAGTGTGACCACTAACGCAGATTTTCATGAGACTAAAGTGAAAATACTTGGGAAACGCAAAAAATTCACAAATTTCAAATTTCCAAATTGGCCTGGACAGAAAAGTTAATTTCTATAACTTTTGCAAAAAAAACCCAACCAACTCAGGAGGTTTGGAAGCCACGAGCTCATTCGTTTGATTTCTTGCCAGAGTGTTAGGAAGAGTGACACCATTTATAAAAGATATTTGAAAAAAGTTTTGTCTTTCATTTTTTGAGGACTTGTGATCTGAGTGTTGCTCTCAGAAAAAAAAGGAACTGGAGAAAAGAGACAGATCAAAGACGAGTGACTCTGCAACGAGTGGAAGTCAGCAAATATCTCAGCAGGGTTTCCCATTACATCTCATATATGTGAGAGAGAGGGGACAGCCGTGCTTCACAGGGCACTGTCCCAGCTCTCGACTCATGTAGTTTTGAGTTTGGAGATGAGCAAAGGACTCGAGCAAAGGACTCAGCCTTCAGAGTTGCAGCGAGTCATAAAATCATCGTCAAATCATCAAATGATTTGATTTGGAAGGGACCTTCAAGATCATCCAGTTTCAACCCCCCTGCCATGGGCAGGGACACCTTCCACTACACCAGGTTGCCCAAAGCCTCATCCAACCTGGCCTTGGACAGTTCCAGGGATGAGGCAGCCACAACTGCTCTGGGCAACCTGTGCCAGTGCCTCAGCACCCTCAGAGGGAAGAATTTCTTCCTTAGATCTCATGGAAATCTCCCCTCTTTCAGTTTAAAGCCATTGCCCCGTGTCCTGTCACTACACCTCTTGTCCAAAGCCCCTCTCCAGCTTTCTTGTAGCCCCTTTAGGTACTGGAAGGTGCTGGAAGGTCTCCCCGGAGCCTTCTCTTCTCCAGGCTGAACAGCCCCAACTCTCTCAGTCTGTCTCCATAGCAGAGGTGCTCCAGCCCTTGGATCATCTTGGTGGCCTCCTCTGGACTTGCTCCAACAGCTCCATGTCCTTCTGATGTTGGGGACCCCAGAGCTGAATGAATCTGTAATGCCATGGGGAAGGAGCATCCCAGGGGCAGCTCTCACCTTCTCTTTACAGCTTTGGACTACCTGACCTTCTCCTGCAACTCTGAACTAAGGGGAAGGAAACATCAGATAAATAAGTAATTGAAAGAATGTTCGATGCTGTGGTAAGATAGAATGCAAAGTGGCTCATGTGATGTGATCAGAGCAGGAGTTGACTGTGCAGGCAATGGTGTAGACTAAATGCATGAGAAAGGGACCTGGGATGTGTCTTTTCAGGCGAAATTATAAAAGGACCATCTGGCTTAGGAGATGGGGAACAAGGAGAGGTGAGGGAATAAACAATTTTTTGGTTCACTGACTCTTCTGAATGGGAACGAAAAAGTCATTTCAGGTCGAATGAAGTGTTGCATTTCTCCTGAAATGAAACATTTCATTTGAGTGGCCAAGGGTTACTTTGTATTTCAAAATAAACAAAACAGAAGGTGATTTTGAAACCAAATTTTTTTTTTTTCTCATCCTGAAGTTGAAAAGAGACTGGAGGTTAGGGAGAATGACCAGGACGCTCCAGGATGTGTGACAATCCCTTGCAATGGGAATTCCTCACCCCAGGTCCCAACTGTCCAACCTCACCAACAGCCTGTGGTTACACACTCCTTAGGGATGAGGGAGACTTATCTCCAAGTCTCCAGTGCTCTAACCAATGGGACATGATGCAAATATTTCCCATCAAGACAAATCAGAGCCCCACGTGAACATCTGGAACAGGTCACACACCCAGCACCGAAGCTTCAATGACACAACCACACCTGAAAACTTTTACATGCATTCCCATGTGGTTCAGTCTGGGCAACGTTGATTTGCGTTGAGTGAATATTGTGGAATATAAATGTGGTTTCCAGCTCTTCACCTGCCTCAGCCTCCCCCTCGCAGTGGTAAAATCAGTGACTGCAGAGGTCATCAAAGGAGTGGGGACCTCTGATCACTTCAATTACTTCTGCTGCGTTAGAAGCACCATCTCTCTCCTACATGCTGTTGACAAAGATTATTTATTAAAAATGTTGTGACCAATTTACTGAGCTTTTAATTAAGCTGTCATGTTGAAACAGAACTGTCTCTTGGGAGGGGATCTCCCATTTTATGGTCATTTAATTTTTGCTTAGGATTTTAAAATTTACTTCTGGCATACTTAGAATTATTAAGATTCAGAGATTCTTTCCCATTTGTGGCAATTGCAATGCGTAAATCATTAAGCTTAATGAGAGTGGGAAGAAAATTGCAAAGTTGGATTTTTCTGTAGAATTTGGTTTTGCTTCTACAGGTTTTTTTGTACAAATATGCTCAGGTTGGGATCGAGTTGACAGTCATCCATGGGAGCAGGCACGTGCATGGGAGAATCTCCGTTCCTGAGATGAGAACAGGGTTGTTTACAAAGGCAAATTTTGGCTGTTGGAACAGCCTCAGTCAGTACTAAATCTCTGGAAAACCAGAGACTCACACTGCGATGGATTAATTTGCAAGGGACAGCAGGACTGTTCGTCTTCATTTAGTACCTCTCTTCCTCCCTGATTCCTTATCTTCCCTTTTTCCCCTCCTCTGCCCTCTCTTTTTGTCTTCCTTCTCCTCTCTGGGAACCTTCAAGCAGCCAAGAACAGGCTGGAAGTTGCCCAGCAGTTGAGCTAAGATCAGATATGCATAGCCAGATGCTCCAGGACTCTTCTGTCTGCCATAGCTGCTGTAGGTCATGAGCATCTGGAGAACATCTCAGCATGATGCTGGCACATAGGAGGTGTCCGTGATGTTCTGGCCACTGCCGTTGTCACACTCTGAATGTCCTTTGTAGGGGGCCTCCAGCACACGTCTCTGGCATGTAAAAATGTTCAGCTTTCAAATTACCTGTAAGCATCACAGCTGAGACAGCCACTACAAGGGCTCTGACAAGTAATAGGTTCCTCCACAGGGATAATTTTGGCATAAGAAAGGCTGAGCTTCAGTCAAGCCGTCGCTAGAGAAAGGCTGTGTCTAAGATACAGTGGAAAATTACGAGGTGTGTTCATGGAGGAGAACAGCAGGACTACCTTTCCTTACTCATGTTCCATAGTCTTTTCACAGCGACCTTGTTTTAAGCTCAGGGTTGCCAATCCCTGTTCTTATTGACCCCCCTCTCACACGACTAAACAGCAAAATAGTTTAATGCCTTTCTTGCAGGAGGCTTGTGAGATTTGCGTAGCTAATGACTAAAAAGAACTGTGAGAGCTTTTGGTGAAAAAACACATTAGAAAGGGGAAGTAAAATTATTGACATTTTCCTCTAAGTGTCCTGCCACTAATATGCTTTAAGATCACTTCGTGTTCCCCTTGTCTCAGTGAGACACCGTCGTTGTCATTGTAGTTCTCTTCTGATTATACAGGTGTGATCCAGATGCTCCTGCACATAATAGCAGGAGTAAAAAGAGAGGGACTTTTTACAAGGGCGTGTAGTGATAGGACAAAGGGCAATGGCTTTGAACTGAAAGAGGGCAGATTTCAATTGGATATAAGAAAAAAAAAATTCACTCTGAGGATGGTGAGGCACTGGACCAGGTTGCCCAAGAAGTTGTGGCTGCCCCATCCCTGGAAGTGTTCAAGGCCAGGTTGGATGAGGCTTTGAGCAACCTGGTTTAGTGGAAGGTGTCTCTGCCCATGGCAGGGCGGTTGGAACTGGATGATCTTTAAGGCCCTTCCAGCCCAAACCATTCTGTGAGTCTGTGATTCTAGGAGTTATCAGCCCCCCGTGCACTCCTGTGGCTTAGAAGTCTTCTCTGTGTCCCTGAGTGATTTTATCAGATAGCAAGAAGTGTCTGCAAATCCAGACCTGCACTCACCCACAATTGTCTTCTTTGCCTATATTAAGCATTAATGATATTTGCCTATATTAGCATTTTGCATCCACCTTGCACATGGAGAGCATACTCCCCAGGACAGGACATTCCCAGGGAGGACATATTGCTGTCATGGTTTTGTACTGGGCATTACATGAGCTACCCAAAGGTCCCAAGACCAGACCAACACACTGCAGATGTGCCATCACCTGGGAACGTGTAGTCGGAGAAGGAGGAAGGGCAGGCAGATCTTCTCTGGGCAGAGACATTGCGTCTTTCTCAGTAGTTTTCTATCTTAGGTACTTTGATGAACAGAAAACAGAGAGAGAGGAAAATTGCTTTAGGGGTAGTCAGTGCCTTAGGAGCACCTGGAGTTCTTCTCCGTGAGGCATGATGTGCCAGAAATCCCACTGGGATACCTGGAGCTCTTACACTTGGCCTGAGCTAAAGCATCTCCAGGGCCACTCCCGCCCACAGCTGCCTGATTCCTGCCTCCACCAGAGAGGGCCCAGCCACGTGGTGCTCTGCCCATCCCCGCTGCTTTGGGCAGCGTGGGCATCACCGTGCAGAAGAAGTGCAAGGTTTCTGGGGCCAGCACACGCAGGGGCCTGACCGCCCTGACATGCATCTGGGCACGGTGTCCTACGTGCTGAGCTTGGCTCCAGGGACCAGCGGCCCTTTCCCAAGGAACATATCAACAGTTAAATTGTATAAGCCACAGTGGCTGGAAACCAAAGATGCCTTCTCATCAGGTTCAGAACTGACACAATATTTCACCTGATAGGTGACATTTGACATTTCCAAATTGAAATCGTTTTGATACTCCGTTCCACAAAGGAAAATAGAACTTTACAATTTCAATTCCCCTTCCCACCATTTAGGACAAACCCCAGTACTGAAATGTCTAAATTCATCCCTAGGTGGAAATCCACTAGCACTTAGCTCTTGTATTAAGAAAGTTTTTGGTTTTATCTTTCCCATCCATCAAGTGGAGAACACAGCATGGTCTATGAGTGACTCTGACGCTGCTGCAGAGGGACAAACCAGCAATTCTCCTGACAAGATTAAATCTCTGTGAACAGCAGCACGTGAGAAGTACAAGTATCTAAAATGTTCACATCAGTGATTCTGCCGTGGTAAGAAGTGCCCTCAACGTCTACATCTGGTCTAGTGATCTCCTCTCATCAAAACGCTGCTTGCATTTTAGATACCCTTTCATCAAGAGCTCGTGATGAGATCATTTCAGAAATCAGGACCCTATGGCAGAGTGTAAAAACAAAGCACAGCACAAACCAGCCATGTAACTGGCTTCTTGCAGAAAGTCTGGACTGCTCTGGGAGCAGGAAGGGTCCAGGAGGAATGCAGGAGGAGAAACCGTCACTTTATACAGGTCCTCCATGTAATGGCAAAGACAGAAAGGTCTTTACTTGTTCTTGGGTGTCCCAACAGAGCAAGACCTTCTCATTCCCTGTAGGGCTTTGAAAATCTGTGTTCTCTGTGCAGCCACAATTGCTTCCATAAAGGAGCTCCATGCACTGACGGGAGGGCTGTGTTAGCACGGAGCAGTTTGATGTGTTTTACACCATAGCTACGCAAACAGGTGTCCCAACGTGTTGAGGAGGTTGGTGTCCTGGAGTGTGGAGACAAATGAGTGGCTTGAGTGGAAATGGGAGTAGGAATGGGCAGCAACTCTTTGACTTGGCCTCATTCCCACAGCCAAATGTGTCCGAAAGCTGCAGTTTTCCTCTAACTTCACACTGTTGAGTTTAGTGTGTCCAGGCATCTTGTGTCCAAAATTACATTCCTAGCTGGGTCTCTGCATTCAAAACAAACGTAGCACAGTCGTGTGGCTAAAATGGTTCTAATGGCCCTTCCGGTCATTCACATGCAGGTGATCAACACTGCTGCAAAATGCTGTTGGCTGGTAGCCCCTCTTCTGCAAATCATGTTAGAAGAGCACGCTGGCTTCAGTGCTCACGAGCCAACTGTGGCTTTGTAGGTGGCGACGGGCTGGAGAATGGGAGGGCCAGATGATGAGTGAATCTAGCTGGGCATTCACAGCAATCGGTGGAAGTGTTCCTCTCGTTGTCTTCTACATAGCCAATGTTCAGGAAACTACTGCTGATTTCCAGCTGCTGGCTAACAGTTGCGAATTCCGAGAAGACTTGATGTTGCCGGGACTTGGGCAGGTGGTCGCTGACAAATGGAGAGGTGGATGAGTCCTGGTGAGACTCAGACTGAGCCGCCTGAAGGCAAAGAGAAGCATAGCTGGCCAGGGATGCGTGGCGTGATGCCTTCAGCTGCTGCAGCCAAGCTGCCAACCGCCAAACAGCTCGCCATGGACCCGCGGGAATGCGGGATTTGAAACTTAAGAGTGAGGAGAGGGGAGAACTGGGTGTGCTGACACACTGAGCAGGACGAGGCCAAGACAAGTTCATTTCATGAAAAAACATGCAAAAAAACCCACCATGAATAATATCTAAATTTAGAGAAACTGCAAAACAAAGACAATGTTAAGAAAATGCCGGGTTTGAAAACAGTTTCGTAGGAAGATTGATCTGAACAGTTCATTCTTCTAAAATCTGAAAATTTCCTGCTGATGCCGATATTTACTGTTAGTCGTATTCTTTTACTGGTGTATATTTGCAAAATGGCAGAGCAAAACAAGAGCATTCCAAAATGAGAAATTGAAATGTTCCATTATGATGTTGTCATAATGTTTCGACATCATCAAAATGCTTTGCTTTCCCTCTTAAAAAAACCCAACATTTGGTGTATAATGATACCTTTCCCCAACGCATTCCAGTGAAATACAGTTTTCAGCACATAAACAGCCTGCGTGTTCCTACCAAGTTCCAGTCTTTAGCTAGTTCTGGGGACAGACTTGTCACAAGCACATAGGAGATGACATCTCCACCCCAATGCCATCAGATACAGGATGTTTTTGCCACATGAAGGGGTATCGGCCACAAAATCTTCACACTCCAGAGCATAACTGTGTCCAGCGTGGGCAAGCAGAGATGGTCTTGGTGCTATTGCCTGGAACAATGTGAGTGTCCGAGGGGTGTGAAAGTGTTTCTAGAACATATCACTCAACTTTTTGCAGAAAAGTAATTGTTTTCAGAGCTTTTGAGCATCCAGTGACTTCAGCAACAGAATTTGCATCCTCTCAACTTGGAATAATCAAGTTGTAAAATCCCAGGTGGGATCTTACAGCATTGAACCGAGCTGGGAGTCCTCCATCCAGCAGAAAAAGCTCCCAGACTGCAGAGGCATCTCCCAGGAGGGATGGGCAGGAGACTGGAGGCTTGAAAAAGATTAAAATCAGATGGGAAAATCAGACTTGTTAACATATGGCAGAGTGCAATGGGGTCCTTCAGGTCTTCTCCACCTGTAACATTTAGGTTTTTATCATCTGGCAAAACTTTGCACCCAAGTTTGTCCATGCTGGACAGTTGTGTGGGAGTTGGAGCCCTGAGCTGAAGCTCCTTGCTGACAGATGTGTCCATGAATCTCCTCTACTTCCATGTGGTGGGTGCTTTGGGGTCCTTGATATCAACTGAGGGATCACACGAAGGCTTCAGAAGATATCATGGGAAGGACCTTGAGGTGACCTGACTCCAGAATAGATGGGTTTTTACTTAGGTTTCCTTCCACCTCCTTAAGCTTCTAGACAGGCACAGGTTCAAAGTAAGACAGTGTCGTACTGGAGGGCTTTGAGTAAGTGGAACTGGCAGAGAGTGAAGGGAAATGGTAAAACATATGTGGAAACACAAGTGGAGACTTCAGTGCAGGCGTATTGGAAAGCCAGCTTCGGGACACGGTGATGAAGTGTCTTTCACAAGTAGTCTGCTCCAGCAAAGCTTAAATCAAGCAGTTCTGAAGTTCATGCTGAGAGACCCCGAGCTCCATTTGTCAGGAAATTTAACACTTCCAAGGGCATTTGACTTGAAAAATGGGAGCACTTGTTGTGATTCAAGCCTGGCGTGACATGGTGGCTGCTTTTTTCCTGTATGTCTGAGGCTTTTCATGCTTTGCAGAAAGCAAAGCTTCTACTTCAGAAGGTTTTCCCTGTTCCCAGAAGTGGGGATGGATTATTCTGCAGATAAAGTGATTAGTTACCTGCAGAGTTTTCCAAAAAGTAGGACACAGTTTCTTTTTCTAAAATTGTTGCAGGTGAAATTAAACAAGAGATTGTTTATTCCCGTCTCTGTGAGTTACCCTAAAGAGCATTTCCAGCTTCTTTTTCAGTATGCAGATGGACAAGGCCTCTAGTTAATCTTTAACTGAGCTATTGACACAAGGAATGATGCCATTAAATAAGAATTAAGAACGTGCTCCCTACCTTTGAGGGAGTTTGTGATAGATTTCCTCGGTTTATAACCTCGTTCACTGCAATGTTCTCGCTTCAATCCTTTTCCCTACATCTCAATTGAGATTTTGATGACTCATAAAATTAATCCTCTCTTAGCAACAAAACTCTGCTCTTCCAAGCTTGAATATGAGGAGCTGTTTGCTGATGCCACGTGCCTGTGTTCCTGCCTCAGTTGCAGGTGCTCCTCGAGCAGGCATGGAGATCAGCCAACCCTCGTGTCCCAGAGCTCACCCAAAGACGTGCTTCCCATGTGGGTAGACATCATCCTCTGTGCACTCTGAGCTGCCAGGCAGAGCCCTCCTTCCTTATTTGAGAACATTTCATTGTAGGAAAAAATCAGGAATCACTGTCGTGAGGGCCACCACTGCAAGCTCTTGAGGTGGCCCTTCACATCTTTTCTCATCTGGCTTTAGCAAAGGCAAGTGGGAAGATGCTTCTTGGCTATGGATCTCCATTTGTGGTGGAGAAAGAAGTCATAAAAATGAACAGAAATGGAGAAAAGCAGGAAGCTGTTTGTGGGTGTTTCCCTTTCGAAAGTATATTTCCCATGGAAAAAAATCCTTCATCTGAAAAAAATGACTGAACAGACTTTAAAACCCACCCTGGACGTGAGTTTAAAGACACCAAGCCAGGGAGACATCTGCAGCTAAAAATCCCCCCATTTTTAATAAGAGCTGCAGAGCTCTCAGGAAAGGATTTGACTGCTGCCCCCGCAGCAGCAGAAAGGCAGCAGAGCCCCCAGCAGGGAGGTGCTGACACGGGAAGGAGGATTAGTCTCCAAATCCAAATTTGCTATTAGAAAAAAACAAAAAGTTGATTTTAATAATTCCTCTCCGTGAAACTCTATGACAGCTACATCTAAGAAACCTTCAGGAATAACTCCGAGAACGCTGTTCCCAAGTCATAGATTCATAGATTCCCGTGAACCTCTCCGAAGCGATTTCTAAGGAGGCTCTTTTGGCATTTTTTAAGGCAGCAACCAGCTCTGGGCTGAAGCAGCCTGAAATGAAAGCGTCTTTCTGACCTTTTGCAAGCAAGCAGGAGAGAAGGGAGAAATGTGTCCTCGTTAAAAATAATAATTCATTTTGAAAGTGGTAATTAGACCAGTTACCAGCGCGTGGCTCACTCGGAGACAAGAGCTCTGTGACTGGGTGGGAATGGTTGTCGTGTGCTGGGGACGGGCTCGCTTGGCAGGTTTTGCTGTTTGCTTTAAATCAGTTCCCAGTTTCCGAAGGAATCTTTGCAAGCGGTGTGCGAGCAAAGGCTCCTGTGACGTTCCTCGTGGTGCAGAGGGATGCGCGACAAAAAGAGTTTGGGTTCACATACAGGCATATCCACAAAACTGGTTGAACTGGGATTTAATTAGGATTTACTTTGGCAAAGTTCTGGAGCCAAATTGCATCCTGTATTTATTTTTAAACTTGTTTTCTTCCTTTAATTAATTGTCTTCCATCCTTCTATAAAACAATTCATTGTTTTATTGGGAATATCTGTTCTAGACAGTCCCTGGAGACTGACTACCTTTTTGTCCCCAGTTTAATACCTGAGTCATTTCATTTCCTTCCGTGGAGTTATCTTTGATCCAAGTAAGCCAGAGCAGAATTAGGCTCCTTTGCAATGAAAAGCTGCGTCCAGGAAGCAGAGATTCCTGAAAGCCCCGGAATGCCTGTCACGAGGAGGAGTGGGCTGCCGGGGTAGCAGAGCAATTGCTTTTAGAAGGACACGTGTCCTGAGCCAAGGTCAGGAATACCCAGGTACTTCCATGCATAACAAGCACAGGTTTTTCCAAACCTTCCCTCCTGCCCCCTGCTGATGCTTCCTCCGTCATCCTGACAGATGAGTTTTCCATTTTTGAGTTTCCATTTTCCAAACCTTGGCCCAGCAACCAGCTCTCATGCAGCTGTCCCAGACCCAGGGTTTTTTTTTTTAGCTAAAATTTCTTTCTTATTCTAACAAAGCTCTCCTGAAGCGGTGCTCCACTCATGCTGTGGGAGTACGGGATGGGATGGGATGGGATGGGATGGGATGGGATGGGATGGGATGGGATAGGATAGGATGGGGTGGGATGGGATGGGATGGGGTGGGGTGGAATGGGGTGAGGTGGGATGGGATGGGATGGGATGGGATGGGGATGGGATGGGATGGGATGGGGTGGGGATGGAATGGGGTGAGGTGGGATGGGATGGGATGGGGTGAGGTGGGATGGGATGGGATGGGATGGGATGGGATGGGATGGGATGGGATGGGATGGGATGGGATGGGATGGGATGGGATGGGATGGGAGCACCACCGTAATTCTGCAGCATCAGAGACCTTCCCTCGCTGTGACCCTCCTTAATGGACAGTCACCCACTCCATTACGAGCCATCCCTTCCATTAATGTCCCAAACTGGTTGGGAAAAGCCCTTCTAATTAGCACCCCTTCACTAGCACCACTTGCTTCAAATGCAATATAACTCATCTCTTTCTACAGTGAGATTTTACATGTCTGGCTTTTGGTCTTCCACTAAAGCTTTTAAGTTTGTTGTAAAGCACCGAGAAGTGTTTGTGGCTGATGGACTTCCCAGGGTAAATCCCAGCCGCACTCGTGCCTGAAATAATAGAAGAAATTAGACCTGGGGATGCTGCAAGTCCCTCCCAGTAAGCTGTTCCTGTGTGGATCTAACTCTGAAAAATGCGACTGCCACATCTTCTCCCACTAAACTAGATTAGCTCCTATTTCATAATGCTCCTGAAAACACGGTCGTTCAGTGTAGGTAACAACGATGCAGTAGCCAAAGTCTAGAGGCAGCAATATTCCATCGACTAACCCAAAATAGTAAAGCATATGCAGGGAGAAAAAGCTCTAAATAAACAAAACCACAATCTGCTCTTATAAAAATATATTTGAATAGTATGTGCACAGCAGACTGGGTTCCCCTCAGGGCATTTCCAACATTTCTGAGGGTTCGAATGGGTAACAGCTCTGAAATGTGACATATTTTCAGCCCTAAAAAGCTCAGAGTTGTAGTAATTACTGACTCTTTTCTTTAAATAGCGATATATTGGCATCGGATTATATCGTATATTATTTTTAAATGACAGTAGACACAATGACAGTTTCAACTGTATATTTTTGTAAGAATGGAGATTTTAAAGGAGGTTATAGGAGAAGTGATGCTGGTGCTGACGGTACCAGGACTGTGACGGGTGGAAGGTGACTTCACCTCTGCGTAAAACCAAACTGGCTGGGCAATCCCTCGTTTTTGGGATTTACGTGATACCGAGCCAGGACAAGAGAAATGATTAGAATTAACCTCCAGAAGATCCCCGTGGTAATACTGTTGCAGTATCTGTGAGGGTCCACCTAACATGGTGTTTGCAGCCCTAGAAACCACAATAAGTGTTGATTAATTGAAAAAAAAAAAAAGAGAAATGGAATCTGATGCTTAAGGGACACGCTCAGTTGTGACTAAATTACAACACTAATTTTTTAATAAGTATGCAAAGTATGTGTGCTGCAAGGAAGGAAAGGAAAGCTAATTCAGGAGCTCTAACTAATGCAATAATGCTAAGAAAGGGAATGTCTACACCAAACCCCAGGGAGAATTGCTTGACAGTGAACTGTATTTCCATAACTTAATTTCTCACAGGAAACCGTAGAAACCCCATTACTGGAGGTGCTGTGTTGGACACACGTTGTCCCAGCGCCGGGGACTGGTGCCCCAGCAGGTGCTGCTCACAGGGGATTTGGACAATATTTTCTTCATCAGAAAATGCTGATTCCCCAGATGCAGAACTTTGACCTTCTTTTTCTTTTCAACTGGAACTATGTTGGTTTTTCTAAAAAATATCCTCAAGTCCTGCATGCGATTTGGAGAGAAAGTCTCTAACTAGGGATTTTCTCAGTGCTTAGGGCTTGTGCTGGGAATACCACGGTTCAACCCGCTGCACGGTTGCATTTGGAGTCACAGTCTGAATTCAGGGTTTGCAGGTGACACTACTGGTCTTACTATGTTCCTTTTGCCCCTAAACCCAAGCTCACCATGTCCAGGTGTTAAGGGTGGTATATCGTTTTGCTCTCATCCTTTTCTTTTGATGAAGCTCTTTCAGTTCTTGGCTGTTTAAACCTGCTAATGCCGCTGATGCTGATGGAAGTTTATCATCTGGATAAATGATATTCCTAATATAGCAGAGTGTGTGCTGTTCTGGGGAATCGTGTCCTCTTAGAAAACGATGATTAATGCAATCAGAGCCTCCTCCCATTAGGATCTCTCAGACAAGCATTCCTGTGTGCTGAGCATCCCTTGGCTGCTGGTGGCAACCAGGGTAAGGATCCTGCAGAGCTTTGGCAATGGGCTCAGCCCCATCCCCACGAGCCCCATCACTGCGTGTCTGTGCTCCACGGATGTTTTACACGTCCCAGCCTTTGCTTTGCTGCAAAGGGATAGCGAGACACGGACACGGTGGTTGCAGAATGACAGGCGGCAGCGTGCAGGAGCGAAGGCCACGGGTAGGATGAGGCAGGAATGAGACGTTGCAACGTTTCAGCCGCAGCCCCCGGCTGTGTTCCGACCTCGGCTGCAGGCGTTTTGGTTAGCCTGGGTCATGGTTATACCCTCTGGCTGTGTGACTGCTCTTGGCATCGCGTTACGATATGCAAACAGCATGAAAAGGGAAGATAAAATACCTTCCAGCACAAATTTTCCAATGAAACATTTCATCTGTTCAAAAACGTCTGTGTTTGCAAACCTTTCCTTCACTTGATGTGCTCAGGCCGTCCAAAGGGACCACTGACTTTCAGTAACTTTCAGCATCCAGCCCGGAGGCGAGGGTGAGGGTTGGGATCACACGCCGGGTCGGCAGTGTGGAAAGTGGAAAGCATTAACCGTGGTGCCACCGGAGAGCTGTGCCGAGCCTCAGTCGGCGAGCGGAGCCAAACAGCTCGCCGTGCCTCCGGGCGGCAATTACACGCGGAGAAATCACAGGGATGGGCTCCGGCTACCCACCAGAGCTGCTTGCTTTGGCGAGTGCCCTCCATGGCTCTATTAAAGGGAGGAGAGAGATGATGCTTTTATTAGCAAAGAGGGAAAAAAAAAGAAAAGAAAGTGTCTGATGAAGGGGAAAGGCAGCAAGAACCCCTGGGCTCCGTCCTCAGGTCCTCCTCCCCTCCCAGGGATTTTATCTCCGGGCCTTTCTCTTAGAGGGAGAAGAGATGGGCTACATTAAAAAAATGCATTAAAGAAGATGTCTGTTTCCATACCCTCTTCTGATTTTGTAAGCTGCAGCTCCTGTCAAGGTAAAGAGTGAGTGAATATGAAGAAATCATTTTTCCATGGCAGCGATTTGATTCCTTTTCCTATTCCCCTGCTGCCCAGTGCAGCGGAAAGCTGCTTTGGGCATTAACAGGCTTAGAACGCTCCTGGAAGTCTGGGTGAGGAGAGGAGTCAGGGAGGGAACATCAGTAATACCTGGTGGAAATTGCAAGAATTTTAGTCTGATTTTTCCTCCTCACAATTATTACAAGGCGTTGACTCGTTGAGGAGCTTGGAGGAGGTGGGAGGTAATCCACGGCGGAGTTTGCACCAACCTGCCGCAGGCTCTGCCGTCGGACGTCAGCGAGGTCCCGGGGCCAGCAGGAACCTGGAGGATGCTGTAGTGCGTTTTCCTGAGACCTTTCCAACCTCCACCAAGGACATCAGCAACGGCATAAATCCTGACCCTTGCAGGGTGCACAGCACACGGGCCCGTTCCGTGCGGCATGCTGGCTGCGGATTGAGCCCCACATCAAGCCCCACGTGAAAAAAAAAAAAATAAATCCAGCTATTCTTGCCTCCTGTTTCCTTCCTGATGTCTTGCAAAGCAGCAAGGAGGTGATCAGATATGCCAGGAGGGGATGTCCTCCTCCTGTACCGCACCAATCCCTGCAGAGAAGGTGCAAAACCAGAGCAGAGCCTACGGAAGGATCTACTGCCGGAGGAAACCTGGTGGAAGGCGATGCCAGGACGGGTGCCAGGAGGAGGAGGATGGGAGGGTGTTCGCAGGGAAGGCACGGGCAGGACAGATGGTGCCAAGCTGAGAGCAGGAAGCGTGGAGGAGGGAAAGCACCATATGGGAGAAGTGGGTGAGGAGGGAAAAAGAGTGACATTGTTTTCAGTTCTTTTTAGCTGTCCAGAAGCTATAAAATAGGCACCGCATTACCCATGATTTTATTGTTTCTTAGCACGGATTGTATCACAGCGTGTTTTCTTCCACTTCCACTTCCATCCCCATTTCCTGGAGTCATGTGAATATGAGGACACATCAGGCACTCAAATTCAGCAAGTTGTTGGTGATCTGCTGTGAATTTAGCATATCTCTTTACTAGAGAGCTGGGCAATCTCCAGCTAAAGGTTTTCTGGCCAGGAAAAAGTGTTTTCTGGCCTCCTTTTTGGGAGGAAGGGATGGCTTTTCAGCTGAGACCCTTCTCTTTTAGGTGACTGATTTCTGAAAGGGAAATGCAAATGTCAACTTTTCATGCTGACAGAGCAGCCATGCCCCAGACTGGACCTGGGTGAGGGGTTTAACTGCCCTGAGCCCTGATGTTCAGGATGAAGGGCCTTCGCTGACGCAAGGCTGTGCTCAGCAGTAGGTCACCAAGCTACCTGCTGCCCAGGGACATGTGCATTAGGTAGCTCAGGCTTTTCAGCTCGTGCTGCTATGTTTTGCTCAGAGATCCTGATTCAAGCATCGATCTATGCAGGGATTTTGCAGCCAGTTTAGATTTACACTGGTTTTCCAACATCTGGAGCAGGTCTTTTTATCTAGAGGACAGCTTGGGATGAAGCTGAAGAAGAGCAACCCCTGGGCAGCTGTAGGCTCCATCCCAGGCAGATCACACACACTGAGCTGCCGCAGGGACGAGGCATCTTTGAACTGCGTTTTGCTTCCAATCTCCACTGAATGACTGATCGATCTGTGGATTAGAGAGATTACCCTGGCCTGTCTCCTCTGATCTGAGAACTCCTGAAATTCAATGAAAAGAAAAGAACCCCAAGCCCCCAAGAGTCATTTAAAAGAGTGCTTGATCACTTAGCACTGAATTATGGCTTGATTTGAGCATGGATTAATTACAGGACTTCATCTTCCTTGTAGCTGAGGTTGTCTTTTACTTGGCGCTTGCATAGTAACTTTTACAATAAGATCTTAGTCCTTTGCTGGGCTCCAATATACTATAAAAATTCCATCACCTATGGCCATTAAAAACAAGACTGATTGTGTTGGAAGCAACACTTCCAACTTCAACAGCTGCTGATAAAGCGTTCTCCTCCTACAAGGAAAATCCTGCATCACGTTTTCAGCCAAGTAGGATGGAAACAGCCACAGAAACGTGTGGTTTTTTAATTCCACTAAGTCCACAACAACTTTTCATGCAACTTCAGACATGGGACGCAGCACTAAGCAATCCCGTGTGCTGATTCTGTGCTCCTCCAAGATGCTCTACAGCAATCGTGCCTCTACAAAGCAAAGCCTCAGCCATACGTAAATCACAGACTGCCAATCCATCTCAGTTTGAGGGGAACAGACCATTAGATACGCTGATTGCAAAATTATTTGAAAGTGCTTGTTTTCCTCCTTGCTGCACTTATTAGAAGTATGTTACTGTTGTCTACACACAGCCAGATTTTTTTCCCCAAATCTGGGTTCTAAATTCCTTGGTTTGGCTCGTGGTACCCAACAACATGGGCTGTGTGCACCCCCTGTGGGAAGGACACCTTCCCAAAGGGGCTGTAGGCACTGGGATTTGTGCATGTAAAGCAAAGATAACTTATCATAGGTAACTTACAGGTGTGTGTAGCAAACTAGGGGTTTTCCAACTTTTACAGGAAAATTCAACCCATGAGCTGGTTTAAAGGTTGTCCTGAGAATCCCTGAATGCTCATACAGTTCCAGCTCTTGTTAGAAAGTCGTTTGTGTCGTCAGTCATTTAGATATCTTTAAATGCAGAAGGTACTAGTAGTAAGCAGTAAGCAAAGCACTACACACTCTGGTATTTTCACGGCTTCTAATTGTAAACTGTGGGCAAAAAGCAATGCAGTCCAATTTGGGGGGAATTTACTGCGCTGGCAAACTGGTTTGACTGAGACACAAAGGATAACGTGATGCAGCAACGTTTCAGAAATGCCTGCGGAGCGATTGAAAACGTGACAAAGACGTTTCTGAGACCTGGATCCACTTTTCCCAGTGCTGCACAAGTCAGGGAGAATCTGCAATGAAAGGAAGTGTTGTCGTGCTGAGCAAGGGAATGAAAATACATGTGTAAGAGTGTGGTCTCATGGGTTGCAGCCGTGCCTGGGAGATGGATTCGGGAATCTCATCCTGCATCTCATCAGAGACAGTTATTCCCATCCATAGGCTTTTGCTGGCATAAAGGGGAATTCTTGCCATGTGTTCTGTGGCTGGGAATTTCGGGAGTGCTCAATGTATTATCAAGGTGCTTATGGACCAGCGCAGCACAAGCAAGATGATAAATACAGCGGTAATGGGATACAGGGGAAGACACCTCCAGGAGAGCTGTGTCTTTCCTTGGAAAGCTGCTGTGCCGTGTAGTGTCGCCACGGGGTCCGAGAGCAGATGACATGTGGGGCTGGGGCTCACTGAGTGGGTCAGGTCCATTGGGAACGGGCTGGTGGGCACACGTCGCACGAGTCCTGGGACAGAGCTGAGGACAGGAGGTGACAAACACGGGACAGGCTGGAACTGGATCAGTAGCCACAGAGCCCTCCAGCACCGTTGTCCTGTCCCCAAAATTCAGCTCCAGGTGAGGACTAACTTGAAGCAAAGAGTTTCTCAGGCCCCGTTGCGGTTGATCTGGTGGGATTCCGTGCCTCTGGTTTCCTTGCCAGCTCTGCACAGCACTTCTCTTTCTCTGGAAAAATCTTTTCCATGGTGGTTGTGTCCAAGATGCCCGCTCACAAATACCACCAGCCCCAAATCAAACCCGGGTGCTGTCCCAAGGTGGGGAGATGCAAGGCAGGGCATGAGGTTTGACTTAATCGTGCCTAAAGAAGCAACTGTTTTGGCGGAAGGAGCAGTCGATGGCACAGAGCAAAGTCCCTGCAAAAATCATCCGAGCCTGCGGAATATGGACATCCGAGCTTCTGCGGTCGTGCCTGTGTTGCATTTCCAACGCTGGCTTCGTGTCCAAGGGGCCGCTGTCGTTTTTCACTCCTGTGGACATGGGTGTTTTATTCTTTCACCTGGCAGCTGTTTGCCTTCAGCTGCAACAAAGGCTGCTCAGGCTTAAAAGGTAAAACAGAACATGAAAACTAGGAAAACCCAGGACTTTTTCTTGAAAATTGTTATAAAAATGTAATTCAAAGGCTTTGGGACATAATAACCAAACCTAAAGTGTTGCAGATGGATAAAGTAATTCCTTCAAACAGGTTCTGTGCTGCCTTGGGAGGGCTGTGTCCGCACAGCGTGTGCTCCTGCTGCGTCGGGCTGTGGCTCAGCGTCTCCCCCAGCACATCGATCCTTCCTGCTTGGCTACATCCCTCTGCGGTGCCGTGACTCAGTTTCCCCGACCTGCTGGGAAATGTTGCTGTTAGATTGAACTACAAAAGTGAACTTGTGTTTGATGGCTCTGGGGTTTGTAGGCTCGAACGCTCTCTGCGGGGTCCGTGTGTTCTTTGGTAGCAAGACTTCAGTGCTGTGAAGTCCTTCTTGAATGGAGGTGAATTTTATCCTGATAGTTGTTCTCACAAGGCAAACAAAATACAGATTTTCAGCTCGCTGAAATCCAAAGGTGTTTGAATTTTGTCTCGAGGTACACAAAGCCAAATATGCCTCCTGTGGGATATGAGTGCCAAGCTGTGCCAGTAAAGAATAAATGAGAGGTTTTATTCTTTGTAATCTTGCTGGAGCTTGCTTAGGAGGAGGAGAAATCCCCTTTTGGGACGGAGTGAGAGGCAGACAGCTAGAGGAGTAACAAAAAGCACTTGCAGAGCTGTGTTTGGATCCCTGCCTGCCAAACTCCCTCTGCAAAGGCTGAGCAATTTGACCTTAATTGCAAAACAGACCCTTCCTTTAAACCCGCAGCGGCTGTGTTAAAGCAGGTGGGAGGAAGAGCAGCATCAGCATCCACCCCAGCTCCGAAGGAAGGGACAGCCCCCTGAGGGGTAAATAAAAAGGAATATTTTGCAATGTTTAGACAGCAATAAGTCCCCTGAGGTGTTTGGTAACCTCGAAGCTCTGAGTTACCCAAGTACCTTTTCCTTTTTTTCTCTTCAGCTCCTGCTCAGCAAGGGGAGATTCATCTTAGGCTGAGCTGTAAAACCTAACGAGAGTCCTCTGAGCACCCAGAATGGTGATCATGCCTCCAAATGCGTCCAAATATGTGTATATATATATATATTTATTTAATACATATGAAAGTATATATATGTTTGCATATATAGAGAGAGCAAGATACACCCCGACTTGGAAAGGAGTGAACTGATGGAAGTTTCTTTGTCGTTGCTACTATACAACCTGTCTTCGTTCCTAAAGTTGGAGGAGGAATATGGCTCCTGTACCATGGGAGGAAGGAAAAAAATGCCTGTGTCTAATCGAGCAATTCTTTTGTCCCCTTGCAAAAACGTGCTGCACATACTGGGTGTAAGATTATTTACCATCATTGTATTGTCGAGGAAAGAAGAAGACAAAGGCCCCGCTGCATAATGCAAAGCCCATCATTGCTGAATACAAAACAAAACCTGAACGTTGGAAATGGGATTCTTATTTGCAGGCGTTTGTGAGATGTATTTTTTTAACCTCTGAAGCAGCACAGTCTGCCGTGCGCGCCGATGATCGTGTGTGCGTGCTCGTGTCGTGTGCCGCGCGGGCAACGTTTAGCACTAATGAGAAGCAAAGACTTCTTGCAATCCCAAACAGCAGCGAGCCAGCTCAATTAGATGTCTGTCTGGCCGCAGGAAACAGATTCTATTTTCTTTGTACCGAATCAAAACAAAAGCCTTTGTCCCATCTCTACCACATGGCTGCGGAAGGCAATCTGCTTCCCGGCCGGGAAGAATTGTGCTATAATACGCTATTTTCCAGGAACGTCACTCTTCAACTGTAAAGTTATCGATAATGAAATCCACCTTTCTCTGCCATTGTTCCTTGTATTGAAACATCATTCCTGTGATTTTTGTTGTTCTTGTTACGAGTGTCTTATGAGAGGTCCATGCGTTACCGTGCTGGCAGGGATCCCTCAGTATGGCAGAAAAAAAAGTTGTGTCCTCAAAAACTCTTAGTCTTTTCCAAAAGGAGACTGAACGGGGCAGTTTGTGCCTCTCCCTTGCCCATCGGACAGGTCAGGACATGGGGTGGGGTGGCACAGGGAAGGTGTTGTCCTTGTCTTCGGGGTGCGTTCTCCCAAGCGATGCCAGATGGATGGCGAGGCGGGAGCTCGGGGCGATGGGGCTTATTGTGCCGCTGGCAGAGGGCTCGCCGAGGGGCTGGAGGGGCTCTGCTGGGCCAAGCATGTGGGGAAAGCTGCTGTCGGATAGGACGTAGGACTGCTCTGGGTTGGCTTAATATAGCCAGGACACAATGTCACGCACTCTGCAAACTGGGCCAGCAACGGGGCTGAGGGGGAGAAGAGAAAGAAAATGGGATGAGGAGCAGAAAGGATTCAGGAGAGCCCTTTCGGCTGAACTTTAGTGCAGTAGAGGAAGGCAGGAAAATGTGGTGTTAAGGATGAGAAACTATTGTAGGAGCAGGATGAGACCCCCATGCACGAGGAAGAGCTGAGGCTGCACAACAAGGAGCTGGAGCGGTCACCTGGAAGACCATCTGAGTTTCCAATGGCTCTAAAGGTTCAGAATTTGCTTCTGTTTGAAGCAGGGAGTCCCTCACATTATAGCCTGGCTGACATAGGGAACAAACCTGAGCTCTTCATCTACGACATAAAATGACTTCCCTGTATGGACAAGACAGACCGAGAAGAAAACAGCAATCAATCAGCCAGAGCGCCAGGCGACGGAGAGGAGCGGCCGAGACAAGCCAAAATAATTATTCTGGAATGAGGAAAAGGCCCGTGATGTTGAAGGACGAGAGACATTTGCTCTGCTGCCAGCTGGGCTGAAGCCTGGGGAAAGCAAAGGGACTGTGACGGTTCGGCTTTGCGTGACATCCGAGTGACGTCCGGGGAGGAAACGCGGATGCAAGGACAGAAACCTCAGTGGCCCTCGGAAAAAGGTTACGTGTTTCTTTCCCCTCGGGACTTTCTAGTGAATGAAGGAAGAGTAAGTGCGGTGGTACAGAGGAATGAGGCGCTCTGCCAGCCGTGGTGGAGAGGTTCATGGTCTCGTGGTGGACCTCAGTGCCGGGCTCGCTTTGCAGAAGGGCTGGCAGGCAGCCTTGGGGTTTGTGACAGGCTGTCTGCTTTGGGGAGGAGGAAGAATTTGGGCGGTGTTCTCTATAAATGACCATTCTTATAGCAAAATGCAGCAATCTTGAAATATTACTCTTGAGAACAAAGGGCTTTTCCAGCCTTGAAAGGACAGGATTTCTTCTAGGGAGGATGCTATTGTCATGAAGCAAATTTTACCGATGCATTGTTTACTATCGAAATTAAACAAAATCAGGCTGATTCGGGAAAAAAAAAACAAACACCAACAATAAAAACGTTTCACACTGAAATGCTCATTTTGCTGTACTCAGAAAACAAATACGTTGTGCTCTCTGCTTTCCCCACTGAACTGGGACGAGAGGTGGCCGGGGCAAGATGAGGGCGAAGAGGGAGATGCCACATCCTCTTTGTCTTTCTCTCGATTTCTCCTTCCCACGCTATCATGCATGAAAAAGGCTCAATGAGATGTGTAACTCCCCAGTTGCTTCCCTATCCAACCCCACAGCCCCATCCCACAGCCCTTCCCCTGCCCAGCAACGTTTCACTCATCCCAGTTCATGCTCAGCCCTCCTCCCAGTCAACCCAAGACCCTTGATCAGACCTGGACGGGGCACTAAACCTTTGGGGAACCTCAGGGGATTGAAGGATGAGGAAGAAGCTTTTCCAGCTTGGAGAGTGGGACTCATCCCACACAGACAACTGGCAGGGAACAATTCCAGCGTGATTGTAGCTGTGTGCTCCAGCTTGAAGGTAGCTCCAAACAACAAGAACAGTCGTTCAGCACTCACGATCCCACCGTAATACGCATGTCCAAGAGCACAATTTGCTGAAGCGGAAACAAACGTTCTGTAAGAGAAAGGGGAGAGCCGCTTGTAAAGCGAGACACTTGTAATTATCGTATGCAAATCAGCCCAACTACAGGTTGCACTGCGTGCGTGTGCGTTGCCTGGTTAATTTGGAAACAGTTCAGTAGTTAAAAGTGAACTATAAGGTTCTCATTATGCAATTAGGACTTTAGTGAAAGACTCATTAATCTGAAATGCAATTAGTCGGGCTGCTGCCGCACAGAGTTCAAAAGTGATTTTGTTGGGTGGTGACTTTGCTGTTCACGTAGCGTTGGATGAGATATCTCCAAAAGCTTTGATAATATCTTCTCATTTCAGGCTTACGTAGCCTCAGTTTGGAATGATACAAACATGAAAAGAATGAAGATTTGGTTCATTTTAAACTGTCAGCTGCTCTCTTACATCTGAATTTTCTGTTTCTTCTAATCTCTGCTATTTGTCCCTGTGGGGAAGATTTATATCTAGTGCTTAGAAACAAGGGCTGATGTAGTGGCACTCAGTAAACATTAAAACACAGTAAACATTATTTCTCAGAAACATGCAACCAGTCAGATCTCTTGGGTTCAGTTATCAACTCCACTGGTGGCTCTTCGCGTGACCTTCAACAAGACCAGCCAGATGTTGCCTTGGCACCATAAGGTTGGGGAACGAGTGGAAGGATCAGCATGATCCCTGCATAAAGCACGCGTTCGACCCCGAAAACTGAGATGCAGAGATTACAGAGACCAGATAGATCATAAGGATCTGGGTATTATCTTTGGGTTTACAGCATTGTGGAAGTAAATCATTGAATTCAGGTCCTTCAGGAGTCGTTTTTGTGAAGCTGAAACTGCACAAAATCTCCATATTGCACTCTAAGGCCTTTCCTGCGTGAGGAAAATGAGGCTTCCCATTACTGTGTCCCAGCTTATCCCCAAATAGCTCCCGTGCTGGCTTTCTGCCCAGGGCAGGTTTCACCTACTTTGCTCACAGGTAAACCAGACATTTTTATGCGTCCCAAGTCTACCAGGTAAAAGGTGCTTTGAGAACATAAGAGAAAAGGTTCTTAAAGAGCTACAGCTTCACCTGGGTGAAATATTTTGCCAAATCTTTTTGTCTCAAAAAGAACAGAGATTCAGCAGCAGCAAACTGTTCCCTGGATGATTTTCAGCCTTGCAGAATTGCCTGTGACACACACAAACGAAACATCAGAAAAAGTAAAAATCTAACAAATAAACCACTCTTCGGTTAGAAACCTCCTTAAGTTATATTTACGCCATCATTAAAGAAAATACTTGGCTTCAAAATGGAACGTTTTATATTAGGGCAAACAAAATGTTCCACTTAACCCAAAGTTTGTTTTTTCCAACTTTCTGATTGACCAAAAAAATGTCAAGGATTTTAATTTCAAGTTGACCTGAAGCCATTTTTTGTTTGCTTATTTGTTTGTTTGAAATTGCCAGTGAAGCAAAAAATCAATTATTGATACCGTTCTACCTAGGGTGTACCTACCTAAAGAGTGTGATAAACAATTTGCTTGAGTAGCTCCTGCCAGGGATTGGAGAACCCCGCTGCAAAGGGGGGTGATGTGCCTCTTGCTGGTGGGGCTGGAGAAGCCAACAGCTGCAGCTGTTTGGGGTGAGACCTCATCTGGAAGTCACCATCCCCTAATTGTGGTCCTGTAACTGCCCTTGGTTTTCCATTCGAGTAGAAATAAGTGTAAGATGTCAGATTCAGTCAGAACCGTAATAAGCTTCATAGAATAGAATAGAATCATAGAATAGAATCACAGAACGGTTTGGGTTGAAAGGGACCTCAGAGATCATCCAGTTTCAACCCCCCTGCCATGGGCAGGGACACCCTCCACTACACCAGGTTGCTCAAAGCCTCATCCAACCTGGCCTTGAACACTTCCAGGGATGGGGCAGCCACAGCTTCTCTGGGCAACCTGCTCCAGTGCCTCAGCACCCTCAGAGGGAAGAATTTCTTCCTTAGATCTAATCTAAATCTCCCCTCTTTCAGTTTAAATCCATTGCTGGATCCCGTCTCCGAGAATGGCTTGTAGAGGATGCGAAGAGGGAGCACGTACAGGTCAGGTGTATGAAAATGCAAATGTCTCCCTCCCTGGGCACACGCAGCTCTAAGGCTGTCCGAGCCAAAGGTTATGGAGGTTGCAGAGGTCAGTGCAAAATAAAGTAGAGCAGCTTCGATCACCTTCAGCAGAGGTTTAATTAATCTGCCTGATTCTGCACTGAAGCACGCCAGGAAAACGCACACATCTTGTTCAGCGGCGCTCGTGGTTTCCCGTCACTGAGTAGTAAAAAGCAGCTTAGGGCAGTAACGTTTCATGTCATTTCAGTGCAGAACACCAGTATTTACGCCCTCGTTCTCTCTTAGATGTCTACACAAATACTGGACACACAATACCGATCCTGGTTGGGTAGGGTACCATGGTGGAGGTATCTAGCCCAGCTCTGGAGCTGGGATTCATCTGAGGAAGGGTCGTCCTCTCCCTCGAGGGAATCACACCTCAGGTCCATTGCTGGTCCAGAGCAGATCTCCACTGACTGCAAAGAGCCCATAGCTGGTTCCATGTATATAATGAACAACCAAAGCCGTTTCTCAGAAGACCTCTGGCCACAAGCAGTGAGGAACACCCAGTTGCCCGTTGAGGACACCTGTAACCTGAAAGCCCAACAAATCCTCTGTACTTTCCTGATCTGCATTTGAATTTGGTTGGCTCCTTGCTGATGAGCATTTCAGGGCTTTTCAGCATGGTGAATATAAGTAGGAAAGGAAGAAATTCAGGATTCTAGGCAGAGAACAACACCTTTTGTTAAAACAGAGCAGCCAAGATCTCTGCAGTGTCGCAACTGATAGAGGCTTTGCTCTACAACCCTGTGTCCCTGAGGTGGTTTTGACGCGTCTCTGAGACACACAGTTCATACCTGTGATCTCCTCTTTGCAGACAGAGCTTGGAGACGTGGGTTTCTCCAACGCCAGCCACATCTGCAGTGAGGATGCCGTGTGCTGCATGGACAGCTCAAACGGGAAGGGAGGTCCCTCTCCAGAACTTTATTCACCTGAAATGTCAGTACATGATGGCAGCTAAGCAGCTAAGCTTAGGATTTCATAGAATCATAGAATCATCTGGTTGGAAGAGACCTTCAAGATCATTGAGTCCAACCATTCACCCTGCACTGTCAGGGTCTCTAAACCATATTGCTCAACACCAAATCCACACGGTTTTTAAACACCTCCAGGGATGGGGACTCCACCACCTCCCTGGGCAGCCTGTTCCAATACGTCACAACCCTCTCTGTAAAGAAATTTTTCCTGATATCTAACCTAAATTTGGCCCTCCCAAGGGAGTTTCAGCTGTCCCTTCCCATGTGGCTGCTCTTGGATGGGTTGAGTGACTCCTTGGAGGTGCCAGTCTGCGTAGAGGGATCATGCTGGCCTTGTTGAGCCCTGCAGCCAAGAGTTGGTGGCTGAACCCCGAGCGTTGGCTCTGGCTGTCCCAAAAAAACACCCAGAATAGATGCAGCGCGTTGCCCAGATGTCACTTTGAGCAGAGCTTTCTCAGGACAGATCCACCCTGTCCTGACCTTGCCAGAGGCCAGGACTGTCCTGGATTGTCTCCTCCAGTGCTGGGCTCACACGTTGGCCCTGTTCAGTGAGCAGACAGCCCATGCCACCAGCCACAGCATCCTGCATCCATCCCACGTCTCCGCTGTCTGCAGGCAAGAAAGGGCTCTGCCCAAGGGGACAAACTTGTTAAGATTGGACTTAACAAGCCTTTCACCTAAGGTCTTGGGCCATCCCTTGGAACAATCTCTTCCCATACTTCCATTACCAAGCAGCTGCAGCTGGGCCTTGAAGAAATGTTATTTCATGTCGTATTATTTCAGTAGCACCTTGGAGCTACAAGAAGATTGAAATCGCCTTTATGTTTCCTCCCAAAATGTCAGGCACCTCAGCGCATACACGTGGTGCAGCTGTGACCTCTCAGCTCAGTGTTCTCCAGGGAAAGCAGATGTGATTTAAAGGTCACCACAGGAGTGTAATTGCCAGGTAGAGTCCACATTGTGAAAGCTGTTTCTGCAGCAGGGTGGGGAATTGATTACCGGTCTCGTAAAGCTGCCTGATACATCAGCATCGTCTCCTGGAGAACGAGGGTCTTTTTCATAACACGAAGCTGCAGAGTGAAGGGTCAGTAGTGGGAAGGGTAAGACCCCTCGCCTCTGAGATACCTCCTAGGCTGACGGTGAGCACGAAGACAGAGACAGAGGCAGGTTTGTAGCATCTCCACTGGAGCACTCAGCACCCACGTACCCAAGTAGGAGTCACCCACTGCCCTCATAGGCTGCCCACAGGCTTTCTACAGGGAGGAGATGATGTGCTGCTGTTCCAGGAACCACAGCAATACAGACATCAGATTTGATATTATCCATGGCTCAAAACAGAAACAGCCCAAGATGGCTGGAAAGAGCAGTGAAGGAGTAGACAAGCAATGGAGGCATCCCCCAAGATCTCTAGTGCTCCCTACTCACTCCTCTCCTTGTCGCTGCATCTCTTGCAGGTTGTGTCAGCTATATCCATCCCTTCCTGCTGGAGCCATGTGGTGGGAGAGGACCTCTTGCTTTTTCTTTTTCTTCTGTATTAAGCTTCTGGCCCTCTGTATTGTGCAAATGTGACCTGCATGCATCCTCCAAGGTTCAGAAGCCGCATGAAAAATAAATGAATATTTGCGCATATGTACATGCACATCTGATGATAGAATTGTGATGTTTGGCCAGTATCACCACCCAAGGGGAAAGGGAGCTGACTCACCATCTTCTAACTCTTGTGTTTGGCTTTGCCATGTCTGGATCAGCTGCAATTGCTTATGGGAGGTTTTATTAGCATTCGCTAATTGAGCATTCCTTGCCTCATTATTAAACAATCTTCTCATTTTGTGCTCCTTCCAAGCCATCTATCGACAATGTTCTCCAGCTTTCCCTGGAGATGCTTTGCCCTTTGCAAATGGCAGTTTTGCTCTTGCTCTTTAAAATCAATGCCATTGTTGCTTTACAGATATCCTTTTTTTCTTTTATTGCAGCACCCCTCACTGTCCCCCTTCCAGCCCAGGAGCTTTGCTCACGCTATACCCAGTGGAGAGGCCACGTGTGTCACTGGCTGGTGAAAATCAAAATTCAGGGTTTCTTCTTTGCTGAGGCCAATGTAGAACTACCTATTGCCACCTCTTGGTAAGAGTGAAGAACAGCAAGTGAATCCTGTCCCCTTGGAAAAGATAAAGGTGTGATTTGGAGACACCCTATGAATGTGATTCTCTATTTCCCTCCACCCCCGGACACAGCAGCGTGGCAGCAATGAGATCTGGCAGCACGTTTCAAGGCATTGCTGTCCTTGGGTGTAAGGAGGTCCATAATGTTGGTGTCTGAAGGTCTTCAGTGGGGTACACAGAGTCAATGTAGCATTGGTGTTCACCATCCCGTGTCCGCTGCACCCTGAAAGCCCCTGGTCTTGCACCCTTGGAGGTGGTTGGAGGTTGTTCTGTTGTTATAAGGAGCTCAGTTGTCTCCCCAGTGGGTGGACAGCATGTACCCGACGTGCTGGTGCAACACTTGCCTGATGCTGAGCCAAGTAACTTTACTCAAGAGGAGCAACCTCTTCTTATGGGCTTCCTCAGCACCATTTTCCTAAAGACATTAAGTTGTGTCGAGCGACCTAGAGCACAGGGTGAATGTTTAGTTGCAGCTTCTCAGCCTAAATAAATTCACCTTTCTTCTAAAGCTGCCAAAGCACTGAGCTCAACCTTTCCCGTAAACGTCCCACATGAGTATCTATGAATGAATAAATCATGGAGTATCGATGAGGGGTGGAAGGAAGAGCTGTGTGCGTGGTTGTATCCCTGTGTGCACGAGGGGTGAATCAATGGAGAAGGAAACTCCTCCTTGTAGCACTCACTGTGCTTTACTCCTGAGTGTGAAGAAATAAAAGGAGCACCGGGAAGATCTTTGCCTTTACTGATGAATCGGTACCTTCTGTTTTCAGCCCTCGGGGAATGGTACGTGATAACAAACAGCAACTCCTAAGGAAATACTCCTTTTGCCTCTTTTTCTCCCTTTAAGCTCAAAAAGTCTGCCTTCAGACATCAGAGGAGAAGGGTGGTATCCACAGCTGCATTTTGAGGTTTCTAGCAGGAGATCTAAGGGGGATCTCTTCGCCTACAGGCAGAGTCGGGGCTTGCTCTGGCTGCTTCGGGATTGCCAGTAACCAAATCCTCCCTGACTTTATCTCCACCAGCTTCAAGGGCTGTGTCCAGCTCCTGTGTCTGGTGTCATAAGCCCCAGTGATGCAGTTGCTCTTGAGTTGAGGAGTTTCACCAATTTCAAGGATTTCCATGGTTTTACAGGGCTTTAAAATGGCAGCGTATCAGACGGGCAGAGAAAAGCGGGGGACCGTGTGTCTTTGGAAATCTCAGTCCCTCAGTATGAGTCACATCAGCCAAATGCTGTTGGTGATGACTCGCTCTGAATGTCATTAGTGAGTCCTAGCTAAGATATTTCCAATCAAGTATTTCAGGCTCAACAAATTGGTTTCTCGTCTGACCAACTCTAACCTCAACTCCAGGCTAGAGATGCTCCAGCATGAGCCGTGGAGATCCTCCCTGACGGGTAAAAGCTGTTGCAATGGTTTTTGGGCTGTTAAAATTCCTTTGTTAGAACAGATAGCAAATGGCCACCAAAAACGGACCCTTGCCCAGACAAAGCAAATGCATTTGAAAAGATGAATGAGCATTTGCAGAAAACCCATTACCACCTTCTGCCCACCCCAGTGAGGATAATGTTCTTGTTCTGCCTCTCGGGACACACCGAAACACACACGCGTCTACGGTTGATTTTTATTTAAGGAGACGTTTTATTTCAGGTTATCTAGAGAGTGAAGCAGCAGCAGCAGCAGTTTCCTATGCCTGGTTTTACAGAGAAAACACATTTCTCAAGGACTCTGAACCTCTGTTGCCTCTTCCTTATGTTACGCGGGTTATGCGTGTGCGTTCCCTCTGCATCAGAGACCTCGTTCCCTCTTTATCTCTATATATTATTAATTCATCTGCTATTCTGGGCCTGATTCTTTCCAAATTCATTAATTCTCAGAGTTAGTAACAGACCAACGGCATCCATGAGCAGTTCCCTTCCTCCTTCTCCCCCTCCCGCAGCAGTGTCACCACCCTCTCTGCAGGCTTTGCTTTTCAAGAGTGCTTCGGTAGTTGTGTTCTTTATGGAGAAGAGAAAAATTCAAGGGGAAGTAGCAATTCTTCCTGTGAATCTAGTGGAGATTTCCTTCTCTTGTATCATCCTTGAGAGTTTTAGTGCTCCTTAGACAGCTAGCCAGGGTTCAGCAGCCCTCACATAGGTGTTTGATGCCATTGCGGATGTCCGTCAGCATCTGGAGAAGGGCTTTGGACAAGGGCGTGTAGTGACAGGACACGGGGCAATGGCTTTAAACTGAAAGAGGGCAGATTTAGATGAGATCTAAGGAAGAAATTCTTCTCTCTGAGGGTGCTGAGGCACTGGCACAGGTTGCCCAGAGAAGCTGTGGCTGCCTCATCCCTGGAAGTGTTCAAGGCCAGGTTGGATGAGGCTTTGAGCAACCTGGTGTAGTGGAGGGTGTCCCTGCCCATGGCAGGGGGGTTGATCTTGGAGGTCAAGGTCTCTTCCAACCCAAACCTCATGGTATGATTCTATGATCTGTAGGCCCTGTGTGTGATCGATCAGTCCCATGCCTGCCCGGGATACCTTGGGGTGTGCTGAGCATCACTAAGTACCATGTTTGGGCAGCTGAAGCCCACCCTGTCTGTCTGCAGCCCCACAGACAGACATCTGTGCGGACACACGCATGGACATGCACACAGACCCGCTCCTGCTCAAGCAAGGACGGAGCTCAGCCCGGTTGGAGAAAAACTAGAGGAAAGGCTTCTTTCCTGAACCTTCCCAGCCCTTGTCAGGACGTGAAAACTCCCAGATGAAATGATGGAATGACAGAATATCGATTCTTATTTCCAGAGGGGAGCAAAATAGAGAGAAAAGGACAAATCCTCTGAGGATGAAGCCATCTCTGGGCAATGCCAATTACAAGATCTACTAAGCACTTAACAGTGTCCCTCTGACCTGCTGCTGTCCGTCTCAGCAGTGACTCCCAATAATTCCTCATGATGGTTTTTGGAAACTGTCTCTACTCTCAGCCAAAACATCTCTGACTCCGATTCCGCTGTGGGTTGTGGCGTGTGACGGGTGCGTCACCCACCCTGCAAGGGGGGTGCCGAGCCACCCAACGCTGAGCCCCAGGTATTTAACAGCACAAGGACAAGTGACAGCACGAGGGCCATCCCAGCACAGAAAGGGTCAGGGACATTTTCCGACAGTCGTTCCGCTGGAGAGAATGGCGCGAGATGTTAATTGTGCATTTTTAATTGGAACGAGCGGCGCCAGTCGTGCCCACCAAAGGACTTTCTTCACTGCAGTGGAGTTCATTAGCAGCAGACAGCGAGATAATAGCTGTTCCCTCCACGAGCAGCCAGAAATGTCACTTTGATGAAGACATGTAACCATGGGCACAGTGGGCCAGCACCAGCATCTCTGCTGTGCTCTCCGTGGCGGAACTCCACTGACTTCAGCGGATCTCCCCTTTCTCACTGGCTTTAAATGAGTCCTAAATCCACCCAGAGCAAATTGTTAATGAGTAGCAGCAGAGCTGGGATCCCAAACTGAGAGCATGGGCAAAGTAAGAGAGTAAGCTGGAAAGCAAAGCATCCCCTTTCCCAGCCTCCAGCCATTGCACCCCGATTCTGCATGCCGCCGCTCCCGCCGGCGATGGAACAGGTACAGCCTGGGAATAGCATCGATCCAGTGCATCCATCGGGCACGCTGCCCCGGGCTTCCGCACCAAGGACGAGACATGAAAATGGAGCCAAGTCCTGAGGTTCAGGGTAGTAATATTTACTAGAAGTCTCTCTGCTCCTGGACTTCTCCCAAATTGATACTCGTCATTTCCAGACTCATTTGTGCCGTGGTCTAATCACTATGCACCAGCCTGCCCTGCAAACGAGCTGGCCTTGGTTCTGCGGGGCTCTGGCCAGGCAGCAAGGAGGACGTACCTTTTGGATCTAGAGTCTTCACTTTTTCCTAGTCCCTAATTAAAGAAGTAGAGAGTGACCTTGACACTGCAGGGGTTTGGTAAGAAAAAAGCCAACAAGTTGGCTTTTTAGCAGATTGCCCTGCCCCAGATGAGCTCATAGGAGAACCTCAAAATGCTTCTCTTGCTCCTGGAGTCACAGCTAGAAGGGCAGCAGTGCTGCTTTGCTGCCCACAGCGCAGGTTCATGGACTGCTGGGATGGAGAGAAGCCATTAAAAAGAGCACAGGGTCCTGTCCGGATGAATTTAGTCACTAGAAAGTCCAACATGGTGCAAAGCAGTCTCCAAGTGCATGGTGCCATATTTGTCACCCTGGGCTGGAGAGAGCCCGTGGTCCTTAGCGCTGTTCGGACAATGGCTGTGGAGCGGTTGAGCTCGGTGTGGGATTGCTAATGGCACACAGGGGCAAATTCTGTAATGGGTGTCTCTGAGCGTGAGAAAAGCACTGGCATAGATCCAGGCAACTCCAGTTCCTCAAAGGCAAGAGATCAACCAGAGGAAAAGGTGATTTCTGTCCCCCAAAAAGTTTCACAGCGTGTCCCTACAGGGAGGGCTTTGTGCAGCAGCAGGATTTAGGTCTCAGAAATGTTCAGTAAAAGTGTCTTCATATCTAGCACAGCCTGGGTAGGACTGAGGCCACAATGTGCATAGAATCATGGAATGGTTTGAGTTGGAAGGGACCTCAAAGATCATCCAGATCCAACCCCCCTGCCATGGGCAGGGACACCCTCCACTACACCAGGTTGCTCAAAGCCTCATCCAACCTGGCCTTGAACACTTCCAGGGATGGGGCAGCCACAGCTTCTCTGGGCAACCTGCTCCAGTGCCTCAGCACCCTCACAGGGAAGAATTTCTTCCTTAGATCTCATGGAAATCTACTCTCTTCCAGTTTCGATCTGTTGCCCCATGTCCTGTCACTACACATCTCTACTCGATAGCACACAGTTGCAAACAGTGACACCCTTCCCTGCTGCCTTGAGCATTCCTATTTATGACCACCCATTTATGGAGAGTCCTTAGTCCTTTCTCTTGGTCGGGCGTGATTGGCCTCAAACCTCATTGTTCTCCTCCTGGAAGAGCTCCTCCAAGGAAGATCCTAAAGAGAAACTCTGAGTAAATAGGGCACAAAGGCATTTCTGCTGCAGATACGCCGGGGCCCTCCAGCCAGCCTTCCTCTTGCAAAGCAGTTTGTGATAAATATTACAGGTAAATTAAAGTCCCATTAAAGATCTGACACATATTGAACAAATCAAATACATTCCGTTTCTCTGCATGACTTAGAGAAGGAGGACTGACCTTCTCCTAACTTCTTCTTTCTGGGTGAGATGCTGAATGCTTATTAGGTGTTTAAATATTGTATTTACACGGAGGTACATCTGCCTGTGATACCTCTGCTTGTGCCTTGAATTCTGCTCTTAATTATGACGGCTATTTTTAGCCCAGACTCATGGCCTGGTGGATTCCCATTATAGACATGAGCTGTGGAAGGCCCTCATCTCGGGCTGTCTTGGAATGAGGACATCCAATATGCTGTCAGCCATGCTCCCTAATTAGCACAGCATGGTGTAGACTTATTTATTATTGCTTGCTTTAGAATAGTATCCGGAGACACCGCCTGAGTCAAACACACCCCCGCACAGCACAGCACAACACGGAGATGGGCACAAACACGTGCAGAGTGCTTTCAGTGGCTAAAAAAAAAATAAACACAGTGTCCTGGTTTGGGCTGGGATGGAGCTAATGTTCCTCTTAGTAGCTGCTCTAGTGCTGTGGTTTTGGATTTAGTATGAGAACGGTGCTGATCCTACACTGATGGTTTTGGTCGTTGTTAAGCAGTCAAGGACTTCCAGCTTCCCATGCTCTGCCCAGTGCACAAGAAGCTGGGAGGGAGCCCAGCCAGAAGAGCTGCCCCAAACTGCCCAAGGGGCTGTTCCAGACCATATAACGTCATGTTCAGTATATAAACTGGGGGAGTTGGCTGGGAGCAGCACGATTGCTGCTCCGGAACGGGCTGGGCATCGGTCAGCGAGTGGTGAGCAGTGATACTGTGCGTCACTTGGTTTGTATATTCTTTTATCATTGTTGCTGTTATCATTATTATTATTCTTCTCTTTTCCCCCTGTCCTGTTAAACTGTCTTTATCTCAACCTACGAGGTTTTTTTCCCAGTTCTCCTCCCCATCCCATTGGGGGTGGGGGGAGTGAGCAAGTGGCTGCGTGGTGCTTAGTTTTGGCTGGGGTCAAACTGTGACGCCCACGTAATAGTGGGAAAGAAGAGGAAGTGCTAAGACAGGCTGGGAAATGGTTGTTTGGGGGATGGTAAGAATCTGAGCTCAAAATTGTGACCCTGGAAGCTCGTGTTCATTTGCCACCTGACCTCAGCCCGGGTTTTAATGCAAAGGTTGTGGAACCCACATTGGTGCCTGGTGTGGACCCCAAGCAGGTCAGGCTGAGGAGAGCAGTTACTTGGGAAAGGGATGCAGAAGACACAGAGCACAAAGTCTATTTTTTCATTCATCCACTGGAAGTGCTTCACCTGGATCCGCTCATCCAGACACTGACATTCATGGAGGGTTTCTCCAGCCCCAGCTTGGCCAAGGCAACGTCCTTGTCCACCAGGAGTGGTGGTGCCACCCTTGCCTGGCAGCCCCGTGGCAGGCAGGGGATGGGCTTCCCTTGGACACAGCTCCCCAGTGACACGTCATCTGCTCTATTGATGAGCTCTGACATGAACTTTTAGCCCAGAGGAAAATTTCTGGAAAGAACCCCAGGGCTCGCGGCTCCTGTGCAACCAGCATTGCCACAAGGGCCCAGCTCTTCTACATGAAGTGGTAGGTAAATCCCAGCTGGCTCTGCTAAGGAGAGGGGCGAGTATCCCTGCACTTGCAGCCAAACATTCACACAGAGCAACATCCATCTCCAGTAGAATCTAGTTGGGTATTTTTGTGTCTGACTCTCTTGCATCCCATTGCAACCTTCAGTAGATGATGCTGAGAAATTATTGACAACAGCAAGTCCTCCATGGCCCCAAAGGTACACAGGTATGCTGAAGTGACAGGACAAGGGGCAATGGCTTTAAACTGAAAGAGGGGAGATTTCGATGGGATCTAAGGAAGAAATTCTTCCCTCTGAGGGTGCTGAGGCACTGGCACAGGTTGCCCAGAGAAGTTGTGGGTGCCCCATCCCTGGAAGTGTTCAAGGCCAGGTTGGATGGGGCTTTGAGCAACCTGGTGTAGTGGAGGGTGTCGCTGCCCATGGCAGGGGTTTTGGAACTGGATGATTGTTGAGGTCCCTTCCAACCCACACCATTCCATGATTCTGTGACACCCCGGGTTGCAGTCATGTTTTCTACAACGTCACTTTTCAGACCAGAGCTGCCTTTCCGATATGACTGTTTCTAGCACATCAGCAACGAGCCTAAAAACATGTGATTAAAAGAAAAAAAACAACCCTGGTGTTAAATTAGTATGGACTACCTTATAATTAATTTAAGATTAATGGGAACAACTGAGTTAAGATTCTGTAACGATAATTAGCAAGCAAATTACAATAAAAGAGGAAGGAGCAACTAAGCGTAATAATAGTGTACATACAGTAAGATCCCCAACAAAATAACACGTGTGTGCTGGGATAACCACACTGCTCTCACCCTGCGGGAGCAGCGGGGTCTGAACAACCTCGAGGTTCCTCCAGCATCACTGCTGGAGTCTCACAGCTCGTGCATCTCATCTTGGTTCCTGTTTGTGCTGTTCAATGTAGACCTGAGTACGGTGCACACACGTAGTACAATGCTGGGGGAAAAAAAAAGAAGTTCATTCAAGCTGCGGAGTGAAATGCTTCAGGTATGAGGACTAGAAGATACGCTTTGTGCTCTTCATTCATCACTTCTTCTGCTCTTCACTTCTCATGTGAGTTACGATCTTGTCTTTGTTTTCATGGTTTCACACTGCTTTCAGGAACGCTCCTGCCTGTACCAGGCAAGGATGGACAGGGCTCATTTAAAGAGAGGGGATTTACTGCCCTGGCTCCGTCAAGATGCCCAGGGTTGGTTCTCTGGCTTTATGTGCTTATTAGGAGAAAAAAAAAAGACAGTTATTGTTATCTCCCAAGTTTTTTCTATAGTCCTTACTGTGGTTGTGTCAAGGATTTCACAATCAGGAGGAAATACTGTGCAATGAGGTGACAGCGCGGGTCAGTACGGTTGGAGATTCCTGACTCTTGGTTTTGGGACAGTTCTGTGTTCCATCGCATGAGGGACAGTCACTCTCTCCTGCCTTTGTCACAGCCACTGCTGCAGTCTCTCCTTACATCCTCGTGCTGGCATGACCCTCTCCTGGTTAGATGTGTGGGAAGACCCAGCACCAGAGGACTGTGTCCTCTGGTAGGATCTTGAGCTGCTCCAACAACACGAACAAAATAATAATTTGCAGAGACTGAGCAAATAATGAAGGTCCAAACCAGCATGGAGTGTAGAGGAGGGTCAGTGTGACCAAATGGCTTGTCCACCAGCTGGAGATGAGGAAACTCTGGTGCTGCTCCAGGCTCTGTATGTAGTTGCACTCACATTAGGATCTTGAGCAAAGTCCTTCACCTCTTTCGACACCTTCCTTTTGCGGAACAACCCTCTTGGTGCTTCCCTCTCCTTGCAGATCTCAAAAAAGCCCCACAAACGAGGGTGCTGGGTCCATCACCCCGCGTGGCCCCGTCCTGACTGTGGGACACCTGGGAAAGGCAGCACAGCTCCCACCAGCCGCGCAGTGCGACCGGCACTGAGTCACCTTCTCCCCGGCCCCGCCGTGTTGCAAGATGAAAAAGCATCAAATTGGATTCAGATTTGCAAATTACAGCTTTGGGTGCAGCTGAGCAGAACCGCGTTGACAAATGGGTGAGTGGCTGATGTTACAGCACAGGTCATTTGTTAGGAAAGGCAGCTTTTCCCCTCTCCGCGTTTTTTTTATAGATACATTTTGGTTTAGCATTTCAGATCTTTGATTCATCGAGTCAGACCACTTGAGGTACAGACAACAGCGAGAGTCGCATTTTAACGAGCAAATAGAGCTGGGTGAGGAGTGGCCTCTTTGGAGAGGTTAATATTATAAATGCGTCTTAAATGTCTAATACATAATCAAATGCCATAAAAATGGAAATGTTATGAGTATTGAAGCCCGGAGAACAAAAATCGTTGCTCATTGCTCTTGCCACCAAAGAATTCAACTGTGAATACAAGCTGCAAACTTGCCTGGAGTCGTATTCCTGGAAATATCATAGAATCATAGAATCCCAGAATGGTTTGGGTTGGAAGGGACCTTCAAGACCATCCAGTTCCAACCCCCCTGCCATGGGCAGGGACACCTTCCACTACACCAGGTTGCTCAAAGCCTCATCCAACCCGGCCTGGAACACTTCCCGGGATGGGGCAGCCACAGCTTCTCTGGGCAACCTGTGCCAGTGCCTCAGCACCCTCAGAGGGAAGAATTTTTTCCTTAGATCTCATGGAAATCTCCCCTCTTTCGGTTTAAAGCCATTGCCCTGTGTCCTGTCACTACACGCCCATGTCCAAAGCCCCTCTCCAGCTTTCCTGTAGCCCCTTTAGATACTGGAAGGTCTCCCTGGAGCCTTCTCTTCTCCAGGCTGAACAGCCCCAACTCTCTCAGCCTGTCTCCATAGCAGAGGTGCTCCAGCCTTTGGATCATCTTGGTGGCCTCCTCTGGACCTGCTCCAGCAGCTCCATGTCCTTTTTGTGTTGGAGTGAAAAAAATGAACAGGCCATGCCTGGTTTTTCCCTGTTTTAGAACCTCTGTTACATGCAGAGCGGAGCCTTCAGGTCTCGATCACAGACCCCACAGGCTTTTATAACCACAAGCTGCAAGGGTTGTAGAATTTCTCCTAGGTCTGTGCTGCCACTTTCTTTCCATGTCCTTGCAAGCAGCACTGCCGGCTCCTCCTCTATCCATAGGATGCCCTTCAATGCGGGAAAAGGGTTTGGCATCGGTCAGGAGCGGTGCAGGTCCCAGCAAGGGGAAGGATGTCTGCTTAGTGTGTGCATAAGTAATGAACTGTCTGGCAAGTGCATGACAGAGGATGATAAGCAGTAGGTGAATGCATGATATAATGTATAAGGAGCTGATTACACCTATATAGAGGAGAGCTGTAGCTTGGATAATTGAGTTTCAAGCTGATGGACAGCTATTCCCGCTGTGTCGCCTTCTGATCTACGGCGAGGCACGGTCCTGCCTGCCGCTTGCTCTCCTGCCCCGATAAAGAGAGGTGAGTGATGGATGGAGCCTTGAGGCAGAGCTCTCCAGCATGGCTGTGTCGTGCTGCCGGCAGGGGCGAGCCTTCTTCTGACAGCCAGAGGGGATGTGTGGTACCCAAAATGTCCATGCACCACCCGCCAAGCATCAGCCACGACTACTAGCCAGCAAAATGTTGGTCTTAGTCACCACCCTTTCTCTGCTAGCATGGCTTTGGAGACATGTTTCAAGGTATCTTCTTCAGCTGCCTGCTATTTTTTTGCTTGGCAGTCCCAAACAAGGGGCTTTTTGTGGCCTGATTTACCAAACAACATAAGATTTTGGTCTTTCCTTGCAAGAGAATTAAACATAGGCCATCCTGCTCCAGAGATGTATGACCCTACACCATGCAGGAGCTCATCTGCTGGTGCTGGGCAGGCAGAATGAGCTGCGGGGCTCCCCCCCTGCCGAAGCACGTGGCTCAGCACACGTGCGTGCACATGCATGTGTATCTGCACACACGTGCAAATCCACACCCCACATTCACGTCTGATCCTCAGCCCCTACTTACAGGAGGGGTGACTGCACCCCAGGAGCACCCGCACTTCAAAGGCAACAGGCTAGTTAGGCACTGGCATTGCAAAAACCTTTCTGGAACACAGGATTTGCCATAGCGAGCGAGATTCAGCAACGCAGTGCCAAAACCTGCCAACTGAGGCTGTTTGGATTAAGCTTTTTCACTTAAAATGTCATTTGTCTGACTAAAGTGGCTCGTAGCTGAAAGGCTGGAGCTGACAACTGTCCCGCCCCAAGGACGGCTGGTGCAGAGAGAAGGGAGGCAGCAGCAGCACTCGGCTATTTCAGTGCTCCATTTGCCATTTGCAGAGGAAAAAGTTGCAGTCTGAAGTGCTTTTTTATTTCATTTATTTGATTTAAATCAACCCCATGACTATTTGGGAAGGAAAAAAAGGTTCCATTTCAAAATTGAAACCCAACATGTCAATGTTATCAAAATGTAGCATTGGGATTGATGGGAGCTGAGTTCAGCTGCCTCCTTAGCTGGTTTCTGGGTTTTATTAAAAATGTTCAGTTTAGGTGAACCTTAGCAAATACCAGCACCCAGGGACCACTATGGGTGCCTTCATAAAAAAGCTCAGATGAAACTCCCCCCTGACCCACAGCTTCATCTGTCCCACAGCAGGAGAACTGATAACCCCTCTCACTCCTGGTCCTACCAAAGGTGCCCCAGTGCCACCTTTCCACAACCGTTTCTCCAGGTCCTTCTAGCAGACATCTCCCTTGGGCAAAGGCAGCAGCCCAGGTGATTTACGGGCTCCACCTCCAGAACTTTGCTGCTGTCAAAGCCTGCAGAAGAAGGTTCCTGCACTGGCACAGCAGCACCCATCAGCTCTCCTCTCATGCGTGCAGCAGGCTCAGAGAGATAACAAGTAACTAGGAGCAGCCTGAAGTTTTAAAGGAGACGAGTCAATCTTGACTTATTGTTATTATCTCCTAATAGTTTACACTGTATTATTCTATAATTACTCAGTGAATCATGCTGACAGTTTGCATGTTTGCTGTTTCTAGGAGTTACTCCCATCCTGCCTCTGAAGGCATCGTTACTCCTGCTTGCAGAGGTGCTGCCCCGATGGGTCGTGTCCCACTGCCAGGCTGCTCCGGGAGGGCACGGAGACACTGTTTGCTTGAGTTTAGTAACAGTTTCTCATCTCTGTAAATAATTCCTCGCTAATTATGCGCCGACTGGCTGGTACTTATTGTACAGCCCCATGAATAATAGAACGGGGAGTAAATCCTTGTTTTAATAAGGCCAAGAAATATTTAATTCAGCCACCGTGCACTAAATTAAAGAAGCCTTTACCAAAGTGGCTGAGAGCTGCGCTCCATCTCCTGCCGGGATTGCTTTGTCACTGGCTTTCTTTAGGCCACCGACGTTTTTATGGTGCCGACGCAGACTTTGCTGGTGCCGTTTCCAGTGCTTTGCTCTGGGAGTCCATCAAGTCCTGCAGTGACGGTGGCTGAAATAACAGACTGTTTCTCTGAGCCGCTCTAAAAGCTCTGGTCATGCTGATAAAACATGGGGTTCGTAGAGAAACTCCTCTTTCTGAGCCTCCCCCTCACTGCTTTCGGTGGCATCCGGCTCACTTTCCAGCCAAACTGGGTTTTGCCGCGTAAGGCAGAGGCCAGCTCTGGGCACACCACGGCAGGGCAGCGCTGAGCTTCGTGGTTTTATTGCAGCTTCTATTTTTCTTCCTAGAACTCCCTAGTTATACTTTACCAAGCGTTAAGAGATGCTGATCTATCACCCCCAGCCTGACCCCACCCTCTCCAGCTCCTAAGACGTGTGATGGCCCTGGACACGCACTCAGGGGGCTGATGTTCTGCCTGCGTCCCCCCAGCTCCTGCTCTTTGCTGGTGCCTGGAGAAGCTGACAGCAAAGGAGTTTGGGGACACGGGTGGCATGGGAGAACCCAGTGCGCACAGTCTGGGCTCTGCTGCTTCCCACAGCCCTGGTTTTGCTCATCGCTGGTGTGATGTCACCCACTGCATCACCGCTACCCAGATTTCTTCATCAGCATTTTCTGGTTCGTTGTGACTTTTCCCACGTGCCAGGCGAGCATCCCTTTTCCACCAGCCTTAACCTTGCTGTCTTGACAGAGGGCTCTGCTGCGGGTGTTAAACAGCTCAAGCAGAAGGACCCAGCAGCACCCTGCTAATTGCACGTGCTTCTCTTGGCTAATTGTGGCTGCTCTGACGTAACGCCCAGCTCCTGCTGCTCCGGCTGCGGCACTTTGCTGCGTGTTTGGCCTCGGCACCCCCGAGCTCCTCACCCCGGGTGATCAGGTTAGCAGGATGCTCCTGCTTTTTTGCAAAGGCATCAGTGATGCGCGCTCTGGCCTGGCCAGTCCCCACCGTCACAGCAGGACCAGGGCCAGGAAACTCAGCTTTCCCAGCTCTGTTTTCAACTCAGCTCCCTCTTTTCCAACACCAGCAAAGCTGCAAGGGGGTCCTGCTTGGGCCGTGCCCAAGACAAAGGCCATCTCTCACCACTGGCTTCTCTTCAGGGCCTCAGTCTCCAAAACCTGACCCCAACGAGTGCAAGTGTTGGTGCCGCCGATGGCGCGTGGACTTCCTCATGGTAAGGGGGGAGGTTAAAAACACTCATCACAAGAGGAGAGAAGTCTGTGGAAGTGACTCAGCAAGCCAAATCCCATAGAAAACTCCATCAGCTGGTGTGCTGAACTCAGGGCATTGCTGGGGTGTTCGGTCCAGACCAGTAGAGCTGGCTCTTAATATCACAACCAGCTTCCAGCTGGACTCTTAATATAAATGACTAATTTTACCCTCTATGGCTCATCCCGCTTTTCCAGGGAGCTCTGGCTGCTCCCAGGCAGGGCTGGGCATCCTGCTGAGCATTTCAGAGAGGTCTGATCTCTGCATCCCCGCTCCCCATTCAATCCCACTGCCAAAACCAGTTTTTTTGACAGCACCGCCTTGCCTAATGCTATGCGACTCTGTGAGTCTGCAGCCAGTTTTATTTGTTGGAAAATCAGGGCACGGCGTGAAGCAGCTCACTTTCAAGCAAGACAAAATATTCTGGTATTTGATCTCCCTGTTATTTCCCGGTGACAGAGCAGTCTCTCTTCCCGTTGTGAATCAGGAAATACCAATCTGGCCCGTGCCAGTCGTGGTTCTCAGCAGGGTTTCTCGTTGGAAGCAGCATGCATGCAAATGTAATACAGTTATATGAAAGTTTGCATTTCAGAAGACTTACATCTATTTATTTAAAATGTTTAAACTAGAAAGTACTTGTGGAGTTAATGATTATTTATGCTCCCGTGTCACACTTTCTTCAAGTACCGAGGCTCTAACCAAACACAGAGAAAACATCAGGCAAACAAGAAAATGACAAAGAGTCGGAAAGTAAAGGAAATCTTTGATTTCGATCCATCTCATTTCCACCTCCAGCCTCCTGGGGCTAAGCAGCAAACTGCTCCTGAAAGCCACTGCACTGATGGCACACGTCTGGCAGCACGAGGAGTGGCTCGGGGAGGTGCCCCGCTCCCCGCAGCCCTGCCAAAAGGACGGATCCTGAGTGCCAGCCCCACACACCACCTCCTTCCCCGGAGCTGCCGGCTCTCCTCTGCGGACAAGCTGGAAAAAAGCAGCGGGTTTCCCCCAATCACTGCTTATGGATGCTTGTGCAATGCAAGATAAGGTGTAATTAAGAGCTGCTCTCTTGGGCAATCAAGAAATCAGTGCTGGAGAGCCCTTCCCATGCAGGGGCTGCAGGAATCCCTGCGGCGACAGGGGCCGTGGCCGGGGGTCTGCATTGCAAAGGGTCCCGCGTGGCAGGAGCAGGAGCAGCTGTGGGCTGGAGAAGCAGCAACGACAGCCTGAGTCATGGTGGCCCACAACCACACAAACGTGGTCACATGAAGGTGTGCAGGGCTCCCAAAGCCGGCTTCCACAGAAGCAACGCGTGTGTCCGTCCAGAGGTGCACGCAAACACGCTCGTCCCAAACTAGAAGTGTTTTAAAAATAGGTGCTGGATTCACAGCGTGGGAGGTGATTTCCCACCCAGCCCTGCCTGCTCCTCTCCGTCCTTGGCCATGCCAGACCTCCCTGTAAAGCAGCCTGATGCCAGGCTGTAACTCCTGGTTTCGGGAAGGCTGAGCCACCAAATTACTCGCTGAGGCCAAATGGTCTCAGGGCACTTAGGGCTGCGCTGAGCTGTGGTTTGGTGTCCGCCTTTTGGTGGGGTGAAACCCTCGTACTGGGAAAGCAAAAGGGAGTTTCACCACCCTCTCAGGATGGTCACGGTGTAACGGTCTGAAGGAGTGATCTGGCAATCCTGCCAGCACCGTGCAACTGAAAACAGCTTAATTTTGAATTATTGAAACACCTGCCCCATGGGTCACTGGGGTCATCCCTTTGTGTTTCACCGCGTTGGTTCTCTGGGAGAGCAGTTCCAGGTTGTACCCACTGTGGGTGGGGAAATCCCTGTCTTGGCCAGGCTTTGCTCAGCCCATCTGCGTGCGTCGAGGCTTCCGCAGCTGCCCGCACAGCAGCTGTAGCCTCCGGCACGGCCGGGATTTCCCGGCTCTCCGGTGCAATGGGAAGCAATAGGGGTTCTCTGGCAATTCCATCTCCTTTCTGAGAGGTTCATCCCTAGAAAATGCTTCAAGCTAAATCTTCACTGACCGACCTTCCTTGTGAGCGCTCGCCCGCCAGTGGAGCACGAGTGGAACCCTCTGGGGTTTGGCGCTGGCTTAGCGATAGCTGGATCTCAGCTCGTAATCCGGCCCGCGTTGTTTTCTTAACAAACAGGGGAGTTTGCTCAGACTCTCACCCTTAAAGCAACTCCTGTTTGTAAGACAACCAAGAGATGATAATGGTAAAAGCAAGCACAGCGTGTGTGCACAAACCCGGCTCTCGGGAAGCGTGGATGAATCTGGGGCGGATATGCCGCTGCCTGGATATAGAAGCCCGGAGTTATTCTGGTAGCTGATTCAGTCCCTTTTAAGATGCACGAAGCTGTTACTCATGATAGTAGCTCCGGGCCATGTGCTCATCTGAATTTCGCCACCGAGCTCGTGTGGGTGCGTTAGGTTTACACCAGCAAGAAGGGAATCTGGTCCCCATCTAGAGAAACCTACTGGAGCTGAGCCGATCCTGGGTTGCACTGGCGCCAGTTCACACAGCTTTAGGCATGTGTTTCCTTCCAAGTCTCTTTTGTACTGCTGGAGAAATCCAAAGGGACCTCTGTGAGGAGAACCAGCTGTGCCAGAGCAGGCAGAGCACAGCACCCGTGTTTCATTTATGAGCTGCTGCATCCTGAAGGTTGAGTGGATGCAAACCCCCGAGGAGTCCGAGGACGGACTCCCTGGCAGTGCCGTGGCCGCGATCCTGTCCCAGTGTCGGGAAGTTTGGGTGAGTGCAGCTTTTGCTCAGAATAGCAATTTGTGCCTCCTCGCTGCAGCGTTCCCTGCGCTGCAGAAGCTGCACCCTGTGCAGAGCAGCACCGTTCCCAGGTCCTTAGTCCAGTAAATCCAGTAAAGCAGAAAGCTCTCACCGGGCTGTGATGGGTGATTGCTCTGGGTACTGACTGAGTTACAAGCAGACAACAAGCAGCTGATTCTTGGCATTTTCAAAAAAAATTCATTCCCATGTATCTTGATACAGTATCAGTTGAAAAGTCCCCAAATCTTTACACTGTTTAAACAGTGTGATTGCTACTGGGTTATTCATAAACCCTCCATCCACAGCCGCCCCCGTGAATCCCGGTGCAGTGGGTGCGAAGCGCAGGGTCGGCACTGGGTGCTGGGCGCTGGGCTCACCCCCCGCCCCCTGCCCAGGGGTGCCACACTGCTCCTGGGTGCTCTGCCCAGGCGGAACAGCAGCCGTGGGCAAACGCCGTCCGCCGCGGTTTCCGAGGTGCGGAGAAGTTCTCCGCACACGTAGTTCGCGGTGCAGAGAGACGCCGGTTCATTTTGGTTCTACCCAGTTGTCATGGAGCTGAAATCCATTTGCTTTCCAGCAGCCTAATGGGAAGCCGTTGGGTTCCGGCATGTCCCACTTTGCAATGTCTGGAGACTGTCAGGAATGGAACAAGCCTACACGAGCTGCTGTATTAAATCAGATCGAGAGTCCGTCTTCTCCAATATCCTGTCTCTGATAAAAACATACCTGGAGGAGAGGAGAAGAATGAGGACAGCGTGTTCCCCCCAAATATTCTGCTCATCTCTGCCAGCCTGTGGTCAGTCTGTCCAAGCCAGAGGTGTGTCTTTGTATCAATAGCCCTCAGCTGATTTTTCACCAGGCATGCCGTGGAGCAGAACGCTATTCTGCTGCTTTTGAACCTTATCTGCTAATTTTATTTGACATTTCTGGGTGCTGTCCAGACTCCGGGTGCGCTCAGAAAGGATGCGTTTGTATCAGCCAGGGAGGATCCTGGCACTGGTGATGCTGGTATCCAAACCAACCTCCTCCTGAGCGTGGAGAAGCAATAACACAGTATCACAGTAGACTTCCCCGGAGAAGCAAAAGGGAGGGATTAACTAAGCAGGACTGACAGGGAAATTTGTGACCCCCAGACTCGCAGCCAAGGTCTGATGGCCCAGAAAATGGATTTCAGCCCAGCCCCAATTTGCTGCCCAAAAGCTGGGTCTCTGCACGAGAGCTTGTGCGGAGCAATGCGAGCTGGCCCAGGCTGAGCTTTCCCAGCACAAGATGCCACTTTTCCCTTGAAGTTGGCTCTAAGATCAATATTTTGAATTCTTCCTTCTTTTCCTAAGGTCAGCATCAGGCATTTCCAATTATCACAAAGAAGCGCCACATTACCTCATCCAGAAGAGCAGAAGAAAATAAATTGGAGATACTGATTATTTGTCTTGTGCAATTATTCCGGGAACAGTTCCCTGGGGTCTTACTGCGTGATGCAATGTCAATGAACGTGAGAAAAGAAACCCTGTGGTCATGAAAAACACCCACCGTGAGGGACATTGTCGAGGTTTTTTAGTGTCCACGTGGAAAAGTCTCATCTCAGTCTCTCTCTGTCCATCTCAGAGATGTGATAATCCTAATGTTTCACTGTTTCCAGGAGCTAAATGGGGAACGTAGGAGGATGCTGCACTAATATTTAGGAGTAGCTGGAAGGAAAATAAACAGTCCTGCTTTTCCTCTGTTTCGTGGAAGGTTTGAGGAGGCTTTTTGGAGTGTGATATGCAAACTGGTGGATCTCCAGCTGCTGATTCCCCCTTATGTGAAGACCTTTGACTGCTGTCACCTTTCTTTGCACCAAGAAATTGATCCTAGCAAAGGGGGGAAAAAGATGGCGACGTGTTTGTTCCCCAGATTTTAAAGCCTAGTACAGTGGCACAAGAGCAATTGTTTCCTTGGAGCATCTTGCTTACAAGATTAATGGCAAAACTAAAAAAACTCCTGTAATGTTGTTAAAACAACTCATCTTCTTGCAGATCTAAAGGAGGAAGCGGAGGAGACTGCTCAAAAGGAGGGTGCAGAGGGGATCAGAAAGCGTTTGGTAGGTGCATTCCCAATCAACCTTTCTCAGTTCTCCATGGTGGTTTTACACCTTCAGGCGTATTGATTTAAAATATCAACTCAGAGACAAAAAAGCCTTGACAAGAGAAGAAAAAACATTGACATGCCATCTTGGAGAATCATCCAGCCCATTAACCATTGCTCAGAGAAGCACTACGTGCTCCCGCCTCGCGCCCACCCAGCCACATCCAATGACTTTAAGGGTAGGAGAGAGGGAGAGAGGAATTACGAATATAAATGTAGGCAATATTGATGGGGGCTGCTATGGAGGAAAATAAAAAAGACCAGGGAACTTCACCTTTGTGCCTTATTATATACCTGGAGCAAAACTGCTCCTCTTGGAGGGGTAAGAGAACCAATTCAAACCAATTCAAACCTTCCCAAAAAGCACTGGGGACGTTTCTTGAGGGAGACTAATTCTGACAGCATCTTTCTTTGTATCCATACGTCCTTCCTGGAGGAACCTTCTTTCTGCTGCAGTTTCGTTTCTTTGGGACTTTTTCCATCTAAGAGCTCTCTTCATTTTGGCTTCCCACGGGATTACATTAAAGAAGAAAGTAGGTAATTTTAATTTTAAAAAAAAAAGTCATCAGCCATCAGGTGAGCCAAATGCTGGAGCCTACAGGGAGCGTTAATAAAAAAGTCCCGACTGGCTAGGATGGGAGAGGGACAGTGTTCCCAGGGGCTGGATCCTGGCCAGGAGAGAGTCCAGGCTTTATCTGATCCAGGTCCCCTTGTCATTCGTGCTGTACCAGCCTGTGCATGGAAAACTGCTGGTCTATACAGAAGAGCCAGGCAGGGAAACTGAGGCACAGAGCAAATTGTCCAGCTTAACATCTCAGAGCAGGCGCAACACTCCCAGTGTCCTTTCCCCGTGTCCGGGGGACAGCTCGCAGCCCATGCAGGGCTGCAGCAGAGCCCTGTGACCCCAGTGGGGTTTTTGGGGTGCTCTCCCAGCTTTCCCTTGGCTGCCACCCAGCCTTGAGCACACCCAGGCCGTGTAATATCAGGAATGAGGGTCTCACACCGAGCTCACAGCTCCTCTAGCCATCCAACCATTTTCCTGGGCTGCTCCTTCCCGTGCCGTCATCCTTATTTTTTAACCTCTGCCACCAGCTCTCCCTTACAAGCAAGCCCCGAGGTCGGATCCGGTCGGGCGAGTGGGTTCTAGGTGTCCTCCAAAGCTCCTCAGGGCCCGCAGAGGTGGCTTGGCCAGAGGCACCTGCAAGGGTCTGCACGAGGCTGGGACAGCGCCCATGGACAGACCCCGCTGTAGGACAACGGTGCTGCATCCCTGCCAGGTGTGAACCCCTGGCGCATCCCGGTCTGCGCTGATGCCGGTCGGCATAGTAACGACATGCACAGGGAATGTCGGCTGGATGCAAACTGCAGACGCTGCCCCCCCTTTTCATCTTCCTCGCACGGCACCAGTGGCAACGAGGGTGCAGGGCCAAATCCTGTTCCTCATTCCCCCTCCTGGGAAAACGTACTGAGCCACCCTTGAAGTTCACAGGGAGAGACCCAAACTTTTTCTGCTGACAGTGAGAGCAGGATCCAGCTTTAAGTGTTCCAAGTTTCCCAGTGTTGAGTTTTGCCTTTTTTTTTTTTCCCCCTAAATCAATGTCATTTTAAAATTATATAACTGCAAAAAAGCATCAGAAAAACGTAGGGCTGGTGCTTCTATTTTATCAAACCTTTTCTCCATTAGTCTTCCCACACAACTGCTGGCACCCATTAGCTGCCAAAGGAATGTCAGACGGATCCTTTCTGCTTGGCAGCTCAGCAGGTGGCACTTACCTGCCCCGCCAGCCAGCCCGGTCGCGTCCTGCCCGGCATCCCTGCAGACAGGGGACACCCATGCCAAGGATGGCAGGAATCTTAGTGGGGACAGTCTTTTAACACTGACCCAGTGTCCTCTAGTCCTGGCCAAATCAAAATAAGGAGGTCAAAGCCCCCAAACACTCCTTCTGCAGCAGCCCCTGGTGTCGGGAGTGTTTGCGGTGTCCTGGGATTTCCACAGATGGCAATCGCAGCAATGAATCTCTGCTGAAATACCCAGTGATATTCCCACTGAATTTGAAAGGAACTGGGGCAACTTGGGGGCTATCAACATTTTTCCTTTGAAATAGTTTTTGATGGGAATTCAAGGGATTTCTTTTGACAGAGAGGAGGAGTCTTGTCTTTGTGCACAAAGGGCTTGTTTCCCTTGGGAACTATCACTGAACCCCCCCCGATATCACCACCACCGTCACCCCGGGACGCTCCGCACGCCTTCGCTCTGCCGTGCCACAGGGTGAACGTGCCCGAAGCAGCATTAGGTCAAAGCTGAGTCTGCTGGAGATTGCCCTCCTGTGCTTCCAGCCACATCCCTCAGGTACACCGGTAATTTTTATAATAATTGCATTTATTGATTTCTTCCAATGTGACCTCTGTGCTCAGCGAGAGCGCACGGGCGCGCGAGCAAGCATGAAGGTGGGCATCCCGATGAGACACGCACTGCCCAGACACCAGCCCAGGCACATGCTGCTCCCCGTCCTCAGGACACCCATCCCCAGGTGACCATTCATGCTGTGAACTTCTGGTGCTCTTCTCCGTGCAGAGACAGTCGCTCACGAACAAAGGAAAAACCCCTAAACTAGAATTTTTGCAGCAGCGAATCATCGTGCGGTTCTTTGAGCCATAAATCATTCCCAGTAGCTAATAGATTTGGGGCTGGGGAGGTTTCATGGCAGCTTTTGGATCAGATCCTGGCTGTGGGACCCCTCCAAGGCTGCTTAATCCTTAAAACTCTGGCCAAAGCCTTTGTGGGGAGACCCCAAACCAGCCCAGAGAGTGAAATATTTGCTTTCCAGCAGACGACCCTCATGCAGCAAACAAAGCAGCCTCCAAACGTGGCCACGGTGCTGCGGGATGAAAGGCTGATGTTGCTTCATGCAAGAGGTGACTGTTCCCTTTTATCCCGACCGAGCTGTGCTGGTATTTCAGGATTTGAAGTATGACTTTTCCTGCTTCCCTCCCTGCTGCTATAAAGAACAGGGCTGCAGCAGCTTCTTTGCCTTCACTTGTGTTTGAAATAATAGCAACAGGTTGAAGAGGAGAAAGGGCTATTTCCCACCTGGCTCCCAGCAGAATCTTCAAATACTTAGGAAAGACAAAGAATAAATATTAACTTAAGAAATTGCTCCCTTAACTTGATTTAGGAGCAAAACTCCCTGCGAGAGATATAATTTTCAGTCCCCTTCAGCATCTAAACACAGAGCAGCTTTCCTCTGTGTTTGCTAGCTCCAGTAAATTTAACCTGAGAAAAAAGGGTTCAGCAGAGGCAGGAAGGGTGGAATTAAGTCAACAAGTGAATTTTCACTCCAGACGGAGGAGGTGACATGAAATATTCACCAGGATTCCTCCTGGCCCTGGCGTGGCCGCAGGGGCTGGTGCCACGTTCAGCCCCATACGTTGCCTGGGAAGCTCCAGGTTCCCATTTTCCAGGTGGTTCTGCTCCTCAGGATGTGACATTTGAGGACAGGCAAGGTCCAGAAGAGCCTCTAGACCTACTTTCACACTCCAGGCTTACGCCCACGTAATATCCAGAATTATCCCCCCAAAACCAGGGAGCCGGGATCTCCCTCCCACACTTCCCACACATCCCACTACCACGTACGGAAGTGCAGGTGACATCTATTCCCCATACGGACCAGCTCATGGCCCAGGACCAAAGCACTGATTTACACAGCTTGAATAGTAAAGTGAGCTTAGAGGTGTTTTTTTTTCTTTCCCTGGATTCGTTTTTAATTGAGCCGGAACGCCTGCCGTGGCAGCGTACACAAGGCAGCGGAAAGCTTTGGAGCGTGATTAAACCCCCAAGCGGAGCAGCGACAACATCGCTCCTGCTCCCGCGCCGCCCGTCAGGAATAAAGACGTGAGCTAAAACAGCGGGAGCTCGCCCAGCAAAATGCCAGGCGACTCCCAGCAAACTTCAGCCCTTTCTATACAAGAGGGGTAAAAAAAAAAAAAAAAAAGAAAAAGAAATGACAACACCAAAAAAAAGGCTGCAGCACCGCTCTGGGAAGAGCTGCCCCAAGGCTCTCAAGTTCAGAGATGCAGGCGCTGTCTCCAAAAAGGAAATAATATTCAATTTTCTTTTTTGTCCTCCTGAAAATGGAGTAATTTCTCCAGCCTCTGGCTGCGTCTTGTGCATCCTCTCCCTTTCCTGCAGTCCTGCAGGGCTCCTTTTTAAGGGCGTTGCTTTCTCTTTTCTGATATCGGTGCTTTGTGGTGGGCTGGGTGGATCCGGGATAACTCTGGCAGGGCCAGTTAACGTGGGAGCTGTGTGCCAAAGGCTCGGGTGTTGGGTGGCAGCCTCTTTTCTTTGTGTCGGAGAGGTGGGCCTGTGCGAACGTTGTGAAGTTCAACAAGGCCAAGTGCAAGGTCCTGCACGTGGGTCGGGGCAATCCCAAGCACAAGGACAGGCTGGGAGGAGAATGGATTGAGAGCAGCCCTGAGGAGAAGGACTTGGGGGTGTTGGGTGATGAGAAGCTCACCATGAGCCAGCACCGTGCGCTGGCAGCCCAGAAAGCCAACCGTGTCCTGGGCTGCATCCAGAGCAGCGTGGGCAGCAGGGCGAGGGGGGGGATTCTGCCCCTCTGCTCTGCTCTCAGGAGACCCCCCTGCAGTGCTGCGTTCAGCTCTGGGGCCCAACATCAGAAGGACATGGAGCTGCTGGAGCGGGGCCAGAGGAGGCCACGAAGATGATCCGAGGGCTGGAGCACCTCTGCTATGGAGACAGGCTGAGAGAGTTGGGGCTGTTCAGCCTGGAGAAGAGAAGGCTCCGGGGAGACCTTCCAGCACCTTCCAGTGCCTAAAGGGGCTCCAGGAAAGCTGGAGAGGGGCTTTGGACAAGGGTGTGTAGTGACAGGACACGGGGCAATGGCTTTAAACTGACAGAGGAGAGATTTCGATGGGATCTAAGGAAGAAATTCTTCCCTCTGAGGGTGCTGAGGCACTGGAGCAGGTTGCCAGAGAAGTTGTGGCTGCCCCATCCCTGGAAGTGTTCAAGGCCAGGTTGGATGAGGCTTTGGGCAACCTGGTGTAGTGGAAGGTGTCCCTGCCCATGGCAGGGGGGTTGGGACTGGATGATCTGGAAGTTCCCTTCCAACCCAAACCGTTCTGTGATTCTATGAAAATGCATCAGGAGCATTGCAGCAGGAGGTGGTTTGTCTCCATGTTCCCTTGTGACCAGGGTACAAGATTTCCCATGCTCCATGACAGATTTATCGAGTGCAACAGAAAAGGCCCTTACTGATATTGAGAGACTGGGAGAACTTTCCTTTTTAATTTGCTTAAAAGAAACCGTGTTAAAATTAGTTCATAAGAAATCCAGAGGTATTTTCATTTGTTTCACTCCCTCTCCTCTTTTCTTCAGCGGTGAAATGGAAAACAGGAAAAAAAAAAAAAGGAGATAACTGGGAGGATGCCAGCTGAGAAGTTTAAAATAGATTAAAATCATTTTTCTACCTGCAGAAGAAAAACATGTATGCATATATATACACAGGCATATATATATATGAATATATATATTATCATTTTGTTCCTTTAAGGAAAGTTAGTGAATAATTGTGGTATCAGGAAATGCCAATTTAACTAGACTGTGCTAATTAGAGGACAGGGGCCGGCCCTGTCGTGTGGCATTGCACGGGACCTTGGAAAGCCTACGCTTGGCTTTTAAATGTATTTCCAGCCCAGGGACCAGCCCTTTCCAGCCCCGTGTCTCAGTGTCCCCTCAAAAAAAATTGGGATGAAGGAGGAGTAAATCCCTTCAAATATGCGTGGATGGGGGGACTCCCCATCCCATCCCGCCTGGTGTGAAGGTGAAGGTGACACCTCTACGGGGGACTCACAGCGGGTCCCCCACCCCGGCTGAGACTGGCTCCTCCTGAAGTCCTCCTGATTAATCCTGGGCAGCTTCTTGCAGGACAACCCTGGAAAACTCACTTTTATTTGCTGTTCACACACCGCGAGTCCTAGTGTAATCCCCAAAAGAGCAGCAGCATCTTTACTCACTTGGGTTTTCAGTTGATCTCTCTCGGATTGTGTTTTTTTTTTTTAATACACACACGAGCCACGAAAAATGAAATATTGGAAGTTTCCCTATTTCTGGATGTGGAAGCAGTGTTGTAAAATGCAAACCATTGTACTACTCTCCTGATGGCAGGGTGCATGCAGCAGATTAAGAAACAGGCTACCGACATATTATTTATGTGCCTTCAATATTTTGTTATGGATCAAGTGTTTCACCTCCCTGCGTTAGAAACACACGGTCCCAGAACAGACCCAGAAAAATCCCGATAACAGACGTAGCGCAGGGCTGTGCCGAGGAGGGTTCTGCTCTGAGAATCCTCAATTAATTCGGAGAATTTCACAGCTGGAAGTTCAATAATTTACTTTCAAGGAAAACAAAACCAAGGAAAACAAAACTAAATCAAACAAAGCCCCTTTGGAATAAAGGTGGTGTTTGTGGGGTGGCAGCACCCAGCAGGTTCCCCAAAGCTGCGCGGGTCTCGGGTCGCACCAGGGTGGGTTTGTCACATACGATGGGATTTGAGGCAGCAGTAATTGAATTAAGGCTGAGATGGCAGCTTCCATGGAAACCCCTATTTCCCAGTGTTTTCTACTTTCTCATAACATGGTGGCTTCAGCAGGGATTGGTTTTGCAGCAGTTCAGCAAAGCAGAGAATGATTCTGGAAAAATTGGTGCTTGCAGAACACAGCAGAGGAGCACACATTTTTCTGTAAGATACACCAACCTGCTGGGCTGCAGCGTTGGAGCTGCCCTGCCAGGGTGGCACCGTGGCTCTCGGTGCCCAGATCATACCCCAGCAAAGCCGCCAGTCCATTCTCAGAACGAATCTCAGACTAGAGCCGAAGCACAGAGCTCCTCGCGCTGCTAAAAAGAAAAGCTCTGTCCCAGTCAAAAGCTTTCTCCACCAGCATCTCCAGTGGCACCGGGGCATGCTTCTGGGCAAGGAAAGGGGGTCCCTTTCCCGTCCAACAGTGACTTGAACCTCCTCCCTGGGGATTTTTGGTACCTGACCCCGTTCTCCTTGGCTTGAGCTCCTGAGAGCTCAAACCGAGCCCTTCGTTTTTCGGGGGCTTTGACAGCACGGAGCCCAACGCCGCGAGGTGCCGATCGGAGTCCTGCACCCTTCGGTCGCATCCCTGTGATCTCACCTCCTGCTTTTAGGGACTAAACCCACTATAAACCAGATGGTAGTGCAGCTTTTGCAAACCCGATCCACGTCCTGGGTACATTCACGCTGTGAATACTGACCCGTAACCCGTCGTGGTGCCAAACTGGGGATAAATCTGCTGCCCGCTCCCCCACTCGGAATTGCTGTGCAGTACTGAGCAACGGAATAAATCCCATCAATCCCTCCGGATGCATTAATTCCCGTTCCAGGGGAGGTGGAGTGAAGCTGTGGCCCTGCAAGCCAAGCCCTGACACCTTGGAAACTCAAATTTGAATTCGAGTTTCAGTTCCAACCTAATTCACGTTCATGGACCTGAGCTTTTAAACTCAGCATCTCGCTCTCCCGGGGGGGCTGCAGGACTCTGGAGAACAGGGTGGGGGGTTGTGGGTTTTTTAGGTTGCCAGCACACCGAGAGTCCCGAGGGAAAATGTTTAGGGTTGAGCTTTCACTCCTTTTGCTCCCTTATGGGATGAACAAAATAATAATAATAAAAGGGTCCAGCTGGAACAAAGTATTATGATTTATTTTCTAGGGGCTTTAAAGCTTTTATTTAATCCTTTTTGTCTTAACCTGAGCGGATGTTTGAAGTGAAAATGAAGTTTCAAAAGGCAGCAATGCTTTTGGTTTAGAAAAACTTCCGAATATTTGTCTTTTCTATACCTTTCAGGGGCACATATGTTATGTCCTGGGGGGAGGAGGATGGCAGGATTCACCCGAAATGATTCACTGAATTTCTCCCGTATGGTTTTCTTTCCATCCAAACTCTGTTCTCCAACAGAAGCAGCAAACTCACCCACCCCAAGGGAGAATTTTAGAAGTGACTTGTTGACTAATAAGCAATATTTATTGATTCCAGCTCTGTTATTCCTTCCATGCATTAAGCTCAATAAGCTTTTAAGCTGTTCTGGCTGCGTAAAGAATTACCCAGGACTGTGATGAAGCAGGTGCCCAGGGTGAGCGGGCGATAGGAGCTGCTTTCCCAAATAACTTGAAAAATGGAAATGGGTTTCCAAAGGGTGGGTGGCCGGGCAGGGCGAGACATCGCAGCAGCTGATGCAGGCCTTGAATTTTATGGTCAGGTTTTGTCTGGTGTGTCTTCATAACTTTTTCATGGGGAAACTTTGGAATTTCAGCTCAGGGTGAAGTTGGTCTTGGCTGTCCTACTCCTATTCACCATCAGTTGTGGTGTTGGGTTTTTTTTTAATTAAGAAAGGTTTCTTCCCTGTGATAAATCGGGTAGGGAGATTTAAGCAGATAATTTGGAGGGGTCAAATTATTAAGGGAAAAAAGCAGCTTTCCATGCAAACCTGCTATTCTTTCCTTTACAACCTTTACAACCAAGCTACCCCCACCACAAAAAAAACCTTTAGAAAGGGGAAGAGGATGAAAAGGAGCGAGTGGACCAAGTCCAAGGCTGCTCTGATTTTCTGCAGCCAGGCACAACTCGTAGCCCAGGCACTGCCCAAGAACCTGGCACCGTCCGAGACTCTCTTTGCTGCAAGGTAGCGATGAGGTTTGTGGGGAAGGGAATATTAGAGGCTGTTTATAGTCAGGCACCTTTTATTTCCTCGGGTTTGTGTCAATATATCACGGGCATAACAATCTCAGCCCGCCTCGTGGCGAAGCGGTTTGGATGTTTATTATCCTGTGGGTGAGCCAAGAGGAAAAACTGCCACTGATTTCAACTGGCAGTAGGAAAAAAGCTGGGATCTGCTTGGAAACCATGCCGAGAGGCTCGACAGGAGCCACTGGATGCCACGTTATAACACATGTAGTAACTCCTGGCCTTTTCCCATTCGGTTTAAGAAAGGTCACGGTCATCTTTCTGGGTTTGAAAAGGATTTGACACTTAGAAGCAGTGTTAAAAACCAGTAAAACTCCTGCAGAGTGTGGACACGGGGGTGTCGCGAGCCGGGGCACGGCAAATCATCCGAGTTATTTGAGGGAGCGAAGCTGAGCCCGCATCGACGTGGTTGTGCCAATCGCCGCTGCCACCGGCTCCAGCACAGGGGACGGGGGCACGAGCGTGGGGCCCCTCAAACACATTCTTCCCTGTGGCCCCAGGGCCAGGAGCAGGATTTGGGGGTTTGTTGGGGTTTGCAGCACGTTCGCAGCTTTGCCACAGTAAAAAAGAAACTCTGGGAAAGAAGCTGGAGAGAACCAGGCTGTAACGGCTCCATCTATTGGGTAAAAACACACAACGGATCCAAACGCACATGGAAAACGAATTCAGAAGGGGAAAAAAATATCAGAGGGGATTCAAAAGCAGTTATTGCTACTTACAGCTTAATTGGACACGATTCCAGGAACGCTTCCTGGCGCTATTCGAAATGAAAATGAAGGTAACAGCGAGCTGCTTTTCAGCGATCGGGGCTGAGCAAACCCCACGAGACGCCGACGTGTATCGCGAGTTATCGCCGTCTCGTCAAGGTGGTGGGAAAAGGGGCTTTGGTTACGTGTCCCGAGCGGGGCGAGAGGAGCCCTGGGTCCCCAAAAGGGCTCTCCGGGCTTTGGCGTGGCACCGGCACATGGGTAGCACGGGTCGGGGGGACCATGCTTCAGTGAACACATTTCTCTGTGCTTTCACTCGTTTTTCATGGAAACGGAGGACCGGAGAGCAGCTTTGCTACGGAAAGCAAAAAGCAAACCGCCCCCCCCCCCCCAAAAAAAAAAAAAAAAATTAAAAAATCAACCAGTTTGCCCAGAAAACAGCCGCTACAAACAGCAGGCTGCAAACCTTGTCTGCGTTTCTCGAGGCTTTGCTTGTGTCTGTGATAGCGTGTTTTCCCCGGGGATGCTGAAAAGCAGGAAAACAAACTCCGGCTGAAGGAAGGGGGGGGGCGGCGGGGGGGGGGGGGGGGGTGAGCTCCCCAAACCCCGGCCAAGGCCGGCGGCGGTCCCGGAAGGTGCGAGCGGGGCCGCGCTCCCCCCGCTCTGCCGGGGGATAAATAGGGGGGGGGGGGGGGGGGGAGGGGGCTACTCCAGTGAAGCAACGGCGCGATCGGGGCCGAGCATCCGTCCCTCCGCCTCCCGAGCGCGGCTAGCGCCGAGCGGCGGGGCTCGCCGCCGCAGCCGGGACTCGCACCTCGGGAAAGCTTCGCCCCGCTCTTCCTCCTCCTCTTCTTCCTCGCCCGCGGAGGGCTTTCCCCGGGGGAACGGAGGGCAGCGGCATCCCGGCCGGGGCAGCATGAGAGCGGGCCGGGGCCGGCGGAGCGCGGGTCGGGGTTAGGCGGCCGCCCGGGGCCGGGGTGTCCCGCAGCGCTCGCTCCGCGGAGCGGCGCGGGGGGGGAAGGGGGGGATCCCGGGGCTCCCACCGGGGCTCCGGGACGCGCTTGGTGTCGGGGAGCACCGGAGGTCCCGGCAGCGAGCCCGGTGGTACCGGGAGGGGGTCGGGGCGCGCCGAGCCCTCTCCTCCCGCGGGCGGTGCCGGCGGAGGCGGGGGGTGAGGGGGGGGCGAAGCGGCAGCGGCGCCGCAGCATGTGAGCGGCGCGGCCGGGCGGGCGGGAGCCTCGGCCGGCGGCTCGCGGGCAGGGCCGCCCCGCTGCCCCCCGCGGGGGCGCGGCCGCCCCGCGGCGCCGGCGGGGGGGAGGCGGCGGCAGCAGCGACAGCAGCAGCAGCACCGGCAGCAACAGCAGCAGCGGGGCCCCGGCATGCCGCGCTGCCGGAACTGCTGCCCGGCGGAGAGCTCGGTGCCGGCGCGGCGGGCTGCCCGCGGCGGCTCCCCCCGCCGCTCGGGGCCGCTGCCGGCCGCGGCGCGGGTAGCGGCGGGGCCCGGCATGGCGCGGCGCTGCTCGCACTGATCCCGGGGCGGCGGCGGCGGCGGGGAGCGCCCATGGCGCGGGGGCGCCGGGCGCCGCCGCTGCGCACGCGGCTGCACGGGCTGCGGCACATGTGCTCGCGGCGGGCGGCGCTGCCGCGGCGCGCGCTCTGGGTGCTGGCCTTCTGCACGGCGCTGGGCTTGCTGGTGTCCTGGTCCTCCAACCGCCTGCTGCACTGGCTCGCCTTCCCCTCGCACACCCAGGTGCGCACCCGCTGGAGCCGCCAGCTGCCCTTCCCCGCCGTCACCCTCTGCAACAACAACCCGCTGCGCTTCCCGCGCCTCTCCAAGGGGGACCTGTACTACGCGGGGCACTGGCTGGGGCTGCTGCTGCCCAACCGCACCGCCCGCCCGCTGCTCACCGAGCTGCTGCGCGGCGACGAGGCGCGGCTGCGCTGGTTCGCCAAACTGGCCGATTTTCGCCTCTTCCTGCCCCCCCGGCACTACGAGGGGATCAGCGCCGACTTCATGGACCGCCTGGGCCATCAGCTGGAGGACATGCTGCTGTCCTGCAAGTACCGCGGCGAGCTCTGCGGGCCACACAACTTCTCCGCGGTGAGTGCGCCCGGTCGAGCCCCCCGCTTCCCCTCGACCAGAGTTCTCCCCCGGACCCCTCTGGTCCCCGCTTCCTCCCCGCTCCGGGCTCTCCCCGCCGCTCGGTGCGTGTTTTTCCCACGGTCGAGGCTGGGAAGCGGTGGCGGGTCCCTGCGCGGGCGCGGCCGGGGTGCAGCGTCGCCGGGCCGGGCGGCGAAGGGCCCCGGCAGCTGTGGGCTTCTGTCTGCAGCCCCTGTCCGGAGCTCCCGGCAGATCCCTGCCCGCGGAGCTCTTTCCCTGAATGCTTATTTCTCCCCTGGACCAAAGCTGGTGCTTTCTGTGTTAGGGGTAGCCATCAGCAGCGGGGGGCTCGCTGCCCCCTCGTTTTTTAATTTAAAAACTAATAATACAGAAATCTCGCAGTCATCCCGGCTACTCCTGGCACGTTTTCCCTGTCGCTCTCAGCGTAGTTGCATCTCGACTTCTTCCATCTCCAGCTGGGAGGCAAAGTTTCCTCAGGTGCTCTGGCCGCAGATACAGACTCCCCCTTCGCTGGGCACCGCCGGGCAGGGGGGCTGGCATCGGGGTACCCCCCTGCCCGGGCTGTGTGGGGCAGGCAGCCTGCGCTGAGTTTGCTTCCCCGCTCCTTTTGCTGCCCAGTGGGTTTGCTGCTTAGTGGGCTCCCAGCTGCCTCGCGGGTTGGTTGAGCTGCACCCTGTGCAGCTGTGCGGCGGTGTGCAGCGTGATTGGGTTTGCAAATGATGAGCTCTGCTAACTGGAGCTGCTGCCTTTACCTTCTAGGAGGGCCCCCGTCCCCCTTAGTGTTCATGCACCGGGCAGGAGTTTCCCTGTGGACTCTGCCATGGGACCAAGCCCCTAAACTTAGGGTGCTGTTTTGCAAACCACCAAGAGTGCCTTTGCTTGAAAAAAAAAAAAATCCTGTGGGACTGTTTGCAAGCTACAGCGCGGTCAGAGGAGACCCTGAATTGCTGTAGAGAGCTGAAACTGGACTCTCTGGAGTGACCCTTTCGTACTTCGTTGATAGCAGTCGGATGTTTATTGTGCTGGAATATTCTACTCTTCTAATCTCTGCAGATATCCAGGAGAGAGAGGTGTAATGCTGTGATTAAATACTCGTTCGTGGTGCTGGTGTCTGTAGGGAGAGATAAGTAGTTTGAGCTGTTGCTGCTCCGCGTGCGGGAGAGGAGTTGAATTCCCCGTTCTGTAAGTGCTGCCTGAGATGCTTACCTAAAATCAAAAGAAATTGTCTCTTTGGACTTGTCACATCAGCTGAGCCGGCTGCTAAATTGTAAAGGGGAGGAGAGAGAAAATCCCTGTGGGATGAAGTGAGCTGCCCAGGACTTGAGTTAGTGTGTGCTGCTGCAAAGATGAGCGGTAATGGCACACTTTTAAAGAAAAAAAAAAAAAAAAAGTCATGTTGAGACAGGTCCTTTCTAGCAGGACAAGTCTGCAAACCAGTACAGTGGCATAAGGAAATCTGGGGGTAGTAGGCAGAAACAGGCACTCAGCCTCTGGGCTCCGAAAAGCTGCATCCCATTTCCCAGTTCACATGTGTGATGATGTTTGCAAGTCATTGGCAGGGCCTGACTGCACGTTTTGATGAACTCTTGTTCCAAGTTGTGGCGAGCAAGGCAGCGTGGTCCACGTTGTCCCAGGAAATATAAAGCCTGGAGCGCTGTTTTGGCTTCACACGGGCAAAGGCTGCTGCGGGGAGCGATGCAGGAGCTCAGAGCGGGCTCCGTTTGATGTAACTGGTTACTAAATTCTCTGCAGCAGCTGTTTTGTACCACCGAGGAGGGTTAATGAGCATGGTCTTCTCCAACCATCCTGCACAGATCTGAAAAGCTGCCTCTTGAGGGTGGGAGGGAAGCAGACGGGTGCATGTTGGCCCGGGGTGGGGCTTGGTAGGGGCTGGCAGCACGCCGGGCCCTGGCCTGGGGCGCAGGGGAGTTCTCCCTGGCTCTCCTGCCAGACCTCTGCCGGCACGTGGAATCACTCAGCTGGGGAAATAGAAAAAATAGAGGGAAATTTTTTCCCATTCTTCCCAAGAGAAGACGCTGGGATGGAGGGAGATGGGATCTGCGTGAAGCAGGGTGAGAGTGGGGGTTAGTGCCAGCTCACTCGATCATGGCACGTCCTTCCTCCTCTCTGGTTTGAAGCAGAAGAGTGACCTCTGTGTTGTCCTTGAGTAAAGGCTGAGGAGCTTTTCCACCTGTGAATTCTTAGTAAAGAGAGATGTTTCTTGGGGAGATGCTGGAAACAACTCTGGGCTTTATTATGAGGGTTGAGAGTTGGGCAGCCCCTGGCATCCCTTTGGGTCTGGGTTACTTGAAGCTTCTCCTTTTGTTCTGAGTTGGGAGGAAATAACCCCAAGGAGGGGCAAGAAAATCGTGCAGTTTGAACTGGGCCCAGATGTGAAGCAAAGCGGGTGAAAAAGATCAAAAGAGAACCGAGTGAATGATAGTGCAAACAGTTTGCAGTTTTTATACCTGCTTGGATGCTCAAAGAGCATTTTCTGTCTCAAAAGGCAAGAGTGAGGTAATATTTGCAGGATTATATCTCTTTCATTGCGTAAAAAAAATACCCTAAAAGACCAAACCAGCCTTGTTTTTGAGGAAACAAGTCCTTCCTTAGATCCGAAGCAGAAGAAAAGGCTCTGGATGCGAGAGCTGCTCTCCTTTTCCTTCCCACTCTGTTGGTGCATCTCCCACAAGAGCTGCCCTCTCCTTCCAGCCCCGCTGTGTTTGCACCGTTCGGGTCCGGTGGCAGTTGCACTTCTGTAACGTGGAAGGGCAAAGGGCTGCTGGAGGATGAGCACAGCAGAACCGCCGTGCGTGGGCGGCGTCACTGGTTTGTTCCCCAGTATCTGTGTGTATGGGGGGGCTGCACTGATCTGCGGAACTCGGTGCTGCAGGACTAAAAGGCTTTAGTCGGGCATGTTTGCCTTATTGGTGAGCACTGGGTTTTGAATTGTTCTCCTGCCTGGGCGAGGCAGGTTTTGTCGGCTGCGGGCAGCGTTTTCCTACTGGATGAGGTCGGTTGTATGTGGGCGAGATGGAGTCTCGTACCCGTCTGTCGATATGTGGGGGTTCCTTATTCCCACAGGCCGGCCGTTGGGAATGAGGCGATGGTTGTGCACGTCCTCGGCTGTCGCCTGGGCTCGGGGACTTTAAGGGAAGGAACTGAGCAGAGTTGGGATCCTTCAGAAACTTCCTCCGATTTCTAATACAAACCCGTCGGAACCGGGCAGTGCAACGATTGGAGGTGGCATTTACTTTCCCTGGCAGCAACGGCCCCGTCTGTCTGTAACTGAGGATCAGGATTAAGTGGGCGATTGCTTTGCTCTGCATCACTTGAATTCAGGTGTTGATTTATTCCACCGAGCTCTCTTTGTTTCCAGAAATAATTATCTTGCTTGTCCGGTCCTGTGCTTATTGATTTTTTTTTTTTTTTTTTAATTTTTATTTTTCTTTATGAGAAAGTTGTTACTGCATCTCACAGGTTGGGCTTTAGGGGCTAATTACCTCATCCTGATGTAATAACTTTCCAAATCAAACTTATCACCCGTGGCTCAGCCTGGCACCTGCCCGATGGAAGGGGAAGAGACGGGCTGTGCAGGGTGGGACAGCGATCCCAGTCTCCATCCTGCTTGTGCCCCAGTGAAACGTGCCCTGCTGAAGGCTGTGATTTATGGGGCCCCTTTGAAGGCTTTGCAGTCAACACTTGTTAGTGTTTTTATTTTTATTTTTTTTTTTAATATTTTAATTTATTCTCAGAACAGAGACTTTATGGGGCAGCAGTTGCATAGAGACCCGAGTGCTGCTTTGCTGCAGGAAAGTGCATTTTAAACAATATTGCTGAACGTCAGGGTGGGGAGGGGTTATTTTGCTGTTTCCCCACCAGATAATCAGCTGTGTCCAGCATGAAGCTGGTGCTTGTTGAACTAAATTAACGAGCCATTGGCAGCCCTGGGTTTGCCTGCAGAGGGTAAAGCACCGCGCCACCGGCTGGGACGGACCCAGCCTCGGAGCAGCTCCGAGCACCGTGTTTAGCACCACCGTAACTAATGGGACCGTAATTCCAGTGCACGTGTGTGGGTTGGTTTGTTTGGGGATTTTGCTCACTCAACTACAAACTAACTGTGTTACCCAATTCCTTTTCAGCCCCTTATTCTATTTTTATTTTAATTAATTTAATTTTTTTTTTAGGGCCAGTTCCAAACATAAATCTGGCTCGCCGTTCCTGTTGCTTTTGGAAGGGAAGTGGCTTGTGTTTCATTACGCTGATGTGGGGCTGAAACTTTAAATATGCTCCCAGTTTGTACAACGGCCGTTTACGGGAGCTGCGAGTGGAGCCAGTTGGATTGGGTCTGGCTCGTTGAAGCGGCACTGCCAAGTCCGTGCTCTCCTCACCAGCCTGCAGCAGCATTCAGTAATATTACTAATTTTGTGGCAGTGAGTGTCAAAGAAGCCACGGAGAAATTAAGGCTGAACTGCATTAAGTGCTGCCTGAGCGCAGCCAACGATGATGCTCGCTGGGAGAGACGAGCTGGCTCCGAAGAGGAGTTTGGGGTGATTTAATGTACGTTTGGGTCAATTGGTCCCTGTGCTGGAGTTAGGTTTTCTTGTTTTCCTACTGACTTGGTTGTTAAGGTGACTGTGACTGCAATTAAGCTGGGGAATGAAAGTTGAGATGAACTGGCTTGGAGATTGGCAGCTAATTGCTGGATCCTGGATAGGTGTGAGATGGGCATGGAGCTGAAGAAGAGGAGTGAGGACCAAGGAGCATCGCCCAGGCTGTGCCGGCCCTTCCAGAGCACATTTGCTCTGGAGAGTTTAAGAGATCCCAAATAAATCCGTGGAGCAAGAAAAGCTGGGCAGGGTGCTTGACCTGGAGTCACGGGCTTCTGCTCTCACCTGGTTTAATTTGGGAGCTTAATGGTTGTGGAGAAGCGGCTCCTTCGGTAGTGGTCAGCAGCTCTGCAGGGCTTTCTATGATCTCATCTTTTTCATTTAGGAGTCTAAACTGGGATGTGGGTGGAATGTGGGGACCTAAGTCCTTTTTATTATTTTTTTTGCGTCAGATACCCTAATTTGTCTTGTCTCGTGGCATTGATGTGCCACAGCAGCAGAGCACCAGCAAACAAATGTCACCTTGATGCTGCAGCTGGATTTTGTAAGGGCTGTTTGCTGTGGCGGTTGAGTGGAGGGATGGCAAGGGGGCAAGGAGGAGAGGAGGTGGGTACAGTGGTAGGAGCTGGATAGTCCAGGGACTGGGAGGGAATTAAAATGCTCAACCCATTGTTAAGGGGAGCTTGGCTTGACAGTGACAGGAATTGGTAAGAAGGGATTGCCCTTTTCATCACTATTTATGGTTCCTTGGAGTTGGAATTAGCCCTTTGATGTGCTAATCTTCCTCAGCGTGGCTGCCTGCCAAAGTGCTCTGCGCTTCTTGGCATCTGGAGTGGAGAAGGTGTACGTTTTGTTTTGGAAAGGGCTGGTTCTCCTTCCCAGTTCTGGCTTTCAGGAGGTGGATTAGTTGCGGTTGAAATTCAGACCTCCCATCTCCTGGGGGACTTCATTTGACTTTATTTTTTTCTTTAATAGGCATGATATTAGAACTTTTAATGATGTAAAACCCTCTGGAAACATTTTGATTTGGTGTCATCTTCTTGACTTTTCATCTTCTACTTAAGTGTAGACCATATAGTCAAAGCAAAACCCGTTAATAATTTTCCATTGGGAAATGGAGATGCTCTGAAAACTCTTCGGTTGGAACATTTCTAGCCAATTCCTACTCAGACAGATTTTAGATAGAGACAAGACTGGTACCCTTCGACACAGCACAAACCACTATCCTTTCGGACACGAGGAAGATAATACGCAATTGCAACAAAACTGTATTTTTCCTCCCTCTATCTTTGGAGCATCTCCTTGAAAGAGAACAAGAATTGACAAATCGAGGAGAGCGTGTAGGATAGCAGCAGTAAGAGAGGGACAACCGTGGGGGCTGATGTATAAGGAGGACCAAAGGAGCTGTGCAGGGTGTCCAGGCCAAGGTGGCTGTGGAAGCTGGAGGTGGCTCTTTGAGGAGGTGGCCTCTAAACGTGGATGTGTTTGGGATGGAGCAGAGGAATACAGACCGAGAAGATTCAAGGGTGGGGGTGGCTAGAAACTTGCCTAATTGGTCTCCTACGGGAGATTCTACCGGAGATGGGCTATTGAGAACAGGCTGCGGGGAACAATCCTTTACAATCTCGTGGATAATCAATTTGGTCCAGTAAAGCTTCTCTGACTTTTTTTTTTTCTTTGAAAAATGAGATTGGGATTTAAAGGCTGGCACAAAACTGATGTGAGGAGCACGCCTCGCTGCTGGGTCAGCACTAACCCCTCCAAGCTCCATCAATACACTGCGCCGGGAAGGCCACGGTGACGTTTTTCAAGCTGACGTGGAGATGTGCCACCTGGGCTTCTGCCATGAACCCTTCAGGCTCCGTAGGATGAGGATGTTCATGGAGACCTGCTCTGCCTTGCTGATTTAGGGAAAAAAAATGGAAGGTTCTTCATGTTTTGTGGTTTTACAGCCCATTGGTCTTTATTTCTGGATAACGCTGCACTGCAGGTGCTTGGTGTGGAGGAAACCTTTGAAAATTAAAGGTCTTTCTGGTTTAGGAGGCTGCAATTGGATCATTTTTCTTCTGGGTTTGGCCAGAAACTGGTCTGCAGCAGGAGGAGGTCTTTGCATTAGGGCTCCTTGCTGGACCAGTGGAGAACAGACGTGGTGTGGGTTGTGTGGCTGTAGAGGGAGGTGGGATCACAACCTCTTGGCCCACGGAATTTGGGAAGAACAGTGCTCGATTGTGCTTGTGAATCCTTTGCATCCCACGCTGCGCATCCCACTTGACCTGGGTCCGGGTGCAAGTGTTTCACCTTTGTGCCCTGCTAGGTTTTCACAAAATCTGGGCTGGTATCTGTGGTGAAAACTATGGGGACTGTTATTTCAGGCAGGAAACAAACAAACAAAAAGCATCTGGCCAGTGGGGAAATGGTTCAGCTGAGATTTTCCCCCCCACCACCATGAAACTTCTGAGCTTCTGCCCGTTTCTGCTCCTCTTTTGTCCCTTTGCTTGCGTCGGGATGCGCAGACGTGCTGTTTGTCAAGAGGAGGGATGAGTGTGTTTGGGAGAGGGGAATCAAACTGCGGGAACAGAGGAGGGATTTTTAACCGGACTTCCCTGTGCAGTATTTTTTTCTACGTGCTTTTCTCTTTTTCTTGCTCATTTCTGCCGAAACCATCAGTCGGGAAACGAAGTGCCGATTAGTCGTATGCTAAACGTGTAATCATCAACATAGGTTTGTTTTAGTTATATAATAGAGTCCAAATAATTACTTTCTGCCCTACAGCAAAATTAATATAATTAGGGATGTAATTACAGTTACCTACCACTCAGGGATTCTGCTAAGGCTTAATTAATATTTGCAAATTGCTTCAGGATCTGCCGACCATCTCCTAATACATACCGAAAGTAAAGAATAATAATTCTCGGATTGTTGTGTAGGTACCAAAGGAAACTGGTGTGGGGAGGTTAAAGAAACAGAGCGGAGATCCGGGTCTCCTGGAGGACGGGAATACCTCGGAGTTGGGCTCCTGCTGCCCCACGCGCTTGCAAGATGCTGCTGAGAGTTTGTTGAATGCAGAATGCCTGTGAGCAGCCTGGTGTGCCTGGGGGCTGCTGGGTTTGCCCTTTGCTCTGGGGGTAGTTCAGGGAAACATAATTTATCCTGAAATCCCCAGACTGCTGGAGCTTGTTCCTGGCTGGAGCGTTGCCTGGGGTCATAAGGGCTTTGCAGCATCCCGAGCCAGCTCTGGAAAGTGTCACTTTTCCCGGTGGAATGGCAGAGATTGGAACTGAGATGAGCTTTTTTGGTTTAGATTTAGGTTTTCCATCCTGGCTGCGGGTTTGCTGCCTCCTGAGCTGGGACGGAGCAGAACTGCTCGAGTCGGATCGCGGGCGAACACTGAAAATACGTTTATCCCTGGTTAGGGTAAGCCGGCGTGCAGGGCTGTTGCTCTTCCAGAAGTTTTTGCATCTTGATGCCATCCAAGGTCACATTTTCCATTCCCTGACCACGCAGGCAGAGACCAGCCCGGAGCCAGCACCGAGGGGCGAGTAGCACCGGTCCTGAGCGCGGGCGCCAGGCAGGGACGGCACGATGCCCTTGTTCCCGTTGCAGGGACGGCGACGGCTGCGTGCACATGTGGGGGCTGAAGCTGGCTGGGGAAATCCTGCCTGCAACGCATCAACTGTGCCTTAGAAAAGCAAAAAATCAAACTCAAAAGACGCGTGCTGGCCCCAAAAGGCTTAAAAGCACGTAGGCTTGGCCAGGGTTTAGGAGCGGGGCTATTTCTTCTTCCTTTGCTTTCTTCTGCCCTTTTGCTTGATTGCAATTCTCCTTTTTTTTTTTCTTTTTTTCTCCTTGCATTTCTGCTCTCTCACCCTTGGAGTGTTCATCACTTTTCTCCCTTTCCTCTTCCCAGTCCCTTCTCTCTGCAGCCAGCCAAAACTCACCCGTGAATCTTGAGCTGTTTTGCAGTACGGTCTTCTCTCCACTTTTCTTCTCTCTTTCTGAAAATGGGGAACCCTGATGCTACAAACCTCCCTGATAATGCAGCTGATTCATTTCACTCTCAAGCAGTGCTGGGAATTCTTCCTCTGTGTTTTGGGTGGTGTGTTGTTTTTTTTTTCCCCTCATACTGTAATTTCATGCAGTGGGAGCAGGTATTTGTAATTTGTTTTTGATTGTTCCACTCCCCTCTCCCCTAATTTTGTAATTTACTGCTGGAATAAAACAAACTCCAGCAAAAACATCCTCCTCAACACCCTTGAGCTTTAAATTTTTCAATAATAAAGTGTGAACATAAATTAAGAACTAGAGCTGTTACTAATCTTATGACCACGCTCGCTCCCATACCGATTTTCGTATGGTATATTAAATCAAGAAGAATGGCCTATTATAATACAATTAGCTGTGATTCACAAGCAGGAATTACTGTCACCAGCGTAGGGGAAAAGTTGCATAATACGATTGGAAAAGACTCAAACCTTTGTGGTTCGGGTGGTTTGGCTTTTTTTTCTTTCCTTTTTGCCTTTTAGAAACACTTCACCAGCCGCAAGCGAGGAAAACCTGCGCTATGAACTCGCTCCGTATTTCGTAATAAATTCATGTAATGATGGAAAGCGGCTCATTGCAGGCGTGTAAATCTTTATAGGCTCCCGACATATGTTCCTGACAAAAATAAATAACCTCATCCTGTAGCTTTATTAGACTTAATGCATCGGTGCTTCCCAACCCGCTCTTGCGGAAGGACCCCAATCTGTCTGAGCAACGGGCAGGAGCAAAACCATCAGCGACCTGACCATAAAGCTGCGTTCCTTTAGCTACAAACCACTTCAGAACCAGCACGGGTGTGGGAGATGTAGAGTTCTTTGCAAGCAGTTGGAGAAAGGGGGAAGCTGAGGAGCATCTCCCTCTGGCCTGGGGGCTTGAGGGAAGCATCTCCATGTGCTGGTGGTCTGCTCGAGGCTGGTTTTGACTTTTGTGGTCTCTTAGAGGACTTGCTGCTTGGGGCTGTGGACACTAAGCTGTGTTTCTTGTGGGAGGGTGCTTCAGGGTTCATCCAAAATCATATGGTGTTGGTGCGTGAGGTCCTTTGGGCTCTGACCTGGGCTCGTGCTCCTTATAAAGCCTTTGGAATTCCAACCAGGAGTCTTTGGCTTTTCTCCATCCAGGTGGCAATGTCAATGAGAGACACTTTGTGTGGATCCTAGGTGTTTTGTGCCTCTTGTTTGAATGGGATGTTTGAAAGCTTCCTTCTGTGTGTCCTTGTGAGAGAGGAAAACCCCTCTCTTTCCTCACTGGCTTTAACGGGGTGATGGGGAGAGGTGTACTTATCTCCAGCTCTGCCCGAGGGCAAACACAGTGACCTAAATATCCAGGAAAACTGGTCTGAAATCACTTGCAAAACTGCAAGTGAAATTTAAGTCGACTTTTCCCACCAGCCCTTTCTCAAGGTGCTGGGAGGGAAGCACCCACTTCTGCAGACATTTGATGCGCTGTGTTATACGGATGGACAGTGAGAAGGTCTAATGGTCCTTTCCCATTACAGTCTAGAAAGCAACGTGGCTTGTGAGTGTGTTTTCACTGTTGTATTTTGGTTTTATGAAGCTGAAGCCTTGCTGAGTGTTGGAAGGAATGCCTTTCCCTCTGGGCTGCGTTCTCCTCCCTGCCTGCTCTCCTGCCCTGTGCCTGGCTTGGTCTGCTCCTTGTCTTGGGAATTGCCCCTCCGCTGTGCAACCTGATCTTGAATGTTTCCAGGGATGGGACATCTGATAGAATCACAGAATGGTTTGGGTTGGAAGGGACCTTCAAGATCATCCAGTTCCAACCTCCCTGCTGTGGGCAGGGACACCCTCCCTTAGATCAGGTTGCTTAAAACCTCGTCCAACCTGGCTTTGAACATTTCACCCCCCAGCCTGTACTGATACCAGGGATTGGCCCAGTGCAGTACGTTGCACTTGGCCTTGTTGAACCTCAGGAGGTTCACACGAGCCACTTCTCGAGCTTAGCTTGTCCGGGTACTTCTGGATGGCATCATGTCCCTCAGGCGTGTCAACCGCACCACCCAGCTTGGTGTCGCCTTCACGCTTGCTCAGGGTGCACTTGATCCCATTGTCTGTGTCATTGATGAAGATATTAGACAGTACTGGTCCCAGTACGGACCTCTGAGGGACACCTCCATCTGGAGGCAACCATCCAACCACTTCCTCATCCACTGAACAGTCCACCTATCAAATCCATAATGCATGGAAACGTGTGTGCTTGCTCACAGCGGGACGTGGGAGTGTTGAGGTTGGGACTTCCTCCTTGCAGCTGGAGCAGCAGGTTGCAGTGTACTGGTGAACGCGCTAATTCCCTGCATTGGATGGTAATTAAGCATCTCCTGCTCTCCAAACCAGTTTATGCTCAGCTGAATGCAAAAATACGTTCCTTCCAGAGAATGTATTTTCAACAGAAGGTATCGCCCCGCCTTGAGTTATTCACTGTGAAACAATACTTAAAATATTTACTGCTTAAGGTGACAAATCCAGACGTTGCACGCACATAACCCCAGCTACCTAAACCATCATCAAATCAACACGCTCCGTAATATCAAACACATCAATCATTCTGTTTCTAATAACGTCTGCGTGCATGTACTCTCTCTGTCGCAACCTCCTACAACTCTTGGATGACTTATTGCACCCGGGGTTGCAGCTAGATTCTGTGCTGCGCGGGGTTTTTTTTAGCAGTTATCAACACCTGCTCTCGTGAATCCACCAACATATTTCAACTGAGCAGCCAGCCAAGGGTGCACACAAAGCTGGCTGATGGTTTTCTTCTGAAAAGTGCATTTGCTTTTCACCTTTATAAACTTCACCTCCTCTTCTCGGTCCCTGCTTTGAACGTAGCTCTGATCTCCTTCAACCTTTCTCTCCATCCAGGTTTATCAGTCTTCAGATGTGGTTGGAAGCATTGACCTTCCATCCTTCCTGCCCTCTCTTCTGTCACACCCCCTTCCCTGCTCTGTGCTGGGGTTGGAAACACAAAAGTTCCCAACCTTTTGAGGAGATAATGAATGACCTCTTGCTTTACAGGGGTGGCTTTGTGGTTGTAAGAGGCTGTTTCGGTGTCACGGTTCCTGCTCGCTGCTCTCTCATTAAATAATTAAAATGCAATTTCTAGACATTAAAGGTAATGATCTTCCTGACTCTAAGATCATGTATTTTCATGACCCCGGAGGGCTGAGGCTTTGTCATGGCTTTTTTGCCAGGCAAGCGGAGGGAGGAGAGAGACAGGATAGATGGATGCTCCTGTCTTGGCTGGGTTTTTTTTTTCCCTCCTTCTTGCAAGCTCCTGAGCCCCGTGCGTGCCCTTGAGTTGGTGCAGCCTTTGGAGAAGGCTCCTTCCTTGGTGCTCTGCATCGCTCCGGGTGACTTTGCCTGGCCCTCCCTTTGCTTTCTATCACCTCCCAGCTGCTCCTGTTGCATTTCCCATTGACCTCTTCCCATTGCCATCTTGGTTTTGGCTGCCAGTTGGCTCTTGAGCATCGGCTGTGCTGTTGCTCAGTTGTCTGAGTCCAACCCACGTTGCTGTGCAACACAAACCTTTTGACCGAGTGCTGCCATGTTCTAGAAAGACCTCAGCTGTTGATTTTTTCCAAGGAATGGACAATTCAGCATCACTTTACTGCTTGTGTTGAGTCTCCTGGCTTAACTTTTTTTGTGCTAAATTGATTGCATGTGTCAGTGTGTCCAAGGCACTTGCGTAGCAAAGCCATTGGAGGAAGCAGGTATAAATAATGTTCTTGGCTGGACAGGAAAGTACAATAAATTCATTAGTGTCCCGTGACAGCGTGACTTGCTGCTTGGACAAGCTTCATCTCAGCTGCTGGTGCTCCTCTTTGTTGGCTGCTGGGGATTTATAGCTGCAGGATGTGCAAGTGTTTTGTAACCCATGTGTTTTTGTCTTTGCATAAATATCTCCTCCTTTTCAAAAGACCTTTTGCGCACGAGGTCAAACTGTTCAACTTTGCCTTTGCACAAGAGAATATTTCTTTTCAATAGAATTTGATCCAGTGCCCTGCTGCTCCCACTGAATTAAACCCTCATTATCAAGTAATTGGTTGCAGCATTGGTGATAACAGTGAAATTACAGGTCCCTTTTCCCTACCACGTCTCGTCCTTCCCGAGGTTGGGAAGGTTATATTTAGAGACAGTCCTGGATTTGAGATCTGCCATCTCTTGGGAAAGATAATACATCTGTGGGAATGAGATCCATCAACAGAAATTGCAGATTTTGTAGCTTTACAGAGGCTGGTACGCTGGGTAGGAGCAACTCCGTTGCAGTTGCTGTATATCGGCACGGGAGAGGGTGTTGTTACACATGAAGATGCACCAAATGGTTTAGCAGGAGCAAATCCTGATAGTTGGTTGAAGGTTAATAACAGTGTCATTTTAAGAGGGTTAGAGATTTTCATAGGTATTTGTGTTTTGCCTTCTGGCTTGAGCATTGCTAGAAATGAGCCTTCCAAGCTTTCCTTTACGATTGTAAGGATTAGGCACTGAGATTTAAAAAACATCCGCCCCAAATATGGAGGTTTTCATGGGTGTCCTCAGTGCTGGCCTTGAAACATTGAGTGCTGTGGGATTACATGGTCCAGGGGTTTGGCTGGGTGCAACAAAAGCCTGGGGTAATTTTGTGATGTCTGTGCATGGTGGTAATGATGTGATCGCCTGAAAAACGTTACTGGCTTCAGGGCTGGAAATGCAAAATGTGGGATTTAGTAGGAAACACTTGATTCTTTTTAACATCACATTAAGATCTGCCAAGATCTTTACTTTTATTTTTTGCCTCGCACAAAGAGAAGTGATGTGGGTTTGATAAGCTGCTCTGATCTGTTACAACAACGGTCCTCGAGCTGGAAACATCTGGAGAGGTTTGCAGACGGTCAGACGAGACAGGTAGAAAGATGCCAAGTGCTGAGGAAGAGCTTTGAGTTTGTGGTAGGTGGGTGGTGGGATTTGTGCTATCCAAACAGTAAAAATAGACCATGATGCACTACTCTCTGCATTCTGTAGCCTGGCTGAGTCATCAATCTACCTTTCTATTAGCATTGTGGGCATCGCTGTTTTGGGGATCTTCCTTGTTGGCTTGTCATCCTGTCTTGGGTGGTGATTGCCTTTTAGGGAAGGTGCTGGTGGGATGTGCCCGAGTCCCTGTGCTGTTGAGTGAGCTCCCAGAGCGAGTGATGGAGCAGAGACTCGCAGAAAGGGGAGGATTTTCCTTTATGGCACCCTACGCAATTATAGCTGTTTATATATAAGGAAAATGGAAAACAGCACTCTGCTGCAAAGAGCAAATCAAGTTTTGTGTGATAAGGGGAAAAAAGAGAGAGAGGTCCCTACTGAAAGTCTTATCATCTCATGCTAAATACATGCTGGGGGTTCTCTCCAACCTCCGAAAGAGGCCGGGGGCTCCTCTTTGCCTGCTTCTCTACGATGACAATAACATCTTGTCTGAGCTCTCATGACCCCATCCTTTCCCACTCGCCTCCTCTTGTCTCTTTTTCCTTCCCCTCCCTGTTTCAGCTCGTTGCTTAAAACCACAGGTTAACACAGACACTTTGTGCCACCATCCAGAATAAGCTGTGCGAGGAGGTGGGTATTTATATGGGCTTCTGGAGCTGGGTGTGGAGCTGGTGGTTGCGTAGGGTCAATGGAAATGTTTGGTTCACTAATTATCCTGCTTGATAGGGAGCAGGTCAGAATTGAAGGCGCCATTGGTTGCTTTGGGATGTTAGAATAGAATAGTTCAGTTGGAAGGGACCTACAGCAATCATCTAGAGAATCTAGAATGATTATCTAGATTGTTCCAGAGAAGTTGTGGGTGCCCCGTCCCTGGAAGTGTTCAAGGCCAGGTTGGATGGGGCTTTGAGCAACCTGATGTAGGGTAAGGTGTCCCTGCCCATGGCAGAGGGGTTGAAACTAGATGATCTTTGAGGTCCCTTCCAGTCTAAACCACTCCATGATTCTGTGATCTAGTCCATGTTCGCCTCCTGTAGCTGATGGAGATCTCAACCTCGAGCTGAGTCTCCCAGGACAATGTGAGCATGGATTTGGGAAAAAGAGTATATAAGGGGAAGAAGGAGAGAAACAAAGCATGGGAGCAACTTTGCAACATGCAAGTGACTCTGGCAGCTTGTGCAAGGGGAGAGGAAAGGAGCTCAAGAGGGTTTTCACCTCTGTGACTGTTGGAATGCTCAGGGATTTTTGTGAACTACTAACACAAACCATTTAAATGCCTCATTTCTAAGAGGAGAATTTTAAGAAGGTGAAATAAAAGACGCTAGAACAGCTCTTCTGTCTCTTCACTATGTTGTTAACGGCAGCAAGCCCAGCTGCAGCACTCCGGGAGGGATGTCCGCAGCGAGGAGTTAATGGAGATGCTCTCCAGGAGGGTGGCTGGAGCTACCAGATGAGTTAAATGAAAAAAAAAATTAACAAATAGACATCCTCACCAGGTGACTCTGGAGAAACTGGTCTTCTCAAGCAGCACAAGGTGCTGCTATCTCCTCCTGTACAGCCGGGCACACAAGCCTGAGCAACTTCCCACGAAAATACGGCATTTTGTTTTGGTTCCCCTCCATCTCTTTGAAGTGGTTTTGCTTCTTTGGCCTCCGTTTCCTGCCTGTCTTATTAAATATGAGCTCCAGTGGAGATGAAGGGCAGACCGAACCATTGGTGCCAACTGTGTGAGCCCTTCTGCTGTGTTAAGACAGGTTATTAGTGGGACTGCTGACTTCTTGGTCTTCAAAAGCCCAGCGCCGAGAGGAGTGGTGGGGCCATGGTTGGGTCTTCACCTCTAATTTTCCCATCACGGTCCCTTCTCACCTCCCCGCTGGCGTCAGACGGACTCACGCCGAGAGTTTTGACTTCTGTCAAGGAACAAGGAACAAGTGCAAAAGGGTCTGAGATGCCTCGAAAGAGCTGATTTCCCGGGAACTCAACAGGAGCGAGAAAAACCCTGACAAAACACTTGATGTCTGGCAACCTGTTTGTTTTAGAAGTCGTTTCTGAGACGTCAGTGCTTGTTAGCGTTCGTCTGGCGCTCGCTCGGTTTTCATCTTGTTCTCCTCCGGGTTCAGACAGGCAATGCCCTTTTGATGTCAGACATCAAGAAAACAGGCTCCTGGCTGCTGGTTTGGGGATCCCAGGCGGAGCGGGGGGATGGAGCCCGCCTGGAGCAAACCAACCACGTCATGCACGGAGCTCATTGCCTAATTTGTACTTCTGTACCTTTTACATCTAAAACACAGCGGCAACTAAATAACGTGTGGAAGAAAAGCTGGTGTGTAATAAATCTGAAGCTCATGGTGATGAAGCTGCTGCTTTGGGAGGAGATAAGCAGTGGGTTGGGATGTGCTGTGGGTTAGTTCATGCTCTGCCTCTTGAGTAAGTTGTTTGGAAGCTCTGGGTGTCCGTGAGGCAGGAATTAGTGCGTCTTTAGTGCTTGAAAAATTCCTTTCTTTAGTGTTAGACCAACACTAGCGTGGAAAGCCTCGAAGGAGGATGCTTCACTGTCCTTGTTGCATGGCCTGGCAGCGCGGCTGGAGGACTTGGTTCAAAAGCTGAGCAGACCCCAGGCTGGTGCTGCTGCAGACTGTGAGATCCTGGTTAGACAAGTGCTGTAAAACCCCCGCCCTCGAGGGAAGACTCGTAAACTTTGCAAAACAAATTGCTCGTGATGTGATAAAGCAGGTGGATGTTCAGCTACTCGTGAACTTTAATGATGGATCAGCGAGAGCTTTGGAGTGTCTCCTGGTGGAGCAGGCGGTGGGATTGCAAGTGTTGGCACAGGGCTTCAGGGCAGGCCTGGGGTGATCGGTTGTAGATTTGCTCATGATTTTCTTTCATTATCTCTGCCCTGATTTTGTGTTATGCCTCGAGATGGAGGAGCTGGTCTTGGGCTCCACCTCGCTCTACGTGCATCCTGCAAAAGCAGCACGACCAGGCTGTGCTCGGGTGGGTGCTCCCCTGTGTCCCTCCTGCTGCTCTGCTGTTGGCCGTGGCAGAGGCTGCTTGGGGTGGGTGAAACCCTGATGTCCCACGTGGCACAGAGCAAAACGAACAGCAACGACTGCGTGAGAGAATTTGCAAAAAGAAATACCGATGTGTCAAATCCCAGGTCAGAGCATAGAATCATAGAATGGTTTGGGTTGGAAGGGACCTCAAAGATCATCCAGTTCCAACCCCCCTGCCCTGGGCAGGGACACCCTCCACTACACCAGGTTGCCCAAAGCCTCATCCAACCTGGCCTTGAACACTTCCAGGGATGGGGCAGCCACAGCTTCTCTGGGCAACCTGCTCCAGTATCTCACCACCCTCTGAGTGAAAAATTTCTTCCTTAGATCCAATTTAAATCTCCCCTCTTTCAGTTTAAAGCCATTGCCCCGTGTCCTGTCACTACACACCCTTGTAAAAAGTCTCTCTCCAGCTTTCCTGTAGGCCCGTTTAGGTACTGGAAAGCTGCAATAAGATCACCCTGGAGCCTTCTCTTCTCCAGGCTGAACAGCCCCAACTCTCAGCCTGTCTCCATACAGAGGTGCTCCAGCCCTTGGATCAACTTTGTGGCCTCCTCTGGACCCGCTCCAACAGCTCCATGTCCTTCTTGTGCTGGGGACCCCAGAGCTGAACACAGTATTCCAGGTGGGGTCTCACCAGAGCAGAGCAGAGGGGCAGAATCCCCTCCCTCGACCTGCTAATTCAATTCTCAATTTTCTGGTAAAACCAGTTTAGCTCTGGAGCAAGCTGCGCTTGGACAGCGTGGCTCCAACGCAGCAGCCTCACACCGGGTCCCCTCTGTGACTCCTTCTTACAGCTAAGTCACCTTCCCAACATCTGCTTTTCCTCCTCACCATACGTTTTTTTTTCCTCCCAGCACCCATCTCATCAATCTTGTGTCTCCCTGGGATCCTGACGGGTGGAAACGGTCTCAGAATTGACAAAGTTCTGATGAACTTTGAGGAGGGAGCATTTATGTCTAAGTGAAGGTGTGCATGGGGAGGGTTTGCCATTGATGGAGGGATTTTTGTTACTGCTTAATGAAATTAGTCCTCCAGGTTTGGTGGGCAGCTGTTCGCTTTGCAGACATGAAAAAAAAAAAAAATCCAGCATTACACTCCTGCTGCTTTCATCTTGTAATGAGCTTGTTAGCAATTAGTTGCTGTTGGAAGAGGCTGCCGTGGTGCGGAGCGGGAACGCAATGAGCTCGGAGTTGGAAAAGTTGATTTTTTTAATGGGAACTGGGCGGAGAGGGATTGGAACGTAAGTGGTTTCAAGACTGAAGGGCGAGACGAATCAGTGCAAGTGGCTTTATTTCCTTGTGCTTTTGTGGCTAGTTTGGCTGCATTTGGGATTTTAGTTTATATATATATAAAAAAATAGATATAATACCTAAATATATATGTATTTCATATATATATGCAATTTGAATGGGTTTTTTTTTCTTTAACCACTTTTAGCCTGGAAATTTTGCCTTCTCTCCTAATAGACAGGCTGGGGATCTCCTTGGAGAACTTAAGTCTCTCGAAAGTCTTTTTCTAACGCAGCCCTACCCGCATCTGCGAGGAAACGAGGACGGCATCGCGCGTCTTGGGGGGAACAGGACATGTAGGGGATTCAAGCACCCGTTTGGGCTGGCGAAGATGAAGATACTTTCTGAGGAAATGGGAAGGGTTATACAGGAAGGTGCTTGTCCCAGTTGTTGACTCAGAGCCTGGATTTTTACCACCCTCACCGGGTGGAAATGACTCTGGGCTGGGGTCTAAACCGCTCAACTGCAGACACATTGAAGACCCAGGAGCTTGGAGTTCACACATCCTGGTGTACGGGAAGGTGTCCCTGCCCATGGCAGGGCGGTTGGAACTGGATGATCTTGAAGGTCCCTTCCAACCCAAACCCATGGTTCCATGGTTCTCAAACATGCCGAAGACTTGCCGTGCGTTTGGATTTCTATTTTTGAAGACGTTGCACAGGGGGATTGCTGAACTCTTCCTTGCAGTCAGGTGCTGGCCCCAGATACCATCCCAGAGCTGTGGGTTTCTGCCCTGTTTTTTTCTCACCAGATTAAGGAACCTGAGCTGTGGGCCAGGACTTGAGCAAACCTTGGACCCAGGTGTTTGGAGGATACCTTGAAGGATACCTGTGAGGCCTGGTTTTGAATGTGTTAAACCAGATGCTGCTATGGGAGTTGCTCATAGTCCTACCAACCATTCCTGGTGGGATTTCCTCCCCTGCGTGTGGCTGGGCAGGACTGGCCCCTTATTAGGCAAAAATATTCTCATCGCCAGGGGTGGACGGGGGGAAACAAGCCCATGTGGAGCAGCTCAGATGGCTGTAAACCCCATGTGTGCCCTCCCGTGGCTTTGGGGTGACCGGTGGCAAAGAAAATCACTGCACCTGAGTCTACGCGCTCAGGCTGCCCCGGGGCTGCTTTAGGACTCGGTTCATTTAGCTCTTCCCGTGTTGAGACGGGACTCAGCTGTGCCTCGCCGGGCTCCGAGCGCTGAGCTCTGCCGTGGATTGTTCCGTGGTTTCATAGAAGCATAGAATCACAGAAGGGTGTGGGTTGGAAGGGACCTCAAAGATCATCCAGTGCCAACCCCCCTGCCATGGGCAGGGACACCTTCCACTACACCAGGTTCCTCAAAGCCCCATCCAACCTGGCCTTGAACACTGCCAGGGATGGGGCAGCCACCGCTTCTCTGGGCAACCTGCTCCAGTGCCTCACCACGCTCTGAGTGGAAAATTTCTTCCTTAGATCCCGTGGAAATCTCCCCTCTTTCAGTTTAAAGCCATTGCCCCGTGTCCTGTCACTACACCCCTTGTCCAAAGCCCCTCTCCAGCTTTCTTGCAGCCCCTTTAGGTACTGGGAGGCTGCTGGAAGGTCTCCACAGAGCCTTCTCTTCTCCAGGCTGAACAGCCCCAACTCTCTCAGCCTGTCTCCATAGCAGAGGTGCTCCAGCCCTCGCATCATCTTGGTGGCCTCCTCTGGACCTGCTCCAGCAGCTCCACAGCCTGGTTAAGGCAGACCTGGGTTCTTCTCCAGCAGAGTCGGACATCTGGGTTTGGGTAGCCTCTTGCGGAACGAACTGCACGTTTCAAAGCTGAGCTGTTCTGCACCGGGAGCTGTTCTAGAAAGGGTCCCTTTACTAAAAAAGAAAAGGAAAATGGAGGTGGAGAGGGGACTGTTGGTTTTGCACAGAGTCTCTGTTGCTCTCTCCTCCTGTTGTGTTTCATTCGTCTTCCTTTCCAAAAATCACCAAACCGTAATGACTCAAATACTCCAAGCAAATTAATCTTTGGAAAGGCTCACAAGTGGAGGGGGGTAAAAACAAACAAACAAAAAAAAAAATTTGGCTTTTGGGAATCTCTTGAGGAAAGAACAAATGGAGAAATAAATGAAGCTTATTTTTCCAAGCTGCTTTAATTTGACCTTAACGACCGTGGCCCTCCTGCCCCACAGATGCGTCTGCGAGGGGACTGGCAGAGTCAGAGAGGTTTTGCCAATGCCACGTGCATGTGTGGGTGGCTTCTTTGCCATCATCCCCGTCTGCAGCGAGGAATTGCTGTTTTCTTCCCTGGCACACATGGCTCTGGGACACGGGAAGTTAATGAGCTTTAAATGAAGCTGAAGGCCAGCGTTGACAACCGAGTCTGCGTGTGAACGGGGACTTATTCTATTTATTTAGTGATAAATAAAGGATCCCACTGAGATTTGCCCATGACACACACAACCAAAGTTGTGCATTTGGACCAGAGAAGTGTTTTCCTGGGGGATCTGCTCTCCGTGAGCTGCGGATGGGGGTTAATGAGGGTTAAAGTTTGCCCGCAGCCGTGTGCTGGGGAGCGCGTGTTCCCATGCAGAGGTGCTGCTGATATAGATGGGTGGCTGATGCTGATGAAAACTTCTTGATTTTTGCTCTAAAAAGCTGTTGATTAAGGAAAAGCGAGGTTGCTGAGTTCTCTGTTTATGACTGCAGAGATGCTCTGAGTACAGGAGTGTGTGTGTTTACCCCAGACGAGATGTGAGTGGTTTCTCTGGGCTGCTCCGATCAAAGCGAAGCTTCGCAGCAGAAAAACCAGTTGTTGGCTGCAGCCCCTTCCGCACCCGGTGACTAACGGGAGCAGAAAATGCCATCTCTGGGAAAACAGCCCTGGGCTCTGCCCGTTAAATGTGTCATTTTATCTGCTTATTCATCTACTTTACACATTTCATTTCCTTCAATCCTTTATATTACCCCTCTGGCTTGCGTATTTACCCTTCCGCTCTGTGGCGATGGCATTAGGACCTGCCTGGCCGACGGCTCATCCGACTGCCCCGTGCCAAAGGGATGCGGGATTTAGCCTGGGAACAAACAACCCATCGCCCCTTTTGTGTCCCTGCCCCAACTCCCATAAGGTCGGTCGCTATTCCTCCGTTAACACGAAGCTTACACGACTTTCCGTGTTTCGAAACAAACTCCTACACGCGTCGCCAGTAAGGACATAAAGACGTTGTGGGAAGTTGGTGACGAGTTGGTGCCGTGTAAATTGCTGCTGTGACACCAGTGCAGCGGCTGTGGTTGGTACTGGGGGCGATGGCTCCGTCTCATTCCCGGGGGCTGCCGTGCTGCCGGGGGGACCCTGAGCCGCAGGGTTGGCAGGAGGCTGCTTGCTCGGGACACATTGCACCGTTACTTCATCACCCCGCGATGATGTAGCTGTGAGAAGTCTAATAAAAAACCAAATCTTGCCATGTATAATGCATAACTTTTTTTTTTTTTTCCCCCTCCCTTCCCTCTCACCTCTATTTGAGAAAAAAAATAATCAGACAATTTCCTGGCGAGGAAGAGCGACGTTTCTATTTTAAAAGGGCCGTTTATAAATAGTGGTATTATTTCAGTCTTTTGCAGAGCGAGGGTGCAGGGCATCGCCCTGCCGCGGCCCCGGTTCTGCTGCAGCCCTTCCAGCTCCCGCTCCTGTTTGTGCTGCGCGGGCACGTTTCCTCCTGACCTATTTTTTGGTGCGTGTTTGTGACAAGTCCCGGCGGTAACGCTGCTTTTTTAGGAGTTACCAGAGTAGTAGATTTGGAAAGAAGGTTGTGACGCGTTTGCTAACAGCTCACCTGGGCAGTTATTTTATACCGTGGCGAGTTCAGCCCGGGCTGTGAGCGGGGGACAGGGGCAGTCGTGGCTGTTTAATAGAACATCTCTCCTGCCACCGGCAGCCGAATTTCTCATTTCCTCCTGCCACGTACGGTAAGGTCTCGCTGCAGTTTATTTGGCTGATTAAGAAGCACAGCAGCGGGCGCCTCTCTGAGTCGCAGAAACACCGACCCGAGCAGCTGCTTTGTACCAGGCTCTACCGCCGGCTCTGCCCGGGCGGCCGTTCGGCTGTGCCGGCAGCTTCCAGCCCCTGCTAAGTCGGCAGAGAAATACGGCGTCACGGCGAGGAGCTCATGGCTCGTGACGGGAAGGCCGAGGTCATCGCTTCCTCACCATCAGAGTGGAAACGATCCGCCCTTAGATCTCACTCTGGTTTTTCCCAGCTAGAGATAACTCTCTAAGTCCTCCGCGGCTGATGCCACTGACCTGCCCAACAGCTGGCAGCCCAGAGAGCCAACCGTGCCCTGGGCTGCATCCAGAGCAGCGTGGGCAGCAGGGCGAGGGAGGGGATTCTGCCCCTCTGCTCTGCTCTCCTGAGACCCCCCTGCAGTGCTGCGTTCAGCTCTGGGGTCCCCAACACAAGAAGGACATGGAGCTGCCGGAGCAGGTCCAGAGGAGGCCACGGAGATGATGGGAGGGCTGGAGCACCTCTGCTATGGAGACAGGCTGAGAGAGTTGGGGCTGTTCAGCCTGGAGAAGAGAAGGCTCCGCGGAGACCTTCCAGCACCTTCCAGTACCTAAAGGGGCTACAGGAAAGCTGGAGAGGGGCTTTGGACAAGGGTGTGTAGTGACAGGACACGGGGCAATGGCTTTAAACTGAAAGAGGAGATTTCGATGGGATCTAAGGAAGAAATTCTTCCCTCTGAGGGTGCTGAGGCACTGGAGCAGGTTGCCCAGAGAAGCTGTGGCTGCCCCATCCCTGGAAGTGTTCAAGGCCAGGTTGGATGAGGCTTTGGGCAACCTGGTGTGGTGGAGGGTGTCCCTGCCCATGGCAGGGGAGTTGGAACTGGATGGTCTTGAAGGTCCCTTCCAACCCAACCTTTTCTATGATTCTATGATCCTCGGGACTGCAAATGCCCCTGAGCATCTGTAGATCCAAGAGAAGATCTGGCTGCTGCCCGTGTGTAGTTTAAAGTGGGTTATTTTGCCGAGAGCAACTCTGCATGAGCCCTGGGGCTGTAATTAATAGTCTCGCTGCGTGGTGGAAGATCACTGCTTCTCATCGATACGACGTGCTGGTTGATACCAGCCCTCCACAGCACGAAGCCGTTGGGACCCTTCTCCTGGCAGCACCTTGGTTGAGCCCGGCTAACACTGATGGGATTTGCAGGCTCGGGCCAGGTCAGAGGGTCGTTCCCTGAAGGTCCCTGAAAGCAGCTTTTTGGTTGCAGTTGAGATTGGGGATTTTTTTAGACTTTAAGCTCCTGACGGCTGCAGCATGAGGCTGAGCACTTTCACACTCAGTGCAGGAGTGGGGAGGTGGGGAGTCAGGCTGGGAGGACCGAAACAGGGGCTAGACAAGATCCAAACTTTACTATTTATTATATGACAAAATAGGTCAGTATTGCAGAGAGGAAATATGACAGAGAGATATATTTGAGAATGGAACAAAATACCTATTTTTTAATAGGAGAGGAAACCCGTGGTTGCATCTGGGCACCACCGGATCCAGTTGCCAGCACCGATGTTCCGTGGGCTTTGGTTTATGAGGAGCTTCAGATGAAGTATCCATGGACAGAAGGGTATCCCTGACACCCCAGGTCATGAAAGGGCTTTGCGTCCTGCCCTTAAATTGTTTTGGCCACTGTTAGAGTAATAATAATAATAATAATAATAATAATAATAATAATAATAATAATAATAATAATAATAATAATAATAATAATAATAATAATAATAATGTCCCCCCAGATGCCTAAAAATCTCCAATAACTCGTGGCTGCATCACAGGCACCCGCGGTGCAAACCTGCTGTTTAATGATGAGCCACAGTGATCATGGAAGAAATTCCTCCAGTTATTTGGGGTTTTTTCTCTTCTTTGAGCGAGCCCCGGTTTCATCTCCTCCGTCTGCCGTCGCGCTTCGGTTCAGGAGGTCTCGGCTGCCTTTTGGAGAGGTTGAACGTTTTTCGTTGCGTTTCTTTTCCGCCTGTTTAGCGAGTTAATTTAAACCCGCCGGGCGGGTGCCTGGGGAGACTGTAAATCATACAGAATAGAAAAGCCTGCTGAAAGATCAGAGGCAAATTAATTCCTGTCATTTCTGGCTCTTCTGGAAAGTCATTTCCATCTCGGGGTATTGTTGTAGGGATGCGAAGATGCTCTCGGTGCTTGGAAGAAGAGCGACGGAGCGCTCAGCTTTCGGGCTGGTGCATTAAGCCCAGGAGAAGAGGGATGTAAATCCCCCCGGGGTGAACGTGGAGGGGATTTTGCATTTGTGCCAAAAAAAAAAAAAAAAAAAATCATGAAATGGTTTGGGTTGGAAGGGACCTTCAAGATCATCCAGTTCCAACCCCCTGCCATGGGCAGGGACACCTTCCACTAGACTAAAGTCTAGTGACTGACACTGAAAGTGTAATTTCCTACTTAATCATGTTGAATAACATTAAAAAAAGAGCTCTGCGTTTTACATTTGAGGAACGTGGTCACAGCAGACGGGCTGTGCTGCAGCACATCTTTTTTTTCCAGAGTGTTTGTGTGGGTTAGGAGATACTTATTAATTTTCATTTCCTTGTGTATCATATAATCATGAGCACTTAGGAGCGAAAACGAAAGCACGGACGTGGCTAACGATTCAATTAATCATGGGTTTCCTGTCCAGCCTTTCTCGCAGTGGTTTACCAACAAGGCTTTCTTCACCTTCCTACGTTAAATAGTATATATATTTAGAGGCAATTTTCAGGTGGAGACTTTTTGAATAAGGTGTTTGGGCTGGATTGCATAATAACTACGTTAACATGACTCGTTAGCCTTCTTAATATCAGCTTCATGTTACTGCCAGTGATAATTAAGTTCCAGATAAAGCTGCTAAGTGCCGTTCAGAAGATATATCATTAAAGCTATCCTTAGACAAAAATAATCCTCTCAAGCGTTTTCGGCGATGGAGACCACAACCGAGGCTTCGTTAACCATCCCAGCACCAACCTCCCTTCTGTCTCGTGTCTCATTTAGCATCATCACGCTTTAGGAATGCTGGACAGTGATTTTGCTGTAGAAGACAGCTTTGTGGTGTGGTGCCAGAGCTGGGATTAAGATACCAACTGTCACACCTTAGGGTTTTGGTATTTGGTGCGTTAGGAGTTATTATGGAGAGTTAATTTGCAGCATGGATCTGGTCCAGCATCTGATGTGATGCTTTTTACCAGGCTCCTCTTGGGTGAGGAGGTGACCGGTACCTTATATCGCTCGCGTCCAGCGATGCTGCTACCTTGGGAGAGAGGGAAGGACGTCACGGATCCATGCCTGGCTCAGGCACTGTCACACTGAGACAGGTTATGAACCCCTGGGACTCTTTTCTTTGTATGTGTCCAGAGCCAGTGTCACCTACTGACCCAGAGGTCGGAGATAGTTAAGCTGAGCTGTGTTGGGAACAGCACCACGAGGCTCATCCCTCACCAGATGTCTCCATGGGGTCCCAGCCAACCTGGGACACCCACGGTGCTCATGAGAGATGGGTTTGTTTCCCCTCTCAGGGCTAAAAAAAAAAAGATACTCTAATTTTATTGATTTTTTCAGAGCCTGTTTGAGTTAAAACTGAAGCTGTTGGGGGATGAAGAACATGACTGCTGGTGTTTTGATCAGCAGATACCAAGATGTGTTGTTCACATCGCACAAGCTGCTCAAGTTTGTTCATCCTTTGCGTTCCATTTGAGGGAAAACAAAAAGCAAAACTTTCTCCAGCGTGAAAACCTTCATGGCAAACTTAACTCTTGAGTTTTGGGGTTTGGGATTAACCAATAAGTATTTTCTCTTTGAAGGAAAGGAAACACTCGTTTGCTTTCCCAGCCCAGAGATGCTGCACATGGACAACCAGAAGTTAGAATAAATACCTTTTTTCTAAAAAGTTGCTGTTTTTTTTGAACACTTTCAGGTTTTCATCCCAAAGTTCTGTTTTGAAGGGCGTGGGGATGTCTCCGGGTGACTCCCGACGCGTTTCTGTGCCGCAGGATGCGTCTCCTCTCCCTTCGCAGCCCCGCGCTTGGATTTGAGCTGATGCCAGTGGCTGATTTTGGATGGAAGGGCTTGGTGGTTCACACTTGATGGATGCTGGACTTAAACTTTTGGGGTGATTTTCTGTCCTTTAGAAATCTGCAGTTTGGCTCTTTTCTGGGGATGGGGCACTGCTAAAATACCCGACCTGAAACGGCTCCTGTCGTACGATGAGTTTTGAGCTTTTCCTCCCTCCTTGCTGCAGCTCTTGGCTCTTGAGCCTGACGATTTTGCGAGCAGAGATTCAGGAAATTAATGTCAAGGTTATGTCTTTTAAAATTCCTTTGCAAAGAGAAGGAGCAAGAAAAATCCCAGCCTCCCCCTCTAGAAACCCTCATGATGCCAAAACATTTTGGTTTTATTCTCCAAGCTGAAGAGAAGGAGCTTCCCTTCCCTGCCAGTTTATTTTATTTTATTTTATTTTATTTTATTTTATTTTATTTTATTTTATTTTATTTTATTTTATTTTATTTTATTTTATTTTATTTTATTTTATTTATTTTATTTTATTTTATTTTATTTTAATTTTATTTTATTTTATTTTATTTTATTTATTTTATTTTATTTTATTTTATTTATTTTATTTTATTTTTTATTATATTTTTTCTTTTTTAATTTTTTTTTATTTTTTTATTTTTATTTTATTATTTGCTGATGAGGCCAATCAGATTAAATACCCGGCATCCACACAGACCGGGGGTGAAATTGAGAATATTAAGCATTTTGCAGAAAGCCATCAGTACCTTAGAGGGCTTTGTGCTGTAATAGCGTTTAAACCCTTGAGAGCTACGATCAGTGTTGCCAGCTCCGAGGAAGTTTTAATTAAAGATGCTGCCATTAGAGACAAGCAATGTGCAAATTGTCATTTTCTTTTTTTTTTTTTTCTTTTTTTTCTGAAATAGAAATATGCACTTTTCTAGCAAAGGCAGGTAAAATACACCCCAAAGACTGCACTAGTGTTTCACGGTGATGCTCAGGCTCTCACCTGAACTTCCTTATGCTTTTTAATTAATTAACCCTCGTAATGTGTCTGTATATCTGGGCTGGTTTGAAGTGTGTACAGCAGCAAGTTTTGGGGAGAAGGGTTAAGTCCATGCTCAATTGCTCTTTGTCTCTCTTCTACCAGCTCACTTTTGTTTTATTTTTTTTTCCCTCCTCTTTATCAGAAAAAAAGAGATTTGTGGCCGAAAAAAGGACTTTGCTTCAAAGTGTGGGAGACTCGTCATTATTACTGTGTTATTACTGTGAAAAACGGGAATTGGAGCTGCTTGGGCAGAGATGGTGCTTGTGCTTGCGTGAGTTATACGAGGTTTTGCTGCAGAAATTACCATTTCTGCATGTGGAAATAATGCTCCACAATAAGGAGCACGACACAGGGGTGGAAGACCCGGCACCTAAAGTCATCTGCCTGCCTGGAATGGCTTTGCAGATACATCTAAGGTCTGTGAAACAAATCCCTTGGGGCATCATCCTTCTGGGCCCCTCAGTTCAAGAAGGACAGGGAACTGCTGGAGAGAGTCCAGCGCAGGGCCATAAAGATGATGAAGGGAGTGGAGCATCTCCCTGATGAGGAAAGGCTGAGGGAGCTGGGTCTCTTTAGCTTGGAGAAGAGGAGACTGAGGGGGGACCTCATTAATGTTTATAAATATGAAAAGGGTGACTGCCATGAGGATGGAGCCAGGCTCTTCTCAGTGGCATCCAATGACAGGACAAGGGGAAATGGATCTAAGCTGGAACATAGGAGGTTCTGCTTAAACATGAGGAAGAGCTTCTTCCCAGTAAGGGTAACAGAACACTGGAACAGGCTGCCCAGAGAGGTTGTGGAGTCTCCTTCTCTGGAGATGTTCCAAACCCGCCTGGACGCGTTCTGGTGTGATCTGATCTAGGTGGTCCTGCTTGGGCAGAGGATTGGACTAGATGATCCTTTGAGGTCCCTTCCAACCCCTGACATTCTGTCCTTCTGTGGTCACCAGCACCAGGGACTCAAAGGGGCTCTACGTTGGCACACACATAGAATTGTAGAATGGTTTGGGTTGGAAGGGACCTTCAACACCATCCAGTTCCAACCCCCTGCCATGGGCAGGGACACCTTCCACTACACCAGGTTGCTCAAAGCCTCATCCAACCTGGCCTTGAACACTTCCAGGGATGGGGCAGCCACAGCTTCTCTGGCCAACCTGTGCCGGTGCCTCAGCACCCTCAGAGGGAAGAATTTCTTCCTTAGATCTTGTCTACATCTCCCCTCTTTCAGTTTAAAGCCATTGCTCCTTGTCCTGTCACTCCACACCCTTGTAAAAGCCTTGTAAAATATATTCAGCCCCAGGCAATAAATGCAAGGTTTATGGAGCTGAAGGAAGACATTTTCTCTACTTGCTTTTTGTTCCATGACCTGAAAATCCTGGGGGTATGTATGTTCTCTTCCAGTACCTCAAGGGGGCCTACAAGAAAGATGGGGAGAGGCTGTTCAGGAGGGCCAGTTGTGATAGGACAAGGGGTAATGGTTTTAAAATAGAGGGAGGTAGATTCAGGTTGGATATTAGGAAAAAATTTTTTACCATAAGAGTGGTAGAACACTGGAACAGGTTGCCCAGAGAGGTGGTGGATGCTCCATCCCTGGAGACATTCAAGGCCAGGTTGGATGAGGCCCTGAGCAACCTGATTTAGTTGGAGATATCCCTGTTCCTTGCAGGGGGGTTGGACTAGATGACCTTTGAAGGTCCCTTCCAGCCCTAACCATTCTATGATTCTATGATTCTATGATTCTATGTATGGTCATGGGCCTGGCTCGCTGCCTTTGGTCGCTCCATGATGTGCATGATGTCTTCTGAGTAGGGATTGTCACCAAAACCCAAAGTATTAACGCTACGAAGGTGAGTCCTTTGCGATGCAAACCCTGAGGACACCAACACTGAGCTCCGCGCCAGTGGCAGCAGCAGAGTATATCCATAATATTGAGCTAGTAGGGCGTTCCGATGGCTTCTCAGAATGAAATCCCCCCTTCCTCTTCCCAAGGGGTAATTGAAAGCGTTGCATCTCTGCCAGGCTCCCTCACCTCCTCATTAGGTGCGAGGGTTTTCTTTTTCCTCTGCTTTCAATTAGAAGTTGATTAATAAGAGTGCTGGTGATGCTCTCCTCTTGGAGCCCGCGAGGAGCAAAACGGTTCCCCAGGACCGGAGCCCAGAAATAGAAGCGATGCTTCCTCTGATGATTTGTTTGTTTGCCCACAAAACCCGTTGCCATGTGTTATGTACCTTCAGCTGTAGCAGAATTTCCAGCTCAGCGTGGAGGGCGAGGAGGAGCGCGTCGGGCTCCAGGGTTTTACTGTGCTGTCACGGTTCGGGAGCTGGAGTTTATCCATAAATGTCACTGGCAGGATATATGTATTTCGAATAAAATGCAAAGCGTACGAGGTAGATAGGGTCTCTGAAACGAGGAAGACCCTTGCAGAGCCATGGGAACAGCCTGCCAGCATGAAGCACCAGCACATAGTCATTAAAAGAGACTCTGGATGAGCTGTTTCAGATGGCACATTATACTGCTGGGAAGCTCTGGACGGGAGATCTGTCCTGCCGGGCTCGGTTTGGGTAGCTGTGTATCCCAGCAGCTCTTCAGACCTGGTAATGACAACAAGATTTTCGTATTCAAACCTCATCATTGAGCTGCTGCTGGGTACCTGGGGTCTCCAGGGTAGGTGGCAGGGAAAGCCTCGGGGAGGTGGATGCCTCCGTGCCAGGCATCTGTTGGGAGCCAGTCGTTATTTTGGATGTGATGTGACAGCTCGCCAGCGCGCAAATTTTGTGGTCCAGCTGCCTTAGACCCTGCTGCAGCCCTAAAGCACCTCCAGGTGCTTCTGAAGAACATTGTTCCGAGGGACATCTGGGCTTTACACTCACCCTGGCAAGAATCCCGCACGGCCAAAGCCCGGGATGCGCCGCTTTGCTCAGAGCTCTGAAACGCGGGCGCAGCGTCCCGTTCCTCTCGCTGTGAGTCTGAAGAACTCATGGAGGGTGCCTCGGGAGGTGGGTTTGGCTTCAAGAAGGAATTCGGGAGCTCTTTGCATCCCGGGGAATGAGCGGGGAGCGAGCTCCGTGGCCTGATGCGAACAGCAGTGCCAGCTGCTGGGGGGATGACGGGTGGATGATGGTGATGGGGAGCAGGGTCCACTCTGAAGGTCCCTCCTTGTTCCTCTGTCCTGGCCTCGAAGCAGAGCAAGCCACCATGGAAAATCCCTGACGTTCACTGCTGCTCCTCAGCCTTGTTGCCAGAGACAGCTTGGAAACGGGGACCTGGGCGACCTCCCCATCCTAAAAGGACTATAGGGCCCATGTTTTTTTTGTAGAATGAGAAAGTAGGAGGAAAACTGGTCCTTTCCTTTAGCCAGAGGTCACCCGTCATGTGTCCAGTGGTTTTCTCCTCCAGCTCACCGTGATACCTGCAATCCCAGGGAGGAAAATCACTTATCCCCAGGCACTCCCAGTCCTCTCCTCCACTCGCCCCGCTCTCGCGGGGGAGGCTGTTCCTCGCTTGCCGTGTTTTGATGGTGTTTTTATTTTTTTCCTCCCAACCTGCATCTTTCTTGACTTACTCATGCAAAAATCTGTCGCCTTTTTTTTTTTTTTCCTTCCCCCCCCACGCCTGCTCGTCGTGTGGCTTTCAATCATCCCAAAGACAATCTGTGCCACCGGCGGTATTAATATTTTCCGCTCGACAGACTTAGCCCGGTCGTTAACAAGCGAAGCCAAGAGCCGACGGAGCCTCGCTGACCCACGTCTGCTCGGGGTCACCTCCAACCTCCATCCCATTAGCCGATTTGTTACCCAATTTATAGCCTGTGTCCTTGGTTTGGGGTGACCAAGAGCAAACCCACGTGTGCCTGTCGCACCATTGTCCTCCTTGTCACTACATCTCCGTCCAGCTCCGCCGACGGGCTTTCCTGCCGCGAGCGGGTCGGTTTGCGACGTGGCTCCGTCCGTCCAGTGTGGGAAGAAGGGTGTATAGAAAACCTCATGCTGAAACCTGTGTAGTAATTGGGTTTGATTAAACATTATATCTGCTTTTACAGCCCTGGTGCTTGGCCAGCTTGTTTTCCTGCTGGAAAAGCTATTAGAGCATCGGATTCCGCCAGCAGCGGTTTCCCCGGCGAGCGGAGCGGAGCAGCTCTCCGGCAGGGTTGGGGGATGCTGCTCCAGGGTGTTTCTTCTCGCCGCCTTCGTGGATTCATGTCTCTCGGCTGAGTAATTACTGTTTCACTGCATTTTTCCTCTTTGTGCTTTGAAACTGGAGATTAAATGCAGAGACGTCGCCGCGCTGACCTGGTCTGAGGAGGAGACCTCGGACGCGTGCCCAGAGCCGGGCACGCTTGTAGTGAGTTATTTTGCAGGGACTGGTGACAACTCAAGATGATAATAACAAGTTTCATTTTTTGCACCATGTTCTCTCCCCATCCGCAGGCCAATTTCATGCTTTATTATGATTTCAATGTTTTAGTTTATGCCGCAAGTGGAAAATTATGTTCGGATTCAGAGAAGCTCATTAAAGCACATTAAAGCTCTCTGTGAGATGGTTCTCCGGAATTAGAGGTTTTAACCTTGTTTAGTTAAAATTCAAAGCCAAGTCTGGCCACGGCAGGACTGGAAGGGATGGTTCACTCCGAGGTTAATGCACTTTATCAATCCACTTTCAATTCCCTTCGCTGTTTCGCCGGTTGACGCAGCGTGCTCGTCCAGGCAAGTCTGTGCCGAGTCTTGGGATGCAGGAAGCACGCCGCTTCCGAAAGCCACTGTGGGCCAGGGCCATTAGTGCAGGTTTTGGTAGAATTTGGCAGAATTGAGCATTAAAAGTCTTTCAGCCCAGATGTGGTGCTGTCACCAGCGGCTAATCCTGGGGCGGGATTGGAAATGGGTTGGGAGAGCTTCACCACCCTGTACCTGAGTCCATCCTATAATCTCTTTAACTCCCCTGTTCTCAAGTAACATCATGATCCCTGTCACTTCTCATTTTCCAGTTATTTCCAGCTCAATTTTGGCTTTAGGGAGTTGGAGCTTTTCCTTACTGTTCAACTTCTGCCCAGAGAAGCTGTGGCTGCCCCATCCCTGGCAGTGTTCAAGGCCAGGTTGGATGAGGCTTTGGGCAACCTGGTGCAGTGGAAGGTGTCCCTGCCTATGGCAGGGGTGTTGGAACTAGATGATCCTGAGGGTCCCTTCAAACCCTAACCATTCTGTGGTTCTATGTAGCACCTCAAACCCCAGTCTTGAGCCAAGAACCCCTTTCCTTTTAAATACCTGCAGAAGTACCATGCTGGGGTGCAGCCATGAGCCCTGCGTCCTTGCAAGCTGAGGCTGGTCCCATCCCGTTTTTTTCACCCACTTCCCCACAGTCCCTTTCCTTCATAGAGGACAGGGGTGGATTTATTATCTCTGAAGCTTGCCTGGCAGTTGTGGCATGATACCTGCCCAGTTTGTGGCAGGGTGCGATGCGAAGGGCTCAGCAGCAGCTGTACCACAGAGAGCATCGCTCGCGCTGCCACAGACCTCGCTGATGCGTAGAGATAGATTTGGTCAGTGCTTGTGGTTGATTTATTTATAGCACACATTGAAGAGGGATTTGGGATTAGAGCTTTGTTCTGTGGGTGTCCAGGCAGTAGCAGGCGGGGACAGGATGCGCTGAGTTACAGCGTGAGAGCAGCAGGAACATGGGTGCTCTCAGGGGTTCACCAGTGTGGTGGGGAGCACCTAAGACAAGTGACATGGCCAAGGTCACGGTGAGGAGTCTGTGGCAGAGCAGGAAGATGGTTGGCAGCCTCACGACTTTTAGCCTGGTGCCTGGGGCATGTCAGGGTGGTGTAAAGGGTCTTCGTGTCGGTCAGATTCAACTTCTAAGGTTGCGTTTCATGAGCTGAAACTCTTCTTGGCCGCTGCCCTGAGTGGAAGCTGGCAATGGACTGTCTCACTCATTTGGTTGAAGGAGAGGAAATCATTAAAAAGAGGCAAAACACCTTTTGTTGCCTAGTAGGAAAGACACACAAGACTGGAGTCTGGTTTTGAAGAGCTCAAATGAGTGCCCCGAAATTTGGCGAAGGAAATATCCCCGAGCAGACGCATCTCCATAGATTTGGACCGAGAGCCCTTGCAAAGCACCTGCTTGTGCGGGGACGGGGCAGACAGCGAGGAGGCAGCTCTGCTCCTGGCTTTAAGGTTTTCATTTTGGCAGTAAGCAGGTGTATTGAAGGTCAGCAGTGTCAACCCATCACCTTGGTTAGAAAAATCTCGGGTGAGAAACGGGGAAAAGCAAGAAAACCGGGTCATCTCGAGCACTGATCACAGCTGGAGCAGAAGGATCCCTCGGCGGAGCAGCAGCGCAGGGTGAGAGGGTTCGTACGCTCGCCTGCGGGACTGGAGCTTGCCATGGACAATACGAGAGCTCCAACTCGGAATCGCTCTCGAGACCGGTGGGGAAACGAGCTCAGAGCCCTTTGGGGAGACCCGCAGCTCTCAGCAGAGCAGCAGTGATGTGGGACAGGGCAGGGAGCCCCACCAGGACCTTGTGGGAGGCAAGAGGATGGGTTCAGAGCAGAAACAACTGCTCTTTCAAGATATTGCTTCATTTTTTTTTTTTCTGAGCTATAATATATCTAATAGAGCTATTATATATAATTATATATGATGATATATAATATAATATGTGTTATATATTATATAATATATAATATGTGGTTTGTTCAGGTCCAAGCAGGCTTTTCGGTATCTCAGATGTCCCTTTTAGGGGCACAGTTGCACCCCAGCTGTGCTATTTCCTTGCACGGAGGATAAATTAATTCCCTGTGCTCCGAAGCAAAAGCAACCTTGTCGCTCACCAGCCTGGGCTGCAGCACCAAGGACGCTGTTGCATCCTCCACAGCCAGGAGGAAATGGCCTGCCTCTTGTAGGCAGGGTCGGTACCTTGAGTTGAGTAGTTAATTAGTCATTATCTTCAACTCAGTCCAGCTGGGTAAGAATGATTGGTGCCATAATTCCCCCTTTTTGTTTTACTGTTTTTTGTTTTCACAAAGGCTTTATGGGTGAGCAGAGACCCAGCCCATTCATCCAACTCCAGCACGCTTCCCTCCTGCGAATACCACGTCAGGGCTTGCGGCTTTACCTTCTTCTCCGAAGGACTCTCGCTCGAGCTCCCGGCTCCGGCTCTTTTGGCTCGGGCTCTCGGCTCGGCGAGGGAGTTGGGGCTTCCCAGGGTCTCATGGATGTATCATGTCGGGGTCACTAGTTGTCACTCACCAGCCTGGGCTGCAGCACCAAGGACACTATTGCATCCTCCACAGCCAGGAGGAAATGGCCTGCCTCTTGTAGGCAGGATAGGTACCTTGAGTTGATTAGTTAATTAGTTCATTATCTCAACTCAGTCCAGCTGGGTAAGAATGATTGGTGCCATACAACCCGGCTGTTTTTTCCGTGCCTCGGCATTGCTGCTGCCGTCGTCGCGCGGTCCCGATTTGCAAAAATCGCTTCTTAAGTAAATAACAACCGCTGCACCTGGGGAGATGGGGACGTTATCTTTCTGAATTAACTCGATCGTTTCAGCGCGTGGGCAGCGGGCGGTTGGGGTTAGCGCAGGAGTTGGAAATTTGAGCAACAAGTTCCGAGGCAGGTGAGTCATCCCTCGCGCTCCCCGAAAACGAGTTGGCGGAGAAAAGACGGCAGAGGATCTGTCTCCATCGTCCCCACCCACGGCACAGCGCCGGCGGAGGCGGGGGGGGGATTGATTGAGGCGCGGGGCGGTGGGAAGGGGTGCAGAGCGGCGCTGCGCGCCGAAGGCATCATCGCAGCGGGAGCCCCGAATGCCTGCTGCTTCCTCGGGGAAGATTTTAGTGCCTGCGAGGGATTTTTGGGTTTATTGTTATTATTTTTTTTGTAAAATCTGCGAGATCCGATAAAAGCAAAGCGATGCTCCTGGGGTGTTAGCAGCGTGCGGGGTGAGAATATCCGAGCCCCGGGTTTCCCTCGTAGTTAGCGACGAGTTAGATGCATAATTCAGTTTATCGTGCACGTGGAAGGGAACGGGCGCCTCGTGTCCTTGCACCATCTGTTGTTGTACCTGGCACGTCGCTGATAGATACCATTAAGTGAGATTAATTGTCTTCTTGCTGTGTCTAACCCTCATCACTCTTCAAGATGTATAAAGCACCTAGAAGCCTTACCCAGGAGGGTTTACCATGTTTTTCTTGCCTCTAGTCCTTGTTTCTGGATGAAAAGAGTCAATTTTGTGTGGCCACCATATACAGGGGAGAGCGGTGGCCATGGGGGACCTGCACACCCTGGGGCCAAGTGGAGGTTCAGGGTGATGGACCCCAACAGCAGCTGGCTCCGGTGCTTGGTCATAACAAGAGGAACTATTTGATCCACTGCTTACATACCCGCTGCACGCATGTGAGGATTATTAAAAGACTTTTTAGACCTGGAGGTGCTTAAACATCAGTCTGCTTTCCTGAAAATCCATGGACCTGAATCAGGTAGACTGGGTAGCTGTTAAGACCGATTAGCTAATGAGACCCATCTGAGCTCAATACATGCCGTGAACCGATGGGTGATGTAACAGTGACATGAAAGAGCGGCACAGAAAGTCTTCAAAGTAATAACCTGGTTTTAAATTTCCAAGTTAGGGAGTGAGTTTGTGCTGGAGGATTGTCTGTGGTTTGCCATGTTCATGGGCAAAGGAGCTTTTCAAAGCAGCTCTGTCCCCAGTGTCACTGGGAGACTGGGCAGGGATGTCCCAGTCTTGAGTGGTGCATCTCAGCCAGTGCCACACTTCATCCTGGGATCTTCTCGGGAGCAGATGATCGTGGACCACCGATGGACCCTCATGGCCCAGCAATAACTCCAGCGATCAGGACGGGGACATTTTGTAGAGCCCCTAAACCATCCCTGGTCCCACAGCTGATGAGACAGAGGTGTCCCACACAGCTCGAAGCCGTTCCTGGGGACCAAAGCACAACCCCACAGATGCTGAAATAAACGGCTTCAGAAAACCTCGTCGCTCTTATGGCGCGTTGCAATTTTCTGCGTGCTCCATCTCGTCTACTCACTGCTCTGCAAACAGCCACCCTCTCCGTGTCTGCACCAGAGACAACAGCTTCTGATGTCACTTCTGACATCACGTTCTGCTCTGCGAACGCTCATGGTTGTTGTCTGATTTAGTCTCTCCCAGTTCAACTCCAGGTGGTTGTTCTCGGCTTGTGTGTTGCTTTTACTTTATTGCATTGTAGCAGAAACTGGCAGTCTGGGTCCTTTGGAGCTAAGGTCTCTGTGTTGTAGACAAGTTCTCTTTCATTTTATTTTCCCTGTTTTTAGTCAAAACCAAGTGTTTCTTTTGGAAAAAACAAACAAACAAACAAACCAAAAGCACAAAAGAAGTTATGGAGAAGCAAACATTGTTTGAGCCAGGTCTGCGTTGTGTCCTGTGTTACGTTAAATTGTGTATGTGATTTCCAAGTGTAGGTCAGGTCAGCTGCTTAATTGAGATGGGTTTGGAGCTGATGTGCATCATGTCCCTAAAGTAAGGACTTGCCCTCGGTGGTATTGCTGACCCATTGCTTTTGGTGAGGTCGAAATTGAAAATAAGTTTGCGTTTGCTTCTTGAACCTTTTTCCTCCGTGGCTTCTAGAAAAACCTGAGGCATATCATAGAATCACAGAATGGTTAGAGTTGGAAGGGACCTCAAAGATCATCCAGTTCCAACCCACCTGCCATGCGCAGGGACACCTTCCACTACACCAGGTTGCCCAAAGCCTCATCCAACCTGGCCTTGAACGCTTCCCGGGATGGGGCAGCCACAGCTTCTCTGGGCAACTTGTTCCAGTGCCTCAGCACCCTCTGAGTGAAAAATTTCTTCCTTATATCTAATCTGGATACTGAATCTAATCTGGATCACCTGAATGCACCCGTCTGCTGAGATGCCCAAACCTCTTTTCTTGCATGACCTCTGGGATGAAACCCAACAGCATCCCACCATGGCACAACCTGCCACTACACCTCACATCAGGACCATCTCTAGACTCAGCCTTAACATCTTTCTGGACAGAGGAGCCTTAACAAAAGCCATCTCCACACTGCCAGGTCCTGCAGATTGGCAAATAATGGTGGAATAACCCCGACATGGAGCCTTCAACTTCAGGAGAGAAATCCGTGCTTCGACTCCCTCCTTCTGTTGTGATTTCAGCCTGTTGTGGATTTGGCTGAGGCTCATCCCAGCACATCAGAAGGAGAACGTTGGAGGGATTTGTTTAATTCTGCTTGTTTTCTGCTTCGGGTTTGCTTGTGTGGGGTTGGCCGGTTGCCTCTGCAATTTGTAATTCGCTTCTACGCCGGGTCTGTTATTCCGTTAACCATAATAAGCTTTCAGACTGCCAGCCCCTGCTTTGCTGATAGCAAAGAACGTTGCGAGTAACGTGGCTTTGCGGGGCAGCCAAGTAGCCCAGGAGCAAAGGGAAATAACCCAAGGGGGTGACTAACAAAATCATAAGGTGCAAAGGGAATAATGACCCGAGTTATTACGTTGCTTTACAGAAGCTTTTAGCATTTCAGACAGCTACGGTTGCTCTAACCTAATGCTGCTTTGCTTTTAATTGACTAATAATTGCTAGTCCCTGAAGATGGCTCTTGGTAGGGGCACGGGGCGTTTCCTCACTGGTTGAATAGCCAAGGCAGGTCCCATTTTGGTTTAATTTCTGATAATCCATCTCTGTTGAGTTGCTTTTGGCTCATATTGCCGTAGGGGAAGGAAACACTTGTTCTTCTGTCCCTGGAGCTGGTCCTTTCCTTCCTTGTTATTTCAGACCTTCTTGGTGAACAATTCCCGTAACTGTGTCGTGTTTGAGGTGTATGTGTGTACACCTATACTGGGTATGGAGCAGCTGATTTCACAAAAGCACCTGAGTGGTGTAGGAGCTAAACTCTGTCTCAGAGGGTACAAGAGAGGTTGGCCAAGACCTGCTAAGCTGTTGAGATCCAGGAAAACCAAGCAGAGTGAGGAGCACATGTTCCTCCCAACACGCTCGGCTGTTTGCAGCCACGCTGCGTCACACAGCTCGGAGTGTGCTTGGTACGTTCCTTCTTGTTGAAACCCAAAAAGCTGGGAAGTGGGGTTTATCTGTGATGGAAACCAAAGCCATGGCCAGGACTGGGGCTATAAGACTTGATCATTTTGCCTCCTGAAACCATTGCTCCAAGCTCAGCCTCGGACCACGGTGCTGGAGCAGGAGGTTCTTGGGGACGATCCCGGCCCCAGGAGTTTGCAGACAGCTCACGTTGGAGCATCAGTCTCATAGAAGGGTCAATTTGAGCCTTTATTTCTTACTGGTGTAGATCGAAGCGTGGAGAAAGGGATTACCCTCAATGAGGGTGGAGGCAGACGCAGAGCAAGCGATCATGGGGAAAACATCACAAAATGGTCTTCCAGGACGAGCTGTCATTTTGCCTTCTGGCAGCCAAAGCTCAGAAAGGAAAAAGAGCCTTTTCCATTGATGCAGGACCATCTCCATGCAATGAAACCCTCCCTGCTCCCCTCTAGTAGTTATTTTTTTTATCCACTGACTCCCTTCATTACTTTCTGTATTGACTTGGTGTCTCGGACAGGTCATCTGTGAAAGCTGCCGTGATCCCAAATGTGCCGGCTCAGGCTGAGTTAGTTCAGACAAATAGTGTCTCCGAGGCTGCCTCGGTTGGGAACAAGTAGCTGCAAAAGCCCTCGACAGAACGTATGAGGCTTTCCAGGATCCAGCCATGCTTTTAGGAAGTCACCAGGGAGCCATGAAAGTGCAGAGAGCTTCCAGCCGCGCTCCTTCTCTGTTTCTTACTCATCATCGCGAAGGACGGTGGTGACGAGTCCGTGTCCGCTCCCCCACGGCCGAGGGACCGCTCAGGGCAGCTGCAGGGTAACAAATTCAGGGGCAAAAAAAGGAAAACTGACTGTATTAAAAATGCAGAGCCCTGGTGAAGCTGTCACGTACTTCCCCGGGGAGGCTAAAACTTCCGTGGGGTGTGAGGAGGCTCTGCAGATAACTCTGAATATAGGGAGTTACGGTAATGGACGGTTTTGGAAGGAAAAAAGAAATGTCATTTGTGGTAAAAGCTCCAGCGAGAAATGCTCCATCCTTCCTCTGCCAAAGCACCCAAGGGAGGGTGTTTGGGCTGGAGGATTTTGGATTTAGCCATGTCGATGATGCTCATTTTTCCTCTCTTCCTGTTTGTCCTGGGCTGTTGGGACAGACTGTGCACCCCAAAGACTTACGGATTTTACTTTGCCAATAGTGGAACGTTCATAAAAGATTTTCTCTTAAAATTGCATTTTAAGAGTTTCCCATTGTTTTCCCAGGGTTAATTGTCCATCAATGTAGTTTAATTAATCAGCTTGGCATTTGGGTCGTGCGATAGCTCTTTCCTTCCAAGTCCAGCATTCCTTGGAGCCCTCGGTTCAAACACAGCCCGTGTTGGCTGCAAAAAGAGCTTCTGCTGCATCTGAGCATCGCTCCCCATTTGCGTCCTTCTCCAGACACGTCCCTTGCAGCAGCAGTGTGCCAGTCACCACAATCCCTGCAGCATCCTGACCCTCGGCGACGTCTCCAACCTTTCACAGCATCTGCCCAGCGCAGCTCCATGCGGCTGCCGGCCCCTCACCTGCCTGTGGGATCCTGCCATGCACCCACTCTGCATCCAGCTCTGGGGTCCCCAACATCAGAAGGACATGGAGCTGCTGGAGCAAGTCCAGAGGAGGCCACCAAGATGATCTGAGGGCTGGAGCACCTCTGCTGAGAGAGTTGGGGCTGTTCACCCTGGAGAAGAGAAGGCTCCGCGGAGACCTTCCAGCACCTTCCAGTGCCTAAAGGGGCTACAAGAAAGCTGGAGAGGAGATTTGGACAAGGGCGTGTAGTGACAGGACATGGGGCAATGGCTTTAAACTGAAAGAGGGCTGATTTCCATGAGATCTAAGGAAGAAATTCTTCCCTCTGAGGGTGGTGAGGCACTGGCCCACGTTGCCCAGAGAAGCTGTGGCTGCCCCATCCCTGGCAGTGTTCAAGGCCAGGTTGGATGAGGCTTTGAGCAACCTGGTGTAGTGGAAGGTGTCCCTGCCCATGGCAGGTGGGTTGTAACTAGATGGTCTTGAAGGTCCCTTCCAACCCACACCATTCCATGATTCTATGACTCTTGGTTTTCCTGCATAGGAATTGCACAACTCAGCCTAAAATCCCCTTTTTACAGGTAGGTTCAGTGTCAAAATCTCTCTAAAATCCACTGGAAGGAATTTATGAAATAGTCTTTCTTATTGGTGCCACTAAGCAAACAGAGGTGCGTGCGTTTATGTGCTGGATGAGCAGGATATCGTCAGGAATAGCAATTACATCAAATAAATTCCTCGAAATGGAGAGAAGGAAATCTTTTTTCAGTGAGCTGCTCAACGGAGTGCTAAAGAGCCGAGCCTTTTAGTAGCTAGTGTCAAATTAATTACAAAATAAAGCCTTTACATTTCTGAACAGCTGGTTTTTACATTTTTTGGAGTTGGATTTTGTTCGCAATTACTGTAGGCTTGCTCCTGCGAAGTGAGCCATAAATAAGACCGGGGGAAAGTTGTTAAGGGAGTCGTGATATCTGTATAATTTCAGGGCCTGACTGGAGTGCACATGCAGAGGGTTCAGGGATTTTAGTCCTGGGATTTTCAGAGTAGGTATTTTCTCCTTTGTAAGGTTTTTTCTGGTGGTTTGATTAGTTAAGAGGACAGGAACCGATGTGTGCTGATTGCGTTAAGGTGACAATAAAAGACAACAAGAGGGCAGGCATAAAGACATTTTATGCTGTTGCCTTTTCAATGTGCTCTTTGGGTCGTTTATGTTTGGATCAGGGGATGCTCCCACCACTGGTGGCATCTAGGCTGCTTCAGAGCAACTTTGGTCGCTGCTTTATGAACTTGTGGTGCAATAAATCAGGGTGAGGCCAAAGCGAAGCTGTCAAGCAGTGACCCAAGGAATGCTTGAAGATAAAAACAGATGTTTGTTTTGAGGGCAGGTTCTCAAAATTTGGCCTTATTGCAATCCCCTGCCTCTGCAGCAGCCACTGGTGGCTTTTGCAGCAGGGTGGTGGGTTTGTCCAACAGATGCCATTCCCTCCCAGCATAGCGTTGGCCAGAGGCAACGTGCTTCTGCCCTTATATTAAAAAGAAAAGGTTCTTTATAGGTGCTTGGATACCCAGCTGTGTAGTTTGGATGGGGGACAGGTAATTGGACCGAGGATTTGGCATTTGGTGCCAAGAGGGTCTTTGCGGTGCAGGTGAGACCCTCATCTCAGCCTCGAAGCTGGAAGAGGAAGCACATTTCGGGGCTGGCAGGTTCTGGTGGATATTTTTTTTTTTTTTTAATATATATATGTACTTGGCAAGCTAATTAAAAGGATATTTTTCTACTTTAAAGCCATGCTGTGTGCGCTGAACAAACTCATTTCCTTGCCTGGGTTATGAATATCTTCTGAGGTTATTACGAGCTAGAAGCAACTGGAATCACTGAAACGGGCCACGTTGGCTTCGTTTTCACATGTGCTCAGCTCCAGGTACCAGATCTCTGGCTTGAGGGTGCTCCAGAGAGCCGAGGGGTCCTGTGCATCAAGAAAAAGTTTAATTACACTTTTCTTACCTCCCACGGCTCAGGTTCTGTCTCTAGTTCAGGCTGTTGGGTCTGTGTCTCATCTGCACAAGTAGCAGGTGGTGCGTAGTTGGAATATATCTATACCTGTATATTTTTTAAAGGAAACAAAAACAACATCTGGGATGCTCTGGCAAACTGTTTGCCCATAAAGAGCTTTGAGTCCCCCTCGAGCGTGAAACATGCTGTGAAAACATAAAGGAGCCAACGGACACCTAAACCTTTGGTAGCAAGTAAATAGACTTTAGACTGTAGTAGACCATAAACAGACTCTTCGGAGGTCTCCACCAAAATAGTGGAGTGTTGGTTTTAAGGAGGGGTGCAGAAGAGCTGCCCAGCTCTCTTGAGAAGGTTTTGAGTTGAATAAAGAGTTAAGGGATAAAAAAAATCTGCCTTTAGACTAATAGGGCTTTCATCCATCATCAGTGGTGGAACAGGAGTCCCAGCCCTGGAGAAGGGATGCAGTCGCGGAGAAGATGCTGGTGCCTGGCTGGTGCTTTGTGTCTTGCACTAAATACTGTGTCACTGCTGCTCAGCTGAGGGATGTGTACAGCGAATCCTTTAACAGGAGTCGGGGATTCCCTGCGTGTGGCTGGTCCTGGGGCCTCGATCGAGTTGTTCAGGGATGGTTCCTAAAATCCGCCATGTAACTCGAGGCACCAGCTCTGCGCCATGGGGGGGGGTGTCCCAAGGCCTTTCTGGAACGGCAAAGGAGTGCTCAGAGCTGTGACTGTACAAATAATAAATAGCAGCTGTAAAATCTCTCGCTGAATCGGCTACTTCAGCAGTAATTTAAATTAAAAGGCTAACGGAGCGTCAGCCTTTAGGCAGAGGGTCCTTAGAGCATCCGTGCTGCGCTGCCTGCGGAGGCTGCGGATCGGGTGCTTGTGTGAGGTTTGAGAATACAGAATGCAAAACTATTTCATTGCTGTGTTTTGTTTTTTTTCCTTTTAATTTCCCTGGAAAATTTGCAAGTCCTTTCATACGATCTGTGTAGGGCGTCGAACGTGTTACGTGTATGTTTGCTGGGAGCAGCAGAGCCCGGCTGTTGCTGTTTGCCCCATATAGCAATATGTGTGCTCCGAATCTGAGTCACTCCCATGCAGAACGTTATCACAGAATCACAGAATGTCAGGGGTTGGAAGGGACCTCAAAGGATCATCTAGTCCAATCCCCCTGCCGGAGCAGGACCACCTAGATCAGATCACACAAGAACTTGTCGAGGCGGGTTTTGAAAATCTCCAGAGAAGGAGATGCTCAGGATGATTTATATTAACCCAGCAGGAGTCAAGCGGATTTAGAACCATAGAATGGTTTGGGTTGGAAGGGACCTTCAAGATCATCCAGTTCCAACCCCCGTGCCATGGCCAGGGACACCTTCCACTACACCAGGTTGCTCAAAGCCCCATCCAACCTGGCCTTGAACACTTCCAGGGATGGGGCAGCCACAGCTTCTCTGGGCAACCTGGTCCAGTGCCTCAGCACCCTCAGAGGGAAGAATTTCTTCCTTAGATCTCATGGAAGTCTCCCCTCTTTCAGTTTAAAGCCATTGCCCCGTGTCCTGTCACTACACACCCTTGTCCAAAGCCCCCCTCCAGCTTTCTTGTAGCCCCTTTAGGTACTGGAAGGTGCTGGAAGGTCTCCCCGGAGCCTTCTCTTCTCCAGGCTGAACAGCCCCAACTCTCTCAGCCTCTCTCCATAGCAGAGGTGCTCCAGCCCTCGGATCTTCTTTATGGCCTACTCTGGCCCCGCTCCAACAGCTCCATGTCCTTCTGATGTTGGGGACCCCCGAGCTGAACACAGCACTGCAGGGAGGGGATTTGCCGAGACCATCATCTTTGCTCAGCTGCTGTCATGGCTGGAGACCTCCCAGCACCCGACCTTGGGTGGGCACTGCGATGACGGGGTGCTGCCCGTGCTGGGCTGCGATACCTCATCCCATGCTCTGCTCCAGCGCTGCTCTGCTCTGAAAAGGGACTGTGAAAACACCACCATGCCATACCTGCTTTACTGCCGCGCAGTGATTTGGAGATCCAATCGGCCCCGTTTACAAACATGAATTTTATTTTTTTCCCCTGCTTGACAGTACCAGTTTACCCTGGAATCAGAAAGTTAATTTTGTCGTGTCCTCAGTGATGATGATGATGATATAAGCTGCAGTTGGTCCCTGGGTAAGTGTTTGCGGGGTGAAACACGGGTCAGAAAGTCGGGCTGCTGGTGTCCCCCGCCACGCTGGCTCTGCCCAGCTAAAAGGAGGGGAAAAGAGTGAAAAGATTTAACTTCCTACAGACAATCAGCTGAGCAGAAGGGGCTGTGGTTACTAATTCTCTGAATTGAGATGGGATAAAACCTGCTTTAGCTGTTATTTTCCTATTTTCCTATTTTTCCTGCATAAGGGGACCATTTCTTTTGCATCTGTCATTGCGTATAATTCAGTTCCAGCTGGGAATAGACGTGCCGACGTCTTACTCGAGGTGACCCTGCTTCGTTTGTCGTAACTCCAAATGGTGAAACAGCGTTACCGTAACACATCCGCGTGGTAGGGAGCAGAGGGTTGAAGTACAGTGGGATCAGATGTGCTCAGCCCCGGGAGCAAGCACGGGGTTGGCTCTGGTCCACTGGTTGCCCCATGAGCGCAGCAGTTGCATCCTGTGAGCCGACGCTTGGAGATATCTGGCTCTCCGAGGTGGCGGTTGCATGGATGGTGTGTCGGAAGTGACGGCGTTTTACCTAATGACAGGCCTGATTCAGCTCGCTCCCATCTGCAGCGAAACTCCCACTGCCTGCGCTTGGCACGGGTTGGTGTAAATCCGGTACGATGTCTGCGCTCCTCATGCTGCCGTGGTTTCCAAGCACCTCGCAGGCGTGAATGCAGGTGTCCTCACACGCTCCTGGGAGTCAGACACCACTGATGTCCCTGTTTTTACCTATCTGCAGGCTGCGTTTTCCCCCAGAAGGTGAGAAACATGCGGGCTGCCAGTCCTGGCTGCTCCACGCACCCAAAGGGAGTCCTTCAGATGAGACTCACCAGCGTGCTGATGGCACATGCATGAATGATGGAGCGTGGTTGTGCATGCATGAGTGATGGGGAATTGCTTTGTGTGCATGAGCAATGGGAGAAGAGAAGGCTCCGCAGAGACCTTCCAGCACCTTCCAGTACCTAAAGGGGCTACAAGAAAGCTGGAGAGGGGCTTTGGACACAGGTGTGTAGTGACAGGACAAGGCTTTGGCTTTAAACTGAAAGAGGGGAGATTTCCATGGGATCTAAGGAAGAAATTCTTCCCTCTGAGGGTGCTGAGGCACTGGCACAGGTTGCCCAGAGAAGCTGTGGCTGCCCCATCCCTGGAAGTGTTCAAGGCCAGGTTGGATGAGGCTTTGAGCAACCTGGTGTAGTGGAAGGTGTCCCTGCCCATGGCAGGACGGATGGGACTAGATGGTCTTGAAAGTCCCTTCAAACCCAAACTATTCTATGATTCTATGATTTTCTACTCTGGAGAATAGTGGGATGTTGCTGGGAGGTCTATGTGCAGCCAACAAGTGCAGGAAGAAACACACCCTGCATACAGCCACCCCAACGTTTGCTCTGCCTAATAGCAGAGCCATTACAGGAACGTCAAAAAAAAGCACCTTGTGCTGACTTTTAAACATCTTTAATTGCAGTGTCTGGAAGTGCATTATGGAGCGATCTTTCTCAGTTTACTCAAGAGAGTTTAAGTGCCTAAACAGTGATGCTCTGAGTTATGGCTCAATTATATGCCAGCGAAAACCTGCAGTGCCAAATGCCGTGGTGCGCAGGGGCATAAAACCATCACCCGACCATATGGCTGTGGCTGTTCACACTGGCCGTGGTGGCCAAGCTGGTCCTCAGCTCCAGCCCAAGCCTCGTGCTGGTTGGGCGTAGCCTTTGCTTTTTCTTGTGCCCCAAATATTTCACTGCAGGCAGAAGTTCTAACACTCAGGGCTGTAAGTAGTAGAAGCCCCCTGGGGTTTGAAGCTTTGCTGGCTACAGAGAAATGCTGTTTTCAGTACGACGTTGAGTACTTACCTCCTCTGTGTAAGGATGAGGGAGTGGTTGCTGCTTCTTCTTCGGAAAAGGCATGAGATGAAGTTGTCCCACTGGGAGTATTTGGAGCTGTTTGTCCTTTTGATGAGGCTGGTGCCTCCCTCCTGCGCTAGCTCTGCAGAAGAGCTGGGCGTTCCAGGCAGGGAATGGCCTAAAAAAGCTCCAGACATGAGCACAATTTTATAGCAAGGAGCAAAAGCGTCTGGCATTGGCTGAGGAGAAACTGTCGTGCAGGTTCTTAGTATCTCAGGAGGGTTGTGGAGGGACTGAAGGCCATGACCAAGGAGTCTCCAGCCAATCTCACTCTCAATGACCAGGACCGACCAGCTCATGAATGTTTCCACATCCCTTCTTTGGCTTTAGGGTGCTGCTTGGTGGTGTTAAGGTGCATGGGAGACATGAAGATTGTCAATCAGCATTTTCTGGAGAACTCATGTAGTACGTGATACCCTTCCTTAGCTGGAGGGATTTGGCTTTGACACTGACATCTCAAGTCCAAATATTTTATCCTCGCTGTTTGCTAAGGATCCATAACGTTCTGTGTTATAGGATCCATAACGATCCTTTGCTAAGGATCCATAAGTATCTTCATGAGGATGAGTGCTGGGGGGGATCTGTGGGCTCCTGTTGCACGCTCTCGAGGTATTTTTGGCAGGACCATACAGAAATATTGCCGTTGTGAGGCCCAGAGCTGCTGGGCTGGAGGCAGAGCTGGGCTGGTACTGGGTAGGGAGTTCAGCAAGGGTAATGAAGAACAATTCGTTAATGAATCAGTGGGGAGAGGTTGGGAAGACAGATTGTAATTATTATCCAGATGAATCCTGGCCTTCAAGCCATATGCTGGCACCTGTTAAAAGGCTCCGGGGCTTCTGCTGGGATGCGCAGAGCTTGTCTATGGGTTGCTGCTGGTGGAGGGACAGCCTTGGTGGTCACTAAGGAGGGACACAATGCTCCGTCACCCGCCTTTCTCCGCTTTCCGCACCATCTGCTGCTTCCTGAGGGCATCGTCCAGGTTTTGTCTAGTCTGACCTCGTTCAACCCGAGTCGGGTGATATCACCATCCCAGCCTGACGTGTCTCGGGCCGTTGACCTCATTTCACCCTGTGTGCGTGGTTAGTGCATGCCAAGTGGCCTCACACTTTTGCTGGGGCATTGATTTTCATAAGGTGAGAAACTTTTTGTTAAAAAAATCCCACCCTCTCCCCCCAAAAACCCTGGAAACCAGTAAAAAGTGGAGGACGGCGTTCTGCATGGGGTTATGTTGCACGGATAGCGTTCTGCAGACCGAGTTCTTGGGAAATTCCAAGATGTTCGTGGGTTAATTTGCGTTCATGTGGGAATGTGCAGATACTGTTTCCTACCACTAATAAATTAAGATCCGGTGGGACTGAGCTCCTGTCGCATCGTTCCGCATCGGTTTGTTATGTGTGGCAGTAATTAGGGCTTGATGGGGATCGGAGAGAGGGCAGCAGTTTTCTTAGTTTATAGACTGATGTAATTCTCAAATATTTGGAGCTTCACCGTTATAGTTTATTCATTCGCTGCCAGAATATTAGTGCTGTATTTCTTTTTAAATACCCACTTCACCAGTGCTAAATTGCAGCGATCACCGTGGAGATGATTGATGCCACCTATAAGGACCTCCATAAGTACTCAGTGTTCAAATAGTTGCACCAATATGCCATCACGGGGAGGGCCGATCGCACAAAGCAGAAGAAAATGCCAGTATCTCTTAGGGAATTAAACGTGCCAGCCCGTCGTGCCTCTGCGTTGGCGCTGCTGAACTTTAACTGGACTGGAAGGATGGAATATGGAATCACAGAATGGTTTGGGTTGGAAGGGACCTCAAAGATCATCTAGTTCCAACCCCCTGCCATGGGGGGTATGAATTGTGATCCGCCGAGAGACACTTAATGCCGTCCTATAAAATAAACAAATTGAAAAGAGAATTGGTCCCGTCCAGTGGCAAAAAACAGTTTTGAAGGCGGAGATGGATGCATCAGGAGTGTTACACATTATGGAGCAGCTTGTCAGCGATGGTAGACTATTACATTTGGGATGTTGGCCGCTGCTAGTTTATAAAAGAAATAACATTATTGCCAGCACAAGCCTATCGTAGCCTCAGGCAGTACCTAGGACCTCAATTACTTCTTATTTTAAAATAGCAGACTTGTATGAAACCACAGCTGACATCCCTGCTGTTCCCATACAGTAGTGCGACAGCGGTGCCCGGAGGGGTGCGACCAGACGTGGAGCTGATTCCAACGGAGCAGCCCCCTGCCTCACCTTGCCGAGCTGCTTGACAAGCCCCACTGGGCTATCTCAGTCTTGGAGGCCGAAAGGAAAACTCTGGCCTTGTAAACACATCTCTGACAACTTTTACGGCTCTGCTTTCCAGAGCTCCGTCCCCGTTACTCTTCTCTGTTGCGAGATCGAACCTGACACCATGAAGGATGGATGATATTTTGCTTGTCTGATGTGCATCTCTGCCAGGTTTCTGATAATTCGAAACAAACATGAATTTAAAGAGAATTCCATCACTATCCATTGAGGGGGAGAAGGTACCAAAGTATGTCATCTACATATGGTTTTCCCTCTTGATTTATGTCAATGTTTGAAAGAGCTGTGCCTTGTGTTACAGTCTCTTGAGGTTGACCAACCAAGTCAACTTTTGAATACATGGGTCTGTGAGTTTTCTGTATTCCCCCAGTGTTTTTGTAGGACTGAGATATACAATCCTCTCCAACAAAGAGGATGCCCCGCTTAGACTTGCATCCCCCTCTGCGTGGGATAGGGACTTGATTCCTTCTTTCCTTCTGCTCTTCAGTTTGGAAGGGACATGAAGTATTTTCTGCCTGTTAGGAGTGAATTCGCTCCCTTACCAGGCTGTCGTGTTCTCCTTTTGGAAGAGATGCTCTTGGGATTTGACGCTTCAGAAAGCTGTTTATTGGAGGCATCCATCGCTATTTTGCTCTTTGCAGCCATCGTGTTCATTATAAATAACATACCACTACCTTCTGCCAGGATGTGAACAATGGACCATCGTGATGTGCTTGCGTGGAGCCAACTGGACCGTGCTGTTCCTTGCACCTCGAGTGAAATAATGACATGGCTCAATGCCACTGTTGGCTCAGTGGGTGCCACGGGGAGCTGGTAGCTATGGGAATGTATTGCTCTGCTGAAAAATCAGAAATAAGGTCGTCTTTCCTCCTAAACAGGATCCTTTTCCCATCATCTCATGTGTGTTCCTGCCAAACCCATCTTCATTCTCGCCAGGCCCTTTCAGCTTCATGGTCCCCTTCTGGAGCTGTCTGGAAAGTCCCTTTGTTTCCTTTTTGCTCTGTTGCCCTTAACACTGTTGGATATAGCTGGATATGATACATGTCTCTGAACCTTTGTGTGCCACGATTGTGGAGAAGATGATTGTAAAGGATGCTAAAATGGTTGTGAAGGATGCTAAATAGTTGTGAAGGATGCTAAAATGGTGTGAAAGTGAGCTAATTTGCTCCCTTTCCAATGGTTGGTACCTTAATCTGACAACTGACGTCTTGCCTTCTCAGGAGCTCTAGCCAACGTCTTTGTCTGGGTTTAGAAAAGTAATTACAGACTTCAAATTCCTTGCTTTTACCATCACTGCCACCTCCATACTGAAAAGATAATTCATCAGCAGATAGGCTTGTCCTGTGTGTTGCTGGTTATAAACTGTGAAGTACCTTTTTTCTCTATGACTCTGGTCAGGCTTGCTTGTGTCCTGAAGCTCAGTCTTTTTTTGCCCTCTTGGTTGACACACAGCAGGACGTGCTGTGTCGGAGCTTTTGATGGTGGGGTCTTCTCTTTGTACCTGGAATTTGTTTGAGATAGCCATGCTCTGTGTTTTAATTGACAGGATACACGTTTTTTCCCTTTCCACGCTGAAGAAGGGCTCGTTGTGTCACCCAGATATTATTCACAGATTTTTGAACGTGTTTACCTTTATACTTCAACAGGGGTTTTCAGAGGAACTGTCAAAAGTAACAAGTGACCCATCAAAGAAAAAAAATAATGGTATTTTTATAGACTATTCTCAAGGTACGCGTTTGTATTTTTGTTCCTGGCTTGTGCTGGATGTGCTTTTTATTGCACGTTAAGACATTACTAACAGCAAGAAGTGCTGCTTTCCCCCAAGACAGATAAACTGAGGTTAAATCATTCCGCTTTGCCTCGTGTTTACTGTCTGAGGCGTGCTGCTGCCATAGGATATACTGCTTACGCCCTTTCTGAACAGCTCTGGCCTTTCATCCTGATGATCTGATAACGCTCTGAATCCTTCCTCGTTATCAGGGAGCCCAAAAGAGCCTGAAACCAAGAGGATCCTTGGAAAAGTTGTATCTTCCTAAATAATCATTCGTAGCAAAGGTGAGAAGGGGAGGAGCAGCCTGACCTCGTTTAATCCAAGTTAAAATGAATGCATATGGATTTTTGAACCTGGCAACATCTTGTAAATACTGTTATAAATAGTCTTTTGTAGGTTCTTCAGGAAAGATGGAAAACCTTGTGGTTGAGGGTCTGGAGAGATGTACCCATGGTTGTCCCATGCCATGATCTGCCGCCGCAGTTGGGAATTGAGCACCATGACTAAGCCCTGCTGTGTGTGCAGGGAAATTTTGTATATGGGGATGCCATGTATTTATTATTTTAGGATGAGAGGAAATGGCCTCCAGTTGTGCCAGGGGAGGTTTAGATTAGATATTAGGAGAAATTTCTCAAAACTTGGTCAAACGTTGGAACAGGTTGCCCAGGGAAGTGGTGGAGTCACCATCCCTGGAAGTGTTCAAAGAAGGTGTGGATGTAGGACTTCAGGACATGGTTTAGTGGGCATGGTGGTGTTGGGTTGACAGTTGGACTTGATGATCTTAGAGGTCCTTTCCAACCTTAACGATTCTATGATTGTATATATGGCATTTATGTATGTTTTGGTAGGGGACCATCCATATAGGCACTGGAGTTTCTCCCAGTAGAGAAGGTGGAAGGAGCCTGACCACGGTTTGAGGCCGGAGGTACCTGGCAGTGGGACATGGGCATCTCGTGGGAGCTGTGCTGTGGAGGAAAAATGAACCCTGTGGGGCTTTCTTTAATGCCCACTTGGCTTTCCACAGTTGCCTCCTAAGCAGGGCTGTTGGCCTCAAAGCCTTCATCACTGTGAAACAGTCGCTGGAGGTTTTGAACTGGGATTCAAAACCTGGTGAGCACACCGCGTCCGTGCTCAGAAAGGTTCTCGCTCCATGCAGTGTTGATGGAGAGCAGGATGGATGGGGATGTGTTTTCTGGGATGTGGAGAGGTGGTACGTAGAGGGGAAGCTGCTGTTGTGTGTGGCATGTTGCATATAGTAGGGTGGTGACTGCTGGTTCTTGGCCAACTCCAGCCGCTTTTCATGGACTTGGGTGGTCACTTGCTGAGGGTGGAGCAGAGGGGACAGAGGAACATCTCTTCCTTTTCAAGTCGCTGTTGGATTTCTTTTTCTGAGATTGGGGTCCCAGAAATGCAGCCGAGGTGAACCTCGGGCCTCCGTCGCTTCAGATCTTGTTTCTTGGATAAACATGCCCTAACTGGAAGTTTTACATTTAAATTTTTACAACTGCAAAGGGCCGTATAAAAAGCCCCATAAAATTCCCTGGATTTATTTGGCTAAAGACTGCACCGGGTACATCAGCATCTAATCCTGAGTCAGCATTTACATTGCACTGTTGCCTTCGATACACGCTTCCGTGCTTTCCCGTGATGTTCGCTAATGCCAGTTTTCTTCTTGCTGTATTTTAACTATCCATAATTGGATATTTTTGACTTCCCCCTTCAAAGCCTATCTGGGAAAAACCCATCTCCAGGCCCTGGCTGTTAACGCCGGCTTCGTGTTGTTCGGCTTATCTTTCCAGCTTGAATGGTTTAATAGGTCAGTCGAGTATTAAAATGGGATTTCACTTGGATATAAAATCTTTTTTAAAGGGCATAGGGTTTTTTTTCCTGCAAACATTTCATATTCTCTGCATTTTTTTTTTTCCTCCAGTTGGAGGTTTTAAACTTGAATATGATTTTATATGTCTCTTTTTTTCCCCTGCTTCCGTGATGCTGTGGTTATAAGGCATATGTCAATATTTGAAGGGAATAAATTGCTGATGACTCCAGATTCCGTTTAGTTTTATGAATCATCTTGGGGCCGTATGATCTCAGCAACGGCATCAGCGACGTGTGATCTCTGCCGGGACTGCAGCCGGCGTGCCGCGCGGCGCCGGGCCCCCTTCGCTCGCGGTGTTCGTTACCGCCGGTTGCTGGATGCTTACTGATGGCAAAACCTCAACTTTGCGGAGCCGTGAAGCAGCAAAGTGACTCAAAGACGACTCACGCTCCTCATTTCGAGCTGGTGCTTGTCAGGAGTCACCACGTGCAAAGGTTGGGGGATTTCTAAATGGCTCTGAGCCATTTTATCCTCTTCTCCTAGAGGAGGAAGTTCTGTGCATCCGCACGTCGCCCGGTGTGTCAGGGCGAGGCACAGGAGGGACTTGTTGTGGTTTAATCTTTGGTGTTCCATGTGCTCTCCCAGTTCAGGGGAGGGCTGAGTGCAGGACTTGTCAGTGCCTGAGACTGGCAATGCCACTGCAATCGAAGATGTCACATCTCTGCTGCCCCACGAAGAGCCACCCCACTTGGAAACCCATGTCCACCTCACTTGCAAACACATGTCCACCCCACTTGGAAACCCATGTCCACTGCACATGGAAACCCATGTCCACCCCACTTGGAAACCCATGTCCACTGCACATGGAAACCCATGTCCACCCACTTGGAAACCCATGTCCACTGCATATTGAAACCCATGTCCACTTCACCTGGCAAACCATGTCCACCTCACACTGCAGAGCTACTGGTGGCCTGGCAGCCACCACCTGGGCTTTGCTCAGAGTTTCTCTCAAGAGACAGGCCAAAACGAGACTAAAGAAAGAGCAAAAGCGATGGAGGAAATCTTTCCTCATTTGCCCAAGTGTTTTTAACTCTTTTTGTTTCCTTAGTAGTGGTAGAATGAGGAATTAATGGGATATTTCATGTTTTTGTGTCGAGAGAGCACAGGCACCATTCACGTTGCTCCCTTTGGGTGGAAAGCAGTGGGCATGATCTGTGCCTACAGGGTTTGATACTCACCAGCTGGATGAGCGTGGAGTAAGCGTGAGCTTCGGTGCTGGTGTTTCCATCCTTTGGGAATGAGCCCACCTCCAAGTCTGCAGCCATGAGCTTGCAGCGGTGGTGGCCTGAGGTGTCTCGCATGAAACCGAGGAGTCGCATCGTGTTTCAGCACAAGCTCAAACACAGCAGTACGTGTGTTTCTTGGAGACTTAACGTGATGCGACTCTGGCGAGCTGCTGAAGACGTTTGTTCGCTGCTGTAAAACGACTTTCCCTTCCTCTCTTCCATCTTTTATCTTCTGTAAGGAGAACACAATGCTCTGAATGATTAAACCAGATTAGGTTTATCTGCAGACGATTCCCTTTGATCTGCGGCACGTGGCCATTTCTCATCCCTCTGTCTGCGTTCGGGTGGGAAGAGGCATTGGTTATATGGGAAATACTGTATTATTTCTTCTCTTCTCTCCTTGCAGGTGTTCACAAAATATGGGAAATGCTACATGTTTAACTCAGGAGAAGAAGGACGGCCTCTTCTTACCACAGTTAAGGGTGGGACAGGCAATGGACTGGAAATCATGCTAGACATACAGCAGGATGAATATTTGCCAATATGGGGAGAAACAGGTAAGACCTTCTTTTTCCTCCTGCAAACATGCATGTACTGGTGATTTTTTTGGAAAGACCATCCCATCTCATCCTCCCCAGCCAATATCTAAACCTATAGCTCTTGAAAGCAAGAGGAACCCAGTCTGTACAGAAACGAGTTGCTTTTCTTCTCGATGTCTGTGGCTGCTGGTAGGGTCCAGCATGTCCATGGGTTCAGCTCATCAGTGAGTGCTGGACTTGGGTGTCTCTGCACCAACCATTGGGATGCCAAACAGGAGTGTCATCACCTGTCCTGGGGTGGGCACTTGTGGGTGACAAGAGGTGTGGTGTCTCCTTCAGACACTCCAGCACATCCCGCTTCCCTAGAACAGCATTTTGGGAGGCCACATTCAAGGTGGACCTCCAGTTGCTGTCTGTGTTTCCCTCCTCCTTGAAATTTGGGGATATTCGTTGCCCTAATTGTTGTCTTTGCATGGGTTGGTGCTGCCTGGGTGGACCAAGGGCTCAGCTCATTGCACTTGGAGCCTTTGGAATGGATGGCATCTGTCCCCTAACAAACCCAGCTGAGTTGGGCATCTTCTGAAGAGCCAGTGTGCTGCACGGCAGCCCTCTAGTCCTGGCACAGAGAAGGCAGAATGTGCTGACCAGAAATGCTGGGCTGGGGACAGCACAGGGAGTGACTCGTGCCACCAAAGCCACCCATGTAGAACAAGCCTTATCAATTCTTCAGCAGCGGTGGCTGCAGTTTTTGTGAACCCATGTTGACATTTGAAACAAATCATCCAAAAAAATGTTGGAAAAATTGCCCGCCTCGCCATTTCTCTGGCAGACACAAGGCAGAGCGTTTGCGGTGGGAGTTTTTCAGGATGAGGTTGTGCTTATTTTGGGGTATCAGGAAAAGGAGAGGAGCAAATAATCACTGAAGGTATTGTGTCGCCATCGTGCCATCATCCTCTGCAAAGGAGCCCCTTTGAGCACCGTGCAAACTTCTGCTCAATAGCAGAGAGGAGAGTTGGTTACATTCATTCAAAACTTCAGATTTGTTTGTGTGGTGTATGATTGCTACGATTGAAACAGATTCCCACGCCTCGTCAATCATTTAAATTGTGCAGGTTTTTCTAGCAAGAGCTTTGCCTTCCACTTTTCCTCTTGTACTCGAAGTCGGCCCGATCTGGCCCGGGTGAGGAGGAGGAGATGGTGGTTTGAAATAATTGCTTCTGACTTGTTGCATTTGTTTGAAGTCTTGTCCTTTTAACGGCAAAACAGATTCACAATATGGAGCAGGAAGATGAAATGCATCTTCTACCTCTCATGCTTTATCGTTCACAGGCTTCCTTGGGGGAACCCATGGGGCCGGGAAGCCACAACATTGATGGCTTGGAGATATAACAGACTTGGACAACCCCACCACAACCTCTGTATGTTCAATTTTGTTGGGTTTTGGACCCCTCTGAGGTTCCCCGTGGAGGCACAGAGCTTGTGTCACACCGTTCTTGCTTTAGACTTGCTTTTTGGAGCTGCCTTTTGGAGAGTCTTTAGGAGGAACCCATGCAGAAATGCGCTGCCTTTAGAGCTGTGCTTTTCTATCACTGCGATGCTGGGACAGGTGGATCAGTCTCGGCTGGGCAAACCAGAGTCTCATTACTCAGGTGGAAAAAAAAAAAAAAAAAGAAAAAAAGAAGTGGAGAAATAAATTGGGCAGATAAAACATGAGGGAGGAGGATCAACCAGGTCTTGTTCTTGCCGTCTGGCAGGGAAGCTGGGCAGTGGAGAGAAAGTTTCCAGTCTGGTACCTCCATGTCTATGAGCATCACCGTCATCCAGAGATTGGGTGGGATGGCAGCTTCTGCTCTGGATGCTCTTTGAAGGCAACTTCAAACCCTTGTGTGTGGCAAAGGTTCTTGAAATCTGGCCATGGCTGTGGACTTGAAACCTGAGGCGGGGAAAAAAAAACAACCCAAAACCAACCAAGTGCATTCTTTTTTTTTTTTTTTCCAAAAAATTTCGTGGCTTTTAGGATATTTTGAATCCAGACTTGACTTTTGACCATATGTGGAAGGGAGCAATGTGCCCTTTTGATTTTCAAGATGGCCCCAATGATGTCCTGCCCCCCCCATGACCTCACTGCTGCAAATCTCATGTGTATTTAACTTAAATTTGTACTCAGCTAAAGATTAGAGGCGTAGGGAGGGATTCTCACGTCCCTAGAACTGGGTTGATACTGGGTTACGCTGGGATAGTTGTTAAGGTCTCTATCTGACCATGAAATGCTGTAGGATTCAAGGTAAAACTGAGAGGCTCCCGGGCTTGTTGCAAGCAATTTTGGCCGTGTTCTTACAGGTCAAGGTAAAACTGGTACTTGACTTTGAAGCTCATAAAACATTAATCTTTGCCTTTCAACAAGAGACTTTTTCATCCTCCACGTTCGTACAGCACCTTGTACAAGCGGTCTTCAATCTTCATTGAGTGCTCTGGACACTACCAGAATAAAAATATTAACTATAGTGGTTAATAGTTGCTGTTCCCATGGAAACACTTAAGTCAGCTCTTAGTAGGTAAGTGAAGGAGTTGATGATTTCCAAATATTTGCATAATAATGTAAATGTGTTTGGAATTAAATCTCCTCAGCTGCTACCGCTGGGACTGCACAAACTCGACTCTCCAATGAAAAGCTGTGTCAAGGGCACGCAGTGAACTTCAGCCCTTCCTATGGAGAGGGATGGGGGCGGACATGGGGTGAGATCTTCGCGTTGCAGTGCCAAAGCCACGTGTAGGAACAGTGAGGTCCAGCCATGGGGATACCTCCAGGGTGGAACAAGTTGAGTTTTTTCTTGCCATTGAGTTCATATCTCCGTTATAACCTGAACTCTCCTTATCTTTAACTCTTCAGACACTTCTACAGATTGATTTTGCTGCTTCGTTTTCCCAGTAGCCATCCTGTACCCAGAAGCTGCTCTTCTAGTTGCCTCTTAGGCAACAATTTTTGAGTGGTTGAGTTACTTGAACTTTTTTATTCAGTTTCCAGCTTTCACAGTATCCCTCACATGGCTGCTCAAACCATTTCCTTTCCCAGCTGGTTGTCCCATGTTAATCCAAGTTTTTCCAGAGCTGTCCCCACCGAGGTGCTGCCTCAGACATGGTGTTTGCACCGTGTTAGAGCTTCATAGATGGTGAAGGTGGACCAATCTCCCATCACCACAGAGAGCTCTTCATGTGGAAGAATATTGCATTTCTTTGGCCCATCGTGGGGGCCTTGGCTCATGGGTCTGTCCCATAGAAAACGGCCACCTAAAGAACCCTCCAGGCCCTGGTGCGTTGCCTCTCCATCCCGACTATGGCCAGGACACCCCATGGGACCTTTCCTCCGGCACCCCGGGTCCCTCAGTCCCTCATTGGCACAGGGCAGTTGTGGTTCTGGTGGATGCAGGGGCTGATTTTTATCAAGGCCAAGTTCAAACAGTGGCATCTTATTCTGTATTCAGTCCCGTAACTGCTTTGCTTTTTGCTACAGATTTGGAGATGCCATAAAACCACGTTCTCCTTCACAGCACCTCAGGAAAATAGTTGGCACATGGACTCAAAAATCCTTATTTTGCTGCTGGCTGCATTCCTCAGGATCTCTGCTTTCTTTTTTAAGCTGTTCTTTACAATTCAAATAAGAAGCCACGAAGGAAAATATTGGTTCGTAGCTTGGGATAGGCTGCTCCGGGAGCTGCGGCCACCGTGTCACGTTGGCATATGCTTTTGTAAGACAAAAAAAGTGATTTAATTGTTACTGACTCGGCAAACAAAATGAAGGGTATTGTCATTCTAAAAAGACCTTTACTGAGTATCCACAGATATCTCGAGAAGATGAAATATCTTGTCTGACAAGTCGCTTGTAACAGAAAAATTTACCTTTTACTTGTCTGTCTGCGTGTGCGAGCCCTTATTTGAACATGGTGAAATTATGTGCAGTCTAATTTCGGAGCAGCAGCGAGCGCACACAGACTGCTTCAGTCTGGATTTTCAAGTGCGAAGAAAAGGGTATTTTGGCTGTGTCTGGATGTCACGGCATCAGGCAGCCTCGGCGTCTTCAGGCGTGCAAAAAATATTGTGTCAGGACTGTCAAATCATGAGGCATGTGGAAAAAAAAAAAAAAATGATAAAAAGAGATGAAAATCTCTGTCTTTGGAATTCTGTGCTTCTAGAATTTGTATTTTCTAACATTTACTTTAACCGTGAGCGTGCTAGACATGAAGAAAAGTGGGAATATAATTTGTGGCTGAAGCCTTCAGCCTTCACATCACTTTTGTACTTTAAAAAAGTCTTTAAATGTTCCAAGTGGGAATCATGATGCAAACAAACAAGCAAACAAACAAACCCAAGAGATCCTGCATGGAGGTAAAATGCAAGATGGAAAAAATCTATACCAAGGAAAACTCTTTCCAGTATCCGAGGAGGAAACTGCAAACGACAGACTCGGAGTAGCGTAGGTGGTTACGTGTCTTGGTCTTGCACGATCGTGCTCTGGGTAGTGGTGGAGCTGCGAAGGGCGTTTGGTTTATTGCATTTGATAGGGAAAGTGGCAGAAATGCTCTCGGATATTGTAAAAGAATCTCTAAATTTATAGCGGTGACTATTTGATTGGAAGGGGAATCCGCTTCTGGGTAATGTTTCTGGAGTGGTCCAGGATATATTATATATTGGCCTAATAGAGCAGCACAGTCACTGGGAAATCACTGGGGCTGCAGGGCTGTAAATAAGACGTACAATGGGAGAGCTCTGCGCTCGTGTTGCAGGAATTGTTGGGTAAAGATGAACATTTCATACCAATTAATTGAGTGGCGCTGAATCAAAAAAAAAAAAAAGATGAGAAACGCGCTATAAAACTGCACTAAGAAGCAGCATGAAATCTATAAAGCCTGAGGCTTCAATCCTCTTAGGAGACTATCACGTAGTATTATGGGCTGCTGTTATTTAACTCAATAAGAAACACGAGCTACAAGCAAGACTTTTGATCTAAGTCATGCACGGAAAGGTCTCAAGGCTGTTTCCTTCACACCCAACCCATTTTGATTGCAGTTTATTTTCACTTCCCAGCAGGGTTTTTCCGTGCTCTTACGGAGTTGCTGGGTCCCAGCCCCTGCCATCAAATGCTGGATGTAGTGGAAAACCATCTGTTGATGGCCAGAGAAAGCCCCTCTCCAGGGCTTGGGAAAAGGAAAAGCCGATGGTGTGTGGTAGGAGCTCAGCTCTGCCGTGCCCAATCATACAATCACAGAATGGTTTGGGTTGGAAGGGACCTTCAAGATCATCCAGTGCCATCCTTCCTGCCATGGGCAGGGACACCTTCCACTACACCAGGTTGCTCAAAGCCTCATCCAACCTGGCCTTGAACACTGCCAGGGATGGGGCAGCCACAGCTTCTCTGGGCAACCTGGTCCAGTGCCTCAGCACCCTCAGAGGGAAGAATTTCTTCCTTAGATCTCATGGAAATCTCCCCTCTTTCAGTTTAAAGCCATTGCCCCGTGTCCTGTCACTACCCACCCTTGTCCAAAGCCCCTCTCCAGCTTTCTTGTAGCCCCTTTAGGTACTGGAAGGTGCTGGAAGGTCTCCCTGGAGCCTTCTCTTCTCCAGGCTGAACAGCCCCAACTCTCTCAGCCTGTCTCCATAGCAGAGGTGCTCCAGCCCTCACATCATCTTGGTGGCCTCCTCTGGGCCCACTCCAACAGCTCCATGGCCTTCTGATGTTGAGGATGCCCACTCTCCCTCTGGGCATCACTGCCGGGGATGCTGAGGCGTGTCTGTAGCATTAATCCAAATTAGCCAGAGGTGCAGGTGGTTTCGGTGGCATCGAATTTCTATGCTGTTGCTTTGCTTCCTCTTTAAAGCTGCCTTAATTCTGCTGATCTTTTTCTGTTTCCAAATTAAATTTAGATAAATCTAATTAGCGCAGCTTTAATTTTGAACTGGGGCCTTCAGGCGAGCCCTGATGCTGTGGAAGTTACCTCGCGTTTGTTTGCAGCTGCTGGGGGTTCTGGGAAGGACCGTTTGGGTCCTCCTTGAGTCTTTAAAGGGTTAAAAGTGACGGTGATTCCATCCATGCGGTGAGGAGCAGCGCTTCTCAGCCAGCCCTGGCCTTCCTCCAGCTGCATCACCCTGGGGACCAGCTCGTGGTGGGATGCTTGCAGAGCAGAGACGTGCCCTGGGACACCATGCCGACAGCGGCACGAGCCTCGCTTTGTGCACGGCTTGGGGTAGGTCAAATTTTAGAAGAAATGTCGCTCTGCTGGCTTTTTTCTGGTGAAGAATAGGTTGTCAGGGCTGTGTTGAGAGATCTACTGCCTCCTTTGGTTTTGGGGTCTGTAGTGGAGGATCTCCAGGACCTGCCCCAAGTTTAGGGTGCTCCAGGCATTGGTTCAAATGGAGTTGCAGGACAAATCATCCACCTCCAATTCTTGCAACGTGCACCACGGCGATGCTTTTGGGTCAAGACAGGGCTGTTCCTCATTGCTCACAAAAGCCCCAAGAACTTTTGGGATCCTACAGCTGAGGTGCTGTGGAGAGGACTTGGAGGGGGTGAAGATGACCCTGGGCAGATGCGTGTGGCTGGAGGCCAACGCTGACAACTCTGAAGATTCATCTGGCAAAAGTTTACTGACGCGGGCACAAATTGAGAGCATTTCCGTGGTTTCTTTGATTATTATGGTTGTTTTTTTTCCTGCCCTTCAGGATTTCATGCCAGGCAAAACAATTTCAACAGTGTCTCCATGCTGCTGAGATGGGTCTGTGGAGCGTTGTTCCCACTGCACTGCAACGTCTTGTTGCTTATGGCAAGGAGGGACAGTTGGTTTAGCTCTGGGCTCAGATGTGTCCCCCCCCTTCCCCAAAACCTCCCCAGCCCCGGGACTTGGTCTCCAGCTGTGCAGCCTCTGTGCCCGACGCGTTCGTAAGCCCAAGCCCTGGAGTGTTTGACTTGCCAGCTGTGGAGGGGCACAAAGCCCTTGCTGGCATTTACTTCTGCATATTAATGTGATTAGTGGCACTTCTTCAGAAATTCAGGCCTCCTTTTGCTTACAAGAGATCCAAATTCAAATTGACCTCCCCCAGGTCACCCACCGGGCTCCTGGCATGGCCAGGGAGACTATTTTGGATTTACACCATGAGGAATCACCTACAGGCTTTGAGCCACTGGTGTTAACCACAGAGTTTGAGGAAAAAGGAAAAAAGGCAGTGGTTTGTGTATCTGCTTCATTCACAGCTTGTGGAGTTCAAAGTGGAATAGAGTCATAGAATCACAGGATGGGTTGGGTTGGAAGGGACCTTCAAGACCATCCAGTTCCAAGCACCCTGCCATGAGCAGGGACACCCTCCACTGCACCAGGTTGCCCAAAGCCTCATTCAACCTGGCCTTGAACACTGCCAGGGATGGGGCAGCCACAGCTTCTCTGGGCAACCTGTGCCAGTGCCTCAGCACCCTCAGAGTGAAGAATTTCTTCCTTAGATCTCATGGAAATCTCCCCTCTTTGAGTTTAAAGCCATTGCCCTGTGTCCTGTCACTACACACCTGTGTCCAAAGCCCCTCTCCAGCTTTCTTGTAGCCCCTTTAGGCACTGGAAGGTGCTGGAAGGTCTCCCCGGAGCCTTCTCTTCTCCAAGGGAGACCTTGTGTTGGGGACCCCAGAGCTGAATGCAGTATTCCCGGGGGGGTCTCACGAGAGCAGAGCAGAGGGGCAGAATCCCCTCCCTCAACCTGCTGCCCACACTGCTTTGAATGCGTTATTTTGATGAATAATCATAGTTAATTAATCATGAATTAATCATCCGTAAATGTAGTAAGTAGGAAATGGCCTGGGAATGGAAGAAGTGATGGGTAGCAGCAGGTATGTGCCACGGTGGGATGGTGGGCTACGGCAACAACTGGTAATGGCTTGCACAGGGGTGTCACATACACGTGTGGGTGCAAAACCCTGAGCACATTTTAAAACGAGAAACAGCTTCCTAAAAGTCCGTGTGTTCTTGCTGACTCCAGGGCTTCTCGGAGCTGCTGCAATTTCTTTTCCATTACGGGGATGTTGCGAGCGGTTGGCCCCCGCGTGCAGCCACGGCTGCCCTGGGGCAGATGAAACTCGTTGTTTGCCTTGGAAGGGTTGGTTCTCAATTTCTTTTATCAATTAAAGTAAAAAAGGAAAGGCAAAAAAAAGAAGAAGAAAGGCAAGGCAAGGTGTGTGTAAGAGTAACTTGCCTTCCTCCGGCACTTCTCAGCCCGGAGTGTTTTCACCGGCTGATTAACCGACGGCGTGTGTACGTGTAACGGCGCAGGCGGCTGAAGCACTGCTCCCCCTGGAAGGAGAAAAGACCAAAAAGGTTTTTAATATTCACCGTAAGGATACATGATGGCTTAAGATGGAGAAAATAATACTGAATTCATCTGGAAACGGCAACGGGGACTTGGGGAGCTGGATGGGGGACGGCTTTGGTTGGCGTTTCACCGGGGCGCTCGGGGTAGTGCCCTGTGTTATTATGAAAGAAGCATCTCAGGATCCTGAATTAACAACTTTTCCTCCTGATTAGCTTCAGCTTCTTGCTGTCATTTGCACATGGGGCCTCACTAGCGGCCGGCTCCTGACCGCTTGCAGGACAGGGCACGGGTTTGGTGACGTTGTGCTGTGGCAGCGGTGGTGGACATCCCTCCTCGGCTCCTCTCCCACCCAACACCGTGTCTCTCAGTAAGGCAGAGCAGAGAAATGAATCTTGACTGGTGTTGAATTTCAACTTGTGCAAGAGCGTAGAGCCCCAGGAAGGCACAGAATCAAAATCTGAGTAAGTCAAGACGGCGACAAATGGACTCACAAGCAGTAAACGTGATCTTCCCCCCCCACCAAGGGCAAGCCTCCTGTATCAACTGCTTATGAAACCACGAGGTTGACTGGTGGTAATCGGTGTGTTCAGAGCACTGCACAGACACCTCTGTGCCAGAAATATTTCAGATTGCAATCTGCAGTGAGAGCCCATAAAAACGATGAAGAAGATTGAACCAGGATAGTAATTTGTTGAGTGACACCAAACTCATCTTTCAGAGAGTGAAGTTATCCTCGCTGCTTACATCCGCTCCTGCAAAATGAAGTAGAGCTTCCCAGGTATAAAACTCCTCTTGCTAAATATAAACTATTAAATGCTACTACGAAACGACTTCTGCTGAACCACTGTCAGTGCCATGGAAGGAGAAAGCTGCTTTATTTGAAATGATGGGAAGATTTGGCAATAGAAAAACACCCCGAACCCCAGTGGCCCAGGGTTGATTCCTCCTTCTGAAGACTTGGAACGTCCAAAGAGATAAATGGTACCTACAAAGCAACAATGGCCTTGAGCATGAATAACATGGAGAGGTTCAGGCCGGAAGAACTCGTTGCTTTTTCGCAATAGGAAACTCTGATCTTGGATCAACTCATCAAGAGGCAGCTTGACCTTTAGGAGGCTGGTTGGTGTCACCTAAAGGGAGGCATAAAATGTGCTGCATCTTGGACCTTTTCCTAATGAGAGCAAGAATTCATTCAATCAGCCAGGTTTCCCAGGGAGAAAAGGTCAACGTTATTTCCACCTTCCACCAGCCCCCTGCCAACCAGAGCATCCACAAAATCAGGCTGCCACTAAAAATTAATTGTTTTTGCTGGAACACACTTATCGATATTGCTGGAGCGAAGAGAGGCAGCTCAAAGGTTACTTGGGTTTCTGTGCCTGGGTTGTGTCATTCAGGTTGTCGATAACTGATACTCTCCCGCTTGGGGTGAATCGCTCTCTGGGGCCTCTCGATGTTATCATGGAGCTGGAGAGAACCAATGCAGTTGTTGAAAAAGCTATTTTTTCTCTTTTATGATGTCGCAGGTACTGCTGTTTCCGTATGCCCAGGAAATTGTCTGGGACTGATCCAGGCTCAGGTTGCCCAAAGGATTGATGTTGGCCATCTGACACAGCTTGTGGAATGAAAGGACTTGGGAGAGGGAGGAGAAGATTTTGAGTTGGTATTAAAATCAAGTGGTGGTTTGGTTTTAATAAATAGGGGGAAATGTTTATTTATAGCCCGTCTTTAGGCTTTTGGATATAAGAGCCCAAACCTGGTGCTTTGAAGCCATCAAGAAGAACATCTCAACAGCTTTGGCTGCTGGTGAGCAAACATGAGCCTTCTGGGGCTTTCTGCAAGGGGTTTCCTCACTGGACAGTGCAGATGAGTCAGTAACATCCCCATATCTTGTCCATCAACCCCTCTGGTCCCCATGGTGAGCTTAGTGCTGAGGTCCTGGCCCATGAGCTCAGCTCAGGAGTGCATCTCAGCCCATCCCAGTGCAACCAGCACATCATGTAACGTCCTCTAGGTCTGATTTGTGCCAGTTTGGCAGTTGGACACCTAGAATTAAAACAAAAAAATAAATCACAGTGCTTGTCTTCTGCAGGTATCTCATCTCCTCCTTTCCCAGCACCCAGTCCCCTATACGGACACGTATGTGCAGAGAGGTGAAGATGTGTGAGCTGCCGTGGGCGAGAGTTTATCGTCTGCAGGACTGGTTTTAGCGAGCACAGTCAGACGTCCCCAGTCACATAATGTTGTCAAACTGAAGGCTGTAAATACGTATCAGTGACATCATGAGCAAATCCTTTGAAGGATATAGATGTTTCAAAAGCTTTTCTTAAAAAAATATATATATATATATCTCCAAAGTCAGGAAATGTTCGTTTAAGGCAATAAAAAAGGAATAAAACTGGAATAAAACTAAAGGAAAATAAAAAAGGAAAAAGTAAAGGAATAAAAACTGGAAGGTGACTTTGGGAAATCTGGCGAAGCAGAGATAAGGCACCGAAAATCAGCGGCCAAATGCAATGCCGCTGCAATTGCGATGCCATGCAGCATGAAAATTCAATCCGTGTTCCACGCTGCAGCTTTCCTCCAGCTCCTTGTGGCCGCCGTGTAAAGTGAAATGTCCGTGGCCGAGATGCGAGTGCTCAAAGCAGCGAGAATTCCTGGCGTCGAAAGGAGACACGGCAGAAAGCCTGGCACGGGGACGCTGGGGCTGGCAGCCGGTGCCCGGGCGGCTCGTGCCGAGGGGACGAGGTTTGGGGGCTGCTGGCTGCAGCCTCAGCCTTTGCTGTCCCGGGAGCTGCAAAGGTGCAAACATCTGATTTTTATTGCTGGTTTTTTTCTGAGCACTGGGACTGAGGTGTCGGTGACTCCGGTGAGGTTTTGGGATGTTATCTGGATGCGCCGGTTTTAGATGAGGATAATCCAGGTCATTGCCCACCTTCTCTGGTCTTGACCCTTCCCCGAGTGTCTTTGTTTCCCTCCTGGAAGACGAAGAGCTCCACGCATGCTAATGAATCTCACGGAGGCACCAGGAGATTTTGTGGCTAGAAAGTGCTTTGAAGATAAAAGTCTTTTGCAAGTGCTAATTAAATTTAATTGTATTAATCTCTTTGGTGCAGGGATCATCGTTTTGTTCCGACTTTGTCCAGCCCGTAGCGACATGAGCTCCAGCTGACACTTGAGACCTCCCAGGTGGTTCCTAAGGCAAATTGCTGTAGTCCCGACGCGGTGTAAAGCTGTGCTGAGGATGGTTCTATGGTGGTGGAAGGGTTTTCCCCTCCTGTAGATAACTCTGGAAGCATTTCACTTGTGCTGGGCAACATGAGCAGAGCCCAACAGTCTTCCCTTAAAAACATCATGGCTTCAGCCAGCTCTGAAGGAGCAAATAATGTGTCTTTCTACACATTATGTGTGGAATGTTGCAGCTGCCCCATCCCTGGAAGTGTTCAAGGCCAGGTTGGATGAGGCTTTGAGCAACCTGGTGTAGTGGAAGGTGTCCCTGCCCATGGCAGGGGAGTTGAAACTGGATGATCTTTGAGGTCCCTTCCAACCCAAATTATTCTATGATTCCTGAGATATGGAGCAAATAAAATATGTCTTTCCTGAGATAATGCAGGACTTTGGGAAATAAATCAAGGAGCCCCAGTGCCCACGCACCATGTAGGAGTACTCCATGAGGGTTTCCTGCAACTCTTGGTGGCCGTTCCTTAGCTCTCCTTATTTCATCATCAGACAGCATCACCAAATCTTCATCCTCCTTTCAGTTACAGCTCTCTCCTTGCTTGTTTACAAGATGAAATAGCCAATGGTCCACGTTGAGCATCTCTGTTGAAGAGCACAGCTGTCTCTGGTTGTACCGTGTCTTGGTGCAATGATACAAAGCGCTTGGAGGAATCACAGATGGCAAAGAGCATCTAGAGCGCTCTTCTGGATGGCTGCAGAGCGGGTGAAGACTGTCTCAGCAGAACAGAAGAGCAGAGTGGGGGGGGGGGGAAAGAAGTGTGATTAATTATTCAGCTTTTATGGAGGTTAAAAGGAGGGCAGGAGAGTCAAAACTCCTCTCTCATCAGCCGGCGAGCACTGCCTTTCTGCTGCCGTATTTACGAGATCCGTGGTGGTCAAACGTGTGGAGGAAAGATGAAAAGGGAGAAAAAAGCCCGAGTGGTGCAAGGTCTTTGTCATCTTCACAGGAGGCTTTGGGGTAGGTTGGATGATGGTCCATCAGAGGAGGCTGGGACTGCTGTGGTGCAGCCCTGGGGCAGGAGGTTGGGTTTGCTGGTCTCACCAGGGCTCTTCCAGCCCCGGCTGTTGAGACAGGTCACTTGGTGCCCGTGGGGACCCTGGCAGGAGGTGGCCCTGCCTGCCCTGCAGGACGATGTGTGGGTGATGTTATTGGCGACCTGTGCTGCTGGCACATTGGCATCTTTCTTCTGCTTCTTCAGGACAACGTTTCTAATGCTTTCTCATGTTTTGGCAAAGCAAGGTGTGCCAGGTCATGGCCGTTGACGGGGCTGGATGACTTCCTGCTCAGTGACAGCAGAGTGAGATTGCAAAGCCATGTAGCAATAAAAAATGAGCTGGTTTAGAGCTGCGTAGTACGCAGAGGCACCACTACCTGGGAAGAAACCCAAGCGTTTCGGGGCTGTCCAGGGTTGGTTTTGGCATGCTGCCACCACCGACGTGTGCTTTCTACCCAACAGCCTGCGAAACTGGGGAGCTTTAGGAATGAGGACTGCGCCTGTGATTTGTTTATCAATTTTAATATTTTGTTGTGGTTATTACTTCCACTACTACTATTTAAGGAGAAGCTGATAAAGATTAAGAGAGGGAAGTGCCATCTGCGGAGTTTGGCCAAGTGACAAGTTATACTACGTGATGCCGTTAACTCAAATATTTTGGGGAGTGTGACCAGCGGAGAAGGGAAGCGATTGCCATCGCCTTCCCGCAAATGTGGACGTACAAAAGGAAAAGTCTCTTTTCTTCCAGTGGAAGGTCAGCGTGAGAAAAGCAAAACAGGTGTTTTTGGAAGTTGGGATGTGAAAGAGGTTTCTGCTATTGAACAGCCCTGTACATAGCCTGAAATGTGCCGGGCAGCTGGGCGCAGAAGTCCTTCTCTTTATGGGGAAAGGCCAAAGAGAGCAAAGGATTCATGCAGGAGCCTGGAGAAAAAGGGCTCTGAGCCAGCTCTGCTTCTCCTTGTGATCTGGTCACCTTTGATCCAGGGTAAGATACCATCAGCTCGCAGAGATGTTGTTTTTGAAGGCTTGTTTTCAGGCAAGAAACCTTTTTTCCATCAGTTCTGAGCACTGTGGAGCTGTTCACCAGGTGATGGCATTTTAGCCATCTAGCCTCCTCCCTAAACTAATTTATTTTGTGACATTTCAGCACCTGCCACAAAGTCTGAATCTGGTCCAGGCTGCTGGTCCTAGTGGGGGAGCAGAAGGTCCCCCCACTTTGCCCCGTCATGATCACAGAATCACAGAACGGTTTGGGTTGGAAGGACCTTCAAGACCATCCAGTTCCAACCCCCCCTGCCATGGGCGAGGACACCTTCCACTGCACCAGGTTGCTCAAAGCCTCATCCAACCTGGCCTTGAACACTGCCAGGGATGGGGCAGCCACAGCTTCTCTGGGCAACCTGTGCCAGTGCCTTAGCACCCTCAGAGGGAAGAATTTCTTCCTCAGATCTCATCAAAATCTCCCCTCTTTCGGATTAAAGCCGTTATCCCTTGTCCTGTCGCTGCACACCCTTGTCCAAAGCCCCTCTCCAGCTTTCTTGTAGCCCCTTTAGGTACTGGAAGGTGCTGGAAGGTCTCCTCGGAGCCTTCTCTTCTCCAGGCTGAACAGCCCCAACTCTCTCAGCCTGTCTCCATAGCAGAGGTGCTCCAGCCCTTGCATCATCTCTGTGGCCTCCTCTGGACCCACTCCAACAGCTCCATGTCCTTCTGCTGTTGGGGACCCCAGAGCTGATCTCGGCTGTTTCACTGGTGGCCTCTCTCCATCACTTCACCAACCTCTTCCTCCAAGAAATCCAAGTCATGGAGGTTTGACTCTCATCTGATTCCAGACTAGGGCTGAAGCAGCTCTGTGGTGTAGCCACAGCACGAGGAACATCAGAGCCCATTCTAGGGAAAAAAATGGAAAAAAATCCTATTTATTTCAGTGATGTCCTGATTGAGATGCATTTCTCACGCTCCGAGCTCTCATCCGAGCGCGTTCCCAAGGGAAAAATTGACACATTTTAACGTTACACAGCGGTTTGTTATGCTCCATCCCCGGAGCCAGGAACAATTTATCTTCAGTGTCTCATCGTAACGCCCTTCAGTGCAGATATTTATTTTTGTACCGGTGGTACTGGCCTCGTGGGGTTGTTTGTATAATGTTGCATGGCCTTCCATAAATATTTAAATAATAAAAGCAATTATTAAGCATTATTGCTGCGATACAAGTTTAACATGGAACTCGGGAAAGCTGCAAACTCAACAAAGCAAGAACACTTCTGTCTCTGGCTCCATCCCGCGCCGCTGCGGCCAAGGGAGCAGGGCTGGGCTGTGGACAGGAGTGGACCAAGGCTTTGGGGGCAGGATTTGGTCATTTGGGTGCCCCAGGGTGAGATGTTGACATGCAGGAGCCTGCGTGAGCCGTAAGGATGCTGAGCGGGTCCCATGGGCGTGGGGACCCTCTCGCTGTGCCGGGGTGAGAATTGAGGTTTCCAGAGGCAAAATCTTTCCTTGGGGTTGGAATTGGGGTCTGTAAAACATGACGATGCAGATCTTTGGGGCCAGGAAAGAGTGGGGAGATGTGGGAGGCAGCTTTGGGATCTTCATAACCCCGATGGTCTGTTCCCTGCCCAGCTTCCCCAGAGTTTCATGTTGTGGGTGCACCAGCGGGTGCAGAGCAGGCACAGCCACGCACGGTGCCCACCGGGATGGTGGAGGACCTCAGGCTTTCACCATGAATTGTATGGCCTGGAAGTGACCTGCAGAGCTGCCCATGAGCCTTTGCAGCCCAAATCCCTTTGGCCCCAGAACCACAATGTGGTATTTAAGCTGTCCATGATAGCAATACACTTTCTCCATGGCTGCGTATTGTTGGCTCCAGACCTTTTGATTTCCGTGTTAGACTTATTCACCATCAGCTTATCCTAGTTTGGAATTTTTTTTTTTTACAAATATTTTGCTGTCGGTGGAAACACTCGGCTCCCTTCTGGTGTTTGCCTTCGATGTATTTATAGAGAGGATTCATAGCCTTCGTCTCGCCAGACGATACACAACCCAAGCTGTGTTGGACTCCTCCCAAATCCCAGGTTCCCTACTCCTCTTCCCATCCCAGCAGCTTTGGTGTGCTCCTTTCCCTGTCTTCATCGATCAGGCTCTGGTGACCAGAACTGATGACAGTATTTCGGATGAGGTTTCACTACTGAGACTGGTGGAGTCCCCTGACTTGCAGGCATCGTTTCTTCCTGTGTGTTAGCACTGGAGAAGGTGGATATGGGTGATGAACAGGGTGAACGAGCTCTGACAGCTGGAGTGGAGCCATCCCACCCTCCTTGAAAAGAGGTTTCTCATCTCAACAAGTCAAGCAGCCCTCAAAGGATGGGGTGGGTAATCACCCATCCCTCCCCATGGGCTGTGGAGAGGCCCTAGTGACCACCTGAGACTTGATGGTCAACTCTTGAGATGGCCAAAACACAAAGAGCTGAGCCCTCCCCTCACTCTCTCTCTTTCTTACAAAATCTGCCTCATCTCCCCAAAATCTCAGCAGGGTCCAGCCGTGCCTTGTGCTCCATCCCCTTGCTCTATTTCACCTCCTGCCCAGTCTCATGCTGCTGATTTCTCCTAGTGCCTTGCAAAAACTCAGAAGCAACCTCCGGTGTCACTAATGCCATTTTCCACTTAAATCTCCAGGTTAAGAGCTGATTTATTTTTTTTTTCTTCTTTCCCCCCTCCAGCAAAATCCATGGCAGCGCTGCAGGCCGTGCTCGATGTAATTTTCACAGGTTATTTTTATCAGAGGAAAATATTAGAGTGCCTGCTGCCGCATGAGATCTGTCTGTGCCCCGACGGCCTTACCGTGGGCAGCGCACTACAACACAATGCAAATATTTTTATATATAGCATCCTCCATATGCAGCGTTGGGGGACGATGGGAGGAGACGGGGTGGGGGGGGGGGGTGAATACTGGGGGTTTGGGGGGGCAAAGGGGGGAGGTGGAGGTGCTGTGAGGATACAGCGATGCTTTGGGCTGAAGATGGGACAAGGTCCCAGAGGGACCTTGGCAGGTTTGATAGGTGGGCCTGTGCAAACCTCTTGAAGTTCAACAAGGCCAAGTGCAAGGTCCTGCACGTGGGTCGGGGCAATCCCAAGCACAAGGACAGGCTGGGTGGAGAATGGATGAAGAGCAGCCCTGAGGAGAAGGACTTGGGGTATTGGTTGATGAGAAGCTCACCATGAGCCGGCAGTGTGCACTGGCAGCCCAGAAAGCCAACCGTGTCCTGGGCTGCATCCAAAGCAGCGTGGGCAGCAGGTGGAGGGAGGGGATTCTGCCCCTCTGCTCTGCTCTCCTGAGACCCCCCCTGCAGTGCTGCATTCAGCTCTGGGGTCCCCAACATCAGAAGGACATGGAGCTGCTGGAGCGGGGCCAGAGGAGGCCACCAAGATGATACAAGGGCTGGAGCACCTCTGCTCTGGAGACAGGCTGAGAGAGTTGGGGCTGTTCAGCCTGGAGAAGAGAAGGCTCCGGGGAGACCTTCCAGCACCTTCCAGTGCCTAAAGGGGCTCCAGGAAAGCTGGAGAGGGGCTTTGGACAAGGGCGTGTAGTGACAGGACACAGGGCAATAGCTTTAAACTTAAAGAGGAGAGATTTCCAAGGGATCTAAGGAAGAAATTCTTCCCTCTGAGGGTGCTGAGGCACTGGACCAGGTTGCTCAGAGAAGCTGTGGCTGCTCCATCCCTGGAAGTGTTCAGGGCCAGGTTGGAGGAGGCTTTGAGCAACCTGGTGTAATGGAAGATGTCCCTGGCCATGGCAGGGAGGTTGGAACTGGATGATCTTGAAGGTCCCTCCCAACCCAAACCGTTCTGTGATTCTGTGATATAGAGAAGGAAAATCCTTTCCTGGTGCAAAAAGGGTTTCGTTTTGTTGTGTGGATGATGGGAGTGATGAAGGTGGGAAGGTCTGCAGGTGGGAAGCTGAGATTGGAGGAGCAGAAGGGACTCTGGAGGAGCATCACCTCCTGCGGCCACCCATTCTCCCCACTTTGGTAACTCTAATCCTGTAAAATCCCTGTAAAATAAAATACCATAAATAAGCTAACAAATAGACAATATGAAATTCTCCACTCCCAAGCCCACAGACTTAATTTTTCTTCTATTAAGGTCTAAAATCCATTTGGCTGCCAGGGCTAAAAATTACTCAGTGGGGAGTTTTCTAAGGAAACAGGGAGAAACCGAAACTTCTTGTGGAAAGGTGTGGAAAAACCTAAATCTCTCTAAACCATCCTGCATCCCAGTTAGTAAATGCTTTGGATGCGAGACCAAGACTTACCCCTGTGTATCCCTGAGTTAGAGCAAGTCATTGGGGTTTCTTTTTGTCTTATTTTCCTTTTATTTCTGACCTCCAGGAAAGTCAGCTATTGGTTTCGGGTCTGTTTTGGTCTTTACTAGACAACACTGTGAAATCTCAAACAAATGCATGAGCAGGAGAAGCATTTCCCTCAGCGATGTAACTAAAACACTTGATTTTTTTCCCCCTGCTCTGATAAACTAGTGTTTTCCTGGCATTTTGTAATCTTAAACAGCATCTGAGGCACGTTCTTTTCCATGAAAATAAGGGTTTACTTAGTTGCTGAGTTCACCAAAGTGCTTTGAAATGACATCACTCAAAACACTGACATTTATAGGAGAAGCAAATTAAATAGACCCCACCACGGCTGGCAGCGCCGTGCAGGCAGGGCACGGAGTCAAGGCTTCTCGGAATGGTGAAAACTCGCTGCCTGTCTTCAGACGTCCTTGCACCAGCAGGGATTTTATTTAATTGCACACTAACTCCAAAGCTTTTCCATCCAGCCCGGCTTTGAGTTCGGAGAGAAATTGCTTTTCTTTGAAAGGATGCGAAAGGAAATGGGGATCGGCTCCGGAGCTGGGCTCTGGCGGCGGATTCCTCCTGCCTGAGGGGACTTCTGGGCTTCAGCCTCTGGCGATGGGTCCTGGAGAGGGTCCAGGAGAAAGTAAAGAGCTGTAGGAGATTATTACTCATTGGAGTGGCTGCAGAGGGAGGCACGAGCTTGGCTCGAGAGGGAAGTCTTGTCCTTGCAAGATAAAGGTCCAGCAGGAGCAAATCCTGGTTATCTGCTGGTGGTGCTGGACCGGTACGAGTTCTACAGCGTCCTCCAGGCTGGAAAATGAAGCACAGATCCTGCAGAGGAGCTGGATCTGGCACAGCTTCATTAGATGACCTGCATGGACTTGCAGTCCCATGGAGGCTGTCACCGCGGGTCAGGGTGATGATGGTGATGGGATCACCACTTGAGATGGTGACCCACCATCTTAGGGTGGTGACCCACCCCAGTTGTCATCTTCTGTCCCATGTTGGGACTATTGTGCCTTCCCATAAGACCCACATTCCTGGAGAGCTGTCAGGATGCAGAGGGGCTTTCTGGAGGCCAGCGATGCTCAGAGCTGGAAGATCTCCCTGGCATCTCTTCGGACCTCCAGTTTGGACCTGCTGACTCCTCCACCAAGTACGTGGAGATGACATTTCCATTTCCTCAATGCCAAAAGCTGGCTGGATCCCTGGGCTCAGCCTCTGAGGCATCCCGGTCTCCTCCATCCATCCATCCACCCCGAAAGGGGCAGCAGCAGAGCCAGGACCCAGCGTGGTGCTGGGGAATCTGCTCCCGTCTGGCTCCACTACCAGCCAAAATTAGCAGCAGCTCTTTCACCGTTTAATATTTCAAGATGTTCTGGGGGAAGCGGCACAGCTCCTGGAGCCGGGGGGAGGGATGGGCAAGAGAACCACTTCTGCGCCTTTCAAACGTGTCCTTTCTTGGGTTTATTTCTCTTTTTCGGACCGTTTCTGCCCCTGCCGTGGCAGCCGCGTGCCGGAGCGAAAGCCGGCAGATGGGTGGCCCGGGGGGCCGGCACCCCCAGCTCTACGTGTGGGGAATATTCCTCCCCTCTGGAGGGAATAGTTCTCTTTTCCTCACTCCCTATTTCTGGCAACAGTTCCCAGGGACGGAAAAGATACTGGGGTGACTCCAACCACTCTTTGATTTTTTGACTGGCCTCCTTCCCACATCCCCCTTCCCTGCCACGTGCGATTCCCAAAGGATGCTGAGATGGGAAGGGAATTTATTTTCCTTCCCCACCAAGAAGCGGTCGTATCAGCAGTGTAAGCTGGCGGGAGCATCCCTCCCTGCCCCGGTGCCACCCTGCCAGTAAAGCAGGTTACGAGACGCTTGTTCCCCCACTTTAATGATTAAAGCTGAAGCTTAATAGGAGGGAAGCGAAGAACTGAAATATTCATTCGCGGGCTCCTCGCCGTCCGGCAAAACCGCTGGAACAGCCCTGGCCTTGGCTTGCTGGAGACCTGGTTTCTCCTGCCCCGTATATTATGTAAGAAGCTTTTTAATAATATACGTTGAGACATATGGCCCCTCAGATTTAGTATGCAAATGCAATATGCTTGACTAAAAATAGCGGATGTGCTTAATGTGGTTTGTTATAACACCTTCTGTTACTTGGTGAGTAATGAATCGCGGCTGCGCTTTGCAGAGAGCTTGGAATGGAGAGAGCAGGCAAAACCTGCGCCCCGGGCTTGCCTTTTGTGGTGAAGGACCTCGATCAGGTCCCATCTCCTGCCTCGTCCAGCACCGTGACCAGATAATTAAGTAGAAGATACCCAGATAAATGCTTAGTGGGGGATTAAGTAATGAATTGCTGGAAGGGAAGCGTTGGGTCCCGGCTGGGTGTAGTTGTTGTGTTATATCCTGGAGCGTTGGGTTGTGTTTTGGGATTTATATCCCATATATATTATCCCAGTTTACACGGTAGGAATCTCACAGTGGTTAAATCCCAGTGGTGCCAGGTGAGAGCACCCGTTGTCAGCCGGCTCTGTGCCCTCATCTCTCAGGATTAGACAGCAGAAGCTTCACTGCTGCTTTTCCAGCCTTTGGGCCATGGGGAGAGAGAAGGACACAAGGTCCATCTCCTGCCCTTCCCACATCTTCATTTCAGCCTCCCTCTTGCAGGTTCTGCAGGCAGAAGGTTCTCCTCCTCCTCCTCCTCCTCCTCCTCCTCCTCCTCCTCCTCCTCCTCCTCCTCCTCCTCCTCCTCCTCCTCCTCCTCCTCCTCCTCCCTCTCTTCTCCTTCTCCTTCTCCTTCTCCTTCTCCTTCTCCTTCTCCTTCTCCTTCTCCTTCTCCTTCTCCTTCTCCTTCTCCTTCTCCTTCTCCTTCTCCTTCTCCTTCTCCTTCTCCTTCTCCTTCTCCTTCTCCTTCTCCTTCTCTTTCTCCTTCTCCTTCTTCTCCTTCTCCTTCTCCTTCTCCTTCACTTTCTCCTTCTCCTTCTCCTTCTTCTCCTTCTCCTTCTCCTTCTCCTTCTCCTTCTCCTTCTCCTTCTCCTTCTCCTTCTCCTTCTCCTTCTTCTCCTTCTCCTTTTCCTTCTCCTTCTCCTTTTCCTTCTCTTTCTCCTTTTCCTTCTCCTCTCCAAATCCCTTTTCACTGTTGCTCCTCAGCAAAGTAAAGGGAAGCACCAAAGAGGTGTCATTTCGTGGTGACAGTTTGGTGACAGCAGTGCCCCCGTGCCCCTCGGGAGGCAGGCAAGGCGGGGAAGCAGCCCTCCGTGCTCCTGTTGCAGTCCCAGGCTGTCTGTACCTGTCAGATGCAAGAGATGAGGTTTTTCAAAGTACTTTTTTATCTAAAAAAGAAGAAAAAGAGGAAAAAAAACCCTCTGAAATACTCTGACTGTATCCCAGGAGATAAAGAGGATGGATTGATTTACCTCTGTAGCTGATACCGCTACCTTGCTTGCCTTTAACGCAAGATGGTGGCCTTTCATGCTGGGAGCTCTTCAGGTGTGGGACTTCTGGGTTTGTTTTCCCAGAACAAATCTTTAACCTCACACACAAAGTACTCAGAGTGGAGCTTGTCACATGGTGCTTCTGCTGCTCTTCGTCTGCTCTCCCTCACCATCAAAGCCTCCAGTAGCCTTGAGATCATCGCTGATGTGCTGGAGCCACATCTACCTGGGGTGGCCAGTCACTGGAACAGACTTGCCAGGGAAGTGATCACAGCACCAATGCTGTCAGAGTTCAAGGAGCATCTGGACAATGCTCTTAGTCCTATGGGTCCCCAAAGAAGAAGGACATGGAGCTGCTGGAGCAGGGCCAGAGGAGGCCACGGAGATGCTCCGAGGGCTGGAGCACCTCTGCTCTGGAGACAGGCTGAGAGAGTTGGGGCTGTTCAGCCTGGAGAAGAGAAGGCTCCAGGGAGACCTTCCAGCACCTTCCAGTGCCTAAAGGGGCTACAGGAAAGCTGGAGAGGGGCTTTGGACAAGGGTATGTAGTGACAGGACACGGGGCAATGGCTTTAAACTGAAAGAGGGGAGATTTCCGTGCGATATAAGGAAGAAATTCTTCCCTCTGAGGGTGGTGGAGCAGGTTGCCCAGAGAAGTTGTGGCTGCCCCATCCCTGGAAGTGTTCAAGGCCAGGTTGGATGGGGCTTTGAGGAACCTGGTGTAATGGAAGGTGTCCCTGCCCATGGCAGGGGGGTTGGAACTAGATGATCTTTGAGATCCCTTCCAACCCATACCGTTCTGGGATTCTATAGTTTAGTTTTAGGTAATCATGTGAGAGACAGGGAGTTAAACTTGATGAACCTTATGGGTCCCTTCCAGCTTGAGATATTCTATGTTTTACCTGGGTTGTCCAACTCCTGGGCCATGTTTAGGGGATCTCAGATCACTTCCCACCTCTGTGAGAGAGAAGGAGGTGGTCCACCAGGAAACAATCAATCCCTTTCCCCGCCGTTTCATCCTGACATTGATTATCCGAGGGGACCGGGGGAACAAGAATTCCCTGTTGCAGGTAGTCAGCAGCACTTTGAAGCAGCAAGGTTTGATTTCATAGCTACAGGGAAGGACTTGTAGACAGAGAAGCTGGTTACCTTTATCTGTTCCTGAGCTCTGAAAAGGGAATGCCTGAATTTCCCATTGGAGCTCAGTTGTGCCTATCTGATCCTATCAGAGCTGCTTGTGGAGATCAAGGAGTTGTCTTGGCTCAGTGGAGGGAAGTTGCAACACCTTGGATGTGACTCATCCTGCTGTAGACATCTCCCTGGGATAGGATGAATCACTCTGGAGCTGCCTGCCTCGCTCTGTTGGTGACAGGAGAAGCCTGAAAATACATTGAAGTGTTCAGAGCTGGGCACAGGACTTGTCTGGAGCTTGTCGTGGTGCTGACAGCAGCAGTGAGCCCTCCAGCAGCAGTGGGGACTCCGGAGGTGTCGATGCAGCGTCCACGAGACCTCAACATGGATCGTGAGTCCTCCAGGCAATGAGATCTACTGGAGAGAACATACAGCATTCCTTGGTGAGCTCGAAGGGTTGCACAGGGAACGTCCCCAGAGGTGATGTCCTGGTTTTGGGGCTCCCAGCAGAAAGGAGACAAGGTTGAGGGACCTGTCCTTAAGGGTAAAGGGCTGGATGGTCTCCAGGAGCCCTCTATGTAGGACTGTAACCTGTAGATGGTAGGACTTCCCATCCCATTGCCTCTACCCTAAATGCCACCTACCCCTCCTGGAAAGCAGTTGTGTTTCCCCCTCTTCTACAACAGGGGCTTTTCTCCAGCTGCTTTGGGGACATTTTTATCTTCTCCAGCGTCAACTTACCCCCATACCCTCAGGCCAGTGCTGGCCCTACCACACAAGTAGGAGCAGCCAGACCTCTCCAAAGCCTCTCCTGACCAGATGGACGAGACCACGACGGGCTCCCCAGTCCCCTGCCCACCCTCACACAGCAGCTTCTCTACATTTAATTTGTCCCTCCTAAAGGCAGGGGAGCAGCCAGGTTGGGTTGACATCCTCCACAGGGACCCCCACTCCTGCCGCATCCGAGCGGGACGCGTGGTGTTTTTCCCGGCAGCTGCCAGAAGCGACGGTAGACATCTCATTTTCATCCACAGGGAAACTCGTGATCCCCGATTGCTCCCACAGCAGCAGCCAACGCGCAGCCGCGGGAGCGAAACGCGCGGGGGGATTTTCCAGCGACTGGTTTTTCGGTGGGGAAAGTTGCGTCGGCTCAGTCGCCCGTCACACCGCCCCGAACCCCGGTGCGAATCCTCTTGTTTCAGCTTCGCTTAATCCTGTTACCAAGCAACTTCGGCCGAAGCAAAACCCACCACTTCCGCAGAAACGGGAGCACAGAAGAGTGAAACTGGTTTTGCTGGCGTTAAACTGGTTTCTTTATAATTTCACGTTTTTTTCACGATGCGCTTGCCGGTCCTGCTTTCTTATAGTTATGTTTCCATGGCGATTTAGGGTTGATTTTTTTCATCTATACATTTTTGTCTAGGAAAATTGCGCCTGTTATGCATTTGTTTTAAGATTTCTGCACAGGTGTAGTCTGGTTGAAGTGGCCGTTGACTTCCCTGAGTCCGGGACCACCAGGCACGTCGGCTGGGTCGCTCCCGGCTGCCCCACCGGTGTGATGAGCCTGACGTGCTCAGGAGGTGCTGAGCTGCAGCTGCACACCCCGGCGGGTAACCTGAGGACGCGCAGCCGGGTCCCACGTGCTGCTGAGCTGAACGAGAGGCGTGCGGGAGAGGTGTGGGATGGATTCGGGGCGTCACTGGGATGGGAACGGGGACATGGCCGTGCTATTTTGCACACCCAGAGCAGCTTGGGGTGCTCAGCCCTGGTGCCAGGGATGCCAACCCACCTCGGCTTGCTCCGATGCGCGTCGTTTCCATGGCGATACTGAGCAAAGGATGCCGTGAAAACTATAGAGATGAACCTCAACATCTCACAGCATCTTCTGGGCATGTCTGTGGTGTCACAGCAACGCCCCTGCTCCTGGGGAGCCTTCCTCCCCGAGGGAGACAGCAAACTGTGGTCTCAACATGCCCTTCATGGGTGCAGCGCAGGCAGCACTGGGATGAACATCTGTGCTTCCTTCCAGATGTTGCACTTGATGCTGCCCTTATGCCTTGAGGATACTGTTCCCATGAGATGGTCTCAGTTATACGCTGTGGTGTCAAATTGTGCTTTGCAGAGCGTAGAAGAGGCACTGGTGACTCTTCCACCCCATGAGTTAAGTAGCAACTTTGCTCCCGTTTTCCGGATGAGGAAACCGAGGCAAAGGACGACGAGTGCCTGGGGAGAACCCAAACCTCCCAGCCCTGTGCTTGCTTCTGCACACCACAGGAGAAGGCTTATTACCCAAAATAAACCTTCAGGCCACCTTCAAATACAGTCGGAATGTGAACCAGCCGAGAAAATACCGTCTACTTGGCTCAGACTGAGCCATGTGGGATCTGCTTTGGTCTTCTCCGAGCAGGAGTATCTTCACGGAGGTGCCAGTGCCGCTGGCAGAGCTGGCGGGTGACGGCTCCGGCTAGAAACGACCCATGCCTCGGGCTCTATCTTCAGTTCCCAATGGATTAGTGCCGAGCACAGCTTCAGATGTTGATTGCCGGAGAGAAGTGGGTCAGTTTGGCCATGGTAAGGCAGGGGGAGAGGGGAGCTCCGTGCCTTTGGCAGCGTTTCTCATTTTAATTGCGGCTCCTTGATGTTCACAAGGATGAACTTTGGAGCCCGAGCGTACGGTCCGCCGGAGCTTCGTTAAGAGTTTTGAGCGATGCTCTAAGCAGAAAGCCCAGACGAAATCATGGAAAGCCAACGCCAGAAATAGAAAGCTGTGCAATCTGCAACATAAAATACTCTGCAGCCAGCTTGAAGCACATGCTGAATTAATCCCCAATTTAATTAACGCTACTCTAATCCTTCCGTGAAAAGAGCAGCTCAGGATTTGTTTGGAAACACTGTCCTGCGTACAGATATATCTATTAATGTGTTTAAAAACGCAGTCATCGTGGAGTTTTTGCTGTATTCCCAATTTGGGGTGCACTAAGAGATGAATTTGCAGGCACTGTCCTCTGAAAAGTGGGATTGGAGATCGAATGAACCTGGTTGGGCTTCCCAACATCACAAAATTAGTTTAAAAACCATAAGGTACAAACCAAACGCCTGGCATTGATTTTTAAGGGTTTTTTTTTTCTGGCATCTGAGGCAATTAAAGGGTTTTCAGGGTTGTTTTTCATCCTGTCGATGGGTGGTTACAAGAAATGAGCTTAACGAGATAGCAACCACAGCCTGGCCAGGCGCTCAGCCCCATGCCTCCAGCAGCTACCACTAGAAGAAACCATTCAAAATGATGCTAAAACTGCAAAAACTGGTGAAACCGTAGCCAGGAGGTGTCTCTGTGGATGTCCTCCCCCCTGGTCACACCTCTCCAGCCGTGGGGTGACAGCCCCTGAGACCCGGGGTTGGCTGCGAAGCCTTTTGGGGTTTGTTCTGCCCATGGACATTCATTTTAGTGAGGTAAATGCACCCAAAACCAAGCAGTCTTGAGCTTCTGGGTCCAAACTGGTGTAGTGGAAGGTGTCCCTGCCCATGGCAGGGGAGTTGGAACTGGATCTTAAAGGTCCCTTCCAACCCAAACCATGATTCTATGGGACCTTCCTTTTCCTTACGCTTACAGCAAATATTTAACCCACATTAATGCTTCTCAGCCCTAGCCGGAGCTTAGAAACATTTAAGATGCAGCTAATGAGGAACTGGTCCAGCCACATTCCATCAAAGGGTTTTGGTAGCTGGGCTTTTAATTTTTATCTCAGTGGAAAACAGCTAATTTTTGTAGAAAATGAATTTTTAAGAGAAGCGACAAGTTCTTCAAAGCCAGTTTTGTGTTTATAGTTTCATCCTCGCATGTGTTTCTTGCAGGAAAAACAATGAATGCTGCCTGGCTTTTGGCAGCTTTTCTAAAAAACAACACCAAAAAAGCTGTTTATTTTGCTCTTCTCATTATTATTGATGATGAAAAGGAATAACTATGTGGTTTAGAACCAAAGTTTCTTCTATGGTGTAGAAAATGCCTTCCCCTCGCCAGCCGTGATTACAACTGGCTGCATGCCAGGATTTTCTATTTAAAATTACAAACCCCGGTGCTTTTAAGTCTCTTATGGATATTTTCAGGTTATATATTGTTTGCTTGATATGGATGTACCTGGGTTTACCCACAGATGGACACAGACACAGCACCCCGGCACGGGAAATACATGGAATTAAGTCAGAACTGAACAGACCCACAGGCAGGTGCAGAAATGGGCAGAATAATTTTGGATGGAAAATGTTTCGACAAAAACAGTTCCCGTTGCCCAACAAGTTAAGACTAAATAGAAGCTTTCTCCTCCAACTTGTCAGGTTAATTACTGAAGGAAGCATATGGTATCTCCTCGGAAGTGTTGGAAGAGGATCAACACTAGGGAAAGCGATGGAGCCGGGTGGGATCGGTGAGTGGGCGTCATATGGGAATAACAGGATCGAAATAGGAGGAGTTGGTGGGTACTCGGGAGAGGGTTTGAACCTGTTCTGGTGTGCGTTCACCCGTGGGGCTTGGGCACCTGGGTGCCAAATTGGCTGCTGTGGTGCTGGTGAGCTGCGATGAGGTTGGATGGGGACGTTCCACCTTGCCAAAGGTTTTGAGGAAAGCTGGCTTGACCCTCAGTGCTGGGATGTTTTGGAGGGTCAGCACTAGGGAGCTGGTGGCAGGGAGGAGACCCTCAAATGGGACCTCCCATGCGCGGACAAATGCAGGGCTTGAGCAGACAATGAGGGCACTTGGACATGTCAGCATCCATCTGACATCTCTTGGAGCAAGGGCAGCCCAATTATGGCTGATCAAGGCAGGGTTTTGTCATGGAGGGTGCAAGTAATAGGGTTGCATTGCTCGCAGTAGCCCCCATCATGGGAAGGTGGTGAGGAGTGATGTGGGACTTGGTCATTGAGTCTTGAGCAGAAGTGGAGGCCAAGAGCAAGGGTGGTCAATGCCAGGTTCGCTCTGGGAGGCTTCAGTGTAGGGAAGAGCCGAAATAAACTCATACTCTCTGTGCCAGTGTCCCACCAACATGGGATTCAGAGATGGGCTCGAGTTTTGCATCCACCATATGCCACCCCATGCAATAGCAACAGTCCTCCTCAATCGTGACCGAAAGCACTTTTGTCACAGGGAGGCAAAAATAAATAATTGCCTTGCGTGGAGCGTGGCAGAGCCAGCACACGGGGCAGGCAGATCGGCGCGGGCACCGGGGGCGTCCGTCAATGGGAGCGTGTCAAGAGTGAGCCTTGCACATCAATACATTTCTGACCAGTTAAATGTCCAACTCCAGCTGGTTGGAGCTGAGTCCCAACCAAGCACATGAAGAGCTCACCTCCCCCACGCTCCCCAGATTTCACAGAAATATGCCGGGCCTGGGGAGGTGACTGTTTTAATAAATCCTGCTGATCTCCACGTTAGTTTCTTGTGCCTTAGATAGAAAAGTTTGGCTTTAAAAGGTTAAATATTCGTAACCTGCTCCAGCTGCTCGATGTGTAAAGTCTGCTGAGATAAAGCGCTTTGAGATCTGGAGCTGCTCCTGGTAGACACGTCACTGGTGGTGCAGAGTGTGAAGTTTCACGTAGCCAGCCCATAAAGCAGCATCGCTGTCGTGGTGGGGCTTTTTCAATGTTGGTTGTTCCCAAAAGCTGAAGGAAATGTGTGGTTTGGTTTGTGGTTGGCAGGGAGGCTTTGTTTGCTCAGTAGGGAATAAAGGTGACAGCAGTGTGTCTGACTGGGGGTCTCTGGAGGTCTCTTGGTCCAACCTTCTTGGACCACCACTTGGTCGGTTTGATTGTGGCTTTGCCTAACTGAGTGTTGAAGCCTCGGAGGGTGGTTAGCTGTAAAGGAGGTTGGTCTGAGGATGCTCATGTTTAGCTTGACAAATCCATCCACAGCCACCTGTATAGTCTCCAGCTCCGTTTGCCTTGGGAGCTACCAGGTGAGCAGGGTCCAAGAAAGTCCTCTTGGGAGAGGAAGGCTGATCCCTTTGCTGCCCGACTGAGTCAGCAGAGTTGCACCCTCCTAAGCGATGGGTTCCTGAGATCTGTAAGCCTCATGTCATCCAGTATCACCTTGTTCTACCCTTGTCGTCCTCCTCTGCCCATGTCATCCCATGGTCAGGTGTCCTCTGCTGTTGGCTGCTGCTGCACATCTTTGTGCAGCCCCTGGCGTAACAGCTCTGCGGCTGTGATTCCTCGGTGCTGGGCTTCTACCAGTGCTTCAGATGGAGTACAGTGCCGTGAAAAATTGAAATGCATGGTAAAATAGTAGAAAAATATCAAGGGATAGTAAGAAAATAGTGATTCATCTTTAAACAGAAGCTCTTCAGATGTGGAGGTGGCATTGCTGGCCACGGGCATGGATTCATAGTAGTGGGTGACTCAGTTTTTAGACGAAATTAGGCGTCGTTAACAACTTCCTTTGCAAATCAGCCCCCACCCCACCCTTAATCCCATGTGCTCCCTCTGGTTTGCCGGGACGTGAGACCGCAGCAGCAATGCTAGAGGGGAAGGGTCCGTGCCCCAGCTGCACGAAGACACCTGTGTGATAGAGGAGCCCAAAGTGCTCAGGTATCACGCTCAGGTCTGATTCTCATCCCATTAATTCTGCTTCAGAAAGTCATTTTTGGGTTGGTTTTAGCTTCAGAAAGTCTCTTTTGGGTTGGTTTTGGCTTCTAGTGGAAGAGAGGGACTGATCTCGAGTGTCTTGGCGTTCAGCATCGATTTGGGATGTGAAAACCTCCCATCATCCATAACTTGGTGAGGTGTCCGAGCCCTGCAAATGCCTTTGTCCAGCTTGGAGCAACTTCAGCTGCCAAGATCTCGAGCTCCTTTGAATTTAACACACTTTTTTTTGTTATTTAATTACCTACCTTGTCTCCCAAGTGGCCTCAGGCTGTGGCAGAACTGAGGCAGGGAGGCAGGGAGCACCCATGCTTTCAGCGTTGGAGACCTTACGGACAGTAGAAAATCTCTGTTTGGGGGAAGGAGGAGTTTATTTGTTTTAATAATATGGGAATGCATTCTGTAACTGTGTATCAGCTACAAAGTAGATGTCACCTCCTGATTTCTCCAGCTTGGAAGTACAGACCAAGCTGGAGAAATCATGCATCTCTGTGTTCGAGGGAGGGTGAGCCCTTGGGACAGGCAGCAGTGTGAGGACCAGGAGCCTGGAGAAGCTCTTGGTCCCCGTGGGCAGCAGTGGTGTTTTGAGCTGTATTGGGTGTGCTCTGCTCACGGTAAATGCTGCTGCTGGGTTTCCTTCCTCGATGCCCAGAAGTCCGGTCATCCAGGTGGAGTGCTCCCAACTCCTTATCTCCTGCTTTTGAGCAGCACAGATTTACCAGGTATGATTTTCCGTGGAGGAGCAAATGCACCCATGCAGGTGGACACCATCCCACCCACTGCAGCCCCCTAACCTCCCCCCCTTCTTCTTCCAGAGGAGACAACGTTCGAAGCTGGAGTCAAGGTCCAGATCCACAGCCAGTCCGAGCCACCCTTCGTCCAGGAGCTGGGGTTTGGGGTGGCCCCTGGATTCCAGACCTTTGTGGCTACCCAAGAGCAAAGGGTAAGTCCTAAATTTCATTTACACACCACGATCCCTCCAGTGGGTCCGTATGAGAGGTTGCTTCCACTTACTCATGTCTCTTGAGAGGCATCTTCATCATTAAAAGCTATTTTTATGCCTTGCTGCAAATGGGTTGGGAGGAGGGCAGCTTTTTCAGCCTCGCTGCCCGTACGTTGCCCACAATCCTTGTAATTTTGGCCACAGAAGGGACTTCATCCCTGCTAATTTTCATGAACCATGGTTATGGTTCAGCTGTGGCAGTCGCTCAGTGTGTTGGGTCCCTTCCAACCCTCCAAGAAAGGAGCCAAAAGGCTCTCATGCTCCCAGGCTATAAAAAGAGACAAGAGGAGAGTGTTTCATTATGTAGATCAGCGTGAAGCCTTTCAGGTAACGCAGAAATAGTCATCTTATTTATTAGAAACTGCGGTGGGATGCTCCTGGCTCGGGATGCAGCACCCTCCCCAGGTCCTGACGCTGGTGCATCATCACGGTATGGATGGATGCAATGTGACGTAGGGTCATTAGACCCAACTCCTGGTTGGGCATTCACAAAGCCAGCCAGCAGAATAATTTTTTCCCCCAGCTTGGCCACGATGCTTTCATTCGTAGCCCTCCTGCCTCACTGCTGCTCTCATTTTCCTCCCTGCTCTTACATCCACCCTCAAATGAAAGGTAAATCAAGCTGAGGAAAGCGAACACGAGCTGTTGGAGGGTTTGCTCTGATGAAACCTCCGTGGAGATCAGAGCCGCAGTCGTTACACTTGAGCTCAGAGCAACGTGAGGAATTCGCCACCAAAAAACACCGTTCAGGTGTCTCTCCGTGGCCACCGGGTACCAAAATACACCTGAAGATGCTGCGTTTCAGCGAGCTCGGATGCAGATCTTCTCTCCTTCGTTACGGCACGCTTGGGTGTAAATCAGCCAGGAGCTAAGGAAGGGTGTGGGGGCCCGGTGGGCGAGCGCCAGGTGGAAACTTCTCAATTACAGCAAAGAAATGTTCTGCTGTCGGGGGTTCATATCTCATGGGAAGTCCAGTGGGCTGGAGAAAACGCACAGCTGGGCTGTCGTTCAGAGTGTGACACCTTAGTGACAGCGAAGGCGAAGGGCTCCTCAGGGGCTGAGGCAGCAGCTGCTGAAGGCCATAGCAGAAACAGGTTTGGAAACCCATCATGGGCATTTTTCATGCCTGTTCCCTTGACACACGAGCCTTCCGTGTGTCCCCAATGTCCTCACCTCGCTCCGCAGAGCGTCTCAGCAGAGTTCAGCGTTGCTTTCATGGGACTTGCTATGGGGTAAAGAGTCTGGGTGATGGAAAAGTGATTAATTCCTGTTGGCAGTAATTACAGGATATCAAATATCTTATCTGTCCTCTCTCCCAGGGGCATCTCCTGAAGCAACCTGGGGGTCTCCACGCACCGGAGCAGTGGCGCTGGATCAGCCCCGTGCCTGTAGCCGTCACTGGCAGATGCAGCGCCAAGCAGTGGGATCTGGATACAGCCCTGGGGTCAGGGTTGGTGGGTGGTTATTCCCACAACGGTGGCATACGGGAGTTCTTCCCATGCCAGCACCTGGCAGGCGGCTCCCAGATGCTGGGTTACCCCAGGGCGGACAAGTGACTTGCCAAAGGTCATGGAGGAAGTCAGTGTCGGAGCAGAGGGTCCCATGTCAGACAAGATCTAAGGCAGTTTTTTACGCTGAGGATGGTGGGACACTGGCACAGGTTACCCAGAGAGGTGGTAGGTGCCCCATCCTTGGAAATATCCAAGGTCAGGCTTGATGGGGCTCTGAGCAACCTGGTCCAGCTGAAGATGTCCCTCCTCGGGGCAGGGGGGTCTGACTAGGTGACCTTTAAAAGTCCCTTTCGACTCAGACTATCCCATGATTCTGTGTCAGAGCAGAGGGTCCTGGCGCTGAAGGCGTTTGGCAACACCTCGAACCGCACTCGCCCGGCAGCGCCGGCGGTAATTGGAAAGATTTGTCTTCCTTAAACATCCCGCTTCAGCAGGCTCCGGGAGCGGGGCTGGGAGCTGGAGCCTGCAGCGAGGCTCTCCAGGACTTTGTTTGAAGACAGAAATAGCGTAAATGCTGGAGATTTTTTAGACAGCTGCTGTAAATCTTCCCCGTCTCATTGCCAGCATTAACTATTTTGTTGTTTCTATTAAAAAAAATTCAATTTCCTATCAGGAAGGCAGCCAGCTGAGAGAGAGAGGGGAAAAACCCCATCCTTCCCCACAGCCCTCCTTCCAGGCAGGGAAGATGGAGAAGACGACAAGAAAAACAGATCTGGGGGCTCTTAACTTGAGCGTGTCCCCTCTTCTGCAGGTTTTGCTGGAGGTTTGGTGCTGGGAGAGGGACAGGCCAGGGGTTCCTTCCGTAACTGGTTTAAAATTACACCATGGGCTGCAACGTCTTTACCCAGGAGACCCGGAGGGTTCTTCAAGCCACCTGCCTGGAGCAGCACTCAGCCACCCAGGCGATGCTGCGCCCACCAATTCCCTCCTCTCCATAAAGTCATTTTTTAACCCAATCACCACCATTACAGCATACACATGCTGCTGCCTTCTCTAATTACCCCGCAGGGACCAGCTGGGCATCACCCACCTTCTCAAGCCCTAAATGCACATCTTTTATTCAGACCCCTCATTTAGTCTTTTTTTTTTTTCTCTACTAAATCTCTGCATCTGGGGCAAGCACATGCTGCTCCTTCCATAAGTCAGAGCAAAAGGTGGAAAAACCCATGAATATCACCCGGAGGACTGAGTCCAGCCAGTTATTGAGGTCCTAAACCATGTGTTTTACACCATGAAACATAAATGAAACGATCCTCCAGCTGGAGAAGAAGAGAAATAAAGATAAAGACAGGTTGTTTCATGTCTCCCAGCTCCGAGCAGCCTCTTTTCCTGGCATTAAAAAAAAAAAAATAGGTGTGGAATTGGGCAGATGTGCCTTGGCATGACGATGGGAGTCGTACGTCATCTGCGAGACGGGCTTTGGGGTGAAGGGGATTTATTCGTGGCTGGGTTAGAGGCTCGTGGCTTTATTTGTGGCTCTGGTACTGGTCCCTGTGGCCGTGCTCAAATCTATCCCTTCGTCCCCCCATCCCAGTCTGGAAATAAGAGTATTTACTGGGTTTTGCGTACTGATTTCCTGCTTTTCCAGGTATGCGGCTGCTTAGCACAAGCGAGAACTTGTGTCTTGGTGCCAGGGTGATAAATCCTGTTTCTTTATTCCGAGAGCTTCCCCAGAGCCCCTTGTCGAAAGTAAACTCTGGCTCCGTGGTGGTGCGTGATCTCATTCAATCTCCCTTTCAAAGTAGCCGTCAGTCTAAAAAAAGGAACAAAAATCCATTTTTCTCCTCCTCCTGCAGTGGCTGAGCCCTCCGATTCCTGCCGAGTGACACTTTAAAGACACATTTACGGGTCTGGGAAGTGTGTCGTTAGTGCAGTGACGACGTCGTGCTGCTTTGCATCGGTAGCGGCGTAAGAGGGATTTGGCGCGGTACCGGTTGCGCGTGCTGACTCAGCAAAAGCAATCCTGCAGAGGCGATGCCGGCAGGAGGTTTCCTCCGTAAAACGTGGTTGTTGGGTTGTGTAGGACAAGCTGGTTCTTTGCTTCCTTCTGAAATCTCAGTCCAAAGCGATGCCCTGGAGTTTCAGGGGAGCCAGGGCTGAGCTCCCTGAAGCAGCTCAGGAGGTGGTGCAGCAGAAGGCAACGCACGACGGCCAGTTGCAATCGAAACAAGAGTGTCTTGATGGAGGATGGTGGAAAACATCCTCTCGGGGTGACTTTTCCGTACACCACGGCAGTGGCTGTGGCTGATGGCAGCGTGAAAGGAGCTGGAGTGGTTCACGTGGACGTGCAGGACCACAGCTGCTGTTTCTGGGGTTTTCACACCGTTTTACATGGGGAGGGCCGGCCGCGGTCCCCGTTGTGCGGTGCAGCGAGAGATGCTCCGGCCTCGCAGGGGAGCGGTTTCCATGGCAATTGCTGAGTCTAATGAATAAGGTTTGTATTCTCATGAATGGGCAAAAGCCCCGAGCTGCGCAGGAGCTGGCTCGGGGCACGCCGCGCCGTCCCCCTCCAGACAGGTCTCCAGGGAGGGCAGGACCACCCCGAGTAGGGCAGTGCCCTTCTGCTCCCACTGCTCCTGGCTTTTGGAAGGACCCACTTCCATTTTTCCCTTTTCCTGGCTGTTTTGGGTGAGCCAGGTGCTATAACAAACCTCTCCTGACCTTGTGTTGTGCACGGCCTTGGGGAGGCTGCAGTTTCCCCCCATATCCTGGGCACCATGGCATGGGTGGACACACTGGGAATTATATTTCAAAGGATTCCCTGGAGAAAGGCAAATTCCTGCTGGATTTTGCTCCTTTTAATCCCCTTTTTCCAGCTGGGTTTTACAGCATCACGTCACCCAAGCCTCTCCTGCGACCGATGGGATTAGATAATGGTACCTCCCCAGCTCGGCTGCTCACCGCTCCACCAGCAGCACGGCGCGTTAGGGAAGATGAAAAGTGCACTAAAAATGGCAATTTCTGCCAACTCGGCAATAAAAATTTAAGAGGCTTCAATTAAGCAACAGGTTCGAAGATGGAGCAATATTGTTTAACAGGACTCTAGTGTGCCTTGGAGACTCATCCCTGCGCAACGCTTGCATGGGACGGAGAGCATCAGCTACCAACAGCTGCGGTGCCCAGAAATGGAATTATAGAGGCAGGAAAACGGGGCTGGGGGTCTGGCAGCCGTCGCTTTGAAGGCCATATTTCCAACCAGGGTGTAGGCAGAGGCGTTTGAAAATCAGGAGCAATTCAATAGTATTTCCCATGTTTCCTAACCCTCACTCAGAGCATCTTCTCCTACCTACGGTCTTACACCTCCTCCTGGAACAACATTCACTCTCCGATTTCTTTCTGTTTCCCTCAATCCCACACACTCTCCCAGTTGATTTCCTCCAGTCTATCATCAGACTCTGAATTAATTCATCAACAAGAAGCAAACTGGCAGGCAGCGGTGGCCGGCTGCAGAGAAAACCTCATTGCACGGGAGTGGTTCAAAGCAGGAGACGTAAGGAAACGACTGCGTGGATGTTTTTGTCGGGCAGCAGAGTGGTTTTGCTTGGAAAACGGTGTGAGGAGTGAATCAGCCTGTTTGTAAAAGGCTGGTGTGGAGGCAAGTGATGGAAATGAGTCAGGGCTGGGAGTGGTGTGTCTGAATGGGGAGAGATTGGAAAGACAGGCTGAGTTGGAGTTGTGAAGGCTCCAGGGAGACCTTCTAGCAGCCTTCCAATACCTAAAGGGGCTACAAGAAAGCTGGAGAGGGGCTTTGGACAAGGGTGTGTAGTGACAGGACAAGGGGCAATGGCTTTAAACTGAAAGAGGGGAGATTTCCATGGGATCTAAGGAAGAAATTCTTCCCTCTGAGGGTGCTGAGGCACTGGACCAGGTTGCCCAGAGAAGTTGTGGCTGCCTCATCCCTGGAAGTGTTCAAGGCCAGGTTGGAGGAGGATTTGAGCAACCTGGTGTAGTGGAAGATGTCCCTGTTCATGGTAGGTGGGTTGGAACGAGATGATCTTGAAGGTCCCTTCCAACCCAAACCATTCTATGACTCTGATTCTATGAAAGGGCGTGCTTAGGAAGGAGGTCAGTAAGAGAAAACATCAGGGATGTAGATGAAGCCACGGTCTGGGTGCTCCTGCTAAACCTTTACCATATTATATAGATAAGAAATTTTTATATGGAAAGCTGCTCGCTGAGGACAGAAGAGCTTCCGAGAGTCCAACTCCCATCGCACACCCCTCAAATTGGGCACCTATTTAAGAGTTTGGCCGATGTAGTCCAACAAATATAGCCAATGGCATCCAGCAGAATGAGGAGGGAATACTTTTGCAGACTACAAAGAGGATACACCAAGGAGGTGGCCAGGAGGGAGAGGGTAGAGTTTATTGCAATTTAAGACACAGTTTGCATGTGAGCAAAGGGTCCAGCTCATTTCACGGGATGCTAGAAGCAAGTTGTAGATGGTCAGCACAGCAAAGGGCAGGAGCAGCTGTCCAATGGGTCCTGGGAGCAAACCCAGGATGGGGCTCAGAAGAGGCTGCCTTTGACTTTGGGGGAAGCCACAGGAGGTTTCAATATTGCTGTTTGATTTGAAAAATTTTTTCCAAGGAAATGGGGACCTGGAGGAGCCTGGAGCTCCAAAATGATGTTTTTCTTCTGGTGCTCACTCACCTCCAGCACCTAGGGACTCGTGGGCTGTATAACTTCCCCCAGCTCTGCTCAGGGGGACCTTCCAGGTGCTGGAAGGGTTAAGCTCCTCTCCTTAAAGACAGCTATTTGATGATTGCATGAAGGGAGCAAATGAGAAGGAACAACCGCATCACACCCGACACAGCAAAGGTAGACAGCAAATAGACAACTTCCAGCATCATTAACTGGGAGATGGTGCCACGGAGCTGTGCGTATCCTGAGCTTTTTAAGTGTTTTACAAGTGCTGAGGTTGCCTGGGATTGAAATTCTATTCAGTTGATGCTCTTTGATGTCTCATTAACGAACGGCAGTTTCTGGTTATTATTTCATTCGGAGCAAACGCCAACACGCGTCGCCTTGATGTTGCGATGTTCAGGGAGAGGTTCGCGTCCCTCCTTGGTGATCGCTGTCCGAAGTTTGGTGGCATCAGGTGGGGACCCACACATGGAGGAGGCAGGAGAGGGGCTAAGCCGCAGCTCAGAGCCAAATCAATGCACGATACATCCCCAAAATCAGATTCATTGCAGAGCCCAGCTGCAAACCAGGCTGAAACTGCCCCAACCTCACGCTGGAAACATTTCCACCGCATTTCCACATCTTGCCAACCATGTCCTGGGCTGCATCCAAAGCAGCGTGGGCAGCAGGTCGAGGGAGGGGATTCTGCCCCTCTGCTCTGCTCTCATGAGACCCCCCCTGCAGTGCTGCGTTCAGCTCTGGGATCCCCAACATCAGAAGGACATGGAGCTGCTGGAGCGGGTCCAGAGGAGGCACAAGGATGATGTGAGGGCTGGAGCACCTTTGCTCTGGAGACAGGCTGAGAGAGTTGGGGCTGTTCAGCCTGGAGAAGAGAAGGCTCCGCGGAGACCTTCCAGCACCTCCCAGTACCTAAAGGGGCTACAGGAAAGCTGGAGAGGGGCTTTGGACAAGGGTGGGTAGTGACAGGACACGGGGCAATGGCTTTAAACTGACAGAGGGGAGATTTCGATGGGATCTAAGGAAGAAATTCTTCCCTCTGAGGGTGCTGAGGCACTGGAGCAGGTTGCCCAGAGAAGTTGTAGATGCCCCATCCCTGGAAGTGTTCAAGACCAGGTTGGAGGAGGCTTTGAGCAACCTGGTGTAGTGGAGGGTGTCACTGCTCATGTCAGGGGCGTTGGAACTGGATGAGCTTTGAGGTCCCTTCCAACCCAACCCATTCTGTGATTCTATCATCTTCCCTATTGCACAAAATTAAACATGCAGAGGAAAACAGAGATACCACTTAAAATAAAAAAAAAAAAGCCCTCTCTGGCTGCAGGCAGATGTTGGCAGTTATCAGGAGGCTCTGTGCCAAGAGCGGCGCATGAAGGGCTGCGGTGTGGCCAGGAGAAAGGGCCGTGGCAGGGAGGAGGCTGCGCGGAGCGGCCCCCACCACCACGACCCACTCCCGCCCCGTGTGCCGAGGGCAGCCCTGCCTTTCCTTGTGTTTCAGGCAAGTGAGATCCATCCTGCTTCTAAGGAGACAAATCAATTTGTCCCTTTTCCTTTCGGAGCCTGCCAGTTTGTAACTGATTGTTGGAATCCCTAAGAGCCGGGATCAAGGGAATTTAAAAGCATTTCATTCATTAATTAAGTATTAATGATGGCGAAAGCGTGAGGACTTGGGTTTGTCAACCTCAATTAGAGGCTGAAGCCGTTTCTGTAAGCGTGAGCCGGCGCGGTGCCAGGGAGGGCTGTGTGCCCGCAGCCCCTCGGAAAGGTGCCACGGCAGCGGAGCGACATCAGAGCTCAGCGCTACTCCTGCAGGAACCGAGGGCAGGACCTGTCCCTGCCGCCTTCACCTCTGCTTTTCCTTTGGTTTTCATGTATTTTTTCCTTCCAGCTCCATAGAAAATTAGCTCATCTTTGGTGGGAGCAGAGCAGGTTGGAGGGGAGCAGCTCTGCATCCTTGGGCAGCCTCCGCTGATCCCGCACCGGAGCCAACCCCAAATCAGCATCATCTGGAAGAGGCAAACGATTGTCTCAAAAGGAGACCTCTGCATGGCCACACACCGCCCAGGAGGGGCTGCAGGGGAGAGGAATCAAACCCCATTAGTGTCTCTTCTCTCCCGTTGACGTTGCTTCCGTGGCCGCGGATGCGGGATTGCTCCGTCAAGCGCGCTCCCGTTTGCGGAGCGAGGCGTGCTGGGCTCCCCGCTGCGCTCTTCCAGGCGAGGCAGGGGCCTCCTTAGCGGCATGGGCAGGAAATTCAAATGTCAAACGACTAAAGTGAATTGCTTGGGCAGCTCTCCGGGGCTCAACACCTCGGATGTAAAGGCTTTGCGTGAGGTCGGAGCTCCAGGAAAGCACGCGGTTTGGCGAGGAGCGGGTTAAGGAGGGATGGGTTCACCATTGCATTAACCCCAGGGCTTGCAGGGCACTGGGACTCCTGTGCTAAGATGGGAGAGGCAATGGGAGCAGGGATGGGGCTGGTCTGGGGGGCCAGAAGCCCCAGGGGCTGGAGGGAAGAACCTCAGGATCCTGCTCTGTTGCACTTCAGGGCAGGAAAACCGCCATGGGCTGCAGAGAGGTTGGCGTTGGCCCCTTGGTTTAAGTCTTTCACTGCAAGGTGCACTATTTCATGGGTAAAACTATGCCCAGCTCTGAGACTGGGTAGTCTCCTCTTTCTTTGAAGGACAGTGGGGAGGATTTTCAGAGCTTGCAACCCAGTGGTCCCGGCAGTTGCTTTGTAACTGCAAGTGCTGCTGATGTGGCTCCAAACACAGGCGGTACCAGAGCAGCTGCCTTCAGAGATAATGGGAAATGAAAGGTCAAGATAAGAGTTGACTATATCAGAGACTTGGTACATTGGTGCCAGCTCACCAAAACCACCTGGGAAAGACGAAGGGAGCTTTCATAGAATCACAGAATGGTTTGGGTTGGAAGGGACCTTCAAGACCATCTAGTCCCTACCCCCCTGCCGTGGGCAGGAACACCTTCCTCTACACAAGGTTGCCCAAAGCCTCATCCAGCCTGGCCTTGAACACTTCCAGGGATGGGGCAGCCACAGCTTCTCTGGGCAACCTGTGCCAGTGCCTCAGCACCCTCAGAGGGAACAATTTCTTCCTTCTATCTAATCTAAATCTCCCCTCTTTCAGTTTAAAGCCATTGCCTCGAGTCCTGTCACTACCTGCTCTTGTCCAAAGCCCCTCTCCAGCTTTCTTGTAGCCCCTTTAGGCACTGGAAGGTGCTGGAAGGTCTCCCCGGAGCCTTCTCTTCTCCAGGCTGAACAGCCCCAACTCTCTCAGCCTGTCTCCATAGCAGAGGTGCTCCAGCCCTCACATCATTTTGGTGGCCTCCTCTGGACCTGCTCCAACAGCTCCATGTCCTTCTGCTGTTGGGGACCCCAGAACTGAACACAGCACTGCAGGGGGGGTCTCACGAGAGCAGAGCGGAGGGGCAGAATTCCTTCAGCAGAATTTCCTGGGACGAAATTATCTTTGGATGTTGAGACAGGATCTGGGAAATGTGGCTCCCCTGTTCTCTGCAGAGCCCCGTCCCTAATGATGTGCTGTCTCCCTCTGGAGAGGTCCCGTATCTCGTATCTGGCTGCTGCTCAGTCGAGAGTTTGCTTCTGATTGCAAATTACAGAGCAGGAGGGAAGCAACGAGTCTTTCAAGCTGTAATTACCGTGGAGGCTCCAGGTAACAGCCCTTGATGAGCCCCTTGGAGAGGGTTCAGTGCTCAAGGGAGGAAGGTCCATCCCTGCCAGCCCAGGAGATTTGTCTCTCAAATCTTGCCCGTAAGGAAGAAGCACCGATTTACCCGTCGTGCATCAAATAAGCCCTTGCTGCAAGCACAGCTTCCCACCGAGATGGTGATGGAGGGGGAAGCGCCCAGATTGCTGGTGCCAGTCCCGGGGGTGTGGGAGATGCTCTGGTCAGAGCATCAGTCCCGGCCACAATGTGCTTTTCTCCAAAACAGGGAAAGCCTTTATGTGGCAGAGCAAAAAAAACTGCACGGGTGGTAAAAAACAGGAGGTTTTTCCTGCTCCTAGGTATCCCTCAGCGGTGGGGAGAGGAAGGCGCTGGCGTGTGGAGGTGTGTTGCACCCATTGCTGCGTGTTTAGGGAGCCGGAGGAGAGTGAATCGTGCTCGCACGCTCGTGTGCGTGCAAGCGTGTGCACGGGGTTGTGCAAGGCAGCAAATCCACGAGGAACATCACGGTTCTGGGGAGGTGCAAACGGGCTTTGCTGCACGGTGTGGGGGTACTCAGTGCTCGTACTGCTGGCTCGTGGTCCTAACAGGCCATAACTCTGTTAATGAAATTGCATCAGTTAGGGTTTGTTTAATTAATTAATTAATTAATACAGGCTGAGAGAGTTGGGGCTGTTCAGCCTGGAGAAGAGAAGGCTCCGGGGAGACCTTCCAGCACCTTCCAGTGCCTAAAGGGGCTACATGAAACCTGGAGAGGGGCTTTGGACAAGGGTGTGGAGTGACAGGACACGGGGCAATGGCTTGAAACTGACAGAGGGGAGATTTAGATTAGATAGAAGGAAGAAATTGTTCCCTCTGAGGGTGGTGAGGCACTGGCACAGGTTGCCCAGAGAAGCTGTGGCTGCCCCATCCCTGGCAGTGTTCAAGGCCAGGTTGGATGAGGCTTTGAGCAACCTGGTGTAGTGGAAGGTGTCCCTGCCCATGGCAGGGGGGTTGGAACTGGATGATCTTGAAGGTCCCTTCCAACCCAAACCGTTCTGTGATTCTATGAATTATTCAGCCCCGTGCACCTCCTGCAGACGTGGTACCACTTCACGAAGCCCCATGGCTCAACTCCAACGCTGGCAGAGCAAAAAAAAAAAGTGTGTAAGTGAAATATCTGCTCACGGCTCCATCGCTCTCTGATCCCGTCACCTACACGCAGAAGAAAATGTAAAGGGCTTAAAAGATTTGTGCGTAGCTGCGCTTGGAAGAGAGCTGATTCCATCTGAGACCGCGATTATTTATTCTCCTTTATCGTACAACGTGCAACATATGGGCCCCTTTCTCCGCCGCGGATGACTAAACGGTGGCATCTGGTGCTGCGTTATGTTGCGAGTGTAAAACAACCGCGACAAGCTCCCCTTCGAGCGGCGCGTGGCCGTTGGCATCACAAAGGCACTCTCGGTATTTTCGTTCCAAGGTGCTGTCACGGTGCGGCGCGATGTTGGCTCGATGGAGGACAGAGAAGGGGACAACCTCGAGCCCTTCTAGATTCGACCAGTCTACCAGTTTCCCAAGGAAGAGGAGACCCTTGTACCCAACCCACCAGCCACCCCCCGGTTAAGGAGAAGGGTTTTCCTCAAACCCTTTACAATTTGACCAGTCTGTTGGGCTCACGCTGACAGCATCACCAGGACAAATCCCTCTGGACAGCCCGCGTGGTCAGAAGTTGGTCATCTAACCTATTCAGGGACCCTCATGGGCAGCAACACTGGGACAAATCCCTTCTTTTCCCTGTATCAATTGTTGACGTTTTCAAAACTTATATTTATAGATGACAAATTTTATTATGTATGCTCGTGACAGGGTACAGGTTAGAAGACAGCCGGTGATAGGGACTGACTGCGAAAACAGAACTCATCAGTGATGCTTTGCAATAGCTAGCAAGGTGTGAGTAACTACGTGCCCGTAACACAGAGCTCTTACCCAATAGACCTCCCTATGGGGGGAAGAGAGAGGTCCAGCCCGTCAGCTGGTCCCAGACGTTCCCATGGAGGTCTTCCCCCAACACCTTCTTCTCTTCAGCCATTTTTATACTTTCAGGTGGAGCTCGAGTGACTCCAGTCACACGTACCTTTGTCAGGATTGGGGTGAATTTTCCTCACTTTGCTCTGAAGATGTAGACTAGAAGAAATTCAGGGCACATGCTCGGTGAGGGGTGGTCGCCGACCGGAGGTGGGTAGCTTTTGGGGTGGAGGTGTGTTTTGGTATTCTAGTGATATTATAATGAGCAAAGTTCACCTAAAGGACAAGATTTTTGCAACTTGTTGAACATTGGCATGGCCAACTTGCCTGGCTAGGTCTTGGTGACCTGACTCCGTTCACCACCATTGTTGAGGCAGCAGTTGCGATCCGTCTTCCTTGCCAGCCGTGCGGTTCCCTTTGCCAGCCGTTCTCTTTCCCTGGAAGCAGGGATGAGCTGTGGTGCCTCTGTACCACTCTGCTCCCCATTCCAAGGATACTGTACGTTCTTTTCGGCCAGGGCAGGCCTTGTCCATGCCAATCGCGTTCCGTTCCTGGGAGCAGCAACTGTGTCTCAACTCAAAGCTGCTCCAATATTACAGCTCTTGAGCTGAACTTTGGGGAAGAGCGTTCTTCCATTCCTCCCATTTTTGGTTATTTTTCCACAGCTGCTTTGGTGACTTTCGAAACCATCCCATTCAGAGCCAGGCGTGTTTCTTGGAGGATGCCGAGATTGCTGGGAACTGGGTGTTGGGTTTTTTTTTCCCTTCATGCCTCAGCTGGTCCCTGCAGATGGGATCCCTCCGTCACCCACTGCAGCTTCACACCCATCATGGATATTGTCTGCTCTTCGGATCGGGCCCTGGAGCACAGAGATGGGTGCATCTCGCTCCGAGCAGCTGAACAGCCTTCGTTGGTGTTGCTTTTCAAAGCAGCTTGAGCAGCAGCGTGGATTGAGGCAGATTTTGGGAGCGCCAGAGCTCATGTCCCTCAATGAGCAGCCTGGGCACCCATGGGTGATGCCAGCTCCGGCACACTTAGCACCTTATTTCTGTGCACATGCACACCAGGACGCAGCGGCGCTGAGCAGACCATGTGGATCTGCTGCAGCTGAACATCACTGCAAAATTTTGCGTCTCGTTGGCACTTGAGACCAGGGATGATGCTCACAGGAGCAGGGGAAGGGAGGTGGTGATTTCTGGCTGGTGGGTGAAGCAGAGCCAAAGAGGGGTTCACCATCACATGGAGACCCCTTTTACCCTCCTGCAGGCAGGGTCTGAGCTTTTCTCAGGTCTGTCCTTGGCATCGTGCAAGGAAAGACCTTGAACTACCGTCTCATCATGAGGAGGACCTGTGGCTCATCTAGAAGATGAGTATGCTGTAGGGCTGCCACGTCCTTGGTTCCAGCTGGTCCCATAAAGCCTGCATCAGCCTGTTAGGAGACAGAAGGAACTGGGAACCAGTGTAGTGCCCATAGATGAAGCAAGTGAAGTGCTGGAATGAGCAAAGCGCCTCTGGATTCCTGGATGGGAACTGTTCATGGCAAAATTGTTCCTAGAGAAGGAATTACTTTGACTTGGCTAAGTTGGGAGCTTGTCCAGCCCAGGACAAGTCCTGCCTTGAGCTTGTCCAGCCCAGGACCCAGCCTGCCTTGATCCAGGCAGGATCACCCTCTGAAGCCTGGCATCTTCCCCAAATTCTCCTTTAGCTTCCAGGTTTCATGCCCCTCCAAGGCAGACTGTTCCCACACCCAACTGTCCTCACCACAAGCCATGTTCATCCCAACATCTCATCTTTCTCTTCCTGGCTGCAGTTGAAGCCCATTATGGGTTTGTAACATTTGAGTCATTCCTAAGTCAAAAGCTACAGGGAGTTTTACCGGTGTCCCAGCACTGCGAGCTGGTGCACAAGGTGAACATCTTTCCATAGAGAGCTTTGGAGAGCTGGAGCTCTGCTCTCACAGCAGATTTCATGGAGCAGACCTAGAGCAGAGCATGGGCTCCAAATGACTCATACCGTGGTAGTTTTGTCATAGTTACCCCAAGTCCATGCCTGAAGGGTTCATGGGGGTCATTATTTATCCAACAGCATCTGCAACGTGCCTCCACTTGGTGGGTCACCTCTTTTCTCCTCCCTTTCCCACAGATCTCCAGAAGACACCCAAAACCAGCACCGCAGAGCCTTGCCGCTCAGTCCTAGGCTCGTAATCCATCAACATATGTTTACATATTTATTTTAGGATGTGATTAATGTTACTACAGTTTTGACAGGCGTGTTTTTGTTCAGCCACCGTGCTTTGCCAGCACAAAACGTTCTGTGTTTGGAGCGAAGCACAGCAAATTGGACTCTGCTTTAAAAGACAAGGAAGGAGGGGGGTGAGGGGAAAGCTATTTTCTGCTCTCTAGCAAAGAGTAGTGCCGAGCGTTCCGCAAAGAGGAACGGGAGAGGCTGCCAAGCTGCAGACAGAAAAGGAACACGGTAGATTTGGCCATGGGGGCCAGAGAGTGCCTGTTTTTCCTCCAGCGTGTTCTGGGCTCTGAATTAAGGTTTCCGTGGTGGATTGTGGAGTCCTGCTTGTCTTGTCTTGGCATTTTGTGTTAAATAAAGCGGTAACAGCAGAAGGGTTTGCGTTGCAGTAGCACCGAGCAGAGCAACTTATGAACCTCACACGAGGTGACGTGCAAAGGGGGGTGAAGACAACAGGTTCCTCATCATCATGGGGTGCCAGGAGAGCAGATAATGTGTATCTGGCTCCACAGGGCTCTCCCTGAGCACGGGTGTTCAGAAAAGGACAGGATTGACTTGGCTGACTTCTCCGAGGCTGCAGCAGGTGCTGCTCTGCAGCCCAGCACCGTGTCCTGTGGCAGCACCGCTCGGAGAAGAGCCGTCCCTCCATGGGGAGCAGGAAGGTTTGGAGGCTCCTTATGGCACCGGTACACCCTTTTCTTGGGATTTTTCACCTCCTGCAGCAATCTCTAGTTGCCAAACTGTTCTTGGTCCTTTCCCTGTGCTTCCCAAGTCCTTGGCCCTCTCCGAAGGCTGTGATCATCAACGAGAAAAATGCCTGAAGAAGGGAAGGATGCAGATGCGGCAGCTTTGCTCACCCCAGAGCAGTCACAACCATCGCTGGGATCTCACTGCCACCCTTTGCTGCTCCTCAGCGGCACCAGCGCCGTCTGCCTTGTCCCCATGAGTTGCACGTAGTGTTGCAGTTCGGAGGTTGGAGTGAGCCAGATGGGAGCTGTGGACACACTGATGCCAACGACCCCATGTTTGCTCTCACCAAAGTTTGTAGAATTATACAATCACAGAATGGTTTGGGTTGGAAGGGACCTTGAAGATCATCCAGTCCCAACCCCCCTGCCATGGGCAGGGTCACTCTCCACTACACCAAGTTGCCCAAAGCCCCATCCAACCTGGCCTTGAACACTGCCAGGGATGGGGCAGCCACAGCTTCTCTGGGCAACCTGGTCCAGTGCCTCAGCACCCTCAATGTAAAAAATTTCTTCCTTAGATCTACTCTAAATCTACCCTCTTTCCATTTAAAGCCATTGCAAGTTGGTGATGATTTGCAGGTCAGAGCCTCTCCTTCAGTCCCTGCTTGGGCAGGATTTTCCCAATGGTGCAAGAAAGACCACGGAGCTGGTCTTGGAGAACTTCTGGTGCTGCACGTCTCTGATGGCACCATCCTACTTTGGCAGCTCTGGAGCTGCTAAAGGCTCTCGCTTAGTAAAAGTCCTGCTGTGACCTCCCCTTACAACAGCACCGCTTGGTCCCCTCCTTAAAAACATCATGAAAATGGTGCTCTGGGGGTTCCTCTGCGGCAGGAGGAAGGGAGATGCTGCACCCCAGTCCCCTGACACCCCGCTCCTCCCTCTCTTTGCAGCTGACGTACCTGCCTCCGCCGTGGGGTGAATGTCGCTCGTCGGATATGGGCTTAGACTTCTTTCCCGTTTACAGTATCACGGCTTGCAGGATCGACTGCGAGACCCGCTATATCGTGGAAAACTGCAACTGCAAAATGGTTCACATGCCAGGTCAGTGTGCCAGGGGGTTGGGGGGGCAGGGACCCCCTCCTTCCACCCAGCCTGGGTCATTAGGGGTTAACAAGCTAGAAAAGCACCAGGGATTAGAGGACCTGGGAATACCTTTCCCTAAGGAAAGAAGGATGCCAGTAGCCTTTGCAAAATGCTCTGAAACAGGGGTAAGATGTGGCAGAGGGACATGGGTCTCATTTCCCCTTATTTAGCCCAAATTAACCCCCCTGGGTGGTATTTCTAGCAGCCCCCTCCTCCGTTTGCAAGAAAAGGCAGAGGTGGGGCAGATGCCGCAATACTTCTGCCGCCCGGCCCCAGCCTGGGTTCCCGTTGCCAAAGGGAGGTCCCCGTGGTCCCCGCGGAGAGCCCAGCTCCCTCACAGCGGCGGTGGCTGACGATGTGTCCTTTCCGTGCAGGGGATGCTCCCTTCTGTACCCCGGAGCAGTATAAGGAATGCGCAGAGCCCGCGCTGGGTGAGTACCGAGAGAGATCCCTGGGTACCACGGGTGTCCCAGGCTGGAGGTACTTCCAGCAGCCTGCGTCCTCCTGGCTGGCAAGGCTGGGGTGATGTAGAGCAGCAGCAATCCGGCGATGGGTTTTAATGAGACTCAACTTGTTGGGAAGGGCTGGGTGCACCCTGGGATAAAGTTTCTTCTACGTGGGACATGGGGCTCCATCAGCACAGATGTAGCATAACCTCCATCGCAGGTTATGTAGGAGAAGAGCACCTCTGGGTCTGGGTTTGGATCTGGGTTTGGGATGGAGGGACCCATTCTAGGTCTCTCAATCACCACATGTTCCCTGAGCAGTTGCTGGTAACGGAGTGTAGCCTCCAGCAAAAGGCCTCTCTCTGATGGTGGGGATGGCCGTGTGTGAAGTGGGAGAGAAACGGCCAGGACTGAGTCTCCTGCAGCTCTTCTGAGATCTGACTCCAGGAGATCTAACTCCATGACCTTTTCCAGGTTTACTTGCTGAAAAGGACAGCAATTACTGCATCTGCAGGACACCCTGTAACCTGACCAGATACAACAAAGAGCTCTCCATGGTCAAGATCCCCAGCAAGACCTCGGCCAAGTACCTGGAGAAGAAGTTCAACAAGTCAGAAAAATATATCTCGTGAGTGTTGGAGAAAACAGATCTCCTTTGCTTTATGGGGGAAAAGTGTCTGTAAAGCCCTATTGGCTGTTTAAACCAGCCTGTGCTGAGACCAGACCTTGCCAATGCCCCCATCACCAAACAGAGGTGTGTCCTCCGGGGAGGGTTAGGGCGAAACCCTTGAAGAGATGAGCCATAGGTTGTTTTCTTCTCAGTAGACCTGTTTCCAGACAACTGCATGTTCCTTCCCTGGCCTTGTCTTCATGAGCGTGCTCCATACCCACCAAAAAAAGTGCAAACACTCCTCTTATTTTGACAGGGAACCCCGGTCCTCTCTGAGATATGACTTCCTACCTAAGTCTGGGCTGTGGACCTCAGGCAGCTGCTGTCTTGGACCTCTCCCGACCCTGGGCACCTTATTGCCTTGAGGAGGCAGCGAGAGTTACTCCATTAAACATCCTTTGGACTCTTGCTGTTACCATCAAAGAGAGATCCAGAGCTCAGATCCTCAGAGATCTTGGGGAAACATTTTCTAGCTTCTGCTAAGGCTGCCAGAGTCCTGATGGTGCCCTATGGTCTTGGTCTCCAGGAGGTCCAAGTGTCTGTGGGTTGCTGAGGACCCCAGAAAGAGAACAGTCTGGACAGAGAGGGGAATAAAGCCTTAAAGTCCCTTTTTTTTTTTTTTTTTGTCCCGAAGCACACGAGGCTGCTGGTGGCCGATGAGCTGATGCTGTTGTCCTCTTTCTACAGAGAGAATATTCTTGTGCTGGACATATTTTTTGAAGCACTCAACTATGAGACAATTGAGCAGAAGAAAGCCTATGAAGTGGCAGCCTTACTTGGTAAGGAGAGACCAGGGGTGCAGTTTGGAGTCTGTGTGAGCCTGTGCTGGAGTCCATGCGTGTTTCTGGCACAGATGGATGCCATGAGTGCGTGCACAGCTTATGTGTGTTGCCTGGAAAATCCCAGCAAGGTCCAGCACCTTCCTGGCCAGCATGCTTTCAACCTTGTCTCTTTATTTTCCTTCCAACACCAAGCTGTCCCAGAAATGTCCCAGGGACCACAGCTCATCTGTGTGTCACCTTCAAAAGGTTAACGTGAGCTGCTCCATCTCTGCTTGCTGCCAGGACCTTGTTATTTGGAAATCCCGGGGCCAAGCGGGCGGTGGATGCCCTCTGTGCTGCCCTCTTGCTGGAAGGGCAAAGGGTGGAGGAGGAGGACAGCTCTTAAAACCATCTACCCATCACCTCTTACATGCTCCAAATCCATCCTCCTTTCCAGTCAGGACCCTCAGCTCTGCCTTTGGGTGGTTCTCTGCAGCTTGATGGAGAAGGTGGAGAAGTTGTTGGGTTGCTCGGCCTCATACTGGGTCAAGCTTTGTGGGTGCCAGCTACAGATTTGGGTCCTTGGGACCCACTGGGGTTGGTCAGGAGAAGAAGTATGCTCTGTGCCCATGCTCAGCCTTGCAGCCCCTCCGTGTGCACCCTGAATCCCCAAATCCTTCCTGGGATGCAGGGAGCCATCAGCACCTTTGTTTGAAAGCTGGAGCTGGGCCATCCCATGGGACTGGGTGCTGTGATCCTGCCCTGAGATGGGGACACCGTAGGGAGCAGAACACCCCACGTCACCCCAAGGTAGCTCCACAATATGTATGTGCTGTGAGCCCTTCTGCACCTGTCGTGGGTTCCCAGAGGGGGCTACAGCGAGGAAGAGGAGGCTGGTGATGAAGCCTCTTCGACACAACCTTCCTTATTTGCACAATGTTGCATGACCCTTGTTCCCAGGGCACTGTGGGTTTTGGGTAGAGTCTCATCTTCCCCCAAAGTGCTGCCCCTTTGGAACCAGCACTTTGCCCCCAGGCACCTTTTTCCCTCTTTCTGATGTCTCTGTCTCATGGACACCCACAGCGAAGGTCCCGCAGCCCCTCCACCTGCGGGTGCCTTTGCTCTGGGGAAGCAGCACAGTGTTTTGCAGCAAAGTCCATGAGATTTGTCTTCCCTGAAGCACACGGTGTGGCATAGCACGACAGCTCATGTCAGCAGTTACCTTCCCAGCGGATTCCTGGAAGTCTCCTCTCCCCATGGTGCCTCCTTCACAGCCCTTGGGAACTTGAGCAGAGAGAGCCTTGAGAAGCTCTCCTAGAAAAGCAGGCCATCTCCCTTTCCTTAATTTGGCAGGTTTGGGGTATTTTTTCTCAGCTCCAGGGGATGTTACTTAATTCTTCTGCAGCATGTTTCTTCTTTCCCCCACCCAGTTTGGGAATTGGGCTGTGGGATTCCTGGGATGAAACCTACCATCTAACTGTGACAGATGGCTTCCTCAGATGCCCAGGAGATGAGATCTGAGGAAGAAATTCTTCCCTCTGAGGGTGCTGAGGCACTGGCACAGGTTGCCAGGAGAAGTTGTGGCTGCCCCATCCCTGGCAGTGTTCAAGGCCAGGTTGGATGGGGCTTTGAGCAACCTGGTGTAGTGGAAAGTGTCTCAGCCCATGGCAGGGGGTTTGGAACTAGATAATCCTGAAGGTTCCTTCCAACCCAAACCATGCTGTGATTCTGTGCCAGCGCCGTATTGCAGCAGTATCACATCCTCATTAGGCTTCCAGCTGATGGTCTCCTTAGCAGGAGAAATTGGTGGCCGGCAGCGTCCGTCCTGGGATGTTTTTCCGTTAGAGCTGTTGGTGTTTCTGGAGGTGGTGCATTTCCCCATTCTTTGGGGACAGCGGCACCCAGGGCAGCTGCACCACGGTTGCACAGGTGCCTCTAAGAGCATTTACTCCAGGGTTAAAAACCATCCATGTGTTGTTCTCTCTCCTAGGTGACATTGGAGGCCAGATGGGGCTCTTTATCGGTGCTAGCATCCTCACTATACTAGAGCTCTTCGATTATATATACGAGGTAAGACCCTCGCCCCTCACTTTATCCCTCTGGCAGGGTGTGGGTTTGCCAGTCACAGACCAAGACCATCCATACCCAATGTGCCCATGTGGCTTATTAATTTTAATTAATGATACCACTTAATTAATGCTCTACAATAGTGGAATATAGTTGGTCATGGCCACGTAGTGCGGTGCCCTGCATCAGCAGGGGCTCTCGGGGTGGGGGTGGGGGGCTGGCACGCAGCCATGGCATGGCATAGCCAGGTTGGCTTGGCACGCTGCCTCTGCTTAACAAGGTTTGCTTCTCGCTTGGGCTAATTAAGCAACACTTTCATGTGGCTGTGCTGCTGCCCACCCTGAAGCTCGCACTGCCTGGGGTGCTGCCTGGGGACCTGCTGCTGCACCCTCCTGTCCCCGTCCCTGGTGGGGCTTCACGCCGTGGTCACCTTCTCATAAAACCACCTGTAATTGAAGCCTGAGTCCCCGTCCCGCCGTCAGGTGGAGGAACGGCGAGGCCAGACCTTGTACTGCTGCCGGGGAGGTGGGGAAACCCTGTTATCTGCTGTCTGCAGCTCTGCCAGCAGCCCTGGAGCAAGGAGCTTTCTAGGAAGCACCGAGACGAGCTCCAGCACGGTCCCACGGCTCCGCGGTGGCCAAGAGCAGCTGCTCTGGAGGGAAGCACCAGCCCTCTTTAATGGGAATTATTGCAATAAGCCGGCTGGAGGGGATGGTTCTTCCTGGCAGCCCTCCCTCCTCCCGCCCTCCAGCAGCAGTTAGGACTCCTGTATGTTTTTCACCTCTTTTTGCCCAAGCGAGTTCGCCCGGCGAGCGCCGGGGGCTCAGCCCAGCGGCACAGCTCAGCACCTCCCAGGGCTTTTCAGCTTTTCTGTGCCACGGCGCCAGCACAGGCCTCGGAGGTGCCATGCTGCCACAGCCTGCGGGCATCGTCCCTCCAGCGTCCTCTGTCACCGCAGATTCCAGCTGCTCTCTGCACCCTGCCTGCCATTTGGGCTTTTTCCACTCTATTTTTTTCACCTAAACGGACTGTGGTCCAAAATAACCCTCCCTGGAGGGAGATTTTCTCAGTCTTCATCACCACATTGCAGAAGGCTTTGTGTTGGGGGTCAGGCTCATGATTTTCCTTTAGAAAAGGGGAAACTGAGGCAGGGAGAGGGGCTGCAGCTGCTTGTGAGCTGCTGAGGAACACCCGCTTTGCACGGAGATGACCTCAAGGACCCAAACCTGTCCTGTTTTATAGCAGGAAAGAATGACTTCATGGCTTGGGGTAGTTTCAAGGAGGATGCAAACAGGACACAGGCAGTTCCCAGCGAACTTAGCACATCCCAGCCCAAGGTCCTTTGCCGTTGTCCCTGGAAAGGTGCCTCCTGCTAATTCAGCTCATCTACTCATTGCCTGGTGATTTTAATGCAACGGCTTTGGGCCCCCTGCACCCAAAAATGCGATATCTCAGACCTGCTCTTGTCCCCTGTCTCAGCCCTGTATCATGATGGGACCAGGGGTTTTTAATCCCATGGGATGTTGCAGTCAGGGATCATCCGTGGCTGTTACATTAACGTGTGGCAAAGCAGTTGGGGGCACAGGGATGTCAGGCAACCACGGTCTCTGCTCCGAGCTGGCTGGGGCATCTTGGAAAAACCACTTAATGTTATTGAAGTCGGGCTGGTGGCTTTACGTTTTAAGACAGTGACTCCCCGTCACAGCCCCTCCTGGGCAGCTGTGAGCACTTGGTGGCATTATTCTGCAATAAAATATATTGAAAATGACAAGCAGAAAGCTCGTGATGGCTTCGGAGGGCAAACAAAACCTGAGCCTCAGTTTATATCTCAGGCTGAATGCACACAATATTTCATAAAAATCGCCTATTCTTGGCTTTCTTGGGGTTCTTTCATAAGGACATAATAAGAAACCTGGCAAAGTCTGGGTTTTTCTTCTCTGTTTTACTCCTTTGTTTGACATCTGCTTATAAAACTTGGCAAATAATTTCCTCTTACTGTTGTTGTGGGGTTTTTTTTTTTCCTTTTTTTTTTTTCTTCGTTTTGAGCAAACATGGCCTAAGAGAGAATCCTGTCTCCTTGGAGAAGCACCCCGTGCCCACCTGGGGATGCACCAGGAGGTTCACCCAGCTATGTCCTATGTGAGGCACCTTCATGGTCACCCACAACAGATATTCAACCCACACTAGACAGGGAGAAAAGGAATAAAATGTCTTAAACACTGCCTAATCTACATGATTGATCTATCTGCTCCATCAAGGTGGGGTTCAGCCCACCTAAAACTCATTGCATTTTCAAGCAAAGCATTTGTAAACCCCTTGAGGTCACCAGCAAATGGATACAACTGTTCTTTTCTGGTGGATTAGCCAAAATCGGACGAAATATTGCCCCGAGAGATGTTTTTTTTGCATCGTTCTCTCAGTGCAGTCCTCCTCTTGGTCCTGCCCCAGGGCAGAGTTGTGCTCCTGGGCTCATCGGGGTCCCGAATCCCCACCACGTATCTCTGCATCCACCTCGCTTCCTAAGGAACTGACCCAATTGTCCACATTTTTAGCTTGCTTCTTTTATTTTTTCTTTTCCCCCAGTGGAAGAGTTTCAGAAAAACACTCACTTTTTAACCTTTCTGGGATTTCCCTTGAAAATACGTTCTTCAGCAGCAGTGGCTGCCAAGGAAATAATGTGGCTATGAAGGGAACTGGTGCTCACATAGCTGACATTTTTCAATAAACCCCCAAATATATTTAAAAAATTGAGGATTTGGTTTTTGTTGGTTTTTTTTTTCCAAGGGAAGAGTTCAGTTTTGACACATGGAATGGTTTCCTTTGAAAGATTGTCTCCTTCTCCATAGCCTTTGGAGGGTGTCCTCCAAACCCAGCGTATCCCCTGGGGCTGTAGACCCAGCCTGGTTGGGTGAGGCTGACCCATGGCTCGTGGATGCCCACTCAGGCTGGGCAGATGTGCTTGCCTCTTCCTGCCCACCTTAACCCAACCTCCCTCTTTTGCAGCTCATCAAGGAGAAATTATTAGACCTGCTCGGGAAGGAGGAAGAGGAAGGGAGCCATGATGAAAACGTGGTAAGGACTATTGGGAAAGGGGAGTAAATTTCCCTGCAATTGGCTCCATAGCCAGGGGAAGTTGCTCGATACAGATCTGGCATTCAGCCCCGGCTTGAGTTATTGACCCCCCCTGCAGTGCTGCGTCCAGCTCTGGGGTCCCCAACAGCAGAAGGACGTGGAGCTGTTGGAGCGGGTCCAGAGGAGGCCACCAAGATGATGCGAGGGCTGGAGCACCTCTGCTATGGAGACAGGCTGGGAGAGTTGGGGCTGTTCAGCCTGGAGAAGAGAAGGCTCCGGGGAGACCTTCCAGCACCTTCCAGTACCTAAAAGTGCTACAAGAAAGCTGGAGAGGGGCTTTGGACAAGGGCGTGTAGTGACAGGACACGGGGCAATGGCTTTAAACTGAGAGAGGGGAGATTTCCATGAGATCCAAGGAAGAAATTGTTCCCTCTGAGGGTGCTGAGGCACTGGACCAGGTTGCCCAGAGCAGTTGTGGCTGCCCCATCCCTGGAAGTGTTCAAGGCCAGGTTGGATGAGGCTTTGAGCAACCTGGTGTAGTGGAAGGTGTCCCTGCCTGTGGCAGGGGGGTTGGAATCAGATGATCTCTGAGTCCCTTCCAACCCAAACCATTCTGGGATTCTGTTTCCCAAGGACTGATGCTATGGCTCGGCCAAGGAAAAGCAATAGCAGCTGGGGAGGGACAGGGAGCATCCAGCAGCCCCGGGCTAATGCTGTCCCTCACTCTCCGTCCGCAGAGCACTTGTGACCCCATGCCAAATCATTCGGAAACCATCAGCCACACTGTGAACGTGCCGCTGCAGGCCACCCTGGGAACGCTCGAGGAGATCGCCTGCTGACACCGTCCGACTGCTCCACAGTGCCAACACCCAAGGAAGGAAAACTGCACAGGAAAGCAGGGACCGAGCTCAGGTTTGCAACAGGGGCAAAAAAAAAAAATAAAAAAAATAAAAAAAATTTTAAAAAGGAAGAAAATCGCTATGCATTTAAAAAAAATAAAAATATATATATATTATATATATACTCTGCCAAAACCAAGCGAGAGGCGCCTTGGACTTGACTTGTGTTGTCCTTTCCTGTGGGGGGGGTTGTCTTCAAGATGTGAAGGCAGCAGCTCATTTTTGAACTGTACAAAACCAAGAGACCACCACCACCACCACCACCACCACCAAAACCGAAGCCCTCCCATTTCGCAAACTGCCAAATGTACAAAGCACTTGCATGCCGGGTCTTTTTACGGCACCCTATTCCGATCTGTCTTTATAAGCTCTGTTCCTCTTTGCAGTCTCTGATTTTCACTACCAGAAGGAACTCGCGGGCCCAGCCATCCCCCGAAATCACCATTACTAACGTCGTAGGCTGAATTAGAATAAAGAAACAAAAAGTCGCAGCTCTTGGATTCTTCTTCCGTTCTTGTCCTTCGTGTCAGTCTGTGATGACTCTTAAGCTAAAGCCGGGTCCCCCGAGGCCGGGCCGCCGCCGGCGCTCCTCAACGCTACCAGTCACCCCGAGGTGAGCATTCCTGGAGAGGGGCTGGACCGGGAGGCTCTCGGTGGATCGTGTGTCCCCCCCGGCTGCTGTGTCGTGCTCCTCCATCTGCAGTGCCTGGATAGTCCATGTGGTGGGTGGGCACGGGGCGGTGGGTTTCTTTGTTACCTTTTTTCTTTTTTTTTTTTAATTTTTTTTTTTTAATTATTATTATTTTTTTCCCATTAATGGATTCTGTGCTTTCTCCTCGTTCTCATGACTGATATTAAAGCTGGTCTTGTGGAAATGGCCGGGCTGTGTCATTTCTGCCTTGTCCCCTCCCCATCCCAAGCTGGAGCCCCCGGAGCAGCCTCAGCACGGCATGAGGGGCAGACACCAGGACGAGCCCATCCCAAGGGCTGCCTGGGGCTGTTCCTCATCCCTTGTCCCCCCTTTACCACTTCCACCACATCCTCACACACCTTCTGATGGGCTGGGCACAATGCCCTGGCCGTGCTCAGCTACGTCCCTGTCTGCTCCATGGTGGTGAGGCCAGCTCCGACATTGTGCACCATGATCATCTCTTGGAGTTTCATTTATTAGCGACCAAGAGTTTAACTGGAACTGGGTGAAAATGATGCTGTTAACCCCAATAAAGAGAGAGGGCAAGTTTCCTGGACCTCCAAAGCCTGCTGGTTTTGTAGCCTGGAGGAACAAGAGCAGGATGCGCACTGTGTGTGTGTTTGCACCTTTGCTGGCTGATGGCCAGTGACCATCGTCAATGTGGTGGCCACAGTGGGGGCAATCACAGCAGGACTGTGAAAAGTTATTTTGGGAAAGCTGGTGAAGTCCCAGACCCTGGGAGGGCATTAAAACCAGCCACGGGGAGTGGAGGTCAGTCTGGATTTACCCACGGGAGGTGTGTTGGGGTCTATAGCTGGCTGAGGGACTGAGGACATCGTTTTGCCCTGGAGAAGGTGCAAATCTGTCCTCCAAGCCTGTCTCGAGTGCCTGTGTTCACGCACAAAACCACTTTCCTTTGGGACAAATCCTGCTCTCCACAGCATGGTGCAAATGGCTTCCAGTCTGTCACTTGTTCTGGAGTAGACTGTCTCCCAAGGCAGAGCAAGCAGCCAGCCAAAGGTGCCCAAGGTGGGTCTGTCCTGGGCCACCTAAGTCAACAAGAGCTTCCCTGTGCTTGGACAGAAGTCCCAGCTGGGCAGATGCACAGGCAATCGCTCAGGAAAGGCAGGTCCTGTCTCTGCAAAGCCCAAATTGTGTCTCCCCATCCCATGCCACCAGCCTCAGCCCCACTGTCCCCACCACGCCGGCAGCAGAACCTTGGAGTGATGCTCTGAGCAGGGCGGAGGGCTGGGCTGCAATCCTGCCCCTTGTTCTTGCCGCAGCAATGGGCTCTTCCCACGCAGCGAGCTCCGTGCCTTGGAGCTGTTGTGTGTCCTTCCTCTGGCTGGAACCATTGTGGCTCCTCTCACCGCCTTTGGCGTGGCTTTGGCTGGTTGCACGGTGAGCAGAGCCTTGCTGAAGCCAGAGCAAGGGGCAGGACTGCAGCCCAGCCCTGCTCACCGTCCACCAAGGGCAGGCTGAAGCCCTACTCTTCCCTTGTCCTGTACTTGCTCACCAAACCCAAGAAGCTATTTGGAGGGTGACCCACCTGTTCAGACACGGCACAAGCCATCCAAAGCTGCCTCGGAACCAAAGGTTGGAGTCCATCCCAAGCTCAGGCTCCCAAGCAGTGCCCATGGCCTCCCCAAGCCCACAGGACATGGTTCTTGGCTTTTCCTCCAGCAGCTGGGTTGGAGGTCTTCTCTGGCTGCTGCAAAGCTGTTCCCTGCTCAGCAGTGTCCTCCTTAATTAAAGATGAGCTGTGGCACCCAGGAGCTGCGTTACCATGTCCCGCAGGCTGTTGACCAGCCATCTCCTCCTTGGCTTGTTCTACAGCAGCAGGTGGTCTACAGCCCTTCAACATTTTTCTCCCTTAGACAAAAATAGAACCAGAAAAGGTCCCAGCAAAATACTTGGTTTGTGGGCTCGAACACACCCAAAAAAACCTTCACCAAGCAAGGAGGCAGGCAGAGCCCTTTTGAGGAGCAGCAGACAGGTTTCAATCCAATCCTCTCCAGGCTGGCAGAGAAGTGCTTAGAGGCTGTGTGCTCAGGTGTGTGCCCTCAAAAGGGTTACGGGTGACAGTGGCTCCAAGAGTCATTTCCATGCATATAAATTTCTCCACTTGGCAGCTTATTAAATCTCCATTAAGAGCTTTTGGTAGAGTCATTGGAAGTCTTTGCTGAAGCTCGATGAGGTGGAACACCATGGGGATGCCCAGAGGTGCCGTGAAGAGTTTTGCTAATACCACCTATAGAGGAAAGCCACTTGAACGGGGGAGTTGGCACGGGGATGGTGTCTCTGAGTATTCCTGAAGAGCACGTCCTCCCAGGGACTTGCTGAAGAGCTCATTTTGTGTTACCAGTTTTCATTATCTCCTGAGACCTGGATGCTGGCCACACATTCACTATCCACATGATGCCCAACAGCCCATCAGCTGGTAACAAGTGCTCATCGAGAGCAAAGCTGTGGAGCTGCCAAGCTCTGTCTCCCATTGCCAAAGCCCTGTGCCAGCCTGGTCCCTTCCGGACCAGTGGAGGGAATTCTTGCCAGGCCTGGCTCAAGGTGACTCATTGTGACATCTCTAGGCTCTTAGCCATGCCCATGATGGCTGGTTGAACCCAGCCTGATCTGGGCTTCTCGAGTGAACTGGTCTTTCTGTCCCTTATGCTCATTAACAGCTGGGAAGGGAGTTGGCCCTCTGTCCGTGGAGGACCTTTGCACTGCATTTCTTTGTGCTTGAAGGAGCAGGAGTGTCTCCACCTTTGGGTAGGAGTCCAAGGGGGAACATGGGACTTCATAGGATCCAGCCCCGCAAATGCAAAGGCAACTCACTGACGGTGTAGGTATCAAAAGGGGACGAGGGATGAGCAGTGGGACGCTGCGGCCAGTGCCCGGATAAGCTGGTACCATTTGACATCTAAGTCTGGAGGAGATGCCACCAGACTGGACAAATTTAGAAACTTCAGCTCCCGGGCTATTTTGCTAAATATCTGGAGCAGTCCTTTACTAAAAGAGATATTTGAATAATGAGCATGTGTCTCAACCCAAAAAAGACCTGAGGGATCACCACCAAACTGCATTACATCAGCACAGCTGGGCCAGCAGCAGCAGCATAGTGGGTAGATGGAAGGACAGACACTGCCCCACGCTGAAGGCACGCTGACCCAGCAGCCCACTGGCAAAGCTCCTGGCTGCCTCATGTCCTTTGGCCCTGTGAATTCAGCATGCATCACCCCCTCGCCCATCTCACAGCCAGAGCTGGGGTGTTACCATGCTTTAGGAGACTGCTGTAGCTGCAAACACGCTGCTCTGGCTCGATGCTGGCCCGGCTGCCCCAGAACACCGGTTGTTTGAGCAGGGTGGCTGCAGAAGGTGGAAAAAGGCGGACTTCTAATCGTGATGTCTTCCATCCCACCATGTAAGGTGAGTCACACTGGAGCACTCGCAGTGGGTTTGACAGCTTCATCACTGGTGGATCTACACTTGCCTAGAAGGTCTAAGGACATAGAGCTGTTGGAGCGGGTCCAGAGGAGGCCACAAGGATGATGCGAGGGCTGGAGCACCTCTGCTATGGAGACAGGCTGAGAGAGTTGGGGCTCTTCAGCCTGGAGAAGAGAAGGCTCCGGGGAGACCTTCCAGCAGCTTCCAGTACCTAAAGGGGCTACAAGAAAGCTGGAGAGGGGCTTTGGACAAGGGCATGTAGTGACAGGACACGGGGCAATGGCTTTAAACTGACAGAGGGGGGATTTCCATGGGATCTAAGGAAGAAATTCTTCCCTCTGAGGGTGCTGAGGCACTGGCACAGGTTGCCCAGAGAAGCTGTGGTTGCCCCATCCCTGGCAGTGTTCAGGGCCAGGTTGGATGAGGCTCTGAGCAACCTGATGTAGTGGAAGGTGTCCCTGCCCATGGCAGGGGAGTTGGATCTGGATGGTCTTTGAGGTCCCTTCTGACACTAAACATTCTATGGCTCTATGATTCTGTGATTCCCACCTCCTACCACGGGATGTGCCCCGTGGTTTCTCCAGCAGCGATGCTGATGGGCCGTGCTGCCCGGCTCCCTGCGAGCCTCACGGCTCGAAGGCTCCTGATGTGCCCGTTGAGCCCGGAGAGGCAGCGCTGATTGGAGCCACCCCGGCTCTCAGACGGGCTCTTAGCACAGGTGCTGATTCAAGAGCCCTCGTCCCTCTGGCTGCCTGCCCGCTTCTGCCTGAAGAGCCTGCGGATGGGGAGCAGAGAGGGAGGGTGGTGGAGGAAGGAGGAGCAGGAGGGCATCTCCTGCCAGTGGTCGGTATAACGGATCCCACATGGAAGAGCCTGGCACTGCCCTAGGGCAGGGCATATCCCTGCGGACCGCAGCTGTCCCACTGCCACCCTCCCTCCCGCGCAGCGGGAGCCTCGTTCAGGGCGCAGCTCTCGGCAGGGATGGCTGGCACATCGCAAAGGGCTCAACGGGCAGCTGCAAGGGCGGCCGCCAGGCTTGGCAAGCCGCCTGCCAGCGAGACGAAAGTTCAAGTCATTTAGTTTAGCAAAGGGAAGGTGAAGAGGTGGCTCCATCAGTCTATAAATTCCTCTGCGGAGAGATTTCTAATAAAGGGTTCTTCAATCCAGCAAAGCCGGAATGGGGAGGGACTGGGGGTCATGACAGGGGGAAGCTAAATGCATTCAAACGAAGGAGCCTGCCTGGGACTGTGCATGGTCCCACAGCCCCTGAAGTCTTTAAATCAAGATAGGGCATCCTATGTGCTCCTAGAGCAGGTCCCACATCCCAGCAGTCTCTGGGCTGGCTTATGGAGAAGACCTTGCAGATAGGACTAAAGGTTCTAGAAATGAAGACCCCAAAAACTCTGCATTTGAGTCTGTTGGTGTCTGAGTTCACCCAGACCCTCAGCAAGCTGGACTTGAACCTAATTCTCCCCTCGTTAGACATCCACAAGCCTTTCTCTTCCCAAGGAATTCACAAGAGCTTGGACAGGTCTTTGCACCGGAGTCACTCCTCCACTCCCGGCGTGTTTCTCTTTGATGTCTTTCACTTTCAGCCTCAGAAGGGTGGTTTAAACAAAAAAACCAGTCCATATTTCAATCGCTTATCACACTGAAAGCGGTGTGATCCCCAAGACTGGCAGGGAACAAGTCATTACCACTGGGTACACGGTGGTTTTCTGTCAAGAAGCTGGCGTGTCAATCGATTAGAGGCAACCACAGTGTGTTGACTCCGACTGTCTTACCTACCAGCCACAAAGCCAAATTCGTACTGGAAGAAAGGGAACATTATACCACGCCCTGGGGTAGCTGAGGATGTGCCTACCTGCTCTCTGCGCTCATATAAACGCCAATAAACAGCTCAGCTTGTAGAGGCTGTTGTGTTCAGTGGCATCCCAACGGCAGCGGGCAGGAGGGCAACATGGGCTGATGCTGGGCTGAGCCCGGAGGCTGGTGCCGCTGCAGGAGAGTGTGTGGAATGGGATAAGCGATGCACATCGCCCCACGGCTCTCGTCCTGGCTGTGAAACAGGGTTTGAAGCTGCCGGGAAGCCTCTGGAAGGAGAGCTGCCTTCTGGATGGTGACACAGGACCCGCAGGGTTTAGGTATGGCCCTGGAAATGTAAACTCTTGAGCTGGCCGCAGGAAAAATTACCTTAATCAGCTGCCTTAAAACCTCAGCCTGAGCACTGGTGTCACGCTGGAAGTGCTCTGTGCCCTCCCTTTGCTCTTCCCATCCACCTCCTATCTGTCCAGATCAGTTTTTCCCTGGTTTTACCTGCTGTCCTGCTCGAATGCCCAGTCTACCATGCACCCATGGGTGCTGGAAAGTGAAGGACCTGGTTCGTTCCTCTGGGTTCTCCTTAGCAGGGAGCAGAGACTCATGTCCTCCTGCTGCCCTACTTGCGCCCCCGGGTGACAAATCTTCCATTACCTCTCCCAGTGCCACCACACTCATAGGAGCTGCAGAGCACAGGTGTGGGAGAAATGTCCCATCCTTGGGCTTAAAAAGCTCTTTGCCATCCTTCTCTGCCCTCGTCTGTGTCTTACAGCTGTCCATAGTCACAAAACTCCCTGCACAGAAACCTCGTGATGTCTCTTCCTTCAAGATGTCAAAAAATAAGGGAGGCTCCAATTCTGCAGGCTGTGAAATGTGTTTTGTTTCACAGTTTCTGGGCAGAAAAAAAAAAAAATCCAAGCAAAAAACTCCACTGCAATCTCCTGATCCTCTCACCAATCTTCTGATGTTCTCATCCACCTCTTGATGCTCTCACCCTCCTTCTGATGCTCTCACCCTGATGCTCTTCCCCACCTCCTGATGCTCTTCTCCACCTCCTAATGCTCTCACATCCCTTCTCCTGGCATCCCAGTGATCAGATATTCAGATTTTGGAGCTCTGAGCCAAATGAGGTGGGAGAAAGTTCCTGAGAAGGTGCATCATCCCATGAGGGCTTAGACACATTGGTGCTGTGGACACCAGATCTTGACACTTTCTGGAAGCCATCATGCAGCTGGGCATTTTTCCATGCTCACCCCTGTTCTGTATCCTCAGAGCACCCAGCAGGAAACTTCCCCAAAAATCACACGATTGCCTTAAACTATCACGAGAATTTTCTCTGAAAAATAAAAAATGAATCCAAACTGGTTGTCGCTTTCTCTTCCTGTTCCTCCCACCTCCCGAGCGAGAAAGGTGACATTCACTTCACAGCTTCGAACGCTCAGGAGGAAGCCTGGAAATGTGCAAGGAAAACTGCGATTCTCACGCAAATCCTCTGCTTCCACCCACCCGCACGGTGTGGAACCGGTGAAACTCGGGGTGCTCTCACGGGGGTCAGCAGCACCATCCCACCGGTTTAAAAGCCCATGGCACAGCATGCTGGAGGATTTTCCTCCACCCAATAACCAGCCTCCTGGTTCTCTAACTCTTGTCCTCTTCCCCACCAAGATCCACGAGCAGATGTGCTGTGCCTGGGTGGAGTCAGGAAGAAGCCAGGAATTGTAGCTGCACTATTCCTTTTTTTTTTTTTTTTAAGGATGCAATAGAAAATCATGACTTTGACCCCGTCTCCGGAGAAAGTGCCTTATGAGAGCTCCTCTCCTTGTCAGCCCATTTGTCTGCTCATTCATCACCCCCGGCAGCTTTCAAAGCCATGAGCCCGTTCCAAGAAAATTTGGCAGTGGGTTCCGAGAAATAATTCAGGTCCTGCACGTTACGTGAGCACTGCCAGTTGAGTAGAAGTGGGGGAACCATGGCGGTGGCTCTGCTGAGGTGGGGACAGGCACAGCCCAAGCAGCGCTGGGGCTGATGGACCATCCATGGTGGGGCTAATGGACCATCCATGGTGGGGCTGATGGACCATCCATGGTGGGGCTGATGGACCATCCATGCTGCTCCCACCATCTGCTGCCTTCTCCTGGATGCGTTCCTAGGAAACGAGGGATGCACACACATTGCTGGAGGCGAAGGGGACTGGGCGGGGGATAAAGGGCACGAAGCCATAAGAAATCAGCTTTCATGCTGCTTCTCAAGGAGCAATTACTTTCCACCAAGCAGCCAGGGAGAGCAGCTCTGCGAAACTCCGCACAGCTGGGGCCGGGAGTTGTGGAGCATTTGCTACGCTGGCAGCTGATGGAGCCTTTTCCTTCACCGATCAGCTTTACCTGGCTCAAAAAAGCAACAAGAAAATAAAGTGACATTCAAGCACATCCACTCAAGCCCTCCCCTTTAACGAGTGTGTTGGCTGTGGCTTCATTCCTGGGTCCTGAGACCACGTGGCAGCTCTGCCACTTCTTCAGCAGTGGGAGAGACCTTAAAACTTTCATGGAATTGGTTATCAATCAGCCAGTGAGAGTTTGAGGGTGTCCCTGGAAATGGGACCTGCAGTGCCGTTGGAGAAGGTGGGATGGAAGGAGACTGCTCTGCCAACGCAAAACCCCATCGCCTGTTAGGAGCAACAGCCTCTTTTCCAGGAAAAAAAAAAAAAAGAGTCATGATTAAAAATAAAGAAAACTAGAGAGGATTTCGGGAAAATAAAAAAGGACCATCACCCCCAACCTGCTGAGCAAGCACAGAGAAGAGCTCTGCCGAAGCGCGAGAGATCTGCCAAGCGAAAAGGGCAGCTCTGAGCACCTGATAAATTATTTGCTGCAAATTATCCCCGTGCTGGCTTGGAGCACGTTTCAATGGAAGGAGAAAGGAACAGGAAAGACACGGCACGGCACATCCCCGCCACCCTGGTACTGTCCGTTTATTGTCGTGATGGACCCGGGCAGCGCGGGACGCTTTGCATCCAGCGTGCCGAGCTGCCTGCAGAGGGGGACCGGGGGTGACGCTGTGCCGCACCGGCTTGTTTTCCCCAGCTGGAAAAGGAGCTCGCCCAGGTCTGTGCCACCGCCGTACCAGCCTTCTGCAGATTTCTGTCTGTCTCAGGTGGCTGCAACTTTTTTGGCAATCGCACCCTTTCCCTGAAAAACAACTTTCCGGATTATTTATTAATATTCGCTACAGCATAGAAAGCCTCCGCTGGGAAAGTCCGTGAGCATCAGCCTCCTGCTGCCCAGACCCAGTAAAACTTTTCCTGGGTAAGTTTTCGGTTTTAAGGATTTAGAAACATTTTCTGGCCCCGCTTCTTCCTGAGCTGATTCCATCAGCACGATTTTTATTGAAGCATCTCGTGTGTTGGATGTTTCATGGAGGTGCAGAGACTGCAGCCAGCTGAAGGCTGGGCAGTCACACGTCCCTGCAGGACACAAGGGTATGGAAATGTAGATCGTACCCAACCTCTGCAGGGGCCACCTTAAGATGCAGCAAAGTGGTGGGGTTTTTTTCTCATGCATTAAAAAAAGAAAAGGTTAAAGGAAAGATGGAGTTTTGTGTGTTGTTAAAACTCAAGAAGTCTACATCTTCTCAGCCTGCTCCATGCCAACAAACAGAGCAAGCTGGGGGGTTCACGTCTTCTGCAGCCTTCCTGGAGACACCATCCTCTTCACTCTTAACCACTGGAGACAAGACTGATCCAGCTGTGGCGGGTGTGAGCAGACAACGCAGGAGGAGTCAGGATTGCTTTACGTGATGGCTCAGGTGGGTGTAAACTTCGCAAGATGCTCCAGCAGCTCTTGCAAAAGACTTTCTGAAACCCACCTTGAAGGCATCTGGGGGACTTAAAACAGCTCACAAAGCTCCCATCTCTGCCATGGGAGGAGATGCTGGTTGCTGTGGCTGCTGCTCACAGTAGTTTTGTATGGCTTGCATCTTCTGGACCAAGTCTGGCCCCACCAACCAGGTACTGCAGCATGAGATGGGGCTGGTTTGGTGTTTATTTGGCCACTTTTTGCATGGATTCTAGCTCAGAAGGATCTTCTGGTGTGTCCTGGCGGGCAGGAAAAGAGCAGGATTTTCAGTGCACAAATCGGACACTCAAGACTAAAAAGGCCAAGGCCACCAAAATGAGACAACACAGGCTGAAGTTGCCGTGGGGTAAAACATAAAAAGGCTGCAATGTCTGAAAAGTCAGAGGAGATTAACATGAAAACAGAAATCTGGCTAAAAACTGAAATCATGAATGAACTTCAGCCAAAACACTTGGGAGGGATGGGGATGGGGATGTCTGTGGGAGAAGAGGTCACTTTACCAAGAGAAGCATTAAAAGCTCCAAGACAAACTCATGGAAGATGGATAGACACTCCAGGCCACGTGGTTGGAGTCACTGGAGCCATAAATCACTTTTTAAATGCCTGGGAAGTCAAAGGGTCCTGTATTTACAAGATAGAAGCGGCTGGAAGTTGCTGGGTTCCAGCTGGAGCCTGGGTGCCAGAAAAGCTCAGGGTGAGGGAGCAGCCTCCGGGCCACGGGCTGAGGGCAAATCCCTTCGGCTTCGGGGAAAAGATGATTGCGACTCCAGGTTCAGGCTCTGCAAAGGCTTTTGTTTGAAAATGGAAGTGCTTTGAGGAAAAAGCAAACAGAAAGAAAAGGGGGACAGATTGCTGTTCTCGCCAGCTGAGAATGGACACCCTGCTGTGAAATCTGGAAACAGCAAAACTGTTTTCCAGCCCAAAATTCTAGCTATGAAAGGTTCGACTTCTGAAGGAGAAGAAAGATGTTTCCACATCCTGAGTTTTAAAAAAAAAAGCACAAACAAACAGTGGGTTTTTTTAAATTATTTTGATGGGAGATATTTTTCCAACCAGCATCTCAGCCTTTTCAGGGAGTGGGCAAAGCCCAGCAGGTGTAAAACTTTAAAAAATATATTCTGGTAAGTTTCTTGCTTCCTGCAGGGAGATGTTTCTGCCAAAAGTCCAGTCCCAGTTATCTGTGCAGTGCGGATGAGCCCTGTCTGCATCTTATGGATACTCACAGTTTGATTTTTGGAGCAGCACCTGCTTGGAGGTGGCATGTTTCCTACTAAGCCTGAGACAGTCTAGCTCCTGGTGGTGTCCAGAGCCAGGAAACAAGGGAGATGTTTCCCACAAGTGTTTGTCCAGCTCCTTCTGGACAGGGCTGAGCAGTGGAAAGATAATTTAGGGCTTTTGGGAAACCTGTATGGTCATAACCCCTTGGGTCACGGCTTGGTACCTGCCCATGGGTCCCAAGAGAGCTGATGTGAGCATGGTCCCTGGGCAATGCTGCCCTGGCTGCAGAATTATGAAATTAAGGACAACACAAAGATGAGAAATCCTCATTATTCCCACGTTGAGAGAAAGGATGCAGAGAAAGGTCAACAAGCACAAAGTAATGGAGATGCCTCAAAAGCCCCAAGTGGGGCAATCAGAGCTCGCACCCCGGGCAGACACCGCAGGAGCCAGCCCAGAAGAGCCAAGCTTCGCTCCTCCAGCTGCTCCCACGAGGGCTGCTTTCCACCACGCAATCAAAGACCTTCCTTCTTGGTTTACACAGGCAGAAACAAAGGTACGAAGAGGAGCCTGCAGATACCTTGGTGCTTGCTGGGAGGGGTTCATTAGCGAGAGATGCCCAGGGTCTGGAATCGATGGAAGAAGCACTGGGTGAGGATGAATTCAAAAACAAAACTCGCTTTCTACTCAGTTGCATCCTGTGGCTGGCTCGGCCCGGGCTATAAATGTTTGACGAGGGCTGGTGGAGGAGGTGGCACAGGGGCACCAGGGTCTGCATGTCCGTGAGCCAGGCAGAGCTCAGCCCACCGGCCGGGCAGGGCTGGGGGAGATAAAAGGGGGTTTGAAGAGCACAGCAGAGATAAACAAGGCTTGAGCTGGTGGAGAGGATCCGCGAGAAATTTTGGAGCTGCAACGAGAGCTCCTGGGGAAAACAGTTCTAAGAGAATATGAATCCTGCACTGTTGCTCTGACAGCATTTCTCAGGGCTTTAGAGCAAGGCAGGGGGGTGTGGGACGGGTGGGATTATTTGCCCCATATCAGAGGACCTATTCCTTTTTGCACAATTCCTACCTGAATGCAAACGAGAACTTAAAAAAAAAAAACCCACCTCGGTTCAGGAGGCCCAAACCACATTTCTTTGTGATGGATTTTTTAACTCTCTCCCTCCTCTTTTTAAAATCAGCCAGCTGAAAGCTGAAGGAAAAAGAGTGCTGAGTTTGAGAATGTCAGAATAAGTAATAATCTTTTGGTTAGACTTTACCAAATACTTCCTTTTTCTTGGCCGATGCTGTTCATTCAGTTCATCCTGCATTAAGAAAGCTTCCTCCTGCTTCTGCCTTTAAACCACGTGTATATATTTCTTATCCAGATGAAGATGCCTCCAAACCATGCCTGGGGGAGTCCTTCAAGATACCTGGAAGTGCTTGGCCATCTATCCAGATTGTCTCCAGCAGCTTCTGAGCATGGGGCCACCTCTGCCTCCCATCCAACATCTGTCCTTTCCCATTAGGATCTGGAGAAATAACTGCAGGTCCCCACATGCCCCATCCTCATATCTGAGTCCTGTCTCCAATGCCTGCAGCACCGTGGGAGCCGGCGTTCCTGCTGTTTGCTGGCAGCAGGGATGCTGCCACAGCTGCCCAAGGCTCTGAGAGGAGTGGGAATAGCAGACAAACACTGAAAAAAACAGAGATTAGGACAGAAAATGAGCTGGGAGATGGCGTGGCAAAGTGGCTGTCTGTGGCCAGCTGCCCCGCATGACACCCAGACAAGATCAGCAAATATGCCAAAAATATTGGGGCACCGGGAGGTTTCTCATTCCCGTTTATAAGTGTGGGAGAAGTTGATTCAATCCTGGTGCTGCAGCTGTCCTATGAAAAACCTGGACATCCATTCCCAGCGTGGATTCCCCTGGAAGAGCTGGATAAAAATGCATCTCCCTGCTGACCCGTGTTCCCCACGCCCATGTTTTGTGAACCATACGGCCCATTTGCCACCACAAAGGCAGGGCAAAGATACTCGGCTGAGAAAACATGTCCTGGCTCCATCACGATCTTCAACGTACGGATCAGTGGCTCAACTCCCTGGGCTAGCACGGGTGCAGCTGGGCACTGCCTCCTGCCCAGCAGCCAGAGCAGCATCCTCGAGCAAATTCAGGCATAAACAAGTAGAGAAAGAGCTGAGACTGCTGGAGCTGAGCCACTTGCAACCTGCAAGGCAGCATGAATAAAATATTGACAGGATGCCCCGGCTGCCGATTCCCTCTGCCCCAGGAGAGCAATGCCACTCACTCAAAAGCACTTAACGCAGCCGAAGGTGGTTGTGCACAGCTATCAGGTGGCCTAATTACCACACATGGTCTCTGGATTTCATAAGCGTGTCGAGACACTCCTCCAAATATGCGATATACCCCTGCAATGCACTCGTAGCCCACCAGAAAGTCTCTTTGCTGGTGGGGTCCTGCTGTGAGACGCTGGCACGCCAGCACGTCCGATGGGTCTCAGCTTCGAGACAGCTTTGCCATCTTCCTGCCACCCCTGGCACCGTCTCATGTGCACAGGCGCTTCTGTTCTCACCACCAGCACATCTCCCGGGGGGGGTGGTCCCTCCTCCTCCAGCCAGCTCATCCGCTCACTCCCAACCTTGCCGGTGACCTCCACGGCATTAAGGCAAAATAAGCCCCTCTTGGGACGCAGCACGTGATGGAGACATGCTGTTCGGCTGATGTAATTGATACAGAAGCGGAGAAGGTCACTGTTGCGGGTTTGATAAGGGAATGTGACAAAGCTGTTACATCTCCCAACCTTCCCTTTCAAGCTGGCGAGTCTTGAAAAATTAAAAAGCACACGCGGGCGTCTGTCGCGTCGTTCCCTCCGGCGCTTGTGTTCAAGCGAGAGCTCAAAATAGCGAAGCGATGACACCCTGGTCTGGACCATTTTGCAGGATGCCCAAGTGCCACCACGTTTAACTCAAAACACGTACGGGAACGGAGGGACAGCCCCGGCAGCGTGCTCGGGCTGCTGACTCCCTGTTGGTTTTCCCTTCTCCGACTCACGGCAGCACTGGGAGGTTCTGCAGCGTTTTCGGGGTGAATCCGAGCAAAATGGGTTCAATCTCAGTGTCCCCTCCGCAAAGCCATAAACCTCGTGGCGTTTGTCGTTCTGCGCTGGAGGGGAGGGAGCGGAGAGCATTGCTTTTCCCTCCCGCTATCTGCTGTCGGGGCCGCTCAAAAGAGTTGAGTTCAGTAAAACTAAACCATCCAGTTTGGTTTTAGCCGGTTTTATGCACCCAATAACACAAACCTCAGCTCCAGATAAACTGCCCCTTTGAGATGAAACCCTTCCCTCGCAGTTTGGTAAGACCAGCCGTCCCAGCTACCCTTTTTTTACATTTTTATTTCAGTTTTCTAAGCCAGCCTTTCTCAGGAGAAACCCTTTCAAAGCATTTTCTTTTCATCAGAGAAGCTTTTTCCAGCCGCGACAACAAAACGTTTGCAGACAGTTTTATCTCGCTCCTGCCAACAGCCAGCTTTCTGGATGCTCCGTTTTCTTCCCTCTGCTTTTCAAACACCCGCCAGAACTGTGAGAGGTTTTCCAGGAGACATAAACTCCCTCTGTACAGCACACAGCCAGCTTGTCTACAGGAGGCTGAAGTTTTCCTCCTGTTAATTTTAGTTGCTGAAACTTCTTTCTCGTACTGTTTTCCTTGTAAAAAAAAAAATCTCAATTCGTTTTGATCCTGATCGTACCCATCTAGTCAAATTCAGCTCTTCTCTCATCTTTTTTAATATCCTCCTCTGCTGCCTTCTCTCCTGCTCTGATAACATCAAAGAGCCTCTTCCTTGTCACCGCCGCGCTCGCGCTTCCCCTCGGCACGTCACTTTTATTAATTTGTGCTTTCAGAGCTCTCCCCGTCGCTGCGTCGGGAGGCGTTAGCGTCCAACGGCGGCAGCGAGCTGCTCAGCGAGGGGGCTGCCAGGCGGCTGCCGGCTCCTCGGGAGCCCACCATGCTAAACGTGCATCTTACGTTTTCCCCGGCGAGGGTTTTCCACGTGGTGCGGTTGCTTCCCGGGGCACGAGGCACTCGGGAATGTTGCTGTCTGTATGTCAGAGAGCCCAAGAGACCAGTGGGGCGGATGGCTGAACGACAGGGAGCAGCTGGTCTGAGCGCTCGCAGCACCCAAACACCAAGGTCCGAGTGAACGGGGATCCAGCTGGTTTTCCAGCATGTGGACAGGCTCGTGGGCAAAGGGGCACGATGCCCCTTTGGGGAGACACTGGCGCAGGTCACCCAGAGAGGTGGCAGATGCCCCATCGCTGGAAATATTCAAGGTCAGACAGGATGGGGCTTTAAGCAGCCTGATCTCGTTAAAGATGTCCCTGCTCATGGCTGGGGGTTGGAGTAGGGGATCTTTAAAGGTCCCTCCCAACCCAAACTGTTCTATCACCCTACTGTGGCTGTGTACACACCAGCTGCGAGCAGAGCTGGCACCCGTCTGTGCCCAAGCATCCTGCTCAGGGAATAAAGGTTTCCCGGTGCTGATCCTGCGGGTCTGGTGGGGAGGACCCTGTGCGGGTGACATTTGGTGGGGAAGTCCCGCCGGCGAAGCGGGGGCGGGCACCACTCGGGCTCGGCGCAGCGGCTGGCGGTTGGTGCCTGCACAGATGGCAGGTTGCAGGCAGGAGGGTGGCACGTGCCCAGATCTGTCCGGGTCGTCTCACCCACGCTCAGACGAAGGTCTGCCAGGTCCTGACACTTTGCTGGCACAAGTGTCGTTGCACGTCAGCAGTTTACACCACTCAGGTCCCTCCAGGCTCAGTTTTCTAACGATACTCAGCCACGTTGCTACCATAAAGCGCCGTTATTGGCATGTTAATGTTGCAGGCAGCAGCTCCGACACATGCTATACCCCATAACCACGGTGTTTACTCACACATTAAATAAATAGATGGATACTGGGAATTAGAAATGGCCACTTGTCCCATCAATGTGTATCAATTTCCATATCATTCTCCCCCAAGGACAGCCTCTAATTGCTTCCTGAATGATCCCAGTTCTCCTCTTCACAGCTTTGCCTCCCAGGCCCAGGGGGGTGATTAATTACAGAGGTGAAAAGTGTGTCCTTGTGTTCGCTGGGATTGATTTAACTTGTGTTCCGATCTCCTGCTATCCCAGTGACGCCTTTCCTGGGCTGTTTTCATCTTGAGGGGTCACTGGAGGTGGTTGCAGTTGACTAAAGCTGATTTTCTTCACCCCAGGTCTCAGCACTCTGAGTGGAGATGGGACCTTCATTGCTCCTGATTCCTGTTGTCTGGAAGCACAGCCTCCAGCCTGAGAGTCATGGAGGCATTTCCCACCAGTGGAAGGAAGGACACCTCTGAAGGAAAGTTCATCCTCTGCCCTGTCTGCAATGGGAAGTACTTCACCATGGAAGTTTTTAATACTTTTCCAAGATCTAGAAACATCTCTGTTGATATTAAGTCTTTGCTGAGCTCAAATTGGCCCATTTCATGGTCACATGAATATCACTGTTGCTAACAGGTAGCAAGCAATCGATTGATGGTATCGAACATAAATGCATATAATGACTATATCCTTAATTTTTAGAGGGAGTCCAAGGAAGACGTGTGTTACACAAGAGATTGTGGATAAGTCTATAGCCAATAAAGATGAAACAAGATTGAGCTGTAACCAAATAAAGTCAGAGTGTTAGGATTTTCTAACGTTTTTCTAACAAGGCGTTTAATTAGTTATTGGACCCACTGACTATTGGAAGCGTGGCATTCCCCACCAGTTGCTCTTCATAAGCCAGGTGGGATGGCATCTCTGGAAGACCTGAGCTAAAACCAAAATTTTTGGCTTGTGCCAGGTGTAATTACTGCTGGAAATTTCTTGGCTTGCCCTGAAGATAAAAATTTAGAATTCTCTATATTTCTGAGCCAACAGCCACAACCAAATGGAAGACAGAGAGCGTGTCACAGGGAGATCCACTATCTCACACTCGACCTGCTCTGACCCATCTGGAGCTCAGCACGTGGCATTTAGCCAGTTCTGCGTCTGCTCAGGTCTCAATTGTGGCTGGTGCAACTGTCTCTGCCAAAGCTTGCGAAGCACAGAGGTGATTCCACCTCCTGTAGCAACAACGTTGACGAGAAACCATCTTGCCAAAGAGGTCCTGGCAGTCCACGAGTGCCCGGACCCCAACACGAGTGCCCGACAGAGCCAACATGCAGCAATGCCAGTCAAACCAGCAGGAAAGTGGAGTGTGAGCAATTCATCCAAGTGGCGACAAGTGCTGAGTGTTGCAGATGAGTCTCTTCAATGAGACATTTTATCCTTGTCCCAGCTGAGCCCATCATAAAGTTGTAATACCTGGGTCAGATCTATTGTAGAGGGATCCAGGTCTCTGGGAGGCTTCAGTGAAGAGCAGAGGACAGAAGTTCCACTCTTGCAGCAGCAGAAGGCAGAGGAAAACGTGCAGAGAGACTGTCAGGAGAGCTGGTCAGACACTTTTTATGTAGGTAATATTTTGGTAAAACAGGCTGTTTTTTTTCAGGGCAGCAGGTTTGAAGCTGAAGCTCCATAAATATTCTTTCCGGAATGAGGTGGAGAGCAAGACAGAGCCTGACTCTATAGCAGCACGGTGTTGCAGGAGGAGACTAAGGATGAATGTCTTCCTTTTCCAGGCTTGGTGGAGAAAGATGGTCCCTCTCCCAGCCAAGACTGGGGTGCTGCTCGGCTACATCCAACTGCAAATGTCCAAAGATGTTTGTGAGTACTTGTTGATGCTGAATGAAGGTAAACTCAGAAACTAAACACTGCTGGCTGAACGCCGTGTTCTCTTCTGGTCTCTGATGGGAGTAGCTCTGGTGGGATGTCAGTTCTGGCAGCCCCATCACCGAGGGCCAAGGAGGTCAAGGGGTGTCCCAATGGCTGATACCTCCAGCAGGGCTAGGGACAGTGTGAGCAGGGGCTGCAAACACCACCCTGTGAGCCCCATGTCTGTTGGCATGGTGGCCCATGTTGCCAACTCCCACTCTGGGTCCTGAGCCTGGTTTCATCCCAACAAAAGGGGACTTCTCAAGGCTGGGACTCTGATGATGAGGGCACTGCTGGGTGATGAAGACAACACTCAAAAGTGAGGAGCAGCAAGCCACTCCATCTGAAATGTGAGTCCATCCATCAAAATAAATGATGGAGCATGGATGCTCATCCTTCAACTCCGCGTTAACACAGGTTCCTGCAGCTCCTTCTGCACAGGCTCGCACAGCCCAGCCCGTGCAGACGTCTTTTTCAACAGATCAGCATTAGGGCTTTTTGGTTTTCCCTCCAAACTAACGGCTGAAGGGACAGGAGAAGTTGTGGGAGAGGAGGAGGAGGAACAGCAACAAGGACTTCAGCCCCAGGGCTGCCCCAGCTCTATCACTGCCCTTGATAAATTACCCAGACTTTGTGCTCCGCTTTTCAGACGACGAGCTGCTTCTCTGATTCCCACTCAGACTGGAGCTTTCAGAAGGTGACAGGTTTTGCTCACAAACTCAACGCCAAGCTTGCATCTCCAATTTTTATTGGTTGTTTTTTTCTAGTTTGCAAGGCTACATCTGAGGCAGCCCAGCGAGAGCAAAGCAGAGAGACTCCCGCCATGCCCCACCAAGCAGCTCTGCAAACCAGCAACTTCTGAGACACCTGAGATCTCGATGTCAAAAATGGCAGGCTCCTCGTTCATGAGTCATCATGGGAGATGGAACTCCCATGCAAGGGCTGGGGAAATTTGAAGTTCAATGGGACTGACAATGGGGTTGGCTTAGCAGGAGCTCAGAAAAGTCATCCTCAACACACAGGCTCATAAAGCAAAGCCAGAATTGATATCCAAGGGGACAACCCCCTTGTAGCTGTACAGGGCAAAGATACGGGGCACTGGATCTTCCGTGCTGTGCAGCAAGGTCTCAGTCCTGGGACAATGAGCAATATCCCATGGGAAGCCCAGAAATGCCTAAGGAGAAAAAGTAGGACCAGAAACAGCCCCAACAGGCAGTTTCTGCATTTTTTGGAGAATAAGAGAGCTCAGCCTTGCCTTGAGTCACTTGGTCTCCAGGCCAGAGCACATCCCCTGTACTTACAGCACAGCCAACATAGCCCTGACCAGCCACCACAGCTGAGCAGTTTCCACAAAGACCAGAAAAACATCCAGTTCTTGGGGACTCGGCATCTGCCAGCAGTGTCGCACGTCATCAGTGCAAGGCCGATGGCCCCACTGGGAGCAGGATCACTGTCACTTCCATTTCACGGCCACTTGCTCAAGGTCACCCAGCCACATAGACGAGGGTGGAGAGAAATCCATGTCTCCCATATACCAGCTTTATTTCCAGCAGCACAAAGCTCCTCTATCCCATCGGATGCTCTGAGGACCAACACTTTATCACTCTTGGTAATCACAAACTGTAAAGCACATTTCCATGGTCCATTCAACATGCACCTCCCTCCAGAGACTGCGAGCCAGGAGATGAATTAGAAGCAATTAGACTGATGTTTTCAGCAGAAAGATTGTCCTTGCTACGTGTTAGGCTGGACAGAAAGAGCCAAAGCCTAATCCCAGCCCCATGGGAACTGCTTGTTGCAACGCTTCTCCCACAGTTTGGTGGTTTCAGAAGGTTTTGTTGCCTTCTCCACCCCGCAGTTGTTGATGGCAGCCCAGGAGCTCAGAGTATTTCAGGAGAGCTGCAATCATCATCGTTTTTTCTGGCTGAATCTAAGTGCATGGGTATTAATGTGTTTCATGTTTGACTTGAGGTTTACACTACCAGAAGCTGCTATTTTTCCTCCCCTCCTCCATGTGTTTCCCTGCCCCTGCATTGATATTCCAAATACAGAAATATTTCTCAGTCTCCTTCAAAATATAATATTGACACTCTGCAGGGTTCCTGCTCTTCCCCGAGCCAAGAAGCAACGAGTTGCCACCGGCACACTCAGAGCACGCACCCGCTGCGTTGGTCGTGGAGCGGAACGAGCTGGCATCGCCACGTTTCGTCTGGGAAACGCTGCGGAGGGGTTCTGGCATAGGGAGGATCAGGCTAACCTGCAGCCCCCAAAAGATTGTGACACTGATGCCCTCAGCCACCTTTACGTAGATGCTTTGGTGGAGCTCAGGTGGTGGGTCCTGCGGTCAGTGGTGTAGGACAGGGAAGATGACCTCTCTCAGGACACTGGTTTGAGGACTTCTTGATCACAAGTAGTGGTTTTGTCCTCTCTAGCCCTCCAAGCACTTTGATTTCCTTAATTTTATGTCACTCTTTCTGCAGTCTGTCCCTGATTTTGGCCTCCCCGGGGCAGCAGGTCCCCAGACTCACTCTCAGGCTGCTGCGAAACTGCTTTGCTATTTCCATCACTTTAAATCATTTTCTCCATCTCACCCTCCAGTCTTCCAGAGACCTCAGCAGCTGTGGCTCGACATTGTTTTGCCCAAACATGCTAAAGATACTTGGTGCCTGATGGGCTCTTCTGTGGTACCTCCAGGGCGGCTGGGCCAGGGGCTTCCCCAGACCCCAATGGTGCCACGTGTCCTAGTGAAGGAGCACCCAGCCATGGCCATCATATGCCACGGTCCCTGCAGGTGGACAAGCTGCTCCCCTATTTTCATGCAGTCCAGGCTGCTCTTACATTTTCCCACTGCAAACACCAACGGGGACCACTCAGCTTGTGCTCCTGCATGCAATGGTGGTGGCATCCCCAAGGGACAGGCAGGAATGGCTCCGTCGAGGGATAAGAAGTTTGGCAGACATCTGAGATGGACACGCAGCAGCTCATGTCTTTTTTCCACTGCATGCTGTATCTTCTCTTTTTCTCAGTCTGGTTGTAACTCCAGCTGGGTCCTTTCCAGGGTCCATGTCCTTGCTTAGAGGCTCCCAGTGCCAGTGGCTATGGTCACCCCAGCAACTCAGCAAAGAGCAGGGAAAACACAGTCAAAGCAGAGAAGTTTGCAGGAGCAGAAATCCCCTTTTCCTACCATGCTCTCCCAGGAAATCGTGGCAGGAGAAGAGCAAAGTGGAACACGACCAGCGCACAAAGGCAGGTGGGCACCCACCAGCCCCAGCTGGCACTCCCAGCCCCCACACCCGACCATGGCACCGGACCCAGCTCCCAGCCCTCGGCAGAGCCGCTCAATCCGTTGCAGCAGCCTCCCTGGCTAGAAGCTGTCAGTCCGTCCATCAAGCAGGAGGTTTGATGTGCCCGGATGCGACAGGCTCACGCGGGGCGGCCGGCGGAGAGCCCGGCACGAGGCACAGACCGGCACTGATGGAAGCGAGGGACACGGAGCATATTGTGCCGGGGAGAGATTTGCTGCAAGATCTGAGCTGACCAAACGAATAAGCCAAACCCGAGAGATGGCAGAGGCAGGGGCCGGGCTGCAAGAGCAAAACAGCTTTTATGAGGCTCAGGCTGTCTCCTTCGTTGGCCCCTGGGTGGGTTTTATTCGTTAGGGTTGTTAATGACAGTGCAGCTATGCCTGAATGCCCAGCTGGGAGCTTCACTGTCCAACCCTAAATCATTGCTCTCAGACCCAGGAGCATCCTGGGCTGTGTCCATCAGCAGGGTCTGCTGTCCTACAAGAAAATCCCCATCAGGCACATGCGTGGCTTTAGAGTTGGCATGGGCACGTCCAGAAGGGAGGGCAGCAGCTACAGGGGAAGACCACAGCCCTCTGGCCTCAAAAGAAAGGTGTAATGAAAGCCAGGGTGGTGTGGTCCACGCAAGGGGCTTTGATTCTCCCAGAGAGCTGAGCCAAGCTCAGGGTTGCCCCGTGGGTTTCCACAACTTCCCAGGCAAAAGTGAATGGAGCAAAGGCACGATGCACCCTGGGGTCTTGGCTAACGCTGGGGCTACGAACGGGCGCGGGAGATGTTGTAGTCCTTTCAGCTCATGGCTCTGCCTCCTGCAACGCACGCTGCTGGGTACTTCACAAAATGCTGCAATAAATTGGTATTGAAATGATTTGTATAGGATGTTGCTTCTTAATTCTACTCAGTTATAGCTGATCTGTGACCCCCAAGACTGCATCTTCTGCTCGTTCACAGTTCGGAGCAGGGATATAGTGCTCTCGGTGTCCCTGAGCAAGAAGAAAGCCTAGGAAGAGGTGCCCAGTTTGCCCTCTGGGACCATTTACTTTCATTGCATCACTCTGCTCTTAAGCTCTCTAAACTGCACACCTATGGTTGTTACCCTCTCCCAAATCCCTGCATCTCCTGGGACCAGCCTCTGAGCCTCCTCTGGGACAGTGGGACTTCAGTCATAGTTGAAAGTCCCCACCTTAACATATTGCCCAGGAAGCTACTGAGCAGCTACTTTTAATCCAGACCCTGACAATCCATGAGTGTAATTAAAAGTGTTCCTTCCAACAATCATTATTTTCACTTGACAAGCATGAATTTTCATTTTCCATCACCTTTCCCATCCACCTGTCTTGGCAAGGTGCTTCCTAAGGTCCCCGGAGCCTTTTTTAGGTCATGACTCATCTAAACAAGTGACAGGAGCTGCAAAGTTTACCACCTTCCTGCTCACCCACCTCCAGCTCATTAATAAACAAGACGCCGTGCTGTCGGCAGGTGAAGGATCGGAAGCGATCACTGACCTCAGTGAGCACCAAGAGTGCCAAGGTCTCGTCTGCAGGCTCGGTGGGAGGAGCACTGGAGCCCAGTTCCATGATAAGGCAGTGGATAGGGGATGGGGCAGCAGCCTGGTGCTCAACGTGCCACAGGCAGTGGGGTTGCCTTGGTTGCAAACTCAGCGGCAGAGCTACCAGCCGGGTCTATTCTTGGTGCAGTCGTCCTCATTTGCAAAAAAATAAAAGTACAAGAGTAGCCTCAGGCCCTGGTGAGTAGATATTGGAGGCAGAACACAGGAGGGGTGGGAGCAGGACCTTGGGAGAAGGGTAGAGCCTGGGGAACACCTCCAGCTGCCTCCAACAGGGACTTCTCCAGCTGTGGAGATGGAAAGATCTTCCCCAAAGGGGACCCTGCCACTATCCACCACCAGCCCTGGGAGGGAGAAAAGCTGCTGGAGGGACTGGAAGGATCCAGAGAACAGCATCCTTGTAAACGGCGTGTGTGTTTGCTGAGTGCAGGATCCAGCGCTTTAATTATGTATGACAAAATAAAGCATAATAGCTGTATTTACAAGCAGCAGTTTGTCATATGGGTTGCAGATGAAATATTTAGGAGCAAAGTAAGTGCCTTTTTGCCTCAATAGGATTCCTGGCCTTCCCCCTCACACCCAGCTTTGCAAACGCTGTGCCAGGACCTGGGAAAAACATCAAAAACCCAGAACGGGCTCCCAGTTTGTAGCTAAACTGTACAGAAAATATTATTTACTATTCATGTTCGATGGTTTGTGGAAAAGCATTCCCACGTGGGACTGAAAAATGGTTATAAGGGCTGGTTGTGCTGGGGGGAGCATTTGTAGGGACCCAGAGGGGAAGGGGAGGAGGACCAAGTGCTGTGGAAGATGGCCCAGAGCCCACCACCAGCTCTGCCAGGCAGTTGCCCAAAGGCCGTTTGGCACGAAAGGCGGGTATTGGGAAGGGGGAAGGGATCCTTTCCCCAGTGCTACCAATACCCACCCAGGGTTCTGATGCATCGGAATCCGAGTGGTGCAGCTGGTGCAGCCGCCTGCAGGCCAGAGCTTCCCAGGCTCCTCGTCCCTCCCAGCTGGAAGGTGCTTTGCACATGGAGCTTTAAGATGCATCAACAGGAACAAGCAGCACATTAGAGAAGATGAATCTTGTCCAGGCGGATACAATCCATCTCCTGGAACGTGCTCCATGTGAAATTTCATTAGCTTCCGGAGGGGAGTTGCTCTGCTTATAATAATTGATAAATACCCCGGGTGATGCGTGGCTTAGTGGCGTTGAAGGATTGTTTCCCTCCACGCCAGTGACTTCATCATTTTGCCTGGTTTAAGACTCCCTTTGACACTCCCATCCATTCTAGGGGAGATGTCGGGGACAGGAATTCAGACTTTTATGGCCTCCGTTCAGCACAGACTACAGCAGTGCTCCACCCCAGCCTCCGGCACCGCTCCCATCTGCTCCGTAAGGTTTCCCTAACGATCCCACAAAGAGCTAGGGAGCCCACGGAGGAGCGAAGGTCACTGATCCATTGCAAAAGTCATTTGTCACCTCTCATTTGCCCCAGGGCCAAGCTCAAAGCCCTCCCTGATGTCCACAGGGGACAGGAACGTGGCAAAGGCTCATAAAGCTGTGAATCCCTCCGTGCATTGAATTTCCAAGGAAACAGTAAAGCCAGTCCTCACGTCCTATCCTGACCCATCTAGAGGAACACGCTGCCAGGCAGACCTGGGGAAAGCAAGACCAGTCAGCTGGGAAATGGAGCCCGTGAAGAAGAGGAGAGCAGGTTTCTTGGTCAGATATGGAAATCTGCAGGAGTCCTCAAGCCCTCGGTGAGGTGGCCCCAGCCTTGGCTCTGCCAGCTCCCCCAAGGGCCATGCAATTCGTATCCACCCCAAACCCCAGCCTGGGCTCGGCGGCTTGAGATGGTCTGATAAATCCAGGGAAATCATTTGCATCGTTGGGATCACCAGAGGGAGCTTCTCAGTTGCGATTTGTCTGCTGTTGTCACGGTCCTGCCAAGGCAAAGTTAAAGGCATAAATTAAATCCAGCTCAGTCCCTCTTCTCCCAAGCCCCAGTGCAAATAGAATAAATCAGTTTCATTTAGAAGATCAAACCAGGCATCACTCACCAACGCGTTTAAAAATAAACTCCTTCACTGCACGCATTAAAAAAACAGCAAGTAGTTTATCTTCCCCATCACTCTTCAATTTGTTTATTGTGAGCTGGGCTGGCAGTTATGAAGAGCACCCCGGTTCTCCCAGCACCTTGGCCATGCAAAACCCCTTCCACTGTGGTGGCCCAGGTTGAGCAACAGGCAGCCACATCCCCTCAGCAGGCAGGTCTCCTCCTGACCTGCTCCACCTGGGATGTGGTGGGTTTTGGGGGAGGATGTGTGTCTGTGTAACCAAAGTTCTGCAAAGCCCAAGTCTGATTTAGAGAGGTGAAGCTCTCCTAGATGATGCTCAGCAGAGGAGATGGCCAGTTCTGCTCATCCATGGGCTTGGACCCTGGGAAAGGGCTGGGAAGCAGGGAGGTGGCAGTGGGATGAGGATCGTAGGGCAGGCTGTCTGTTTGGAAAGGACCCTGGGAGCGAAGAGGTGGTGTTTTCCAAACCTGCAACAGTTCACACTCACTCTCAGCCCCTTTAGTCCTGAAATCACCTTGAACCCCCCTATAAACACGAATGAGTGATGTCCCACCACCTCCCGAGGTCAGCCCTGCTCTTGCTCCTTGTGGGAAGGGAAGAATGAGCCCCAAGGCGAGAGCCCACATCCCAAAACACGGGGGGCACAGTTCCTCTGCAAGCAGGTGAAAGATGGGTCCAAAAGCCTCCAAAGACCTGGGCGACAGTGACCTCCCCAAATCATGAGCCACCTCCTGACCCTGCAGTACCCCACATTCAGGCTGGAGAAGCCCTCCCTACGGCAGGGAGAACGGGAGGCAGAGACATGAATCAAGATAAAAACCTGCGAATCCACAGAGGAGCAATGGTAGGACAACACCTGGACATGCCTGGCCGTGAACCTGTCCCGTGCCATGGTCACCACAACGGTGGCAGGGGGGACCCAAGCACTGGGTGATCCACAGAGCTTGGCTCCGTGCAAAGCAGGGACTTTTGATTCGTTTTTAATGACATTGTTTACTGCTAGCAAAATCTCCCGGAGCCAAAACTTGTCTTTCCTAATAATAAACAAGCAAATAACAATGAAAGGGAGAAGGAAGCACATTTTTAAGCCATCAGGGTTTGATTTGATTGATCCTGGTAATAAACCCCAGCGAAAAGAAGTTGTTAAGCTGGAACGGAGGTTGTAGATCTCCATCAATAATTTAAATATGGAAACAGGATCGAGAGCATCGCCTTTGAGCACGCAAAGGCCCCACCAGATTCAGTGTTGAGACACAGCTGAGAAATGCAGAAAGGCCAAAGTGAAGGTTTCCCTGGTGCTGGGGAGTCACTTGGGAATCACAGCACTGGTTGCCACAGCATCCCCGTCCCAATTAAGAGGACGGGGCAGGCCCAGAGACCAAAGGCTGCTGAAACCATCCCGGCAGCAGCTCCATCATCCTTTCCTCTTTTCTTTTCCTTTCTCCCTTCCAGAGCCAGGGATCAGACGTCTTCCTCCCACCAGCCCCGTCCTTTGCCTATGCATCACCCAGCCCACGCAGAACCGAGACGACAGAAGAGGGACTGCAAAGCAAAGCCCGATGCAAGATCTCTGGGCATGGCATCAAGGCTGCACCATCCTCAGAGCCTTCCCCACGCCTGCAAGAGGAGCCATGGGGAGGGAGGAAGGCTGGCCTCGCTCTGGCTGTTCACCTTTCTGCAGGGGATCCTTCATGCAAACAGCACTTTTGTAAACAGAGGACATGGGAGGCAGAGCTGCTCTTTACAAACCACAGGGAAAGAGGCAAGATGAAAGCTTAATCCTTTAAAGGCCAACTGGGTAACGGGGAAGCCGATAGACTGTGCTGGGAACACTCCATCAGGATGATTCTTATTTAAAATAGCAAATGGAAGACGTTTCTGCTACTGTAGGATTTAAAGGCAATAAGGCGTGACTAATACCCCCTCGCTGAGCTCAAGCAGCAGCACTTCACCAGCCACGCAGGCTGGAGTTGCTGTAAGCAGCTCTCTCATTTTTTTTCACCCCCCAAATAAAGTGATGTTTCATGCACTTGGAGGAGAGACACTCCCAGTCTCGCGTTGCTGGTGACAGGGACTCATAGCCTGAGCCATGGACCAAGGTGGACCTCCACCGTCCTGCTCCCTCATCCCCACGCAAGCAGCTCACCTCCTGCAGAGCTTTCCAGCTTGCGTTGGCCCGTCTCCATTTGCCCCTGAAAGCATGAGACTGCTGAAGGGCAGGTTGCTGCAGAGCACGTGTGAACATGCTGTGGGACATCCTCCACAGAGCCCTTCGGAGCAGCCCCCGGGGCTGGCGCAGCCCATCTAGACATGGCCACCTCAGAGCACATTGTAGCATCTTTGAGGCAGGTTTTGTTAGGGCAGGACCATGGGATGATGGAGAAGAGGGGCTACCAGCCTGTCCTCTGATCCCACCCTTAACTAATCAAACTTCTAGCTGTAAGAGTCCCAGACCCTGTGCATTGTGCCCAGCATGGGAGGCTTCAGTCTCTCCTCTTCCTCCACAAATGCCCTGAAAACTTCTGGCAAGTAGCCCAGGGCTTTCTCCATCCCTACAAACAAGGAGCTGATCTTTGCTTGCAAGTGACATAGATTGTGGGAACATCCCCTCCCTACTCCTAACACATTAGGGACCAGGGTGAACATGAAAGGGAAGTTAGAGGAGAAATGGTTTGTACTGGCTACAACTACTCTGCCAAGAAGGGAGAAGCAAGAGGCCTTATCCTCAACCAAAGCTTTTTGGCCCCACGTGGCTACAAGCCAGATGCCTCCAGGGACGTTCCATTCCCTGCCAGCTCTGCCAGAACCACTCACGGACCTGGGGAGAGGCACACGGTGCCCAGCCTCCTCTTCCTCCCAGCACAGACAGAGCTCGAACGTTGTGCAGAGCTGTGGGACAGCAATCACCAGGGCAAGGGATGGTGTGCGGTGGCATCTGTGTCGCTGCTCCAGAGCGCAGAAATCTGAAATTCAGAGCCACTCTGCTTTCCAGGAACAGCTGTGCCTCTGTCACCAACATGAATTATGGCTAATGATAAGTTATGCTTATTAAGTATGTCAATAATTTACCCTCTTACAGACAGGAAGGACGTGTTTTATCTCTGGCTCAGAGGCTGCTGCAAGTCCAATAAAATGGAGTGTAAGTCAGCCGAAAGCAGCGCGATCCCTGAGCCAGGTTGTGGGGCCAAACGTCCCCGTGGTGCAAAGTGAGCTCCCCTGGAGAGATGCAGAACTCAGCAAAATCCCCTCTGCCCCAGCCTGTCCCCCAGACCCCCGTCTGCCTGGAGACCCCCCAGTCCCCACACAATGACGTTCCCTGACAGTGTATCCTCAGCACCTGAAAGATGCAATGTGCATCTTAAAAATACATTTTCTGGGTGGTTACGGGTCACACACCAGCTCCCCACATCCTAAGGACATATTGCATGAGTCTCGCAGAGCTGCTGGAGGGATGGGAAACACCATCACTGAGGTCTCGAGGGACCATGACCACAAATGGAGGGTGCCCAGAGGAGGGGACGTGCCCAGGGTGCAAATGCACCCCAAAGAGCTTTTTTTCTTCTTTGATTGCAGCATGTCGGCTGGGAATTCGCCATTGCTGGAAATCTGCCATTGCCAAGTTTCTTTTTTTTATTTTTCAATCAAAAAATGGTCGGTTTGATTACATGCAAATGCCTTCCCAAAACATCTGCTTTTCTGTGATGTGTTTGATCGCTGAGAAAAACGTTCCCATTTCCCCTTCTGCTGCTCATGGTAGGAAAGTGTCCTTCCCTTCCATTATTTTGAAGGATTCCATCTAAAACAGCAGCTCTGCCCTCACCCACATCTCCCTCTGCCTCTTCAAGGTTCAGTTTTGCACCAGTTTCCTTTTCCTCCCCGCTTCTTCCGACACACACATCCACAAACATTTCTCACATCTTTCTGGACACAAAAATATGTTTTCTACTAACTCAAGACCAAAGGGATGGAGTTGGAGGCAAATAAAAGGAAACGTTTCTTCTCCATTTTGTCTTTTAAAATACATTCCTCCAAGAAAGGTATCATGGTTATTTGTGGAGATATTCAGTGACAGCAGCTATCTTCTTCTCCAGCCCTCTTCCGTCCCATAAACTGCAACTTTGGTTTTCCTGCCTCAAGCTTTTGACTTAAAAATAAAAGAAGTTTCCCCATCCTAAAACTTTGTTTTTATACTTTCCTGCACTGGCTTGTTTTTTTCCGAAGCAAGAGGAACCCTTTCTCTCACTCAACATCCAGTTTTCCAACTTCTTGTCCTGGTTTTAGCTGGGACAGCTCCACCCAGATACACCACTATGCTGGGAGGAAGCCAGCTGGCCACTTGCTGACAGCCCCACACCTCTTGTGGCCTCCAGAACCAGCCATTTCCAAGCACTACCTGAATTTTAACCAGGAGCTGCCTGGATGCAACTCAAAGGAGGCAGATCCCGTTTCTCCTGCGGGCTGGGATAGCCCTGGCATGGCTGACTGAGGGACCTCAAGTCGCACGGTTGTTCCTTGCTGCCTTGAGGGTCAACAAGAACAAGCTGCACGCAGCACCGTCGCAGGGTCATTAATGGATTGATCTTCCCAGGCTTTATGCTTTTTTAATTAAACGCTTTTAAAGGTTTATTGACGTCGTGGAGGATCCAACTTCATTTCACAAAGAATCGTGTTCTGCTGCAGTGAAAAATCCGTAGCTGATACAGTTTATGTGCAAAAAGGGTTTGCCACTCCTCTGGGCCAGAGGTGTGCAGAAGTCAGGGCTGTGGAGCATCCCTTACTCCAGGGATTGCTCCAGCCAAGCAACGCGGGGTAGGGAATGAGTTTTGCAAGACCCCGGAGCTCCCAGCCCCAGCCTGGCCCTGGAACCCACCTCCTGGCCGGGCTGCCCTTGGCATCGCTGCCGCGGTTCACACCTGAGCTGCTGTGGAGGTTTTCTTGGCAAGCAGGGACAGCATGAGACCTGGCAGATAACAAAGGGTGGAACGTAATTGATTGTACAGGGGAAACAGAGTTTCCAGAACATCCGCTCGACAACAGAGATGCAAGGGTGACAACTGGGAGGAAGGTACAGTCATGGCTCTCAGTGTTATTGAATCACAAGCAAACACATTCCCAGCACTCAAACACAGCCCATATGCTCAGCTCCAAAACCAGCTAGATCTGTGTTCATTTCCAAGCACCAAAACCAGAGTTTTATTTACTAGGGACAGCTGGGTGAAGCTACTCAGAAAAGCTCCGTAACAGGGAAATTTCACTGCTCTGAATGCACAGATCTGTTGGAGACGGGCGCCAATACTTGTCCTGGCCTCCGTGGACAAATGTGGTCTGGAAACGACTCTACTGCTACTATTAGTATTGGAGTGGCTGGATGCCCCAGGTGCTGGAAAACATGTTAGGAATGAAAGCTGGTGGCCCAGGTAGGATTCCTTTTAGCTAATGAGAGAAACGGGGTGCGGAGAGATGGAGACATCATGGTTCACAGGGAGGGAGAGCATCTTCCATGAGACCTGCTGATGGAGCTGGAGAAAAACAGCAGCTCCTGGGCACAGAGTCCATTCACAATGTCCTTCCTGGCCACAGTAGGATTGCACTGAGAAACAAAGGGACTCACCTCCATGGGCATAAAATCTGTCTCCAAACCAGCTGAAATCACTGTATAAATCCATGGACGTGTTTTGAATGCTGAGTGTGGCTTGGGTCTCTCTTGGAGAATGGCAGGATTGGAAAAGGTTCAGTACGTGGTCACGGGACAAGCAAAGGCTGGGCACAGCTTCTGGATGAGGAGTGGTCAAGTAGACAAAGCCAGTCCAAAATGAAAAGAAAATTACCAAAAAGGGGATATGGTACATCAAACCCTGAATGGTGTAGAAAAAGGGAACACAAAATAATTGTTCACTGTTCCAAGGCAAAAATGTGGCAAACAAGGGAACTAACAAGGGCCAGGCTTGCTGCAAACAAGGTGGTTTTCATACCATGCTTCTGGTGACCCTTACTGCAAGACATGTAACTTTGAAAAGTGATAGAAAAAATCAAGAGAAAAGATATTACAAAAAACCAACAACAAATGCAAAGTGAACAGGTCTGTCCTGGAAAGCACCTGCACTACAAACTGGTGGGGCTGGGAAAGCATTTAGGGCTGGGGGTGCATCACAGCTTGCTCTCCAATTTTTATACACTTCCCAAAATTTTGGGAAGATGCCCACACTGGATGAGATGTCTGTTTGGACTGAGCAGGTCAGGCTGTCCCTAGGTCACCTCCCAGCCATCACCCCATCCACCTTCTCATGTCCCTTCTTGTAGCACCTCTCAGCTGACAGCACGTCCTACCTGCCAAGGAACTGCTCCAGGTAATCCACGGCCTTTTGTTCTCTCAAACAGCTGAGATTAAAGAGGGCAGCTCTTTAAGTGTGACATTTGGGTTAAAAGCACACAGTGGAACATGATGGAGCAGATGTTTCTCGGTGCAATGCAGCACACTGGGGAAAGGGAGAGGATTTGGGGCTCCCAGAGGTCCCACAGCACCCACCATGAGCATGAGGGTGGGAGTCTCCAGAGTGCAGAGCCTCAACGGTATTTGGAAATCCTGGTCACAGGTAATTCACAGGAGTGGATGCTCAAGAGGACCCAAAGTCCTGGATCTCAGCCCAAATTTTGTTTCAGCTTCTCTCAAACCCAAATAAGAGCAGGGCTGGTGTTCCCCCACCCCCCAGGGGGGCAAGATGAAGCACACAGAGGGCAGGGGAGCAGGGGCTGGGGAGTTAATGTGGGTACACGGGGATGTGGATGTGCAAAAGGGTGATTTAGCTCTAAATTCATTAAGTTTTCTCGTGGAACAGAGCCGACGATGGTTATTACCTGCACTAGATCATAGCAGAAGAGCAATCGCGAAGCTGGAAATAGATAAAATCCCAAGTCATTACATTAGCAAATTATCTGTTTGGGTCTGTTTCCTATTGACAGTATTAAGCCTATTCTCGTTAATATTTCACCCTTCAGGGAAATTAAACTTTCATTAAAGTATGGCACTTACCATGCCAGCCTGATGATTCAAAAGGGAAAAAAAAAAAAAAAGCAAGGCTGAATTATCCCTTGCAAATAAGTCATCTAGGAGGCAGAGCCCTTATTTATCTGAAAATTACTCACGAGCCCAGACCCAGCTACCAGGAAGAGGCAGGTTATCTACGAGTATTTGCTGAGCACTTACTACACCAGGCTTTGTGTGTCGTGACGTGATGGCCTCAGATGGGACAACATGGGGCAAGGCACGCTGGCTGTGGTCCCCTCGGGGTTATGTCCCACTAAGGCAGAGTCCTGGATCCATTCGGGCAGAATTTGCTTCAACTCTGCACTTTTCTCCTTGCATCCTTCACCTGTGGAGTTTCCCATCCAGAACACAGCACGGGCGGGCAGTGACACCCGTGACACCCCACCACTGCATCCAGCGGCACGTGCTGGGATGAGGCAGGTCCAGGAGCAAACAAGTTGAGCTCTGAGCTGGATCTACCACTGCCTGCGTGACAGTGATGTATGGTGCGACACATCACGTATGAAGCCTCATTTGGAGTCCAAATTAATCTTGTGTGGTCCCAGCTGCCTCGGTCCCAGCATTCTCCATTAACTCCAGAGCCCAGCGCTTTGGAAACCCAGTTACTGCTCAGCATTAAAAGAATATTTTTCTCTGTCGCCACTTGACATTTCATTTTTGCTAAGACAAAGTAACTATCACTGTAACTTAGGGGGGAGCTGCTGCTGCGAAATGGCAATGCTCTCCTCTCTCCTCCAGACTGTGTTTGCTGGCACTGTGGCTGCTGATGAGAGAAAATTAATTAACTTCTTGGAATGCTTCCTGGGCACCCAACAGCAGCAGTGAGAGAAACCTTCTTGCAAAGAGAGCGTGTGGTGAGCCCAGCTCTGCCCTTTACCTCTCCTCCCAGCGCAACGACGTCCAAGTAAGCTGAGCTGCTGCCCAGCTCTCCGTGGTAGCTAGAGGAGGATTTTTTTTTCCTCTTTACTATCATACTTTGAAGCTCCAGGTGACTGGCTTTGCCAGAATGAGCCCAGCAGTAAGCCTTTGCTGTGCAAAGATGAAGGGAGCATCATGCTGAAGCTCTGGGGCCTCCAACACAAGAAGGACATGGAGCTGTTGGAGCGGGTTCAGAGGAGGCCACGGAGATGCTCCGAGGGCTGGAGCATCTCTGCTATGGAGACAGGCTGAGAGAGTTGGGGCTGTTCAGCCTGGAGAAGAGAAGGCTCCGGGGAGACCTTCCAGCACCTCCCAGTACCTAAAGGGGCTACAAGAAGCTGGAGAGGAGCTTTGGACAAGGGCGTGGAGTGACAGGACACGGGGCAATGGCTTTAAACTGACAGAGGGGAGATTTCAATAGGATCTGAGGAAGAGATTCTTCCCTCTGAGGGTGCTGAGGCACTGGCACAGGTTGCCCAGAGAAGCTGTGGCTGCCCCATCCCTGGAAGTGTTCAAGGCCAGGTTGGATGGGGCTTTGAGCAACCTGGTGTAGTGGAAGGTGTCCCTGCCCATGGCAGGGGCGTTGGGACTAGATGATCTCCAAGGTCGCTTTCAACCCAAACCGGTCTATGATTGTATGAAGGGCCTATCACAATTGCTTGAACACAGCTTTGTGCTGGGTCATGCAAGACATTGGTAGCACCAAGAGGTCTCCACTTCCAGCACCACATTGCCCCGAGCTGCAGCTCTCTCAAAGCCTGAAAATGCTCACAGCCATCAGCAGTCAACCCATGTGTTCCTTTGCTTCTCGACCAGCATCTGCTCCAGCCATCAGCGAGCACAACGCAGCTCCTGCAAGCATCCATCTCGCCCCTTGGAAGTGCCTGCATCCCTCCATACATCCATCCAAGGAGACCTGGGACAGCTTGGCTCCTTGGTTAACCACCATCATTTTGTGCCTTCATTTAATCCAGGATTTAATCTACACATATCTCTGCTGTCCTGAAGCCGAAGACAGACAAGTAAATTAATCCACTTCCACTATGCCAAGACCAGCTATAGACTCCCTGGCACAGAGATTTCCTCCCAGTGCTGAGAACAGATCGTTCTCTATCTGGAGGCCACCAAGGTGCCAGCAGCCCAGCGTTACTCACCCACACCCTGGGCTGATGTTCTTCTTGGAGACCCTGGGGATCCAGAGATCTTTGTGCATGGCAGAGGCACCCAGAGCCCCTGCGCTGTGTAGGTCCTCTTAAGGAGTTGGATGGAGATGATGGAGACAGCATGGGGAGCAAAGCGTGGCCCTGTGGTCTCCTGGCTTCAGGTGTCCATCTGTTTCCCAAGAGACAGCTGCTGAAGTTCAGGGGCTTCAGGGAAAGGTTTTTTTTGTCTGAAAATTTTATAGAAAAGGTCACTTCCTTGAAATTGAGCTTTCTACAACGGCACAGAAATCTCAGTTCAGGAAAAAGACCTGGGAGCTGATGTTGAGCGGCAAGTCAGAGACAGAGAAGCAGCTCCCCAGAAGCTGCCAGCCCTGTGGTTACAGCCCACAGCTGAAAAAGAAGGGTCAAAAAACTATCTTCCAGTGATTTTTCATTGTAATCAAGATCAAGCATGAAGAGACATCGCCGACTGAGTAAGCATGGACTGGTCATCAGCTCTCAGGAGTGAGATTTCACCCTGAGGATGCCAACAAGCTCCACATCCCCACATTATTTCTCTCCTTTATGACAAAAAGTCTAAAATAAATAAAGCCTTGGAGAAAAAAAACACAAACACAACCTATTTTCTCCAACGTGGAGCAGAGCATTTGACGAGTGGCCAGAAGTCTGGCTTTTCCAGCCCTCTGTGCCCATCATCAATCAGCTATTACATCATTAAAGCTTTATTTAAAGTTTGCCTTGCTTTTAAAACCAAACCAGGGTGCGTTTTCTCTTCTCTTATTTTGATTAGTAAATAAGCACCCCAGGCCCAGGAGCTGTTAGGGATGACATTTGGAGTAATCCTGAGCTATTTACCTGTCAAGAGCCACGTGGCTCGTCTGGCTGGGCTTGGGCTAGTCAGGGCTGTTTTGCTTTCCGAAGGCATTTTGAGCTGGATAAATGGACGGCGGCCGCCTCGCGCCGTGCAATTTGAGATCCTTAACTGCAGATGCACGCACCGCCATCAGGCTGAGAGAGGACCACAAGGCGGCATCCCGGGTCAATGGAAAATTGGGGGAAAGTTGGCCAAATTGCAAAAATTGTGCTCCATTTTAGAGGAAAATTAGAGGAAAATTCTCCCCATTTGTCTGTAATAACAAGGATTGGGCGCTACGCCGGCTATTTCGCAGCTCCCTGGACTTACCTCGGAGGAAACTTGAAGCACTCTCCTGCTTCTCACCCTCACTTACTCTTTTTCTGCCTCAACTCTATATCCTTGCTTGCTGATATAGCCAAGCCTGGGAGAAGCCAAGTCCTCCAAGCAACAAAACCATTTTCCCCTTCATCTTGCTCTTTTCCAATTGCATGGGAATAAAAGCAGAGCGATTTGGAAGAATTTATGTTCTTTTGCTAAATCTGCAAGATCAGAAGTTTTCATGATTTTTCAGGCCTTTCTGGTGCCTCAGAGCTTGCTACTTTTCACCTCTGGCTTTCCATCCTCTCCTTTTCCTTGCTGGATGGTGTCAGCGGCACTCGTTGGTGCCAGGACACGAACAGGTCGTTGGTTGATGCAACGGTAGCAGAGGAGGATCAAGAACGTGCTGCAAAGCACAAGCAATTCGACTGTTTAACCCCTAAATATTGCCAAAATCTTCTCCCCCATGAACCTGTGTTCATGCTTGGTTTGGGGATGGAGAAGGTTTCTTGGGAATTTTGGCACGGGGAGTGCCACCGGTCCTTTGTTTTTCGATGGGGCAAGTGTCAGCAGCCTGGCATTTGCCTTCTCACTCGGCAACACCTTGTTGAGCCCCAAATTAAGAAGCTGTTTGTGCATTTGCAGCTTCATTGCTGTTCTCCCAGAGACCAATCGTCACACATATGACCTGTCACTTGGGGGAAACAAAATTGAGCTTTGTTACAAAAAGGGTGTGAAGCATATTACTGGTGACTACACAAAATAAACATACCCCCCAAAATGCTGCCAGCTCTGCCTGGAAATCCAGCAGTGCGTGCGGGCATCCCTCCCTCTAGTGACTAAACCCTGGATGTACAATCCTCTCCTTTGGCTTAGAGATATCCTCCTCCCAAAGCTGAAATTAAAGATCTGACTTTCCCACCGTGCCCAAGGAGTCACGGAAGGGGATGAGTGAGTTGTGGCAGGTCCCTACCCGGGGAAGAGGTGGGGATGCTGCAGAAACATGTCTCGGGGGCTCCTCTGTGCTGATATTGCACATGTACCACCTTGCTTCTACTCCCACATCGTTATTTTTCCAGAGGAGGACATAGCTCTGCTGTGGAGCTACCCTAGATATTTGCAGAGCAACCTATAGCCAGGATTGTGATGGACAGGAGCATGTCCTGGCTGGTGGGGACTAGCTGAAGGGACATGGTGGATGGGTACCCGGAGAAAAGGTGTTATGGGCTCTTGGTCCCAGTCCTCAGGCTGGACCTCCAGATCTAGAGCACTGTCTCCTGGTCCCCAGAGACAAAAATATATACCTTCACCATAGATCCTCCCTTTGAACAGCTTTAGTTGAGCTGCAAAGACATTCAGGACAAGAAGGTGAAGCTTGCACTTAACGTTCATCTCCCCTCCTGGAGCCCAAGCAGGGCTGGAGATCGGGTGGAAAACTGAATCCCGCCACTTCCCACTGCAAACATCCCTGAGCATCCACAGCCAGGCTGCTCCATCTGTGCTTCAAGCTTCCAAGAAAGGAATCAGGGAGGAAAGCTCTGATGCAACCGATGCTAGAGGCACGAAACTTGTTGCCACCACACGTTGGCCTTCGAGAATTGCCAGACTGGTCTTGGCAAAACTTTACCTTCATTATTCATCAGACACGAGCTCAGCTGCAGAGCCAGGGTCCCTCAGACAGCACTCTGTGAAGTAAAAATAAACAGGTTTAACACATCACACCCCATCTCTGCAGGCATCTGTCTCGGAGACTCCCAACGGAGCCCAAAGTCACTCAGGCACTGCTGAAGGGCTCAAGGCAAATGTTGAACTCAATGTGGACACCCAGCTTATTATCAAGCAAGTGTTCGGGGGATCCCCTCAAAAGCCACCCTTGTCAGAGTGCAGGAAAACACCAGAGATGGTATCAAGCAGAACAGCCCCACATAGAGAGAAAGCTCTAGAATTAAATCTAATTTCTCATCTGAAGCTTTGGACTAATATTCCAAGTCACTGATGAGTCAGGGAGAAGAGAAAAAATTACAGCACAGGAAGGGTGAGGATGGACCACGCATCCTTCTTGTTTGCTGTAACAGAGATTTGGTTCTGGAGATGGCATCTTGCTAAATCTTTTAATCAGCTTAGCTCTTCCCCTCCTTTCTGTGGGTAACAGGCTCCGAGCCCTGTAACGAAGCAAAATTGAATTACGAAGCTTTCAGGGCAACTCAGGAGCTCAGTCCCTGGGGTAGATCCTGCTATCTGAAAACTTTACTCAACCTCCTTCCCATGGACATGGAGGTGCCACTCGCACACGCTGCTCCAAGGACCGGAAGGGTTTTGGGGTGGTTTACCCAAATTCCTGGCAGATGGGGGAGATTTGTCATCAACCAGCACATGCCCAAGGTGTCTGGAGCCGGTCACCCAGGTTAAAGCACCCAAGATCTTGGTCTCCCCATTCAGCAAAGCCACTTGCTGGGATCAGCTCTGGTCCCTTTGGGAAGTCCCCATTGAAATGCTTCGCAGTCCAAATTTCACAAAAACTCTGAATCAAAGTCACATGCTGAAAACTTTCCCCAGAAAAACATGTGTTTTGATCCAGAGACATGTTTCACACACAGAGCTTTCTGCTCCCCATGGGAGCATTGATTTTTGCAGTAAGAGATATAAGCACGTGACGAGCCCTCAGCACAGAGCTTCGCGTAGAAAATGTCAACAGCAGGTCCTGTAGAAGCTGAAGTCCTTCTTCAGGTCAGACGAGGCTGTATCAGTCACAGGGTGATGGATGCTGGCAATACCATGGGAGGTGCAGTGTGGGCAGAGGAACAGCTCAGCCACAGCAGTAGCTGCCTGGGGAACCAGCTCCCTGACTCCAGGCACAGCAGAGCTCCCCAATTGCTTGTTTTACCTGAAACGTAAGAAATAACAAAAAAAAAAAAAAAAAAAAAAATCAATTTTCATTTCAAAATCAGCTATTTTTCCCATTACTGTTCACTGACCAAACTAACTCAAGAAACTACAGAAGGGGAAGCAAAATGGACAGCTCCCAAGGAAATGTTAAGTGCAAACGGGGACAGTCACAGGAACTTTCTGTGGGTGCCTCTATCTGAAATGAATGAAGTGGAGCTGAAACTCATGCTTGAGCTGCTGCTGGAGCTGCGTGGGTGTTAACTGTGCATACCCCGCTCCAACGCGTGCTGCTTCGGGGAGACGAACCTCCCGCTGCCTGTGCAAATGGATCAATCATCTTAGTTATTTTCCTGGGATGCTGCAGCTGATGGAGCAGGATTGGGCTCAGGATGGGGCTCTGAATCCTGCTGTGCCTCTCTGTCAGCAGGACAGAAAGAGCCAAGGTCCCTCTTGAGCATGAGGCACTATAGTTTTATTATCACATAGGTTAGGGACAAATAAGCAGATTTCCACATGACTTGAGTCACCTCTCTTATTAACCATGGGCAAAGCCATCCTGGAGCTCTCTACAGAGATGAGTGGTTTAGAAAATTGGGGCAAAACCAGACTGAAACAGGGCACTTCAAGTACAAAGTTTCCAAAGTCACAAACATCATGTTCTCAATGGCTCAGCCATGAGGAGAACAAGTTGGGGACCTCAGATGGGGACATCCAGCCTTGAGCAGCTTTGCTAGCTCCTGGCTCCTAAAAACTATCTTCTACCTGGACAACTCAAAGAAATTCTCACCAGCAAAGCAAACGTCTTTCCAGCAGCTAGATCAGACCTCATGGAAACACCAGCCACTCTCTATCATCAGACTCACTGTAGCTAATTAGTCAAGTTTTGCAGGAAAGAACAGATCAATATTTTAGTTTTCTATGGCCAACTTGACACCAGCGAGACAACTTTACGACTCCAACAAGATTTCCATCTGCCTTGGGAGGAATTTGCTGTCGGAGAAGAGCTCTCCATTTGCCATCTGTGGCAGGGGAGGAGGGAAAGGCTTTCATCCATTAAACATGAGGCAGGATCAGGAGAGGGCTGCAAGGGAAAACTAGCACTGGTGCCAATTGAGAGCATCAGGGAGGAGAGAGGCACCATGTAGAAAATCAGCCTCCATCACTTGGTGGAGCTGATTTGTTGGACCATCTGGGACCAAGAAACCCTCCCGAGCTTTGCTTTAGAACGCCATGGGTCCCAGAGCAGATGCACAGTTAGGATACACTGTGAGCATCTTCTCTTTGCCAGGTGGTGCCCATTTGGGATCCCAGCCTTGCTCCTGCGGCACAGGTCTGCAAGGGGGCAAGAAAAAGTCCCTCTGCAAACATCTAACAGAAAAGAACATCTCAGCCAACAGTCCCTGCATCCAGGTGCCATCAGTGGCACTGATGGCATGGGCACAGCTCTGCCAAGCCAGGCACCAGTGGCATCAGTTCCCCCTTCCAGCCCCACATCACCTCCTCATCCATCCCAGCATCTTGGCTTGATCAGACCCCTACTACATACTCCAGCTGTGGATAATAAACTTCACCCCTCCTAACCCCAAGGCAGCATCACAGCATTTGCAATCACCTATATTAAACCAGTAACGTGCGTTAACGTTACCACTCCCAGTGGAGGCTTGTTACAGACCATAATCACCTCAGAGCAATGCCACACAGGCTTAAATGATGATATAACATGAATTATTTAAGAAGGCCTAATGGGCTGGGAAGTTTAAATATGAAGAAGTTGTTATCCATGACTATTGCTGGCCATAAAAATGTTTATGCTGCTTCATATCATATTAGTGGCTATATGGTAATTTGCTAAAAGTAAAAGAATATCAACGTTTGGAAGGGCCATTTAAACAGGAGATCTAACGCCGAGGGGATTAGGGCTGTCACACAAGCAGCTTGAAGGAGGCTGCTCTGCTAAAGGGCATCTCAAATGCAGTTGTGATGCCAAGGAGGGTCAGTGTGGGCAGCTGGGTCCAGGGAGATGAGAAAATAAAAGCAGAAAGAATAATAGGACCCCAGTCTGTGTTTATTCAGCAGTAGGTGAGGTTAGGGAGCCCATTGTGCTGCTTGGCCCCCATAACACAGACCAGGGCTCGCATGCAGCATGACGCAAAAGCACCTAAAATCCCTGAACTTGACCCACCCACCATGAAGCATGGTCATGGCAGGGTGCTGATCCTGCCCACACAGTCCCCAAAAACAGGAGACAGGAAAAACACACTCCCAAGAAACCCACTAATTCCAGGCAGTACCAACACACTGACTTTTCCTGCTGCTACAGTGAAGTTGCAGACCACCTTCCCACCCACAACTAATGACTGAGCACAATTAAATAAAAAGGAAAGAGCCATCGCTGCTCTCCAAGTGACTGAGGGTTGAGAGAGTTGGGGCTATTCAGCCTGGAGAAGAGAAGGCTCCAGGGAGACCTTCCAGCACCTTCCAGGACCTAAGGGGGCTACAAGAAAGCTGGAGAGGGGCTTTGGACAAGGGTGGGTAGTGACAGGACGCGGGGAAACGGCTTTAAACTGAAAGAGGGGAGATTTCGATGGGATCTAAGGAAGAAACTTTTTACACTGAGGGTGCTGAGGCACTGGACCAGGTTGCCAGAGAAGCTGTGGCTGCCTCATCCCTGGAAGTGTTCAAGGCCAGGTTGGATGAGGCTCTGAGCAACCTGGTGTAGTGGAAGGTGTCCCTGCCCATGGCAGGGGCGTTGGAACTGGATGATCTTGAAGGTCCCTTCCAACCCAAACCATTCTGAGATTCTATGATTCTATGACTGGCATACGATGCTCAAAAGGTTGTGTAGGCTTGGATTTCTTTTTTCTTGCTGTAGCGTAACGCGTTAACTAGGATTCTTAGTGAACTCATTTCTCTGAGAAGCGTGTTGGATGTTTGTTTGTTCCCCTCTACCTCCGAGCAATCTGTTCTTACAACGATCTGGCATTTCCATGCTGTGTCATGCCCAAGTGGGTCGAACAACACCTTACAAATCCGCTCTCCATCCCATGTACAACCCTGCCCAGTGCTGAAACTCAGCCAAAGAAACAAACAAGGGGGAAAAACCATACACACATTTCCTCAGACAATGGAAAAAGCTGCTACTCGCTTCTATTTTCACCTAATTAAGGACGAGGCGCTTTGTTTCCCACCCAAACAGATATGAATCTCCTGTCCCCAAACAGTCCAACAACACGAGCTGCAAAATGACTCCATGCTCGAAGAGGCTAATGCAGAACAAGCTAATAATGGACAAACGTTGCCACCAGCGATGATGGCAGGTTTCATCAGCGTGCGGTGGCACTTGGGCGCCCCGACCCACGTGTGCTGGAGGAAGCTCGAAGCGGCTCGGGGGCGAACGGATGGGTGTAATTCTGCCAGTGGCTTTATTGTACGTCACACTTGAAATGCCATCTGCCTCCATCGCCAGCGACTCGGCAGGAGGGCAGCGTGGGTGAGCAGTGTTCGACCCCCCGGCCATGTCGCCTCCCTCCTCAGGGTCTCCTCACCAACTCCACGCGTTGTGCCAAGCTCAGAAACCCCGAGTTCCTGCAGGGACGGAAATCATCGGCTCTCGTTTATAAATATAATTAGCTCTGTATGTTAATGAAGTTCTCTTGGCTGGTCTGGGAAGCCTCCGCTGCGGACTCCCAGCCAGAAGAGGTGATGCTGCGAAGAGCCAGCGAGCACCAAGAGGTTTCCCTGTGCCCTAAAGGAAGAGGAGCTGCTCTTCCCAGGGCTGAACCCCACTAAAACTCCACTCGTTTTCCCCAAGTTATAAAACTCGGCGGAATTCTCACTTCTGCCCGACACGCTGACAGTCAGCACAACTTACAAGGGAAGCAGTAAATGAAATAAGATGATCTGCAGAGTTTATTTGCTACTGCTTTCCCCATAAAACACAGCTTAAATTTCATTTCACCCGTGTTCTTGCTTAAATGAAGTCTCATCTTCAGCTCTGATCAGCCTAACAACCCTTTTTCCACTTATTTTTTACTACCTTAAACATTTCTCTCACCTTCATTTATGTGATGCCAGTAAAAATGCTGGAGAAGCACCTTCAGGGACAACTTTTCTCCACTGAAACAAGTTGATTTGAATCAAGCAGAAGTTGCAGGCATTTTCTCAGGAGCTCACCTGCACCCAGACCTCTGCTGGAGTCCCATCAGGGGCAGGTTTAATCAGAAACTCACTCAAAAAGATGCTCCAGTTTGAGAGATGAAGTCTCAAAGACTTGGGCCATGGGTTGCCATGAGCAGGGCGAGGTTGCACCAAGCAGCGGATAGGTAGGAAACAAATCCTCTGTCCCAGGAGCCACAATTCCAGCATTTTCTTGCTGGAAAGGTCCAGGTGAAATGGAGTTTTGCTGCCTATGGCCATGACCTGGTTTCCAGGTTGCAACATAGAATCAAAGAACAGTTTGTGTTGGAAGGGACCTTCAAGAACATCTAGTTCCATCCCCTCTGCCATGGGCAGGGACACCTTCCACTACACCAGGTTGCTCAAAGCCTCATCCAACCTGGCCTTGAACACTTCCAGGGATGGGGCAGCCACAGCTTCTCTGGGCAACCTGTGCCAGTGCCTCACCACCCTCAGAGGGAAGAATTTCTTCCTTAGATCCCATGGAAATCTCCCCTCTTTCAGTTTCAAGCCATTGCCCCATGTCCTGTCACTACACGCCCTTGTCCAAAGCCCCTCTCCAGTTTTCTTGTAGCCCCTTTAAGTACTGGAAGGTGCCGGAAGGTCTCCACGGAGCCTTCTCTTCTCCAGGCTGAAGAGCCCCAACTCTCTCAGCCTGTCTCCAGAGCAGGGGTGCTCCAGCCCTTGGATCATCTTGGTGGCCTCCTCTAGACCTGCTCCAACAGCTCCATGTCCTTCTGTGATTGGGGACCCCAGAGCTGAACACAGCACTGCAGGGGGGTCTCAGGAGAGCAGAGCAGAGGGGCAGAATGCCCTCCCTCGACCTGCTGCCCACGCTGCTTCAGATGCAGCCCAGGACACGGCTGGCTTTCTGGGCTGCCAGCGCACGGTGCCAGCTCATGTTGAGCTTCTCATCACCCAACACCCCCAAGTCCTTCTCCTCAGGGCTGCTCTCCATCCATTCTACACCCAGCCTGTACTTGTGCTTGAAATTGCCACAAGCCATGTGCAGGACCTTGCACTTGGCCTGTTGAACCTGCACTATTCAAATCCACTTCTAACCCACCAAGGCCCCAAAACTCTTCACTTGGGCTCCCCCTCTTTGCCTTTATGGCCACTTACACCAATACAGGTTGGCTCAGCCTCATCCTTCTGGTGGGACCATCTTTCTCACACCACATCTCTGCTGATGATCTACAGGTGTACTGCTGTCTGCAGAGAGCCATTAGCAAACAGCCCTAATTACTGCACAGATGCCACGTGCCATCTGGGGCTACAAAGGAAATCCCAGCAGCAGCCAAAGCAAGGCAGGCAGGGCACACTCCAAAGACAGGCAAGCTTTTGTGAGCAGGAGGCTACAACCAGGATTGTGTTTATTCCCAAACATGGGGCCAGCAGCATGCAGCGCTCTGGGGAAGACTGCCCTTTGCCAGGGAAGGGAGAAAAGAAAGAAAAGAGAATTGTTCCTGCAGAGGAACAGCTCCCTGAGGGTTTGGAGGCTCAAGTCTGGGACCACCTTCTGCGTGCACATGTGATAGAAGCAGCTGCTCCCTCCCTGCTCCCATCACCAAAATCCTTTCCCCACATCACTACCTCAATTCCCCTCACTCCCCTGTGGGGACCCTGGTCCATTCATTCAGGCCACCTCCACCCCTCACCCAGGCAGTGATGGTCACCCACCTCATCACCTCCTCCCTGCACAGCCACCCTCCCTTTAACATCCCACTTTTCTCCAAGCCACATCTGCACCATGCCTGGATTTATGGATTTATTACATTTTTCACCTCCTGCTTGCAAAATTCAGCCCACACTTCAAGCCCACCCAAGCAGACCCTAAGGCAGCAGTGATGGGCCTCATTATCATTATCTGCCGTGCTTCTTCGCTTTAGAGCAACACAGATAAAGCCTCTGATCTCATCTGCAGTTACACTGGTACCCTGATGCAGATCCAGCCCTGCCTGGAGCACACATCCCCTGCCTTGGATTAATCTTCATCTCGTTATTGACAAATACACATATTTCATTTGCTCTGTATCACTCTCCCATCTGTTGTTGGATGGGAACCTGTGGGTTAAGTGCCTAGAGCTCTGTGCTTGCAGGTGCAAACAGATGCATCTCCATGCAAGGAAGAAAGAGCAGGACACTGTGCAAGCACATCTAGGTCCATGTCCTTCACGTTAGTGCTCAGAAACCCTTCTCCAGGCCTTGGGGAATTGTTTTGGGAGAGCATCGTGACTGCTGTCCCCTGCCCAGGTAGGGCACCATGTCTGTGCTACAAATCAACATGAAATTCTTGGGGCCTTGCTAAGAACTTGGAGTAGCACCTAAACCCCTTGGGAAATGCTTCCTCCTGTGAAAGCCCATCAGTCCTGGACTGCACCCATTTCTGGGATTTTGTCATGGTTTTGCAGGTTGTTTTTTTTTTAAGAGAATCAGGAAAATCCAGGTAGAAGATTTTACACTCACCTTTTTAACTCAAAAAGTCAAGGTCTTCTGCAGAAAGCCATTTTTTCCAGGTAAAAAAAAAAAAAAAAGACCATCAGGAGCTCCAAACAACAAGCTCTTGTTTTTCTCTACTCCAAGTGACAAAATAAACCCAGTCTTGCCTGAGCCAGACGAAGCATCATCTTGCCTAACCTATTGTTCCCATGACCAATAATGAATAGCTGCATAAAACATCAACATTTTCAGGAAGGTCTTACCATCCCCTTGTGCTGAAATAAACTAAATTTTCTGGTCAGTCTTTCATCAGATACTGCACAAATCGCAAATTTTGGATTTACATAAAGTCAGCATCCTGCAACAAACAAATGTCCTCAAGTCCAAGGTTTATTCTCAAAAGCCTAGAAACAAAACGCATCGGTGAGCTGGGCTGGCCTTGCTGGAAACATCTGCATTATTCGGAAAACCTTGGGAAAAGTTACTGAGGTGCTACAGCTGAATCCACAATACCCAGTGAATTTACTGCCCCTCAATCTCAATATAAAGAGAAGCACCTGGATTTACACTTCCAGTTATGACAAGTCATCTGAAGAACCAGGTTCTGATGTTTTAGTAGTCTGAGACTTTTCAATTTTCCAGCAAAGAAATCAAACAGACACTTTGTAGGGGGAAGAAAAAATAAATTATTTAATGGGAAATAAGAGCTTTTCACTAAGAAATGTTCAGTGGAAGTTCTGCCTGCTTTACCTGGCCATTGGTTAACGTGAGTTTCAACTGAAACCCAGATTTTTTTCAACTAAAAGCCAGAATTTGCCCAGGCAAACTCTTCCTTTTGAAAAGATTCCCTGTGAGACTCGTGCCAGTGATACCACACCAACACACGTTTCCTTGCTGCCTCCTCCACAAAGGAGGTTGTTTCAACCATTAGGTGAAAGCGCTGTAAACACCAGATGAATTTTTACTTACTGCCAGGAACTCAGACAAAGCTCCTTTCATAATATTTCTATCTCTCTATTTTCCTTCTTTTTATTTGCATGGTAGGGAAAACGGCACAGCTGAGTTGTATTATTTGTTATTACCAAACAAGACATTGGGTCTATGCATTTGTAGCACTATTTTTTTTTTTGTAATCAAGCTAACCCCAAGAGCTAGAAAACCTGCCAGCAGCCTGCTTTGGGTTCAGTCAGGATAAATTTGTCCAAGACAAAAAGAATATTAACGAGACAAACTAGTGTTTTTTTTAAAAAAAAAACAAAAACACATGAGTTGAGCAAGAAGTGCAGAGATTGGAGCGATGTACACAGAGCCCTCAAACAGAACGGAGTTGTTTTAAACAATCTGCTCCATTTTGCCTTTTTTTTTTTTAATGAGAAAGAAGAAAAAGGCATCTGCATCATTCAAAGATCCTACAACACAGGGCAAGCAACACTTGCACCTCCACTGCTGACCCCATGCCCAGACTGTCAAAGTGCTCCAGGACCCAAAGTTATGCCTCCACCACAAGCTACAAAGCAAATGATTCCTGGAAATTCAGCCTCTCCCTATTTACTCCTCAGTGTGTGTTCTGCTTGAGGTCACCGCGTGGTTTTGGTGCAGAGGAATAAGCAAAAGGAGCAACGGGCAGCCTGAGCTCACGGGATGCAGCTGAACCTGTTGGGAAACGTAACATGAAACAACTATGGGAGAAACCAGTGCAGGTGCAGATGAATCCCAGGGTTTGCATGGCAGCCTGTGATGGATGAAGCCCAGGGGCACAGGAACATCCCAGGGCACTGATCACTCTGCTCTTGGCAGGGGCACGCACAAGTGCAGTAGGTGCCTCCAAAGCTTCTGGGGAGGGGAAGAAAGAGTTGGAGAAATAATGAAAAATATTGGAAGTTGGCTGGTTCCCAAAGCTTTAGTTGTGATGGAGGAGAACAGAGGGAGGGATAAACAGAAAAGGAGTTTGTAAAAGATTTAAAAGTGAGCAGTGAGCCAGTTCTGTGAATACAGATTTTACAAGACCATTACAGACCAGAACACTCTGAAATGTAGCAATGAAAAAATCCCCACACAATCTTCAAGCAGTTTCTTGGGGAGATGATTATGGTGCCAGGAGAGGTAATGTGTATATGCCAAGGGCTAAAACTCCCAGAAAGACAAGAAAAAGCCTCAGAGAAAGACCCAGGGATAGTTTATGAGCAGAAAATAAGCAGTTTTGGTTCGTGGGATTGATTGGTGCTGGTCCTTACACAGCCTGAGAGCATCTCCCCGCTCGAGGCCACGTAGCCCAAGGGCAGAGGGAAAGTTTCACGTGAATCCTTTGCTCTGGCTGTGCCACACCTGTGGTGGCACTCAGACCTGCTGCAGGACGTTGCATCTCCTGACTTCCAAATGGAAACTGGGAAGTTTCTCTTCTGCCCAAACTAATTAATTCCTTTCAGCAAGGGAAAAATTAAAAAATATATCCTCATTTGGATTCAACCAGAGATTTTTCCCAGATATTTTAGGTAGAAAAGCAATTGTTCTCGCAGAACAAAGTAATTGTTTATGGCTTCCAGCCCTACCGAGCCGACGACGGGGAACGGCAGAGCTAAAGGAGCAAGGGATGGGGGGCGACAGAAACAAAAGTGTTGCAGGACGACAGCAGTCAGCATCAAGTCAGCAGGTGCCCAGGTTTCAGACAAATATTCAGACACTTTCATAACGCCAAGCATTGCCAGGGAAAGCCAACAGTGCTTATATTAAGAGCCGGAAAAGTTTCTTTGAGTGGTGTGGAAGAGCTGTTTCTCAGTTCAGGAGTGGCTTTATGGAAGCTGCAGAGATTGTGTCACCAAAATGGACCCTAATGGCTTAGACATGGTCTGTCTGGTCCTGGTGAGCCTCAGCTAAAACACAAACTGCCAGGGAGTGAAAAGAAGGGTGTGGGAAAGCAGTAGGAGGATGGGCATGGATACCAGGGAGAAAGGGAAGTGGGAACACAAGAGTTTGTGGCCACACAAAGAAGTGAAAAATCAGGTTTAGCCTTACGTCCAAGACAGGTTTCCTCTTGGAGTCATTCATCCTTATCAGCCATACAGCCACGGCTGGATGGGACATTGTGCCCGGACAGCGGGCAGAGGAGCTGGGCACCTCAGCGTGCTCAAGAAGCTGAAAACCTCTCTGAATTCAGTAGAGAAATGGGCACTTTCTGGGGGAACACGACCTTGGCCCCCAAAGAGCATAGAAAGGAAAACTGTCTCTCCCTCCAAGGGAATAGAAGGTCCAAGGGACTAGAGAGTCCAAGATTTTGGTTTCATCATCAATAGCATAAGTTGGCTCCACCAAGAATTGAGATGCACAAACACATTTCAGGGCACAGGTGGGAGAAAAATCTGGTGAACAGAATATAAGAATCACAGAATGGTTTGGATCAGAAGAGACCTCAAAGATCATCCAGTTGCAACCCCCCTGCCATGGGCAGGGACACCTTCCACTACACCAGGTTGCTCAAAGCCTCATCCAACCTGGCCTTGAACACTTCCAGGGATGGGGCAGCCACAGCTTCTCTGGGCAACCTGCTCCAGTGCCTCACCACCCTCAGAGTGAAATATTTCTTCCTTAGATCTAATCTAAATCTCCCATCTTTCAGTTTAAAGCCATTGCCCCGTGTCCTGTCACTACACACCCGTGTCCAAAGCCCCTCTCCAGCTTTCTTGTAGCCCCTATAGGTACTGGAAGATGCTGGAAGGTCTCCCCGGAGCCTTCTCTTCTCCAGGCTGAACAGCCCCAACTCTCTCAGCCTGTCTCCATAGCAGAGGTGCTCCAGCCCTTGCATCATCTTGGTGGCCTCCTCTGGCCCCGCTCCAACAGCTCCATGTCCTTCTTGTGTTGGGGACCCCAGAGCTGAACGCAGTACTGGGTGGGGGGGGGGGGAATCTCACAGCCTCCTCCTGCAATGGGGACAATCCCACTACTCTGCTGTGCATGAAGCACTCATCAGACCACCCCAGCAGGCCCCTCTGCACTCATCAGACCACCCCTTGCCCTCCCAGGCCCACTCTGCACATTCCCAGCCAATGTTTATGCTCCCAGGTACAAAGCAGCACATATATCCCTGTAGACACCACTCACCCACATCCTGAGACCCTCACCTCACAGGGGTTACTCAGCCTCACAGACTCCTTTGTTTCCTGCTTTTTGAGGGATTTTAGGAGCGAGCAAAAGTGGAGGCAGCTCTGTTCATCTCAGTCAGTAACCCCAGGGAGGAGAAGCGCTGCTGACCAGCTGTACTGATGCTGGATGTCAATTGATTACCAGCCAGGTTCATTTACTCCTCTATCAAGTGATTTATCAAGTAACTAGGGCACAATTCAGACAAAGCAAATGGATTTCATTAGTGTTGTGCTAACAATTTGGCACTTAATAGAAAGGAAGGAGTACAGGAAAATACAAGCAGTGAGTTCGCCATGAAGCTCTCAACCCACCTGCCCACAGGGCTGACACAGCGCAGTAGACAGAGCATCAGACTTTGCTAAGAAAGTCTATGGCTTAAAGCTCTCATTTTTACGAGAGCTGTTAGCACACAAGAGACTTGAAAGTTTGGTTTATTCGCTTGTTTGCAAGAGCTTATTGTTCTCAGGAGACCCTAAAGGTTGTAATAAAGAGAAGAAGTCTTTACTTGTGGAGTTGTTCAAAAAGTTTGGGAAGCGCCCAGCAGAAATATCGGGACTTATGTAGGAACAGATGCTCCTGATGAGCCCTGGGATAATCCCACCTACAGCTTCATACTCATGAAATGCAGAGCCAGAAGGAGGCAACAGACACAGCCTGATACCAAGAAAAACATTGCAAGCCACTCAAGGTGACCACCACCCTCCTTCCCCAAAAGAGATGGCAGTTACCAGAGCCGGGCTGCAGGGGAGCATGATCCACAGGGAGGTGGACCAACCTCTCCTAGAGATCACCTTGGCCATATTTTGCTGTTGGCATGATAAATTGAAAGCCTCAGTGATCTTCTTCACCGGTAGATGGACCTTGACAAAGTTCCTCTGAAAAGACTGGGCATGACCAAGCTGAGAAGCTGGGACCCAGTGGTGCAGAGATGTTCAATGGACTGGCAAAGCCCACACTCCTAAAACCACTGTGGTAATTAAATACTTAAGCAGCCTCTTGGATGCATAGTGTAGGTGTAGGTGGATCCATCCCATCACCAACCCCAAGGAGAAGGGAAATGGGAACTTGGCAGGGAAGCACCCGCTTCCTCAGGCCCTCCTGCAGAAAGTGCCACACTCGTGGCTCTGTGCTGATGAACTGAATGGGGGGAGTTGTACAAGTTTCATGGTTATTTAAGAATCGTCATTAAAAGGAGCAAATTGGGCTGAGTGAGCAGTTGGGTATTGCAGGGGGAAAGGGCAGCTCGGGTCTGGAGGGCTTGGTGGGGTCCTCCTGCACCTTCAGCTTTCAGGGAGGGCAAGATGTGTCCTTCTCCCACTGCACTTAGCCCCACAAGGCATTGCCTTTGCTCAGCCTACCTCCCTCAAACCTCTGAGAACACCCAACCAGTCACCTGGAGCTATTTTTAAGTGCAAAAACTCAAGAAAAAGGTATCTAAAAAACTTCTGTTATATTTAATAAGGATCAGCTGCAAGATTCATGTAGCCAAGGGGAATATTAAGGACTATTTCCAGTGCAACTTAAGTGATGCCTCAGCAATAGGAGTGACAGCCCTTTTCTGGACAGGAACAAGGTAAAAAAATCATTGGAAAGTCCATAACACCAGTGGTAAAGCGGGAGCAGCCAAGAGCAAAGATTTTCCAAGCAATGAGGACAAGGATAGGAGCCAGAGATGCCTTGATAGCTCAGTGTGATGGGATTTAGAAAGGCAGGACGTGGTCTCCTCACACTCCTGCACTCGGTCTGTCCTCGCAGCCACAGATATGTCTCCAAGAGGGCACCAGGGTCCTCAAGTTTTGCTTGGCCAACTTAGCTTGGCATGAGCTCAGCCCCCAAATCAGCATTGTAGGGACCAAAAAGCAGGTTAAATGAACCTCCCCTACAGCGTGCAGGGATGGCCAGCCTAGGGAAAGTAGGAAGGAACGTGCACACATGTGTGCGTGCATGGGATAAAGGAGAAACAGTTCTTCAGACCACTTTACTCATCATAAACATCTTTCAGCAGCCTGATGCCTTCACAGCATTAACTCATCCTTCCCTCCCCTGCTCTAGGGACGCTCACAGCAGCTCTCCACTTTTTATCTCCAGCAGCAGAGACGGGAGAGGTCACCATCCTGCCCTGCTCCCAGCAGGCTGATGCTGATGTTTCGGCTGTCCTTTCCTGCAGGGTGCTGGTCCCCACCGTTGAGGTCAGGACACTTGTAAGCAAGAGGAGGAGGAGAGCAGCCAGTTCCTGTGTGCTGAGAAACCCCATCACTCCCATTCCAACCTTCGTGGCAGAGATGGAGGAATAACATTGATGTGCTCAACCTCCCCCTCTCCCTGCTGCTTCCACGTTGCTGCCGTGGCAAGGAGCTCGTTAGCTTTAAAGGGACTCAGCTGAGGAAGTGTGAAGGACAGGAGAGACCCTGTGAAATGTTTTCCCAACTGGTTGTAATAAACGTAGAGAAATAAATGCTCAAACATCCCCCTCACCCCCCAGTCTCCCCAGCTTGCAGACTGGATCCCTTCTGGCTTTGAAGGCTGAGCTGGTCCATGCCTGGTTCAGCACAGGTGTGTGAAGGGCTGTCTCACAGGTTTTATCCCTTTAATCCCCCATCAGCTAACAAATAATCGCCAGAGCTAACGATGATTGCCTCTAGAGTGAAGCCTGCTGAGTCCTGGCACTCCCCATGGGATTCTCCAAGCCCTTCTCTCACAAGGCAGGACCACGGTTTCCTCCCAGCCCCAGCTCACATGCTGACCCCTGGCACAGGACCAGCTTTTCCTCCTCTCCTTCTGCTCTGCCTGCTCCAGCCTGCCCCAAAACATCCACACCCCGTTATCCCACCACTGGCTTAGAGACAGCACAGGAAATACCATCAGCAGGAAAACCAAGGGCAGATCCATCACCCACAAGTGCTGTTTGGTACCCCGAGGAGAACTGGGCACCCTTCCACCCCATAGTGATCAATTCACCGCAACAGGCCGGTTTGATCCCACAGAGAGCCCGATGGATAAGGCTATCGGGAAAGCCGGAGCACTAGCAAAGCCTTGGCTCTTTCTGCTTGTTGTGGGCCCTCTTGAAGAGCCAGAGGATGGCCACCTCCAGGGAATGGTGACCACCACAGACTGTCCTGTTCACGGGCAGGTTGTACCCATGGATTGCACCTCAGCACAGAGACCAGAGGAAAAGGAAAAGAAAACCAAGCCCAGGCTCTTAACCTGCTGCAACGGAGCAGATAAATCCAGGTTTCCCCAGGGAAACCTTTGAAGGGCAGCAATGGTCCTGAAGACGTGTGCTTCGAGGACAAACCCTGCTCCTACAGCAATTCAGTGCTGGCTTAATAGGGACAGCTCTGTGTTCTAGTAACCCGAAGTTTAATTATTTTCTGTTGTCTTCCAAAAGAAATTGTTATTTTTCTGTTATGACCTACCTACCAGCCCTCTGTGCTAAAGGTTGGTTCATTTTTCACTGTTTTCTCATCCCAGTGAGTATCTTCACATCCTCACGTGAGGCATGAATTCCTCAGAATAATGTGGCTCGGGTCACAGATTATTTTCATTATTACGCATCTTATCAAATAGGGTTTATTGTGGATGAAAACTCAAATGGTCACTGGGGAGTTTTCACGCAATTAACTGGTTTTGCTGAGAAATTAATCAGTTTTGCTGCATAAACTGGCTCCTGAGGTTAAGCTTCTCCAGCTGGTTCTATACAAATCTGTCAGCACTTATGGGAGCCCTTCGGAGGCCTTCAGGGGATTAGCAATTCATTTTCATTTTATAAAGCCTTTCAAGCCCAAATGGTCCTAAACTACTTTGCAAACTCCTTTCCTTAGTTGGAGGCTCCAAGCAATCCTACTGCTGTTTGGCTGAGCTGCTCGGAAGGCACCCTGCATCCAGAGGATGCTCCTCCAGGCACAGAAACATCTCCAATGGTGCCTTCAACTTTCCTTCCTGCCACTGCTGTGGTCCTCTGTGCGGGTGATGTTTCCTCAGAGAGAATATCTGAACTGTGATGTGTTGACTCCAGCTGTGGCTAGATGTGCTCTTCTGGCCCATGCTACTTGAGACACAGAGGTTGTTGTCCTCACCTGCCCCCTGATCAGATGGTAGATTCAAAAGCTGTTAAATCACCTTCTTATATCCCTGGGGATAGAGATGTCCATCCCTGAAGGATGTGCATGAAACTATCAGCAAACAGGTGTGTGATCCCATCCCTGTGATCCCATCTCTGCAAAGCCATGCTATGACTGACCCGCAATATCTCAGTGCGTGGACAAGTGATGTCCAGCTTTATGTCTCCTTTCTGGATTAACTTCATCCAGATATCCAGCAAAGTTGCAGTAATCATGACGAATATCAGGGAAATTCGGTAAAGAAACACTTCATCAATCAAGACAATTTAAAAAACATTAGCATTCAGAGCGTATCTAACCCTGATTTTACACCACACAATGGTTTTTTGGTTGTTTGTTTTCACACACCCTGAAGACAACAGCTATGCACCAAAGACATTAATTTTTGTTATAAAGCTCCAGGCAGTGAATCAATTTTACCTGAGTTATGTTCAGCTGCAAAGCAGGAGCAGCAGAGTGAAATCCAACCGCTGCACAGGCGGGTGGTGCAGACCTGCCCGACTCTCTGCCATCAAAACCCCCACCATAAATGCTTTTCTCCCCTCAAAGGTGCAGGTATCTCACGACCTGTTTTATATCCATTTCATAGAATCACAGGATGGGTTTGGAAGAATTTCTTCCTTAGATCTCATCGAAATCTCCCCTCTCTCAGTTTAAAGCCATTGCCCCGTGTCCTGTCACTACATACCCTTGTCCAAAGCCCCTCTCCAGCTTTCCTGTAGCCCCTTTAGGTACTGGAAGGCGCTGGAAGGTCTCCACGGAGCCTTCTCTTCTCCAGGCTCAACAGCCCCAACTCAGCCTGTCCCCGTAGCAGAGGTGCTCCAGCCCTCAGAGCATCTCCGTGGCCTCCTCTGGACCCGCTCCAGCAGCTCCATGTCCTTCTGATGTTGAGACCCTCAGAGCTGAACACAGCACTGCAGGAGGGGGGGTCTCATGAGAGCAGAGCGGAGAGCTACTTTATTCTGCAAGTAGCTGCTTTCAGCTCTTTAGTAGCTTAAACCCTTGTTTTGCAAAGAGTTTTTCCCTCTTTGGTATAGCACCGGTTGCTAGTGAAAATCCAGTTGTGCAAGGTGAGATTGCTTCTTCCAGGACAGCACGGGAAGTGTCGGTGGCTTTGGCCGGAGCATGGTGAGCTGGGAAGAGCCTGTGCCTTTTGCATCTGTTTGACCTGTCCCTTAACCCAGAGTTCCACCCTGGACCAATAACAGGGGACAAATAACACCCAAAGGTAAATCAGAAATAAACCAATTCATGTATCCTGAGATACAAAAGGCGAGATCAGAGGTGAGTTAAAAGATGTTTAGGCAGGACCGTGTTTGAGGACGGGCAAAATAATCATAACGATGGAGAAACCCAAGGTATTCTGAAGAAGGAAGAGAAGGAAAAGCCTTTATGAGGTTTCACCAAAAGCTTGCGATTTTGCCCCATTTCAAGGGCATCCCCTACTTTCTTGGGATCCTGGTGATAATGGGAGGAGAGCAGTGACCTCTTTTGCAAAGTCCCATGATGGTAATTCTGTTTAATTGTTCCACTGAGGAAAGGAAACCCCACCGAACATCTGGCCTGGCACTGGAGCTGAACCCATCCCTCTCACGGGGCTGCTGGTTCACAGCTTTAACACCAGTCTCAGGCAACGAGGCTGTTTCTTGCAATCCCAGTTCCCAGGATCTCATAAATTCATGGGAACATCAGCACTCACTTTTACTTTAAGCAGGTTCCCAGCTTCCCTGGAGTCAGAGAAAAAAACAAAAACAAACAAAAAAAAAAAACCCAAACCTTGAAACAGCACTTAAAGACTTAGGTCTAATGAAGGCATAAGAGACCTGACATCCCCTTTTGAAAATCCCATACTTTGAAAGTACGTGTCCTGACGCGGGGGTCTGAGCTCCCGAGCTCTGCGTGGCCATGGAGTCAGGGATGGTGGGAGTGGAGCAACCCCGAGAGAGCTGGGATGGAGCAGGTCCTGCAGCAAATGGTTATTCCCCTCTCGGCATAGAAGGAGGAAAAAAAAACAACACCTATGACTGCATTTTCATTCCTGGGAACGAAACATTTTTTCAAAGGCGCCAAGCTCACGGCCTCAGTAATACAATGTAAACACGCAAATCCCAGGAAAAGCCTCCCCATGCAGCACGTGGAGCTTTCATTCCCTCTCAAACACGTCTGCCTTTGTAAGGAAAGCGCTGCTAAAGCACGCACACGTCTACTGAACCCAGGGAACCACCACTCCGGGTGATCAAATGTGTCTCCTGGCTGGGAACAAAGCGAATCACACTGAACAAGACAAGTGCAGATGGCAGCTTTCTAAGGAAGCACGATGTGCCTACGATAAAACAGTGAGGACACATCAAGGAGCGTTCGAAACCCCCAAGGATGGTTCCCAAGCTTGCAGCATCTTGGGGTGAAGCTCCTGGTGAAGCTGGTGGCAGCGCTCTTCTTCCCAAGGCATGGTCCGACTGCAGGGAAATAGCTTTTTCCGTTTTCATCTGATCCAGGCCATGCAAAGCTATGATATATTTGATATATTTTGAAGACTTTTACTGGCATGGGAATACCCCAAAAGCACGGTGCTGCAGAAAGACGCTGCTCTTGCCCCCATGGTTCAGGTTTGGTGGCTCATTCCCATCTGCTGCACCGTTGGCAGTCCCACCTGGGTGTACAACACTAAAGCAAGGGCAGAGGTGCTTCAGTGTAGGTAGGAAGAGGTGAGGGAGGTGGGCAGGAGATGGGAGAGCCCTGATTATTCCATCTAATTGAGGAAGATCCCTTCTGATATCATCCCAACTTGCCTATGCAGCCTCACCGCCACGAGCCCTCGCAGCGTCCTGTTTTCTCCTTCGCTCCAACGTAAGCGACCTGAGATGAGCTTGAAGCTATGGAGAATCAACATATAAAGCTGATGATTTATTCCATCAACGTTCAAAGTGATTACAGGGGAAAAAGAAAGGAAAAAACCCAGCGGAGCTGGGATTACGGTCTTAACAAGGGTGAGTGCTAATTGCCGTATCTCTTACTCTCTTTGTGACAGTCACGCTGGTGGAGCTCTTATGGTGTTACACCAATATTAGCTCTACACCACTATCCCCCCCAGCAGCATTAGCAGTCCCAGTGGCTGCACCAGCTGAAAACCTCTCTGGCTGATGGCAGGGCTCGACCTCCTGCCGATCTCCGACTGCTCGAGCTGCCCATGCACGGGGCGAGGAGACAAACAACTCTGCTGCCAGCAAGGCACCACATCCCCAGTAACATCCACCAGGGTCTTTCCCTGCTTGCAACTGATGGTGCTTGAGGAAGAGAAACTCCAGAGAGTTGCAGCAGATCCTGGAGCTGCCAAGTGTTGCGACCATCAATGCAAAACTCTGCCAAGCTGCAATACAGTCTTTGCATTTTTAGCTGGCTTGTGGCCATCTTGGGGACAGGACCCGTGTTCAGGCTCTGCAGTTTTAGGGCAAATTAGGGTGGCAGATGATGGAGCTGCTGGGAGGGTTCTGCCTTCCTCCAGCTCTGCCCCACTCCAGCGTCACCATGCCCAGCATCCCTCCCTGTGCCGCCAGCCCTGCACCCACTGGCACACCACATTTGGGTGCTTCAACCCACACATGGATTGAAGGAGAAGCCACCACCACACAGGACAGCCCAGCTCACCGAGGTGCCTCAGTACCAGGGCAAACAGGCAGCTGCCAGTGGGCTGCAATGTTCCCATCCATCTCATCATTGTGCTCCTGCCATGATCCCACTTTTCCCATCACAATAGTTGGGTCCCCGACAGCTTACATGACGTGTTCTAGCTATTTGCACTTGGCCGAGTAGAATGGTTTACTAAAAATCAAGATATATGAACATCTACCGCCTTCGCTTCATCCCTTAATTTAGCAATTCTATCAAAAATGTAATTAAGTTTGTCTAGCATGATTTGTTCTTAATAAACCTGAGCTGCTCGCGGGTCTGCCATCCTCTTGGTGTTTATAGCTATTAATATTTGCCCAGCAAATTTGCTGGGATTTGAAATGAGATTCATCTAAACTTGTATATATTATCTAATTAATAAACAATACTAATACACAAGTAGAAGCAAAATGAGCAATGCCCAGCGCTCAGACTTTGTGAGCTAATTAATTCTGCCACCGCTCCCCTCTGCGGGAGCAGATGTCAGCTCCCCAGTGCGGCCATGCGGATGCCGGCAGGGAGGCTCTGCCATGCTCCTCGAGCCAAGAAGGGATGACAAGTCAGAGGACATCAGAGCTGCTTCCACACCTCGGACCAAAACCCCCATGTCCCCTTGGCCCGCGGCAGCAGACGTTGCCTGGGGAAGAGGAGAAGAGGGATGATGTCCCCTGCAACCCTCCTCCTGGCTCCATCCACCACCCTGTGGCTGTCAGTGGTCTGGGGACTTCCCAAGCCACCAGGTACCTCCACACCACCACATCTGGTAGCCCTGTCCTCCCCACCTCCTGCTCTGAGATAGCATCTCTTGTTGGGATCACGAGCATTGCCTGCCCTGCTCTTCTCTCTGCTAGATTGAAGCCCTTTTTAATACTCGTGTTTTCCCTCTGAAGATAATTAAGCACCACAATGAAATTATTAAAGATCCTCTGGGGTGTTTTTGTGACACCAAACAACCTTTGCTCGAAGCAGTTTTAGGAAGCACACCATGGAAACTAGTTTCCTTTGGATGTGTGTCTATTTTCTGTCCCATATCCCACATGGGGACGTGATCCCATACTCTGGATTCCTGAGTCTTCTCCTGCACCACTGCATGCCTATAACGTTCGACTCCCTCCATCTGCTGCCGTGCAAAAAAAAAGTCTCCTTGACTTTTTGGAGTCTGCAGCAGCCAGCTGAGATCTTTGGAGCTGCAGCAGCCAGCAGAAGGTCACTGGCTCCTTTAGAGCTGTATTTCAAGATAAATCAAACACATTGATGGCTAAAAGGCTCTTGTCTATACAAATCATTAGCTCAATAATACAGTAAAATAAATACCAGTCTTAGGTCACTGTGTCCTGTGAGGGGAGACGACACAAGCCATTTGCCCTGTCACCTCTGCGTGATTCTTATCACACCCTTTAAATATCTCCAGAGAAAGGCAGGGATGGCTGAAAATTTAAATCAAACAACTTTTTTTGATGGAAAGTCGGCGTTTCAGCAGGATGAAAACGCACACAGAAAGCGGAAAGCCCAAAAAACCCAATAAATCCAACAACAAATTACAGGAGGTCTTGGTTTCTGGTTTCTCAGAAGTTCTTTTATTTTCTTTCCCAGTTAAAAGTCTGTATTCTCTGCAGACACCCTCCATGTCCAGCCTGGTGCTTGCTAGAGGCTTTGGATGTTTCCAGCCTGGGCTGGGGAAGGGGATGCTGAGACCAAGCCGAGAGGCAGTGGGTGACTCTGGTTGCAGCTGAGCAAGGGACAAAACCCAGAGCCAAGCTTCAAGGACACGGTGCAGGAGCAGGATTTCTCCTCCGCACTGAAAAACCAAGAGCATCCATCTCTGTGAGCTTCTCCACGAACAGAGTAAAAATCACCTGTTTTAATGATCTGCCCCAAAACCCCCCCAGAGTGGATCTGCAGCCCCTTCCCCATCACCTGGAGCCGGGGACCGAAGACTCCCTGCACTCTGCTCTCCTCCTGGCAGCCTCCTCCTGCCATTCCCCACCCTGCTGCACTGAAAGGTGCATTTATAGCACAAAGTAGATGTTTACAATTTATAATGGTGTTCCAATTATGGGCTGGGAAAGCGCCTGGAATTGAGCCTGTCTCCGTTATTTATGGGCAGTGTAATCCTAACCCAATAGATACCTCTCACGAAGAAAGCTAACATTTGTCACGGGAGCACTGAAAGCCATACTTCATGCTAATAGAGTCTGTTATCAGAGGGAAAGAAGCCAGCACAGCCTCCTCGCCAGCTCCCTGGAGAAGAGCATCTTAAAGCTCCAGGGATCCAGAGGTCTCCATCCAAAAGCAACAGGCTACTAAAAACAGAGATCTGCTTTTGGGATAAACCCAAGAAAGCGAAAGATGGGACTGGGAGGGAGAATAGGGATGTCCACCTCCCATGGAGTGCAGGAGTGGAGATGGAGAATGGGGCAAGATCCCCATCCATCCCATGCTAACAGTATCTCTCCACTTCCCTTATGCCCCACGGGGCTCCATTGGGAGTATCTGCATTTGGAGATCGTTTCGCACCTCTGTGATACGCCAGTTTTATCTGGATTTTATTACTTACTTATTGTTTTATTTATTTACTACCTCTTGCTCCAAGAGGAGCCAGCACCCATTCAAACCAAACCAAGGGATGCTCAGACCAGTTGAACGAGGACACAGTGCCAGGTGGTTCCTGGGACACTTAGGACACCCGAAATGTGGGGCACCATCTGGTTGTCTTTTCCTTGCCCATAAGGGAGGACTTGCCTGCTGGATGGTGACACCAAGTCTCACAACACTTCCTGCAGACTGGCAGGAGAGGAGCTCCAAAGCCAGCAGATCTCAGCCACATTTCAGGGGTAACAAACCTCATCGTGGTCTGTCTCTGCACGGACCAGTCCATGACAGATTCCTTTAAGCATCCTTGTCCAGGGTGCACAGGCTGAAGGGCCTCCAGCACAGTGAATAATTGCTGTATAAAATATAGTTTGGGCTCATTAAGGTCCACCAGGGATTAGATTCTTGAATAAACCCTCTCCACTCTCCTCAAATATCTCTCCCCAAGGGTGCGTGCTGGGCTGTGAGAAGAGCAGCAGTAGCAGGGCAGTCATCTTCATCTCAATCTTGATGACCTTGATTTCTCATGGCAAGCTGCGTACTTCATTAATTAAAAAAAAAACAACTCTCTGTTCCTTCTAAAACGCCATTATTTTAGTTTTGACAGGTAATTACAAGAGAAGAAATGATAAATCTTCCTGAACACTGTTTGTCTTTAGGAGAGGCATTAATTATGGATGTTTTAAAGCTGAGGCTGGATGTAGCTGAAGACGTGTCAATGGATGAAGAAGTACTCAAGACCACCTTGAGCATGACTTCCCGTGGGTAGCTCCATCACCGCATTGCTTCCCGCACCATAGCAAGAACCGTGCTCTTCCGAAGCTCCGTAGCAGGAGCGAGGGATTGAAACAGCTAAATAAAATTCACCAGAGAAACTCATAACAGCATGACACACTTGGCCTCTGGAACTCATTGCCATCATACATCATCTCGCAGCATTTAAAAAGGGATCACCGTTTTATGCAGATAGTAAGACAATCCGGAGTTACATCAAAGAAAAAAAATAGAGAACCAAATTTTTCTATGAACAGTGGAAATAAGTGAGCCTGATTTCTCATGCATTAGTGTGCTCAGTCCCTTAAATGTGCATCCCACAGTAAACTCAGCTCCTCCTCGTGTCCTCCAGAGGAAGAGGAGACCACCACTGTGATAGCTGTCCAACCAGCTACTTCCAAACTCATCATCTGACAGCCAAGTGCTGTCCACCTTCCTCTGGGACAAGGCATTAGTTTGGGTCCCTCTGCTCTATTCAAACAATGATCTCCACAAAAGCTGTAGGACCTCCATCAGCCCTCAGATGGTGCTGCAGATGGAGATGGGACACCGCTGTCCTTGTGCTCCCGTGTCCCAAGGGTTGCCAAAACGCTGGCGTGCTGGCAAAGATGGTGCTTTTTTAAGCTGCTGTGTCCGAGATATTATTTGCTTATCACATCACTCGCTGCAGCTCTAAAAGGTGATTAATTCTGGTTGATGATAAACCCAAGTCATCAGGGTCAGCCAGAAAAGTGGTTTCACTCAGACCTTGCATGGAAATAGCGGCTTCCATGAGCCCAGCTTGGCTTTGCTTCTGGTCACAAGCCAAACCAGCTGCTGACACGCAGGTTAACGTGGAGGGGTCCGATGAAACGGTCATCAGCCTTTGCTGAGGGACGAAAGCCATCGACATCCGCCAGCCCAGGAGCTCCGCACGCAGCCGCTGCGTCGCTGACGGGCAGGACGCGGTGCGGGATGCCGGCTGCTGCGGCAGGGCTGGGGGGGGCATGCAAAGGGTCTTGGCTCCACCAGAAGCACGGATGGCTCAGAGAGCATCCTCCTGCACCGCAGCCCCTTCCTGGCAAAGGATTAAACCAGCAGAGATCAAATTCCCTCTCCTTGGTTTTCTCTTTCGGCTTCGCAGTTATCACACCGCAGCAAACAGGCTCATCCCCCCCCCAGCACTGCTCTGAGGAGCATCCCTGCGCCGGGTTCAGCAGAGAGAAAAGCCAGCTTTTGCAGGCTAACCACACGTTTGGGTGCAGATCCAGGGAAACCTGGGCTGATGCAAGGTGCAACATGGCACATGTGGCTCTTCTGCACTTGATTTCGCCCAAAAGAAAATCCAAAACTCACTGCGAACCACCGCAAAGGTGTGACACGTGCCCGAGGTGAGCCCATCGCGGGTACCCAGAGATGTCCCCCTGGGGAGGTGGCACTGCCCTCCCAGATGTTAACACACTGATGGATGCGCTGCCAAGGGAAGCATCCCTGGAGTCACTTTATTGTTCTTTGAAGAGCCTGGGACAGAAGCAAAGAATAAATCCAAATTATTAAACCCTTTAATCACTTCTTGTCAGCGAGCACAGAGAGAAGGGATGAGGCTGGAAGCAGCATCGGTGATGGAGCCAGAGAAGAAACCCTCCTATGGGGCTGAGCAAGGGTGAAGATGAGCCACCAGCCATGGTCACCTCTACCCTGGACATTTGTCCACCACTTGGGTGACCACACCAAGCCTGCAAGGCTTTGAGGGGCTTTTTGGTCCCCACCTCACTTGAGCCTTTCATCCCAGTGTCTCCCTCCACTGTGAGCATCGTGGGGACAACAGCGTTCCTCTCCCCCACAGGGACGTTACAAGGATAAGTGCACTGAAGACTGCGAGGTGGTGAGACGCATTACTATGGTAACAGGAGCACCACATACCTGAGAGACCTGGAGGAGAAGGCCTCAATAAAAAGAGCAGAAGAATGGGAGATTTATTCCAACCCTTGCCAGCTGGGAGCAGGCACCATGCTGTCACCCAGGCTGATGAGTGAGGACACTCAAGAAGAGATAAAGCAGATGAGATGGGAGAGGTAGATCAGCTCTGCCGGGAGCCTCCTCCCGGCTCAGGAGGGACAGATGGACACAGGACAACCTGCAGGACCCCAGGTGACTTCACTGGGTGGGAAACCAGCAGGAAAGCCAACAAGTTGGCCAGCACTCAAGGAGATGATGTCCCCAAGCTCACCTACTGCAGAGCACATTAAACTAGAAGAAGGGTAAGTCAATGGTGTGGTGAGGGAAGGATGGTTTGAGGTTGAACCATGGGTACCCTGGAGGGCCCAGGGAAGGTAAGGTTTGTCCTTGGCTTGGGGAAACCTGCAGACACATCCCATGGCTTTGAAGTCTCCTATTCCCCACTTTATTCTCATTCCTCCTGCCACAGATTCACAGGCACATCCAACGTTCAATCATCGAGACTTCTCAGCACCACAGGCCACTTCATCTCCCCCAGTTCCCCAATAACTCATGTGGGGAACAGAGCATCTCTCAAACCATCCAGTCTCCGCAGCAAAACCCACCTCCTCCTTAAGAGGTTTGCTCACATGGTTAATCACCCTGCCTGCTTGAAGCACGAGCCTCATTTCTCATCCAGTTCCCTCCCAGTCACCACTTGCCTCTTGTACCCTTACTCCACTGGATGTTTTGCTCTTCCAGAAACGTTCACACTGGAATAAAGCCACCTTGCAGTCTTCTTTTTGAGGAGCTGAATAGCACAAACTCTTTTTCCCTTCCCCATCAGACACTTTCTCCTGTTCACTCATCACTAAAAAAAAAAAAGAAATAATGTAACAGGATCTGTCCTGCATCCCTCCCAAAGGGTGATGCTTAATAAGTTGGTTTTATTCTCCTCGCCTGCCCAAAAATTGCTCACACAGGTGCATCAGGGCTTGCAAAAGGGACATTTTCATCATTTAGTCATTGAAGGTTTTCAAATCCCGTAATTATGTGCAATACATAGTGGTTTGAAGAAGCCAAAAAGCGTCAGCAACTTCTGTAACAGTCGACACAAAAGCATCTTCTAAGTGTCTCTGTTATGTGGTTTTGCCCATAATCGTGGCAGAGAGATAAAGTTCCGTAATTTATTTCCACTAATATAGTCAGGCAGCAATTGATGTTTTTTATGAGGGTGAATATGTCTGTGGGATGTACTAATGTTTATAGGCTGGTAAATTTGATTTATATGGAATAGTCAGCGTTGCTATTGGTAAAGGCCCAGTGTTTCTAGGAGAGATAATAGGATTTGCATTGATGAGATTAATACCAATTAAGCGCTCCCAGGTTTGCCGAGCGCAGCCGGCTCCTGATTTCCTCCTGCCCCGACCCCAGCAGCCGAAGGGGCTGTTGCTTCGCAGGCAGCGAGTGGGTGTTTGACCCCGACGAGCACAAACCCCGAGGGATTTTGGTTGCTCGGGCTGCTCCCAGCTCCAGAAATACGTCTGTGCATGCAGGAGGTGCTGGCTCCGCTCGGCTCTTTCCTCCTTCATAATTTGACGGGAAGGGCGCAGCATGGACATGCACGCCAAGGTGTAGGGCAGGAGCATCCCCTGGATGTGTCTGCTCGCCCCTCCGTGCCCAGCCGCCCTGCTGAGCCAGGGAAAAGGTGCAGAAGGGACTTTATGGCTCCAGCAGCTCCGTCTGCGCTCAGGAAGGGTCCGATCGTGCTGATGCTTCAGTGCCCTCTTGTGCCCGAGCACAGAGGGTTGGTGGAGGGGCTGAGCTCATAGAGATGCTGATGCAAAGGTCTCCTCGGTGGTTTCGGGAACAGGGGAGAAGGTTTTCCACCGGAATCAACCCCCTTAGCATCATCTGACCTAATGCCTGAAACCCAGGAAGGCATAAAAGCACAAAAATTTAGGCTTAATGCTCTTAAACACCCGGCGCCTCGGGTTGCAGGGGAAGGCAGGGGGGACTTGGGATGACTCCTGTGAAGGTGGCACGGCACAGAGAGGTGCGAGAGGAAACGATGGGGCTGGAAACGATGCCAGGGATCTGCCAGGAGACCCGGCTCACCTGCCAGTGTGGGTGCAGCTTCCCGGCGTGCTGTATCTGGGATTTTTGGTATTAATGGACTGTCTTAAGCTGATTCTTCCGCTGCTTCCTTCTCCCTCAAAGCATCTTGGCTCAGCTGGAAAACACAGGATTTGTCTCAGCTCTGTCCCACGGTACCAAACGCCACGAGTCATGTGCCCTCTGAGCCCATGGGGATGAAGGTGACCCAGAGGGGTTGTCCCCAGCCTCCCAGCAACACAACCCATCCCAAACCCATCACACAACCTTTTAGTGGTGGATGGAGTTTGACAGGCTCCAGAGCCAGCCGGAAATCTTACAGCTACCGCACAACAACGGTGCAGTGAGATGACAAACTCAATCTCATTACAGCTCAGAGAAGGTTAAGCAGGAGCCGTCTTCCCAGCGTTGCTTTAACTCCTCCTGACAGGGAAACCTTCCCGCACAGGTAAATAATTGAAAACCTGAGTTATCTGGCTGATAACTCAAAGCTTAATCGTGTGCCTTATGTGAGCTGTCAGGCAGAGCTGCGTCACGGGTTGGACCCAGGTGGAGCTGGGATAGACGGCGGTAGGTGTGGGCTTGCAAAGAGTCACGGCTGGGTGAAGATTTTGCAGCAGCAGCCAGCCTGAGGATGACACAAAAAGCAGAGACTTTCCTTCCACAATGAGAAACACATCTGCTCAGGCAAAGGGAGTGATGTCCTGGGAGCTTGGCATCTGCTCACCCCAGGACCAGCCTCCACACTGCTGGGAGACTTCCACCAGCAATCAGCTCAAGCTGTGAAGCCCTGAGATGTTGAGGGGCACCATGAAGCCAGTGGTCCTGCAGCTCAGAGGGGAAATAATCTCTAGTGACATCACCCTGCCAGCAAGAGAAACCAGGGGCTGTCCATGGATTCATGGGCTGAGGCCATCACGTCCTGGAAGCAACGGGGTGATGGATGGCTGAGAGGCAGAGAGGGCTCACATCCAACACATCTGCGGGACGCAACATGGTCACAGTCAGAGGCTGTTGGTGGGACAATGCCCTAAGGGGTCATATCTGGTAGTGGTGTGGTCCCACGCATGGTGGGAGTGGGCTTGATATATCAAGCTCTCTGCTGTGAAATGCCCCTGCCACCCAAGCTTCTGCATCAGTCATGAACCAAAGCCATCTTTGTCCAGTAACTCCAATAACTTGTTGCTTTAACACTCTCCTGGGCTCTTGGTAGACACTGGTGCCTGGGAAGGAGTTGAACACAGGGAAATAACGTCCATGGCTTCCACCAGATCAACTACTTCAATCCCCCAAGAAATAAAACCTAACAATGGTGGACTCTGCAAAATCTAGATTTTGGTTGGTGGTTGTCTAGTGGTTCCCCTGGGTCCTTCCTGTGTAGCACAGCTGTTTTTGGAGATCTCTGCAGTCATCTTGGCCTGAGGGCTCTGTGCCTTTCCTCAACATGGTCAAAGCTGCTCATCAAACAATATTGGGCCCTGCCACCTCCCTCTACCAGCCGTGACTGTCCTGGGAGATTTTTCCATCTCCCAGGAGCGTTACTATGATAAGCTAAATATCTCCCTTCCATCCCCAAAGTATGAATCGGCCACCAGCGTGGATTTGCAATTTATATGTTAATTGTATCTGCCTCCGGGGACTGTGCTGACCTCCAGAAAGGGAGGTTAAATTGGAAAATATGCAAAGGATGCTCCCAACTTTTCATCCAGAGAGGAAGCTTCCTGTGGTCCATGCAGACAGCTGAGAACAAGTGGCCTTTCCAGAGAGGCACCGAGAGGCACCTTCCACTGACCAACGGGGTCCCGCTAATTAGGCTTCAGCCTGTGCCACATAATAGGAGAAGCCAGAGTAATCACCTTAGCTCCTAGCTGACAAAAGAGAAGGTCCTTTAATCAGCATCCTCTGGGCTTTGACCCTTGTACTAATGATCTGCCAGCTGGTGGGATGCTGGAAAAGTTCAAAATTTTAAAAGGAACTCCAGCAAAGTAATCGTTAGGGTTTCCATACCTCCGAAAATGTCACAAGAGGAGATTAAAAACAGCATCCGAGTAAGTGGAGAAGATGGTCTAGTGCTGAGCATTCCTGGGACCTCCAGACATTCTGCATTAAAGGAAAAAGGAAAGCAGGATTTTTCCCAAGCATCTGGTGATCCCCGGAGATGAACTGAAACAGAGAGGTACTGCTAAAGCTGCCAAAGCTCTCAGGCAACAAAACGATTGCAAAGATGCACCCACTAGGGACTGGAAACACCCATGGAGACGTTCCGGCACCGCCCGGCTCTGCTTTCCTGCTGGGAAACCAGTGCCGTGATTTATTGGCAACCTCTGCCCAGCGCAGGGAAATCTGCTGGCAGCAGCAGGACTAGGCAGGTCCGGACGGAGCATTTCCCACTGCTACAGGGGTGGGAAAAGTGAGGAGAAGGGAAAAGAAGCAACTTGCTGAAGGTCATTCAGCAAACCAAGGACTGGGAGGAGGACCCGGCGGCCTGGCTGCTGGCCCATGCTTGTCCCCAGCCCTGGGGATTTCTGTGCGCTCACGGGGAGAGGGCAGGAAAGAAAACGGAGGTGGAAAAGCAATAAAGCCCTAATCCTCACAATCCTTGCCTTCTTTCCCCGAAAGCCCATTGCTTCTGCGAGGACCCTGCGGTATCCGACTGCATTGCAGAGCACCCGCCAGGCAAACTCAACCACTGCTGCACTGGCGCTTCTTCATCTTAAGCCTCTTGTTTATCCACCTTATTTCCGGGAGTTTATTTGGGTTTAGGAGCACCTCTTACATTTCAGCAGAAGAAAAAAAAAAAAACCAACATACCCAAGAGGTGAGAATTCTCTGGTTTCGATTGCCTTCCTATGTATGAGTGGCAGAAGCAGCTCTGCACCCTGCAGAATGGTTTTCCTATGGGAAAGGGAACCAGTGCCCAGCACAGCGCACTCTGAAACGAAGCAGGGAAATCATCTCAGTGACTGCACGGATAAACGGCAGAGCCATGTGTCTCCTCCATGGCGACGAACACCCATCATCGCTGCCATCCCATTGAGCTGAGAAGCCACCAGGAATGAGACTGGGACAAAGTCCCACTGTAGGACTTAAGCCCTTTTAGAGGGGAAGGGCTGAAAGGAGCCTTTTCTGACCCATTAATATGTAGGAATTCTGCACAGAGGAAGGTCTTCAGTGACAACCACAATGCAAAGAGGCTTCACCATCACCTTCAGACAGATTTTGCCTGTGCCCAGTGCTTGGGACACTGCAGCTTCCCCACTGGAAGGGAAGGACATCAGTTTTACTGCCCATCCTGGTGCCTTCACTGAACAAACATGGGCTACACAGCATCCAGATTGCCCCCCAGATGCCAGAAACCTCCCCAAACCCACTGGCAAACTTGCCGGGATGGCAGACAGCGATTAAATCTGCAGCACGGTTATGATGCCAGCCCAGAGATCAACTCAGCAGGTGAGGAATTCCTGGGCACGGATCATGGTCCCCAATCACCACTTGCTGCCCTGTGCCACCACTGAGACACTCCCGTGCTGTTTCGGTGGGATTTCACGAGGGGTTAGCAGCAGCTCTGTAATCACCACTGGAGCAGAGTTTCGTGTTCTGCTTGATGAAGTGTCAGCAATTCTGAAGGGATGGTGCATGTTTTAACAACGGTTTATCCTCCAGGCATAGGGGTCCACCACCAGGACTGAGTCAAAGAGTGGGGATGCAGGAGATGCCATTTAACAGGAAAATTTCCTTTTTTTGGTGCTTTGCTCCATCTAGTGCCCATGGAGTGAGGCTCGAAGGGGACACGGCTGTCGGTGGCACCTTCAAAAGCCCTGTCAGTAACATGTGTCTGGGGAAACCACCCTGTCCCATGGACCTTCTCCCCAGCGCTGTGTCCCCCATCTCCCTGTGGGGAGCAGCCCTGGCTTGTCCCAGCCTCTGGCAAGGAACGACCCTGCTCCCAGCCTCATAGCATGACCAAAAAACCACAAAACTAAGCCCAGATGTGCCAGTCCAGCTCCATGTCCCCAGCACAAGGGATCAGCAGCCACAGAGGTCAAGCTGGCAAGACACGGGGTGGTTTGGGGATGCAGCAGTAGCCCCATGCACCCCAGTTCAGAGCCAGCACCCACACCCCCATGGCAAGGGATGCCCTGGGCAGCCCTGCCCCTACCCCTACTCACTGGTTCTGATGTCCACAAATGCAGCCCCTCCACATCAAGGAGCTGTGGCATCTTTAGGCGACCTCATGATCAGCCACAGGGTGCCCACACCACAGCGAGGCTAAGAGCTGCGGGAAGACCCCATCTCCCCTCAAGGTGCCCATTTTCACTTGGGACTTCAGCTGAAGATTTGCTAAACAAACTTCTACTTCATTACTGCTAACTGAATGCCAGAAGATAAAACCCCTCCCTTGCACCCCATCTGCAGGACAGCACAGGCATCACCTGCCTCATCGGAGCATGTCCTCCACTGCCTCCTGCTCCCAAAGAAAAGAACTCAGATGGTGTGTGAGCTGACACAGGCAGGACACAGGAACAACCACACAACCACAGGTGAAACACAAAGAGCAAATTTATTTTCATTATCTCACCAACCGGGGGATCCGTGAAGCGGCACCCACGCAAAGACACGAGCAGGGATGTCAGCACTGCAGAGCTCGGTCCATGCTAGAGGATCACTGAACCAGAGAATCACAGGATGGTTTGGGTTGGAAGGGCCTTAAAGATCATCCAGTTCCAACCCCCCTGCCATGGGCAGGGACACCTTCCACTACACCAGGTTGCTCAAAGCCTCATCCAACCTGGCCTTGAACACTGCCAGGGATGGGGCAGCTACAACTTCTCTAGGCAACCTGTGCCAGTGCCTCACCACTCTCAGAGGTAAGAATTTCCTCCTTAGATCCCATCAAAATCTCCCCTCTGTCAGTTCAAAGCCATTGCCCCGTGTCCTGTCACTACACACCCTTGTCCAAAGCCCCTCTCCAGCTTTCCTGTAGCCCCTTTAGGCACTGGAAGGTGCTGGAAGGTCTCCCTGGAGCCTTCTCTTCTCCAGGCTGAACAGCCCCAACTCTCTCAGCCTGTCTCCATAGCAGAGGTGCTCCAGCCCTTGGATCATCTCCGTGGCCTCCTCTGGACCCGCTCCAGCAGCTCCATGTCCTTCTGCTGTTGGGGCCTCCAGAGCTGAAGGCAGCACTGCAGGGGGGTCTCCCGAGAGCAGAGCAGAGGGCACGGGGGCTCAGCCCGGCTCCCCCAGCCGAGGTTCGGAGACGGGGTGTCTCCGGCTGAGCTCACGGGGAGCCCGGGGTGCCTTTGAAGGGCTCTCCGGTGCCCCCGGCACGCCCGGGCTGGGCCCTGCTCCGCGCCCGGACAGACTCCCCCGGGCACCCCCAGCAGACGCGCCGCGCCGCTGTCCCGGTGCTTTTGCCGCCGGCCGGTGCCGCCGGCCGCGCGAACAGAGCGCGGAACACACCGGGGGGGGGGGGGCGGAGGACCGAGAGCACACCCGCCGCGGCGGCGCTGTGCCGTGCCGGCCGCTCCGGGGCGGCCCCACAGCAGCTCCCGCGGCGCCCTCTCCTCTCCGCCCGCCCGTCCGTCCGCCCGTCCCCCACCGCGGCCGCAGCCGCAAACCGCCCCAGTCCCGGTCCCGCCGCCCCGACCCCTCACCGCCTTCCCGGCGACCCCCGCGTGAGCAACCCGACCTCCGCTTCCGCTCGCCCTCGCCGCCATCTTGGGAGTGGCGCGCCCACACCGCTGGGGCCAGGCGGGCTGCCGCGGGCGGAAGAAAGATAAAAGATAACGAGTCCCGTCAGGGACACGTCTATGGCCTCTCCGTGCCCCCGCGGTGCTTCATGATACGGAGAAGCCACGTTTGACCGCACCAACATGGCGGCAAGGCCGCCACTCGGCCTAGTCACTCTCACGCATGCGCATTTTGCTCAGCGGGCGCCGCATTGTTCATGCGCTCTCCGCGGCTTCCCGCCAAGGAGAGGAAGTGACGCCATCACGCCCGGCGCGCCGGGGCGGGCAGCGGAAGGAGGGAGGCGGCCATCTTTAGTGCCGGCAGGAGCGGCGCCGCGGTCCGATGCCGGCGGAGAAGATGGCGGTGGACGGGCCCGAGCAGGTGCGGCCGCGCCGGAGGGGCTGCGGCTGCCGCCGGGGGTTGCGCGGGTCGCGCCGCGCTGCCGCGGGGCTCTGCCGGGAGCGGGTCTGGGCGGGGCCCGGCGGGCGCCGTGACTCGGCGGGGCTCGCCTCGGCCTGCCGGGGGGCGGGGGCGGCGCCTGAGGGATGGGGGATACGGGATATTGAATGTGGGATATGGGACGTAGGACGAGGCTCCGGGCGGGGGAAGGGCTATTCGGGAGGGCACCGAGAGACCCGCGGGGAACCGGCGCTTTGGGGCCGTTGTTGGGCACTGGCCCGGGGGAGGAGGGAGGGAAAGCGGCGCCCCGGGGCCTGGCGCGGGGAGGTCGGAGCGGGAAATGGCGACTAAAGGGTCGGCGCGGAGCCTGGCTGAGGGTCGAGACGATTGCGGAGGCCGCGGGCGGAACGGGAGCCGTCGGGGCCGAGGCCGGCGCTGCTGAGCCCCGCTGTCCCGCAGATGGAGATGGATGACGGGAAGGGCGGCAGCGGGCTCCGGCAGTACTACCTGTCCAAGATTGAGGAGCTGCAGGTGCGTCTGTCCCGGTTGCGGGATGTCCCGGCCGGGCTGTCCCGGGGAGGCGCTGCCGTGGCCGTGTGCCCGAGAGCTCCCAGAGCCCTTTCTGCGCTGCAGTGCCCTGTTCGGGGGGAATTCCTGCCCCAGGGTGGCATCTACAAGCAGGACCCAACTTTTGGGTGGCGGGGTGTATGAGATGGGTGTGAGTCCTACGAGCTGGCAGCACTGCTGAGTGCGTGGGAGATGTCGTGCAGCCCTTGGCAGTGGGATTTGGCTGCCCACATCCTGCTGGGCAGAGCTGTCCCCTCCAGGTCCCTGTGCCAAGACACAGGCCGTCGTGCTGGTGCCCACGCTGGGCTGCTGCGCAGGGTGCTGAGGTGCCAGCAAAGCTTTTCTCCAAGCAGCTCATCGTGAACGAGAAGAGCCAGAACCTGCGGCGCCTGCAGGCGCAGAGGAACGAGTTGAACGCCAAGGGTACGTCCTGGGTCCCCTCATCTTCCTCCCCCTGGGCTCTGGGGCCGGTCCTGCCTGCTGGGCTGGTGGCTCCTGGCCACAGCGACAAGCGCTGTCCCTCTGATGTGGGCAGGGGATCTGGGCACGGGTGCTGGTGCCAATGTCTCCTCCTCTGCAGTGCGCCTGCTGCGGGAGGAGCTGCAGCTGCTGCAGGAGCAGGGCTCCTACGTGGGAGAGGTGGTGAGAGCCATGGACAAGAAGAAAGTGCTCGTCAAGGTATGAGGCTGAACTGTGCCAAGGGGAAACTGGGCTGGGCAGAGCAGGGGTGAGTGGGGTGGGGTCCAACAGACCCTCCCTTTGACCCCACGGTGGTTGGAGCAAGTGTGAGTGTGAGCTGTGGGGGAGGTAACAACCAAAAGACATCAAGCGAGAGCTCTTTTTCCAGAGAAGCACGTTGTGGTGGCTCTCCTGGGCTCAAACCTTCCCCAGAAACGTGGGAGGCACCTTCCTTAGGGCTTTTGCAGGGTGTTTGGTGGCAGCTGAGCTTTCTAGCTCCTTCCTCCCACTCCAAGCAGCTGATGTGGATATTGGGCACATGACAGGGGACTTAGAGAAATAACTCTTGTGGTGGCAACTGCTGCTTTCCAGGTGCACCCGGAGGGGAAGTTTGTGGTGGACGTGGACAAGAACATCGACATTAATGATGTGAGTGTCCTGGGCCCATGGAAAGGGATGTGACCGCTCCCTCCGGGCAGCCTGGCCCTGCCTGGCCCTTCCCTGCCCCGGGGACGGTGAGCTCCCCTCTGCCCTCACTGCAGGTGACGCCGAACTGCCGTGTGGCCCTGCGCAATGACAGCTACACACTGCACAAGATCCTGCCCAACAAAGTGGACCCTCTTGTGTCCCTGATGATGGTGGAGAAGGTCCCAGATTCCACTTACGAGATGATCGGCGGTTTGGACAAGCAGATAAAGGAGATCAAGGAAGTGATCGAGCTGCGGTCAAGCACCCTGAGCTCTTTGAGGCGCTGGGGATCGCCCAGCCAAGGCAAGTGTGGGTCTGTGGTGGGGGTCAGCATCTGAGGGTGCTACAGTGGCACTGTCTGTGTCATCCCTGAGGGGGTCCCCATGGCTCCTGTCAGGGTGTGGGCTGGCCGGACAGGCACAGACAGGGGTGCTGAGGTGTCCACGCGGCTGTTGCAGGGTGTGCTGCTGTACGGACCCCCCGGCACAGGCAAGACCTTGCTGGCCAGGGCTGTGGCCCACCACACTGACTGCACCTTCATCCGTGTCTCGGGCTCTGAGCTGGTGCAGAAGTTCATTGGCGAAGGTAAAAGGGTGTGGGGGGAGGTGGCTGCTCATGCCGGAGCCCCAGCGAGGGCTCCAGCAGTGCTGGGTGGCCTCGAGAGGGGCCTTTCACGTGGTGCCCAGCGCAGGCAGAGGTGCTGTGGGTGCTCTGAGCTGCATGTGGTGCCAGGGCTCAGCCCTCTCTGCTCCCTGCAGGTGCCCGAATGGTGCGGGAGCTGTTTGTGATGGCCCGGGAACATGCTCCCTCCATCATCTTCATGGACGAGATCGACTCCATCGGCTCCTCCCGCCTGGAGGGTGGCTCTGGTGGGGACAGCGAGGTGCAGCGCACGATGCTGGAGCTCCTCAACCAGCTCGATGGCTTCGAGGCCACCAAGAACATCAAGGTAGGAGGGTGCCCTCCCTGCCTGCAGATGGCACAGTGTCCTGCCAGCCCCGTGGTGGCAGTGGGGCACCCGGAGCGGTGACAGTTGTTCTCCCCGTGCAGGTGATCATGGCCACGAACCGGATCGACATCCTGGACTCGGCTCTGCTGCGCCCTGGCCGCATTGACAGGAAGATCGAGTTCCCCCCTCCCAACGAGGAGGTAGGTGGGGTGCCCCACAGCAGGCCCCAGCTCTCCCTCAGTTTCCTGCTGTCCTCATCCTCTCCCTGGCAGGAGGACGTTGTCCCCAGCCCTCTCCAGGAGCGATTCCTGTGGCTCCAACCCTCACCTCGCTGCCTCTCTCCTCCAGGCCCGCCTGGACATCCTCAAGATCCACTCCCGGAAGATGAACCTGACGCGGGGCATCAACCTGCGGAAGATCGCGGAGCTGATGCCAGGGGCGTCGGGTGCGGAAGTGAAGGTGAGCTGGGGGCACTGGGCTGGCACCAGGGCTGGCAGAGGGGGGAGCGGTGGGTGTGACATCCCTGTCCCTCGCAGGGAGTGTGCACAGAAGCGGGCATGTACGCGCTGAGGGAGAGGCGGGTGCACGTCACGCAGGAGGACTTTGAAATGGCTGTCGCCAAGGTCAGTGCCATGCTGTGGGGGTGAAGTGGGGGCTGCTGGCGGGTTCCTCACAGAACGGGGAGGCTGGAGGTGGGACCCAGGAGCTGCAAAGGATGAAGGGGCTCAGCTCTGGGGACAACCAACATTGTTGAGGGTGTTGTTGCCAAGTTAAGCTGGGAGTGACATGGAAGAGGCTGGGGAGGTGGTGGAGACCTTTCCTGGGCTGGGGTGGAGGGCTGAAGCTTGGGAGTGGGGGTGGGTTTTGGGGGTTATCAGCACCCAGATGGGGGAAGGAGGAGGAGGGGGGCTGCAGGCTGGGAACCAACTGTCTCCTCCTCCCTGCCCAGGTGATGCAGAAGGACAGCGAGAAGAACATGTCCATCAAGAAGCTGTGGAAGTAATGGTGAGGCTGGGGCTGCTCCTCGGGCCGTGTGGGCTCCAATAAAGTGCTGCTATGGCCACGCCTGTGCACTGATTTGGGGAAGGGTCGGGGGGGCTGCAGGACCCCCGGCACACACGTACACACACAGAGCTGCTGCTAACTGGTTTTATTAGAAAATACCCAAAATAAGACAAAAAATGGTTACACAAGAGGCAGAGCAGGCACCCCTGAGCCAGACACCATGGGAATATGTAAACGCCCCCCTCCCCTCTGCCTGTGAACCCCACCCCAGGGACCCTGCGGGCAGGGGGCCAGCGGGGTTAAGGCACTTCAGTGGATCGGGTGGGTGGTGGCACCGTCCCCTCAGCCTAGTGCTGTTGCCCCCTTACTCCCCAGTACCCCCAGTTCTCTCAGTGCCCCCCTGACTGGTGTGGCACACTCAGCCCTGCCAAACCCCGCTGCCCGCAGGCTCCTGGGGACAGAGCTGCCCCCTCTGCCACCCCATCCCACCCCCCCCAGACCTGTATAGCTCACAAGATGAGTTGCTAATTATGTCAAACAGGAAGGGGGTGGAGTAATCAACTGATTGTCAAAAACTTAACCCTAAAAACCTTGGATTTCCTACAAAAAGCGCTTGGGCCAAGGCAGCCCTCCGAGAATACCACGAACCACTGCATAGATTGAGGCGGTGAGTGCAGTAAGAGGAACTCAATATATTAATCAAATACAAACCCACTGTACAAAACGCTTCCTTTTTTTTTTTTCTCCTTTTTTTTTTTTATAAAACCTGTTCACAAAAATAGTGCAAAACATCGGGCACCAGCGGGAAGGGGGCTGGCGTTTGGAATGCTCAAACTTGGTTGAAGAGGGGCAGGGCTGGGCCTGCCTTCGCAGCGGCGGGGAGCAGCTGGGCTCGGGGGGGGCTGGCAGCACCTCCTGCTCCCTACTTTTCCAGGATGGGCTTTTGGCCAGAGGAGGGGAGGGAGCAGGAGGGCTGCGGGGCAGAGGAAGGGCGGATGCATAAAGCAGGATGCATTAACGCAGCAGAACTTTGGGGGAGGACCAGGGAACCCTCTGCTGTGCTCTGCCTGCGGTCAGAGCTTCCTGGCCGAGGGGAGCCCAGGGGTGCCAGTGACTCCCTATCCCTCCAGGCACGTAGGGTTTGTGCAAGTGCTGTATTTGATTCCAGTAAGAAGTACCGTCAGGCTCAGGCAGCAGGGAGAGGAGAAGGAGCTCCCGAGCCTCCACCAGCCCCGTTTAGGTGAGGCGGATCCCGAGCACTTGTTCCAGTTCCTGCCGACGCTGCTGGACCTGCACGAGACAAGGGCAGTCAGGCAGGGAGAGGGGCTGCCCCACAGACCCCCCCCGCTGCCATCCCAACCCACTGCAGCACCCCCTGGGCACATTCCGGAGCCCACCTTGGCGAAGATGTGTCTGCCCACAGCCTCCTGCGCCCAGGGCTGCTGGTAGAACTCGGCTCGCCGTTCCTCCTCGGGGTTCCCAATCACGTCTGTTATGATCTGAGCGAAGCACGGGGTGGGGGGAACACGGGGTGAGCACCGGGGATGGCCCCTTCCCCCCTCCCAGCCCCTCACTGCCCAGCCCCAGGGTTTCACCTTGAGGTCCCTCCTCTGGGATTTGATCCATTCCTGGATGAAATCCTGCGGGTTGTTGCTGAAGCTCAGCATGAAATCGCGCTGCGTCTTCAGCTGGTTGATGGATTCAATGGTCTCATGGATCTGGGGAAGACGACAAGGGGTCAGAGACAGCTGTCCCCCTTCCCTAGAACAGGACACAGCTGCCCCCCAGCTCTGCGGTGCGGTCCCAGGAGTGCCACCCCAGCTGAGCCCCCACTGCTGGGCACAGCTGACCCCTCGCAGGGGTCTGGGTTGCCCCCACCTCCCACCTTGGCATCCAGGGAGGCGATCTCCTGCTGGTTGGTGGTGGAAGCCAGGAAGTTGCTCATCTGAGCTTTCAGAGGATCATCCACCTCCACATCAATGTCGTAGCAGGCCGTCTTCTTCTGGTCATTGGGGTCCACACTGGGAAGAAACAGGGTGGTGGTGGGGGGGGAAATCCTCAGCCTCCACCCTGATGGAGGGGTGGATTGACCCCCCAACAGAAACACAACTACCCCACAGACTGCCCCAGGGAGCCCCCGATTTGTTAAGCTGATTCTTCGCCTCCCGACTGAGTTGTGCTCACTGCTGCTTTGGGCTGGAGACCTCGTAGACTCTGCAGGTGCTGCCCTCCTCCTCCTCCTGCACCCCACTGGGGAGGGAATTCCTGCCCCTCCACCACACCAGCCCTGGGGAAACACTGCCCAGCGCACCCTCCACCTCTACCTGATGGTGTGGTTGATGATGATGGGATCTGGGTGCTGCAGGAGCCCTGCCAGCTTCATGGGGATCTCAGAGAAACGCATGCGGACGCAGTTAAAGATCTGGAAGGGCAGAGCAGAGCGTTAGCTGCCCACACCAGGGGCTCCTTCCACCCATCACAGAAAGGGCCAGGCAGGAGGTGGGGAATCACCCAGCCCTGATTTGTGCATGGAGAGCTGATGGATGCAAGCCAGGGCCTGGGAAAGGGGCATAGATTGAGACTGGGCAGTCTGGAACATCTGTTTGAGCCAGAAAAAGATGCTTTTTCTGGCCTTTCTGGGGGTGGGAAGGGTGCTCTCCTCCCAGCCAAGCGTGCTGGCACGGCGGGGCGAGGGCTGACCTGGCGGAAGTAGCGGTTGCAGTTGATGTACTCCTTCTCGTGACTGTCCTGCAGCTTGTTGTGCTTGATGTAGAGCCAGAGCGCCTGCATGATGCTGGCACGGGTCTGGGTGTGCACCCCGAGCAGGCGAGCCAGGCGAGGGTCCAGTTTGTACTGCGGTGGCTGCAGGGACAGGCAGGATGAATCGCAGGATGGTTTGGGTTGGAAGGGACCTCCAAGATCATCCAGTTCCAACCCCCCTGCCACAGGCAGGGACACCTTCCACTACACCAGGTTGCTCAAAGCCTCATCCAACCTGGCCTTCAACACTTCCAGGGATGGGGCAGCCACAGCTTCTCTGGGCAACCTGCTCCAGTGCCTCAGCACCCTCAGAGGGAAGAATTTCTTCCTTAGATCTAATCTAAACCTCCCCTCTTTCAGTTCAAATCCGTTGCCCCTTGTCATTATCACTATATACCCTTTTCCAAAGCCCCTCTCCAGCTTTCTTGTAGCCCCTTTAGGTACTGGAAGGCTGCTGGAAGATCAGCCTTCTCTTCTCCAGGCTGAACAGCCCCAAAGGGGCTGGCACTTGCAAGGGCCCGTCCTGTGGATCTGCTGCCCCTATGCAGCCCTTGTGTCACACACTTGTGTCACCACAGGCTGCAGGGTCTGTGCCTGGAGCTCTCTGGGTTCTTTTCCCTCCCCACAGCCCCCCCAGTGGCCTCATATTAAGGCTCTGCCCCAGCTCAGGCCCGTTTGCCCCCAACAGACCTCCCAGGTGCTGGCGGAAGGGCTGCAGGGCACGGCGGTCCCCTACCTGGTGATCCAGCATGAGCAGCAGAGTGCACTTCACATGACGTCGCCGGGGACGCTTCACTTGGAAACCGTCGGTCTCCTGGGTTGTGGGCAGCCGGTGCCACTACGAGAGACCAAGGGGACACTGGGCAACTCCAGGACCATGACAAAGGCACCTGCTAACAGGGTTCAGGTCTGCAGCCAGGAGCAGAGCGAGCCGGTGCTGGGGCTCTGCGCAGGGCTCTAACAGAGCAGACGGCCTGGATCCCACCCAGGCAGATCCGGGAGTCTGGCCCCAGTGGACTTCAGCGGAGAGCCCACCCGCTCCGACAGACACCGCTTGATGTGCTCCAGCCCAGAGGCGGATGGGAGTTTGGGTGGGCTGGGGTAGTTACAGCCCTGAACACTCCATGTCCAGGGCTCAAGCAGCTCCTGGAGTCCGTGCAGGACCAATCCTGCCTCAGCCAGTACCGGGGCTGAGCATCGGAGCTGCTCTCACAAACCACCCCACGTGTAAAGGGGATTTGCCCCCACCGCAGGCACCACCACAGGAACAAGTGTTTCTTGGGGCGAAGAGCAGGAGCTGGGTGCAGGGAAAGCACCGCTCCAGGCAGGAGCACCCAGAAAACGTCCCCTCCCACTCACAGGCTCTTCATCTCCCCGAGGGCCTTCCAGCCAGGCGGCAGGCTGGGAGGCAACAGGGCAGACCCTTCACAGAAGGACAGAATGTCAGGGGTTGGAAGGGACCTCAAAGGATCATCTAGTCCAATCCCCCTGCCCGAGCAGGACCACCTAGGTCAGATCACACCAGAACACGTCCAGGTGGGTTTGGAACATCTCCAGAGAAGGAGACTCCACAACCTCTCTGGGCAGCCTGTTCCAGTGTTCTGTTCCCCTTACTGGGAAGAAGTTCTTCCTCATGTTTAAGCAGAACCTCCTATGTTCCAGCTTAGATCCATTTCCCCTTGTCCTGTCATTGGATGCCACTGAGAAGAGCCTGGCTCCATCCTCATGACAGTCACCCTTTCCATATTTATAAACATTAATGAGGTCCCCCTCAGTCTCCTCTCTCCAAGCTAAAGGGACCCAGCTCCCTCAGCCTTTCCCCATCAGGGAGATGCTCCACTCCCTTCATCATCTTTGTGGCCCTGCGCTGGACTCTCTCCAGCAGTTCCTTGTCCTTCTTGAACTGAGGGGCCCAGAACTGGACACAACATTCCAGATGTGGCCTCACCAGGGCAGAGTAGAGGGGGAGGAGAACCTCTCTCAACCTTCTCACCACACCCCTTCTAATACACCCCAGGGTGCCATTGGCCTTCTTGGCCACAAGGGCACATTGCTGGCTCATGGCCATCCTGCTGTCCACCAGGACCCCCAGGGCCCTTTCCCCTGTGCTGCTCCCCAGCAGTTCAGTCCCCAACTCGTACTGGTACCTGGGGTTGCTCTTACCCAGGTGCCAGACTCTACACTTGCCCTTGTTGTATTCCAGTAAATTTCTCCCCAACCAACTCTCCAGCCTGCCCAGGTCTCTCTGAATGGCAGCACAGCCCTCAGGTTTGCCAGCCACTCCTCCCAGTTTAGTGTCATCAGCAAACTGGCTGACCATGCACTCTATTCCCTCATCCAAATCATCGATGAATATGTTGAACAAGACCCTTCTTCCCCCGGTGCTGGGACGTCCAGACGAGCCTTCCTGCAGCACCATCCCCTGCGCTGGGCCCCACTTCTGCAAACCTGTGGGGCTCAGAGCTGCCTCCCAGAGCCACATCCTCCCTGTGGCCCCACACCCTCAGCTCTAGCAGGCATGAGGGGGTTAAGAGCCGAGCAGGCAGCAGTTGCTGCCAGCAGCCATCACACCAGCCAGCACCAGGGAGGAAAACACAGCCATGAACTCGAGCCTGGTGAGCACGGCAGCGTGATCCCCAGGGAGGGCTCAGCACCAGCCCCCAGCACCCAAAAGCACCCTGCCCAACCCCCTCTGGCAGTGGGACACGCTGGGGAGCTGAGTGCCCACGGAGCGAGCGGCAGGTCCGTCTCCCCTCGCCCGCTGGGGATAACGGCTCTCCCCACGCTGCCCGGGGCGCGAGCCGGGAGTCTCCCGTCTCAACCTCCACCAGGTGGTTGTCCGGCCCGTACAGCTCTTGTCCAGCTCGATGACAAGGCTCTTGAAAAAGGAGGAGAACTTCCTCTTCTGCTTACTCGGCTGTGGGACAGAGCAGGAGAGACTTGGCCTGACAGTGCCAGGCACGGAGGGTCCCAGCCCAAACCCCCTCCGGCAACCCAGGGAGCAGAGGGCCGCGTCCACCCAGCCCAGCTCCCAGCACAGAGCACCAGTTCTCCTCCCACCACCCAGTTTCATCCCTGCCTGCATCCTTACGTCCTCCAGCAGTTTGCCCTCCACACGTAGCTCCCAGGAGGCCACGCGCTCACCACCCTCCCCTTCTTCTTTAGCTGGGGTGAAAGTGTTGGAGATGTAAATCCTCAGCTTCCGCTTTTGCTGTGGAATAGGAAAACAGAGGGGGGGATGCTTGGAGCGAGAGGGGTGGCTGGCAGCACCCACGGCAGCACCCACCTTGTAGCACCCCCTCCCCAGCCAGGGCTGCCACGCACCGTCAGCGGTTTCTTAATGGCCTCCTGAATCTCCATCCTCTTCCGAGCGATGGTTTGGTCCAGCTTGCGCTCAAAGGCGAGGAGGTCCATGTAGGCCTGGGATTCTGGAACCAGTTCCCGGATCTGTCAAATGGAAATGGTCAGTCCCTTGTGTGCTGGGATGGGGCTGTGCCCCACGCACCAGCCCCAACAACACTACCAGTGCTGGGCTGACACACCAAGGAGTCACCCATTTCTCATTTTCGATGAAGACTACGGCCCCAAATCCCAGAGCTGAACTGCAGAGCTCAGTTTGGAGCCTGGCACCATGCCCAGCAGCCTGCCTGGTGTCATGGGCAGCTAATGGATTGTCAAGAGGGACCCCCCAGGAGAGGTTTGGGGTTCTCCTGGGGTCTCCACCCCAAGCCAACGCTGCTCCTTGCTTGCTCAAAGTCCTGCTTGTCCAATCTGAACACACTCCAAACCCTTCCTGCCACCCGCAAGGAAGAGACAGAAACATTCCAGGTCGGTTTGGGACTGAGCAGAAAGGCTGAGCGGGCAGGAGGCAGCTCAGCGAGATCCTCCTCCTCCTCACGGGGACCTCATCACCCCGCTGCCCGGGGAAGGCAGCGTGGATGCACCACCTCCCTCCAGCAGCTCAGCTCCTTCCCACACACCGAGGCAGCGCTCACCCTCTGCGGCAGGACCTTGTCAGCCATCTTCCTCCTTTTCACCCTGCAAAAAGCACAGAGACAGGCAAAAAAAAAAATAAAATAACACCGCAAGTTCCTGCAGGACACCTTGTGGTGTCACCTGCCTGGTGGGAAGCTACTGCGTGTGCCCCTGGGGCAGCAGCGGGTCCCAGGGGACAACACCGAGCTCCGCTGGCACGCCAGGAGCCCCGTGGCTCTTTTGGCTCCATCCAGGCCACGGAGGTGGCCAGGGTCCGGGGAGGGGAGTCACAGCGGCAGCGCCAGCTGCATGCCACGTGGATGGCTCCCAGGTGTCAAGGCTCCCGCTGCAGCGAAGAGGTCTGGGGCAGCAGGTCCCCTTTTTTGGGCTGCTCTGCGTGACAGGGATGTTGGACTTGCAGGAGGGGAGCAAAGAAAGGCTGTAAGAGCATCTGGAGCACAAGCCCTTGGATTAGTGCTGGAAAACAAACGCGTAAGAAATTACAACCCTGTGGGCAAGGCAAGATGAGTCCAGGGGAGAAGGTGGAGGACGTCTAGAGCTATCACCAGGGAAGGAAATCCAGTCCCTGGTTTCAGTTTGCTTTGCTGCTGCCGCCTGCTGAAGGTGCTGCAGGGCAGGAGCAAGGAGAAGGTGGTGTAAGGCAAAGCTGCGGCTGCAGCACCGCGTCCCCGAGTTTCCTCCTGGAAGCAGCCGTCACGTTCTCCCAATGCTGCAAACCAAAGCCCAGTGCCAGGAGCTCACTGAAAACCAGTATAAAACCAATTAGCCTTGCCACGGTGGGGCTGAAATCCTCGTGGGCAGAGGGAGCAGAGTGGCTGTTAGAGCCACAGCGCAGCTGCAGCCTCGCTCAGAGCCACTGTGGCTCGCTCCGAGCTCGCAGCATCCCGTCACACCACGGGCCCGGGGCTCTCCTCCCCTCCCTGCCAGCCCCCCCCAGCCTGAGCCCACCCCGATGCCCGGTTCATTTCACGCTCAACGCCTGGGTACGCGGGGCGATGCTCTCCCCCCGTTCTGCTGCACACGTGAGGGAGAGATGGGGCAGAGTCCGGCAGGCAAAGGGAAGTCCCTCTCCCTTGGCAGCAGGCGAAGCAGCAGGGCAGCAAACGTGGGTGCTCGTGTCCAAGGTGCACCAGCTGCCCCATGGCTGCTCGTGCAGGACACGTCGGGAGGGCCAAGAGGGGGGTCAGGGCACTTCTTTGAGCCTTTCCTGTTGCATTAAACGCTTCCAGCCCTGCGGGGTTTGGCCACCTCGTTAGCAGCTGGCAGGTCCTGATCCCCTGATCCGCAGCCGGCCAGGGGTGAGGATGCTCGACCAGCCGAGCATGGCTGATCCCACGCAGGCAGCCCCCGGGAACGGAGCCGCAGCCTTATCCGCCCGCTGACGTCCTTGCAAGCTGCCCCTTGTCCTTAATCTCCAGCCTGCCCTGGAGCACCGAAGGATGCGCAGAGGCTGCGACTCCCCGCGGAGGGATCACGGAGCCAAGCAAGCTGTCGGCCACCAGCCCTGCCACACGGCCAGGACAGGGAACGGGACCGGAGCATCCATTAGGACCAAGGGACTCTGTCCTGAGAAACAGCTTCCAGTCATCGAGAAGCCCTCACGGAAAACAGAGCAGAGGGATTGGCCGCGTTGTGAACAAGCGTGGCGCTGCTGGCAGATTGCCTGGGGGTTGCTGAGACCCAACGAATGGTCCGACCAAGACCACAGCTCCGGGGAGCAGCTCTGCAACCTGCCACCCCTGTCCCCTGTTCCCACCCGTGCCCGCGCCTGCCAGACCCAACACGAGCCCCCATGAGAAGGGGAAAGACCCCAAGGAGCCGGTGCTGGGCCCTGTGACAAGCACAAACACATGCAGCGAGGCTTTTTGGTTACTGGTGTGGAGATCAGAGCTGCGAGCTGAGGGATCTCTGCCCCCAGCCTCTCTCATCGCAAAATACACCAGCCCTGAGCTCTGGCAGGTTTCCCACTGCCGGCAGTGCCAAGCAGGGGGACTCTGCAGGCAACCCATGCCTGCTCCCACCCCGCTGCAGGCAGCTCGCCCCTCTGCAGCAGGGCAGGGAGCTGCGGGTTTTTGCGGTGAAGTATAACTGGGATCCAGTGGGTCAAACCAGCCCCCTCCGACCTGCTGCAGGTGTCCATCCCAGAGCAGGAGGGTGCCAAGCCCTTACCCTCTCCTCTGGGTGGGCAGCGGCGGCTGTGCCTGGGGGGTCAGCAGGCGCTTCCTGAAGGGGTCCATCATCGACTGCGGCAGGCCGGGTCTCATCGGGGAGGCTGCTCCGTAGGGGGGTGCTCCCGGTGGTCCCACCTGCAGCCCTGCCATGGGCATCCGGCTGCCCGGCGGCATCCCGGGACGCTGGTGAGGAAGAGAAGAGAGGAAGAGTGTGCATTAAACACTGCCCTGTGAGGGAGCCTGACCTTGGCTGGGGACCAGCAGATGCCACCTGCCCACTTGGTTCTTCCCCAGGAGAGATTTCTGAGGCTGTTCCCTGCGCCAAGGGTGCGGGCGAGGGACAGGGCAGGGAGGAGGGAGGGACATCAGGAGCTGCAGCCTTCCTTGCAGGAAGAGTGACAGGAAAGCAAAACCGGGACGAGCAGAAGCCACTGGCCACAGGGGAAGCCCACCCTGCCAGCCAGCACGAAGCCAAAGCTGTGCACGGCCCCGCGCCACCACACACAGCAGGAGACACCAGACCTGGAGCTGTGCGGGGACCCCCCCCACGAGGGTCATTGCCTGCAAAGCCCCCTCTCCGGGGACAGGAGGGGCTGCGGCACGGCTTTCCTCTCCAGAAAGCACCAGTGCTGGCAGATGCAATGCCCAGGAGGGGAGCGGGGCAATCCCACTTCCTAATGGCACCGGTCACGAGGCCGGCTGGCAGGCAGGGAGGAAGCCAAGCTCCTGGGCGCCAGGGATGGAGGCAACAGCTAACGCCCCTGCCAGCACACCAGCTCCCACCACCATCCTTCCCCCTCCAGGGACCCTGAAAGGGCATTTACGAGCCACGGCACGCCACCTAACCACTCCTGCAAGAGGTCTCGGCCAACTGCAGCACTCGCAGCCCTTCCCCATCCCCTGCAGCAGAGCTTTGGCAAGCCAGCACCTGCGCTGCCAGCTCACAGGTGCCACCAGGTCTACACCCCACACAACCCCCCGGGGCCCTCAACAAACGGTCAGAGCACCCTACGACCCACCAGCCGTCCCTACGTGCTCCAGCCTGCTCCACCGGCAGTCCGAGCCAACCGCCTCCCGGGATCCTTTCATCCTCGAGCTCCCCACTGCCAAGACGCGAGGCCGGGAGAGCCACCAAGCCAGCAGAGCAACATTTCTCCCCTGCCGCAGGCTCCTTGACGTGCCAGGACATCCCCACAGCTCCCCTCCACACAACCAGGGTGCACGCCGTGCCGTGGAAGAGCGCTAACAAAGCCGCCTCTTCATCCCAAAGGAGCCTGGCGAGGCTACACCACGAGCTGATGCGCTTATCTGCAAGCGGGCATTAATTTCAGCATGAATCCCGGGCACAGGAGGGCTGGGGGCACAAGACCACCCCCAGCAGCTTTTACGGGCAGGCTCAGCGCTGCAGGGGGGAGGTTGGTTCGACAGCGGCTGGAGCCAAAACTCACTCAGCTCCTCCCCAAAGAGCTGGTAAATGCAAAACCAAGAGCTCAAGCTGCTCCTGCTCGGGGGCCATGGGCACCTCTGCAAGCGGGAGATCCCGAAAACACACCAACTGCTGCCTCGAGAAGCGTAGTGCAGCTGGGAAGTCAAGGAGCAGCGAGCCACGGGATTAGTGCCGCACGGGGAAGTTCGAAAACACGCGCACGAACCAGGGGCTGGGCCCGTTACACAACAAACACTGCCTCCACCTTTGCTCAGCCGTCCTTCGAAGAGGCACCTCCAGAGCCTGCCCCTGCTGGAGCCCGCTGCTTCCTCCTAACAGCCCCCAGATGTTTCTCTCCTTTTGATCGGCCGCGCTTGCACAACTCCTCGTGACAAGCGGGACGGCGCCGGCATCGCCAAGAGCTGACCGCGGCCAGCGGCACCTCTTTTGCCAAAAATTGCAAGGCAAAACCCCAGTTTCTCTGGGTTTATCAAGAAATCCTCCGTGGCAGGGCCAGGAGGAGGGGCGGCACTGAGATCCGCACCCTTTGCAAAATTAAAAAACAGGCGGTGGGTCAATACCGTTGGCCAGTGCAGCGTGGCTACAGGAGGACTACGCTTCCATAACTGTGCTGACTCACCTGCAAGGGCTTCTGGAGAACAGATAAGCCACGAGAAGAGGCTGTGAGACTTTTTATCGGGAATTTAAGAGCCCCAGGAAAAGCTGTGTCCTGCCGAGGCTGCACACAGTCACCCGCAGCTCCCCAGAGCCACCAAGAGAAGACAGAGAGCTTTCGATGAAAGTCTTGCCCCTGGGTCTTTCTCAAGCCCGAGCAGGAGAGCGTGGTCAGTGCCACAGGGAAACTGCTCTGAGGTCAGGCAGGTTCCCTACGTGACTACATCCAACACCACAACCCCTTCCCGAAACACGCAGACAGGGGAATGCTGCCAGCAGCTCGCTTGGACTAAAAGGTGACGTGGCCACGACCAGCTTCCATCCTCCGGCCAAGGCAGCTCTCACCACCACCACCATGCCCCGAGGTCTGTGCCATCTCCCTCTGCCACTCCTTGGGTCAAGTTTCTGATCTATCCCTGAAATGAGAGATTTGAAGGCTGGCTGAAGTCAGCTGAAAGTGTCTTTGCTCCATATGAGTGACAGCACCTTGAGCAAGCTCTCCCATGTGTCCATCTGCTCTTCAGAGGGCGAGAGACTGCTCAGTTGCAAGAAGAGAAGACAATTCTGTTGGCAGGGAGAGGTTCAGCACAAGGATGAACAGATCTGTCACACTTCGGACTTCAACGGCACCTCCAGAAACATCTGAGAGCCATCAGCCACAGCTCAGCTGCCGGGGGAGCGATTCCAGCCCACCAGGGACCCGCGTTTCATCACTTGGACGAGCTAAAAAGGGAAGGCAGAATCCTCTACGCAGATTTTTTTTTTTTTTCCTTAGTTTACCCTCGAGATTTGCGAAACGCTAATGGAGAAGCCTCTCGGCAAAGCAGGATCAGCCTCTGCCTCGTGTTCAACTGCATCCTTGTCCGGGGAGCCTCAGCCCTCCCGCCTCCTGCCCGAAGGCTGCAGGCTCCCAAAACCCAACTCACGCAAGCACGGTGCAGCCTTCCATCTCCAGCTAAGCCACAAAGCAGCACCACAGCCCCAGCAAGGTGAAGCCAGCCTCCAGCTCCCTTCAGAAGCCCTGGGAATTAGCAGGATGCAAGCGGAGTTAAATTCAGGAAATTTTATTAAGACCGGCTCGAACCAAGGAGACCTTCCTCAGCTCCTTCCTGGCTAACAGAACTCCTCATCCCTCCATCCACCTCTCCTCGCCCAGGGCACAGTGCTGCCCCATCCCCTCCGGGTACTGCCTCGTCCTGCCCTTCCCTGCCCCACCGCCCCTGCCAGCGGGGCGGACAAAGGGCAAACCTTGCCAGCTCAGCTCCGAGGAACAAGCTGGACCTCGTCCAGCGTTCCCCGCGGAGAGCGAGCGGAGCCGTTTGGACAGGGGACAGAAAACAGCTTGTTTCTGTTCCCTGCCAGAGCCGAAGGAACGGACGGGGCTGGCTGCGGTTCGGCGGTTCATCCCAGGTCAACGCGCAGCCCGCTTGCGTTTGGGGAGCTCTGCTGAGAGTCAGCTTCAGTGGGATCCAACGGGAGGCTGGAAAACTTCCCGACGGACGTTTGTTGGCATGACAGGAGCCTCGCCGCCTGCCAAAGGCCCCTTCTTGAGGAAGGGCAGGCCAGAAATCGAAGGCTGGTGGCAGAAAGGAGAAACAAGGGGAGCAATAAACCGCAGGACGGATCTGCAAGAAGAAGCCGGGGTGGAGAGCGAGCTGGGAGGAAAAGCAGCATGTCAGAACACAGCTTGAGAGCCTCCTCGTTTTCCTTCCAAGCCCACAGCTCTTTTCCTGCAGCTCCCCAACGAGGGGGGGAAAGGTTCTTCCCGTTTTGCTCCGTGCAGAAAGGCGCGATCCCACTTTGTAGGCACTAACAGTCGGGGAGCGAGAGCTCACGTGCATCCTTGCCCCGGGGCTTTGGGAGCAGAGCCCTGGCCAGATGCCAGGCAACAATAGCTCTTCCTCCAAGTTCCTCCCCGCATGCCCGGACGGCAGCGCTTCCCATCAGGACAGAGGCAAAAGCGAACCTTGTTTTAATGGGATCTGAGCTCCACATCAGGCTGGTCTCAAGGAGAGCTCAACCCAGGGCTTCATGCGGACCGGGACCAACCAAGCGACCCCCAGCACACCCCCAAAACGGTGTTTCCCCCCCTCTCTTTGTTCAATCTTATCTGTGAGCAAATCCCTCTTGGGAGGGTGCCAGGAAGGGCTCGTGCTGGCAGAGACCTTAATCCGGGAGGCGGCGTTGTTACCGAGATGCCGTTGAGCAGCACCTTGCTCCCAGCAAGTCCCCCAACTCCCCCAGCACAGCTCGTCACGCTCGGAAGACAGGCTGTGTTTGGATACAGGAGGAGTTCCAGGAGTCAGATGGCTTCTCAGCTAAAAACCATAGACGAGGAAGTAGTAAATTAAAGGGAGAAGGGCAAAACGACAGGCAAAGACACGGAGCAGATTTAGGGCATGCGCTGGCAACGCTTCGTGGAGATGTTTGAGTCCGGACAAACCTGCCCGTCTGTGGCCTCACGTCTGAAGCTGCAGATGTTACAGGTCAAAGAAAGGAAAGGTCACAGGGATTCAGATCATAACAGGGGTGTTAATGCCAGCAGGAACAAGGAACAAAGGTGTCGGGTTCCCATCTGAAAGAGAAATTCCGGCCATCTCTAAGGCGGCGTGGAGGCACGCGCAGGAAGAGCGGAGATAGGTGCCTGGCAAAAAACACTGCCTTTGGTGCTGCTGCAGTGCTAAACCACCCAGGGGAACGGCCCTGAGAGCTCCTGAGAAGGTCCTGTGCAGGAAGATGGCCTGAGGGCCTTCAACAGCAAGGTCTGGAGGTGTTTTCCACCTAGCAGAACTTCACTGTCGTGTTTCCCCAAAAGAAACAAAAGGTGCCGTGGTCTCCATTGTTGCATTCCTGCCTCTTGCTCCAAGAGGACAGTGTTCATCTGCTTTGTATCATCACTTAAACTAACTCGAGGCTCAGTCTGTGATGAAACCTGCCTTGGAAACCATCTCCCTTGGGAAGGGTGGGGTCACCCAGCCCAGGCAGCATCACAGCTTTCTGTGCAGCTCCAGCCCTGGCTGTTGCCTCCAGGCCCCCTTCAAGCCAATCCCAATCACCCAATGAGCAGGAACACTGTTTTCCTCTGCTCCCAAGATTGGGTGGATCTCTCCCGTGCCCCACTACACCCCCTCCAACATGTCGAAGGCCACCCCATCTTTCACCAGGCTCCATACCAGCAGCCCACACTTTTCCAGCTCCTCCATCCCGCTGCCTGCATGGGTTTCTCCATGAAGCATGATCCCGTTTTCCTTCACGCTGCTGCCTGCCCAGGGACAGGATCACCGAGCCACAGCTGCTTTCGGGGTTAGGAGCTGCTTGGACTGCAGCCCTCCCGTCCCATGGAAACCAGGCTCTTTCTCGCCAGCAAGTGCCAATGAAACCCTTTTAACGGGGCACCTAACAAACGCTGCTTTTTGCCACCTCTGTGTACCAGCAAAGCACCAGCACAGGGGTAACTCAGAGGCTGGAGCACTGCTTTGCTGTCCCATCTCCACCACGCAGCGCCAAGCTCGCTCCCTGCCACAGCGTCAATCTGGTAACTCAGGAAAAACCTCTCCTAAGCCTGAAACTAGCACCTGAATAAACAGAAAAAAGGCTCTTTCTTGCTGAACTTACACTGGCCAGCACAACCAGGATGCTGGGGGCTGGGACGCAGCCTTGGTATCTGTGCTGCCACCAGCACAGGGACTGGGACAGGGACTCTGTCCGCAGACCCACCACCATCAGCTTATCATTCTCATCCTGGAAAAAACACTCTCCTTCCTGCTCTGGGCACAGCACCGACACCTGGCTGCTCTGGAAATATCAGCTCCCCAAAGGGTCCCAAATCAGCCCCAAAAGGAACTCCCAAAGGGAGTCATCCTCTTGAAATCCCTGCTTGAGCCACCAGTCAATAACCAGCAGGCACGCAAGGATGTCCAAAGGACAAGCATATGTTTAATAATCCCGTGATTAAGGAGCCCCTAAGCACTCACTGACACGGGTGATGGCTGTTGTGTCTCCCAGCACCCAAATAACGCAGTTCTTCGTTAAGCCAGGGCATAACGGAGCAGGGAAGTCCTCTGGGTACAGCAGGGATGGCCACTGGGAGGGGAGGGGCTGCTTTCCTCGGCCTGGGAATTGCAAAACAAAGGACAGACCCTCTGGATCTCACCCGCCCTCCCCTCCCAGGCGCAGGCAGCCCTGCCAGCAAGCTGCCAGCCAGATGCAGCTCACGGCCAGACGCGAGGCATGGCGTTCGCCGCCAGCCCCGGGGCCCGACCGACCCGGCTGTCTCCTGCATCAGCTTGCCGGTGCCAGATACCACGGTGACACACACTCTATGTACATCACCCCACGCCAGCCGTGTGCTCCCACCACCTGCTACCATCACAGCGTTACGGCCAGCAACAGGGGGGAAAGGCAAGCATATGTCAGCCTGTTTACCCGCAGCGGTGAGCTGCTCCCGGCAGGATTTTGCAACCTGCCACACGGAAGGTCAGGGCAAACGATCGAGCGCCTGCCCGGCCCAAACACCTCCAAGTCCAGTTACCGCCAATTCCCGCTCAGACCGACCTTGGCTGCGCCATCTCGGTTTTCGGTGCCGGGCTTTCCGTGGTTTTAAGGCTACGGGGGGAAGTTGTTTCCTCATTTTGTATTAAGGAAGCTTCCAAGCTAGAAATTCCCTCGGCTTGATGTACTTCTCAAAAGTTTTAATTCATGCAAATAAGGCGGCAGCTCTGGAGGAGGCGATCAGTGGCAGACGAGAACGTCTTGCACAACCGCGCTCCTCCATTTCAAGCCTGCTTGGAAGCCTGTGCTTCCCACCAGCCACCCAACAACCCAAACACCCACCCCACGGGTGAGAGCGAACCGACAAACCGCGCGTGCTGCGAGGCGGAAATCCGAGTGCACGTCGGAACACGCTTCTTACAAGAGACGGAGGCTGGAAAAATAAGGGATTTCTCTTGCTTTTCAGGGGTAGGTTTGCTTTCCCCCAACCTTAGCAAGCACCTGCTCTCCTCGTCCACCGCTCCACCATCTCTCCAGCTTCTTGAAGACACGCACCCACGACACCGAGCGGCTACCTCCGCCTCGGCGGACGGCGCAGACAAACAGGTTTCGGAGCAGCTCCGCGCGATGGGAAATGGCTGCGGAGCCGGGCACACGGCTCGCGCCTCCTCCGCTCCAGTCCCCGCCGGGCTCCTACCGGATAACGGGGTCAGGAACGCGGGTTCCTGCCGGGCGGGCACCGACCAGCGCCGCGGGGGCGGAGAGGACGCGCTCCCCGTAACTTTTAACGGGGCGGGAAGTGAGAGGACGGGAAGTAGCAGCGCGCGGAGGTATCCGAACTAAAACCGGCAGGAAAACAACATTATCCGGGATTTAAGTCGCGAGGACCGGTGGAGGTTGGGCTCCGGGCTGATCCCGGCAGCCGGCAGAGGCCCGGCAGCCGCTGCCCCGGCCCGCCGCGGGGAAGGCCCCACCGGCCGGCCCAGCCCCCTGCACCCCCGGGGCGGTTCCGGACCCCCGAGGGGGGTCCCCGCCATCCGCCTCCCGCCTCCTCCCATCGCGAAGCCGACTCACCTGGTACTGCGCGGCGGCCGGGCCCATGGGGCGGTAGCCCGGGGCGGCGGCGGCGGCGGGAGCCGGGTTGGGGCCGCGCAGAATGGCGGGGCCGGGCCCCGGGGGTGGCGGGGCGGCGGCGGGGGGCAGCGGGCTGAGCGGGAAGGCGCCGCGGCCGGCCATGGCGGGGGGGAAGGGGGGCGGCGGGGGCGGCCCCCGCCCGCGCTGTTTACTCGGAAGCGGCGGCGGCGGCGGCGCCCGGAGACGGAGTCAGCGCGCGGCGCCCGCTGGCCCCTCCCCCTGCAAGCTCCGCCCCCGCACGGTGACCCCTCCCCTGCAAGCTCCGCCCCCGCACAGTGACTCCGCCCCCTGCAAGTTCCGCCCCCGCACAGTGACTCCGCCCCCTGCAAGCTCCGCCCCCGCACAGTGACTCCGCCCCCTGCAAGCTCCGCCCCCGCACAGTGACTCCGCCCCCTGCAAGCTCCGCCCCCGCACAGTGGCCCCTCCCCTACAAGCTCCGCCCCCGCACAGTGATTCCTCCCCTGCAAGCTCCGCCCCCCGCGCCGTGGCCCCGCCCCCGGCAGAGCCCTGGACACGCCCCCCGCGCAAAGGCTCCGCCCCTAGACACGACCCCGCCTCCCCGAGGCGGCGCAGACGCCCGTGCGGGCAGGTGGGTGTGCAAGCGCGTGCGTGCGTGTGCAACGGGCGCGTGCGTGCGGCTGTGCAGCTGGGGGCACGCGGGTGTGCGCGTGCATGGGTGGGAATGCATGTGCCTTTGCGTGTGCACACACGAGTGTGCACGTGTGCATCTGTGCGAGCATGCCGGCGTGCATGCACATGGGTCTGAGCACGTGGGCGTGCAGACGTGGGGGTGTGAAGGTGTGCTTGCGTGTGTGAAGGCACGTGTGTTCACAGACATGAGTGTGCAAGCACAGGGGTGTGCATGCAGACATGTGCATGCACACGTGCACATGAGGTGTGCACATGTGCAGGCACAAAGGCCTGCACGGTTGCACGAGCAGCGGGTGCGTGTGCAAATGTGGGTGTGAATGCACACACGTGCAGGGGCACACAGGTTCACACATGAAGCGTGTGCATGCACACACGTGCAGGGCACGCAGGTTCACACATGAAGCATGTGCATGCACACGCACACAGGTTCACACGTGAAGCACGTGCATGCACACGCACACAGGTTCACACGTGAAGCACGTGCATGCACACGCATGCAGGGGCACACAGGTTCACACGTGAAGCACATGCATGCACACACGTGTGCGGGCAGGCGGCTCCGTGCTGGCACAGGACGCGGCAGGGGGCGCACAGCCGCCTCTCCCCACCCCGCGCTGCCTCTGCGGCTCCTGGTGGGGGTGAGCCAGGAAAAAAATCTCATTCCGTTTGCTGTCACGTGGCGTCTGATTCCCATCCCGCAGTACTGGTGTCACTGGTGTACCCCCAGCGGTGGCGGGGGTCCAGGAGGTGACAGCTGTGCGGAGGGGGGACCCCTGGGAAGCGGCAGGAGCCCCGTGTTGGCACCCCGTCCCGATGTGGTGCAAGCAGGAAGGCAGCCAAACGCGCGGCCATTTGTCCACTCCCCCTCCCCAGTGGGATGGGGGAGAAGAATCGGAAAAACAAGGTAAAATTGATGGGTTGGGATAAAACCAGTTTAATAGGTCAGGAAAGGACAGGAAAACAATAGAACATCCCAAATAAGCGCTGCACAATGCAGCTGCTCACCACCTGGCACCCAATGCCCAGCCAGCTCCCAAGCCTCCCAGCTAACTTCCCCCCCGCTACACACGGAGTATAACGGGATACGGTACGGAACAGCCCTTCGGATCAGCTGTCCTGGCTCTGCCCCTGCCCAGCTCCTTGTGCCCCTCCTCCCGGCAGGGCGGGCAAAGCTGAGAATTCCCTGATTTCCAGGGACCAAGTCCCACTTCCCAGCGACCCAACACCAGAGCGTTGCCAACGTCACTCCCGCACTAAACCCAAACGCAGTGCGACACCAGCTGCTAGGGAGAAAATTACCTCCATCCCAGTCGAAACCAGGACAACCGGCTGCAGGCACCACCCCCCGACCCCCTGCCCACAACAGAGGAACAGCGCTTGTCGCCGTGGCCAGGAGCCACCAGCCCAGCAGGCAGGACCGGCCCCAGAGCCCAGGGGGAGGAAGATGAGGGGACCCAGGACGTACCCTTGGCGTTCAACTCGTTCCTCTGCACCTGCAGGTGCCGCAGGTTCTGGCTCTTCTCGTTCACGATGAGCTGCTTGGAGAAAAGCTTTGCTGGCACCTCAGCGCCCTGTGCAGCAGCCCAGCGTGGGCACCAGCACGACGGCCTGTGTCTTGGCACAGGGACCTGGAGGGGACAGCTCTGCCCAGCAGGATGTGGGCAGCCAAATCCCACTGCCAAGGGCTGCACAACATCTCCCACGCACTCAGCAGCGCTGCCAGCTCGTAGGACTCAGAGCCATCTTGGAGCCATCTCAATGGCTTTAAGCTGAAAGAGGGGCGATTTCCATTAGATCTAAGGAAGAAATTCTTCCCTCTGAGGGTGCTGAGGCACTGGAGCAGGTTGCCCAGAGAAGCTGTGGCTGCCCCATCCCTGGAAGTGTTCAAGGCCAGGTTGGATGAGGCTTTGAGCAACCTGGTGTAGTAGAAGGTGTCCCTGCCCATGGCAAGGGGGTTGGCACTGGATGATCTTGAAGGTCCCTCCCCAACCCAAACCATTCTGTGATTCTGTGACTCCATGATCTCATACATCCCACCACCCAAAAGTTGGGTCCTGCTTGTAGATGCCACCCTGGAGCAGTAATTCCCCCCGAACAGGGCACTGCAGCGCAGAGAGGGCTCTGGGTGCTCTCGGGCACAGGGCTACGGCAGCGCCTCCCCGGGACAGCCCGGCCGGGCGCCTCCCGCGCAGCCGGGACAGACGCACCTGCAGCTCCTCGATCTTGGACAGGTAGTACTGCCGGAGCCCGCTGCCGCCCTTCCCGTCATCCATCTCCATCTGCGGGACAGCGGGGCTCAGCAGCGCCGGCCACGGCCCCGGCGGCTCCCGTTCCGCCCGCAGCCTCCGCAACCGTCTCGACCCTCAGCCAGGCTCCGCGCCGACCCTTTCGTCGCCATTTCCCGCTCCGACCTCCCCGCGCCAGGCCCCGGGGCGCCGCTTTCCCTCCCTTCCCCCCGGGCCGGTGCCCAACAACGGCCCCAAAGCGCCGGTTCCCCGCGGGTCTCTCGGTGCCCTCCCGAATAGCCCTTCCCCCGCCCGGAGCCTCGTCCCATGTCCCATATCCCACATTCAATATCCCGTATCCCATATCCCGTATCCCGTATCCCCCATCCCTCAGGCGCCGCCCCCGCCCCCCGGCAGGCCGAGGCGAGCCCCGCCGAGTTACGGCGCCCGCCGGGCCCCGCCCAGACCCGCTCCCGGCAGAGCCCCGCGGCAGCGCGGCGCGACCCGCGCACCCCCCGGCGGCAGCCGCAGCCCCTCCGGCGCGGCCGCACCTGCTCGGGCCCGTCCACCGCCATCTTCTCCGCCGGCATCAGACCGCGGCGCCGCTCCTGCCGGCACTAAAGATGGCCGCCTCCCTCCTTCCGCTACCCGCCCCGGCGCGCCGGGCGTGATGGCGTCACTTCCTCTCCTCGGCGCGACGCGCGTCGAACCCCCCCTCGGCGCGAAGCCGCGGAGAGCGCACGCGAGTGGAAATGCGCATGCGTCAAAGTGGCTCGGCCGAGTGGCGGCCTTGCCGCCATGTTGGTGCGGTCAAACGTGGCTTCTCCGTATTATGAAGCACCGCGGGGACACGGAGAGGCCATAGACGTGTCCCTGACGGGACTCGTTATCTTTCCTCATCCTTCCGCCAGCGGTAGCCCGCCCGGCCCCGGCGGCGTCCATGCGCCACTCCCAAGATGGCGGCATGGGCGAGCGGAAGAGGAAGGCGCGCTGCTCGCGCGGGGGACGCCGGGAAGGTGGTGCGGGCACGCGGCGGCAGCGGGACCGGGAGCCGAACCGGGATCAGGATCGGGATCGGGATCGGGTGTGTGTGCGCGCGCCGGGGGCAGGTATGCGGCTGCGGTTCGGGCGGGGGAGCGGCGGGAGCCGCGTGTCGGGGCTGAGGGGGCCCCGGGCCGGGGCGGGCCCGTGGGCACCGGGGGGACACGGGGCCGGGATGTGCCCTGCGTGGGGGACACGGGCCCGAGGCGGGCTGGGGCAGCGCTGAGGGGCCGCCGGGGGAGGCGGCGGGGGCTCCCCGGGCCGGTTCGCCCCGCGCTCACGGTGCCCGTTTCCCCCAGGACCGCGCCGGCGGCTGACAGCGGGTCCCGACCCCGCGGAGGACCCCGCCCGCCCCCACCATGGGCAAGAAAAGCAAACTGGGCAAGAGCCGGAGGGACAAGTTCTACCACCTGGCCAAGGAGACGGGTGAGCGGCGTGCTGGCGCGGCGGGGCGGGGCGACGGCCACCCCGGTGACCCGTAGGCCCGGTAAACCGTAATCCGGGGCTCTGTCTCTCGCAGGCTTTCGCTCCCGCTCTTCCTTCAAGCTTCTCCAGCTCAATAGGAAGTTCCAGTTCCTGCAGAAGGCGCGGGCGCTGCTGGATCTGTGCGCAGCCCCTGGCGGGTGGTGAGTGGTGCCAGGGCCCCCGGGCACAGCCCGGTGCTGCCGGCTGCCCTGAGACCTCACTGTGAAGTGTCTTTTGTGCCACAATCTCAGTCTCTGTCCTCAATGCCCAAGCTGATCCCAGACCTCCGGCAGCACAATTTAAGGCTGAGGGCTCTCCTGGGATCCTGCTGTTTCTTTGATTCTTTCTGTTCTTTCCAGGCTGCAGGTGGCTTCCAAATTCATGCCGGTTTCCAGCTTGATCATCGGTGAGTGATGGGACCTGGCAGGGCTGGGCTGGGGGCAGGGACCCCCACCACAGTGCCAGGAAGGGAGTCCTGGATTGGGGATCATGGTAACAGGAAAGGGTGGGTGGGGAGAAGCCATGTGGGATGGGATGGAGCCCAGTTTTGAGGTGTTGCAGTGTTCATATCTCTTCCTTCCTTACCCCAGGGGTGGATTTGGTCCCCATCAAGCCAATTCCCAACGTGGTGACGCTGCAGGAGGACATCACCACTGAGAAGTGCCGCCAGGTAAGAACTTGTTTGCCCTGCTCCTCGTGTCACGTGCCAGTCTCGTAGGACCGTGGCAGGGGGCTGAGCCGAGCTGACGTGGGTGGGGGTGCTGCCTGTTGGTTCTTGCAGAGGGGTTAGTGGGACTAACGTCTGCCTCCATCCCTCAGGCCCTGCGCAAGGAGCTGCAGACGTGGAAGGTGGACGTAGTGCTGAACGACGGAGCGCCCAATGTGGGAGCTAGCTGGGTGCACGATGCCTATTCCCAAGGTGGGGCCCACCTGGGGCTGGCACGTGGCCTGGCACAGTCTGGAAGGGGGGTACAAGGGCAGGCACATCTCGTATCCCAGCAGGGCAGGGTGGCAGTGGTGTGCACTGTGGGACAGGGAGCTCGGTGATGGGATGGTGATGACTGCTTTTCTTCCCTTCTCCAGCCAACCTGACCCTCATGGCCCTGAAACTGGCCTGCGAATTCCTTTGCAAAGGCGGCTGGTTCATCACCAAGGTTTTTCGTTCGCGGGACTACCAGCCGCTCCTCTGGATCTTCCAGCAGTTCTTCCACAAGGTCCAGGCCACCAAGCCCCAAGCCTCCCGCAACGAGTCTGCTGAGATCTTCGTGGTGTGCCAGGGTGAGTAGGCGGGGGGACCTGCAGCTGCTGGGATGGGGCTGGGAGAAGCCTGCTGATGTCTCCGATTCCTCCATCCTAGGTTATCAGGCTCCAGACAAAATCGACAGCAAGTTCTTTGACCCAAAATATGCTTTCAAGGAGGTGGAGGTTCAGGCTAAGTCTGTTAGCGAGCTGGTCAGCAAAAAGAAGCCAAAGGTATGAGATTGCTTTGCTGGGCAGCAAACGCAGAATAGAGAGGCTGGATGTTGGGGTCAAAGTGATTGTAATAAGCAAAGTTGCTCGAAACGAAAGATCTGGGGATACAAAGTGGTGGAAGAGCCAGTTTTAGGGAAGTTTACAGCTTTAGGAGGAGGTGTAGTGAGGGGAAAGCGGTTAAGAGGTGGTGAGGCTGGGGATGGATTGGTAAAATCCTCCCTACAGTGGCTGGCTGCTGGGTTTGTGTGTCTGCGAGGTGTCTTTAGGACACAGGACAGTAAAGGCCATGTGGCCCCAGCTAGGCATGGAACTGACACAAACCTCTGTCACTGTCACCTCCCTGAGTCTGAGGAGGGACTGGGAGATGCCACGGAGCTGGCAGGTTGTGACTGGTAACCTGTGCTCATCCCTAAGTCATGTGGGCATGTTAGGTGGACACTGCAGCAGCACACGAGTCCTGTGACATCATTCATCCTTTAGGGATGGTAGAAACTGCTTTTGTGCCCTGCTGCAGCTCACACAGCTCCTTCCTTCTGCAGGCAGAAGGCTATGCAGATGGCGACACAACCCTCTACCACCGCTTCACGCTGATGGACTTCCTCAAGGCTCCCAATCCCGTGGACTTCCTCTCCAAGGCCAACGAGGTGAGTGCCTGAAGCAAGGGGGACCTTGGTGGCCATGGAGATGGCCCCAGGAGCACAGAGCAATGTAAAGAGAGATCCAGGCACCCTAGCAATGGCCCCATTCCAGTTCTTGTGGAGAGGAGGCAGGGCAGGAGCCTACCTGGAGTTTAGCCAGTTGTTCTCCTTGTATTTGAATATTCTTACCAAAGAAAGTGCCTTGACATACTCAATTAATTTCCCTCTTCTCTATCCAGATCACACTGGGGGACGGTGAGCTGGAGAATCACAGTTCCACCACGGAGGAGCTACGTCAGTGCTGCAAGGACATCCGTGTGCTGGGGCGCAAAGAGCTCAGGTACTGGAGGGGGACTGGGACAGGACGTTACCTACCTGACGGGTGTCTCTAACCGCCTGCCTTCCCGCACAGAGCCCTGCTGAACTGGAGGACGAAGTTGCGGCGTTTCTTGGCCAAAAAGCTGAAAGAGCAGGCGAAGGAGCTGGATATCAAGTAGGAATGACAGGGCTGCCCCGGAGCACCAGTGCGGTGGGATGGGCCTGCCATCAAGAGAGATGGTCTGAGCTCCTTCCTTTTGGCAGCTTGAGCTCTGGTGAAGAGGAGGAAAGCAAAGAGGAGGAGAAGGAGAAGACGACGTCGGCAAGATCCACAGCTGATGAGGTGGTGAAGGAGGAAGAGGAGGAGGTAGAGCAGGCATTGGCAGAGATGAAGGCCAAGGAGCTGGCAGAGTTAAAGAGGTACAAAGAGCTCAGATGAGGAGAGATGGGGTAGCACCAGGCCAGCAGAGCACAGCAGGACTCTAGCCATGGGGACAGAGAGGGTCAGAGCCTGTCCCTCTGTGGACAGTGGGTGGGGTTTGTGGGTCTGGGGTCCTCAGGGTCATCTGCTGCACCAGGCAGGTGAAGTGGCTGTTCCAAGCTGGTGCAGGCCCGCTTTTTCCCCCAGGGTTGGGAACCCCTCACAGAGGGATGACAGTGCTGCTGGGTCCCCAGTCCTGGGGGAGATCTGGCACTGATGTGGCAGTGGATGAGCTACTGGGATGTGTGTGTGTGAGGAGTGGAAAGGAATGAGTGTAGCGTCATTCCTTTGCCTCCTTCTCCAGAAAGAAGAAGAAGATTCTGAAGGAACAGCGGAAGCAGCGTGAGCGTGTGGAGCTGAAGATGGACCTCCCTGGTGTCTCCATTGCGGATGATGGTGACACCAGCATGTTCTCCCTCCGGACTATCCACAGGACCCCGGTGTGTGGGACAGGGGGAGGCCAGGCTCCCAGAGCCGTCAGGGCTGGGCCAGCAGCAGGCACATGGCTGACAGACTGTAGTTTGTGACTCGTCCTGCTTGTGTTGCAGCTGCTGAACGAGGTGACCCGGGGGGACATGGCATCGGCAGATGCCCTCCTGGAGATAGAACCTGGGGAGGATGATATTTATGTCTCAGATCATGAAGCAGAGGACGATGATGTGTCCCTGGCCAGTGATCTAGACCCAGAGGAGCTGGTTGAGATAGAGGCCCGTCAGCGCCGGCTGGAGCGGGAAAGGCGAGAGCAGGGTGAAAAGAGGTGAGAGCCAGGAGAAGCCTCCCTGGGGCAGGGACTTCCTTTGCAGCAGCTCTGGAGTCCGGCAGTGCACACACCCCATCCTGGCTGGGGGACACTGATCCTGCTGCTGTTTGTCACAGGATGAAGTTTCAGCAGAAGGAAGAGGAGGAGGAAGGGCAGGAAGAGGAGAATCCACTGCTGGTGCCCCTGGAGGAGAAGTCGGTGCTGGAGGAACGGCAGACCAGCCTGTGGTTCGGGAAGGTGAGTCCCACTGAGACAGAAATGACAGGGCAGCCTCGGCCCCAGCAGCTCCCACGTCTGCCCTGTGTCCCCTGACCTGCTGCCCCCCAATCCCCAGGACGCCTTTGCCGGCATCGAGGACGACGCGGATGAGGACCTGGAGCTGGGGCAGTCGCAGATGTTGGCTGAGAGACAGCGCGAGTCTCAGAGAGGTTAGTGGGGGGCTGCATCACTGGAGGGGGGACAGAGGGACAGCTCCATGGCCTGGTCTGGGGCACTGGATCCAAACCACAGTATGGATGCTGTTCTGTGCAGGACTGGAGATCTCCAGAGGTTGCTTCCAGCCTGTATCATTACATAGTTAACGAGCTAGAGTTTGCATAGCGTTAATGAGCTGGGTCTCTAGAGGAATGGTCTGCAGTGGGGTCTGCCTCAACCCTTTCTCACCCAGTGGTTCCTGTTCCCCAGAGAAAGCAACAAGGAAAGAGCAGAAGAAGAAGGAGAAAGCTCCTCCTCCAGAGGAAGCTACAGCTGAGCCCTTGCCTGCCGCAGACACAGGACCCGACACTGGTAAAGAGCAGGATGAGCAGAGCAGCGACGACGACAGCAGCAGCAGCGACGACGAGAGGTGAGGGCTGAGAGGGGGGCAGTCTGGATGTTCTCCCCCAGCTCCGCAGTCTTGGAGAGCAGGGAGGTGAAGACCCCAGCCCTGACCGCTCTTCTCTCCCCAGGCCGCCGTCACCAGTGGGCAGGAAGCGGGGCCGTGTTGAGCCATGTGGCTTCGAGGTGGTGCCCATTGAGAACCCAGGTGAGCGGGGGATTCTGTCTGGACCCCTGTGTGCCCAGTGAGTCCCTCTTTAGGGGCAGGAGGCAAGGTCAGACCATGCTTCTCTGGGCTGGCAGGGCTGCTTGCTGCTCCCCGGCTCTCGGGCTGCTTGCAGATGGGCCAAGCTTTTAATCTGTCTGTATGCTGCAGTGAAAAGAGCCCGTGTGCTGGACGCAGAGGGCCTGGCACTCGGCTCCGTCATCGCCACCTCCAGAAAGGCCCGGCGGGACCTGATCGATGACTCCTTCAACAGGTACCTGCAGCTGTGGCTGCTGGAGCAGCGTTCAGTCTCCCAACAGGAGACAGGCCATGGGGGCGGCAGATGGATCGATGTGGGGACCCCATGTCCTGCTCACAACTCACCCAAGTCCCCCTGCCAGGTATTCCTTCAACGAGGACGAGGGAGAGCTGCCGGAGTGGTTCACAGAGGAGGAGAAGTACCACCGGCGCAAGCAGATACCAGTGGACCGGCAGACGGTTGAGGCGTATCGGCAGCGCTGGCGTGAAATCAACGCCCGCCCCATCAAGAAGGTGGCAGAGGCCAAGGCCCGCAAGAAGCGGCGGGTGAGTGGAGCTGTGGACCTGAAGCCCTGTTCCCCCTGCCAGGTGCTGTGTCCCCCCTGCAATCCCCCTTGTCCCTCACCCTCGCTGTCCCCACAGATGCTGAAGAAGATGGAGCAGATGAAGAAGAAAGCGGAGGCCGTGGTGAGCACGGTGGATATCTCGGAGAGGGAGAAGGTGGCCCAGCTGCGGCGGTGAGTGGTGAAGATGGGATCTGGATCCTTCGTGCCATGCTGGGCTGGATTGCAGGGACAGCTTCTGCGCGTAACCCAGCAGGGCTGGCGAGGGCTAGGCTAGATCCGGGTGTAGGCTGAGGGGTGGGAGAGCACCAAGGGAGCCCTGTCTTGGGGCACAGAGGCCCAGTGGAGCAGTGGGACCCAGTTTTGGCTTTTGGATACGTCCCAAAGCCAAACTGCTGGAGCGGGGCTGGGGTCCTGGGGTCACAGCCTCACCTTTTCCTCTTCTCCTCTAGCATCTACAAGAAGGCTGGGCTGGCCAAGGAGAAGCGGCAGGTCACCTACTTGGTGGCTAAGAAAGGCGTGGGACCCCGGGTACGCCGTCCTCCTGGCGTCAAGGGCCAGTTCAAGGTGGTCGACAGCCGCCTGAAGAAGGACGTGAGGGCTCAGAAGCGCAAAGAACAGAAGAAAAAACGTCACAAGTGATGGGGGACCAGCTCCATCCTCAGCGAGGGACTCGGCTTGGGGCACGGCGCAGGGCTGGCTCCTGTCCTCTCACCACGGCCTCGGGAGCAGCCACCTTGCCCTCCTGCTCTCTCCCGTCGTGGGGACAGGGCTGTGACTTAGCCACACGTTCCTGTTAGTGCCTTGATGTGACATTGCCTCCTGTCCTCCGGTGAGGCAGGGAGGGTTTATGTGACCTCAGGATTAGAGCATCGACCCCCTTCCCGTGCTCCCTGTGTGGCCACATCTCCAGGTCTTTCACCGTTGCTGGCTCTGCTGGGAGACTCTTGCACTGTGGAGGTGGCCCAAGCATCTGGGCCAGCCCTCGCTGTCCCCAGAGAGGTTGTGGCTCCCTGGGCCGTGTTTGTCACCAAAGTCGCAGGACGGTGGGTGCTGAACTTGAGGCAGGCAGGTGTCGGTGGTCTGCACAGGGTAATTAAACCCTGGTCTGAAAGTGCCCCAGGATGTAACCTGCATCTTGACAAGGTGGGGGGCCTGTGCTGTGAGCTGCCAGGTCCCTTCGTGCACTTTTTGGTAGAGGAACGTAGGGTGGATGGGGTCTGTTCACCTCTGCTAACACCTGGGGGAGCCCACCTGCCTCCGCCTGCCTCCTTTATCTCTGGCAAAGGAGTGGAACAGCAGCTGATTCGTCCACCTTCCCTGCTCCAACACCCACCCTGCCCTCTCCAGGTGCTGGACCCTGCAAGTTTAAGAAAACAAAGACCAAGAGAAAGTAACGCGTTTGAGCAAATGTATTTATTTAGACGGAGCAGGGGCTGGGGGGACTGCAGCTTCTGTCACCGAGTGCCTGAAGCTGTTTTGATGGGACTGGGGAGGTGTCCCCACGTCCCTCTTGGTGGCAGTGGCGCTGTGTTAGTGCTAGGGAGGGGGTCGGGTTAGCACCATGACTCACAGGGAGAGCCAAATGGGGTGAGTGGTGGTGGGGACCTGCTGGGGAAGGGACAGTTGGTCTGACAAGGGAGGAGGTCTTGGTCCCGTCCTTAAGTGCGGTGGGGAATGGAGAGGCCAGACCTGGTGCCCTGGAGCTCTCTCAGGGTGGTAGGAGGGGGACATACTGCGGTATCCCTGGAAAGCCACCGCTCGGCTGCTCAACCAAAGTCAGTATCTGTGGCAGGGGCTCGTGGAGTAGGTCTCTGCCTGTGGGTCTGCGAAAGCCCCTGGGCTGTGGCTCCATCAGGTCGTGGTGGGGTTGGAGCTGAGCTACAGGGAGCTGCAGCACCAGAGTGAGCTGTGCCATGATGGTGGTGCTGTGAGGGTCTCTGGGCCACGTTCTGCCCCCGTGGACAGCCAGGGCCAGGGGGGCTGTGTCTGGTTGACAACCTTGAAGACTCAACTCAACCTGCATGTCCTCGGAGGCAGCAGAGGTTTTGCCCTGCCGTCGTGCTCAGAGCAGCCTTGGCATCACCTCTCTGGAAGGATAATTACCACCCCCCACAGGGCTGGATTCGCTGAGCTCCAGCCTGTCTACAGCAGCTGGAGTTGGCAATGGGATCACAGAATGGTTTGGGCTGGAAGGGAACTTCAAGGCCATCCAGTGCCAACCCCCCTGCCATGGGCAGGGACAACCTTCCACTACACCAGGTTGCCCAAAGCCTCATCCAACCTGGCCTGAACACTGCCAGGGATGGGGCAGCCACAGCTTCTCTGGGCAACCTGTGCCAGTGCCTCACCACCCTCAGAGGGAAGAATTTCTTCCTTAGATCCCATGGAAATCTCCCCTCTTTCAGTTTAAAGCCATTGCCCCGTGTCCTGTCACTACATGCCCTTGTCCAAAGTCCCTCTCCAGCTTTCTTGTAGCCCCTTTAGGTACTGGAAGGTGCTGGAAGGTCTCCCCGGAGCCTTCTCTTCTCCAGGCTGAACAGCCCCAACTCTCAGCCTGTCTCCAGAGCAGAGGTGCTCCAGCCCTCGCATCATCTTGGTGGCCTCCTCTGGCCCCGCTCCAACAGCTCCATGTCCTTCTGATGTTGGGGACCCCAGAGCTGAACGCAGCACTGCAGGGGGGTCTCAGGAGAGCAGAGCAGAGGGGCAGAATCCCCTCCCTCGCCCTGCTGCCCACGCTGCTTTGGATGCAGCCCAGGGCACGGTTGGCTTTCTGGGCTGCCAGCGCACGGTGCCGGCTCATGGTGAGCTTCTCATCACCCAACACCCCCAAGTCCCTCTCCTCAGGGCTGCTCTCAATCCATTCCCTGCCCAGCCTGTGTTTGTTTTTCCTCCCTAACAAGCCAGCCGCTCCCGAGAGGGGGAACGATGCCAAACGGAGCGCTGCGCCCTTGTTTGCCCATGGTTTGCACAGCTTATCTGAAGACCAGGGACAAGCTCATGGTGCGTTTCTCCCTGTCCTGCTGTCACCCTGGGGTGGCTGGCACAGGAGCTGCACAGCTGAGGAGCCAGCAGGTGCCCAAAGCCCTGCGTGGCTGCAGGAACAGGTCGGGGGAGATGGTAGCTGGTGGATGGGTCCAGTGGTGGATGGGGAGATCCCTCCTTCTCCAAATGAGCGTAATCCAGGCACCTTTACCCTGTGAAGATTTCGGGCTTTAATGGATGCTCTTCCTGTGCCCTCACTGCTTGTCCCCAGGGCAGGGAGAGGTCCATCTCAGGGGCAGACCTAGTCCACCCTGGTGTAACTCTCACCCCGCCATGTGTTCCTCACCCTGTCCAGCACCTCACCCCATGCAGAAGCTGTGGTGTCCGTAGGGATGCTCCACGTGCAGCGATGCGCAGCTCTGCGTGGCCGTAAGGAGATGGATCCCCTCCCAGTGCTCCCCTCGGCCCCTGAGGCACAAGCAGGACTCTGTGCACACACCCCACCACGTATGGACTGTTTAATCTTGTGTTCTTGGTGCTGAGCTACGCAACAAGGGTGCTCTTCCCGCGTGGCAATACCCCCCTGGACCTCCTGTCCCCCCTTCAAGCCACGTGCTGGGCTCTGGACCCTTCCCCAAAGCCGGCTGCATCCGAACAGCGTTGCCTGCTTGCAGGAACCTCTGGAAGAGGCAAACCCACAGGTGAACCCCCCACGAGCCACACCATCAGGGGTGGAAAACGGTGAACCCCCAGCCCTGCCAGACTCCAGAGCCAGACCTAGCGCCAGGTTTGGGGGAGACAGGCACTGCCCTGGGGAGGGGGGGCACAGTCGCAGCAGAAAGGGTTTCTGGGGGCACCTTGCCCTGTTTTCAGGGTGCTGCCTGCTCCCCGTCCCGCACTGCTCTGCTTCCCCTTGCACCAGGGCACCATCCCGCTCTCGCAGGCTGCCGGGGCGGTGGCAGGTCTGGAGGGCACATCTGCAGGTGATGAGGGGACAGCGTGGTCCAGCCTCTGGCTGTGCCACCTGCCTTACGTCCCCAAGGGCTTCGGTCCTGCTGCCTAATCGCTGGTCCTGGTTGCGTCCTCCTGGCGCTGCGGGGTGCCCGCCCCCCTGCCAGCACCAGCCTCCGCACGGCGCGGGAGTGGAGGCTGCTCAGCCCACTGGTCCCCACGATGATTTGAGGACATCTCGGTGAAGGCATCAGCCATGGTCTGACGGACACTCTCTGTCAGTTCAGGGACATCCTGTGGGCTCAGGCCCTGGGTTTCTACCCTGGGGAGGACTCGGATGGTGCACGTCCCTGGAGAGAGAAAGGACAAGTCTAACCAGTCCCTTTGTTAGGCACAAAGCCACCAGGAACCAGGTCTTTCCACCAGCATCCTCCACCACCAGCTGCTTCCCCACGTCTTCATGTCCCACAAAGGGACCTCCAAGCCCCACATGCCCCATCTCCACCCCCAGTCCTGCCTTCCAGCAATGGGGCTTCTTGCCCATCGCTTACCAGAGGTGAATTTCTTATCCTTGGAGCTGAAGAAGTCCCAGTACGGAGAGATCACGATGGGGAAAATGGGAACCTGTAGGAGACGGAGGGTCAGGGGTGTCCCCAGATGGGACTCCAGCTCCTGCCATTCCCCAGGCTTCAGCAGGTCCCCATCTCCTGCACAACAGGATCTCTGTCCTTGGGGTCTGCAGACCCCAAAAGACTCTCATGTCCCCCACCCCGCTGCCCCCGGGTGCACACCCACCCCACCCCGTCAAGGGTGGCCGTACCTGAGCCTGCACGGCCAAGTGGAAAGCCCCGCGCTTGAAGGGCAGCATGGATTTGTCCTGATTCCTGGTGCCTTCAGGGAAAATCCACACTTGGAGCTGCACGGGAGAGGGACAGACGTGAGCATGGACCCCAAGCGGAGCACCCGCTGTGCCCCATCAGTGTTTGCCCCCCATCTCCCCACTGCTGCCAGCCCCTGCTCACGTTTTCACGCCGCATGGTCCTGGCCGTCTGGGAGATGACATCGATGGCATCTTCTCTTTTGTGGCGGTCAATGAAGATGATGCCACTGAGCCAGCAGGCCCACCCCACGGTGCCCATGTACATCAGCTCCTTCTTGGCGATGGGCACACAGCGGTCAGGAATGACCTCCACCATGCCTGGAGGAGGGATGGGAGAGAGAAAAGGATCCGTCCCTGCCCCGTGACACCCAGAATCAGCCAGCTCCATGGCTGTAGTGACCTGACATCATCTTCCATTGTCCCAACCCTCTCCCTGCAGCACACCCATAGCCCTCAGCTCCCATCCCACCAGCTCTTCTGGCATATGTCTACCACACCACCCTGTACAAATCCTGGTGCTGGCCTCACTGGGACACCCCAGGGTGAGCCTGGTCCACCCCTGCAGCACCCCAAAGGCTGCCCATGCAGTGATGAGCACCCCCCCCCCTCTCCTCTTTGCACATACCCATGAGGTCAAGGGAAGCTTGGTGGTTGCAAACTATCACACAGGGCTCCTTGATGTTCAGATGCTCAGAGCCCCACACCTGCATCTTGATGCCGTAGAAGCGTTTGAGGGGCAGGATGGCAGCACGCAGGAGCCTAGGGCAAAGGAACACACGTGGAGAGCAGATCGACACCATGTGGGGCTCCTTGATTTTTCCCAGCTCTTCTTCAGGGAGGAAGGTGCAGGATGGGCCAGACTAAATCTGGTCTACAAGAGCAAATAGCACGTCCCAGGGTGGATCTGTCTTTAGCCTCGGTGACGCTTAGCTTTTCTAAGCCCGTTTGTAGCCTTCGTGGCTCAGAGCTGACCTTGTATCCATCCCAAGGTGAGACCAGCTGCCGTCTCAGTAGCACAATGTCTACAAGGGAGCTGCTGATGAAGAAGAGCAGCCAGCACAAGTTGGTAGGAGGAAAAAAAAAAAACAACAGGCTTTTTGATGTCCAGGGATGATGGGAAAGCAAGAAGAGAAGGGATGGGATGTCTGCCTACAGCCAAGGTGCAAACCATCACATCCTGATGAGGACAACCACCTCTGGCAGGTGAGCTTCACCCATGTGCACAGCTGGGAAACCCAGACCCCAGGCTGACAGCCTGTGCTGCAGATACCTAAAGCCAGTGGAGCTGGATCACAGCTGAGAGGCGCTGAGCTGTAGGTGGACAAGCACCCAAGGTGGACGTGCAGAGGAACGGCCTTGAGATGGACCGATCTACAGGGATGCAGATGTCTCCAACGACTTTATCCCTGCCAAAGGGCAGCGCTGGAGACACCAAGCTTTGTGCTGCAGGTGGAGGGGGAAGGGAAAACCAACTTGGATGGATTCCTTAGAGGAAATCACAAAGAATAGCTTCACTGCAGAAGAGATGGAGGTTTCATCTGTGCAGATGGAAGAGGGAACAAGGAAGAGTGGTGTCACCATCCTGTGAGGGTTGGGCATCAGGACAGCAGTGCTGATGAAGGGTGATGCTCAGTATGAGAACAATGAGAGGAATGGAGGGAGGATGGAGCAATGGGGATTGCAGCACCCGCAGTGGAGATAAAACGCTGGTGCACTTTTGGTGTTGCAATGGGGCACTCACCAACTTGCAGTGTGAAGAGCACCCATGCCAGGGTCCACATGGACCAGGTTGCCCAGAGAAGTTGTGGCTGCCCCATCTCTCAAAGCGTTCAAGGCCAGGTTGGATGAGGCTTTGGGCAACCTGGTGTAGTGGAGGGTGTCCCTGCCCGTGGCAGGGGGGTTGGAACTGGATGATCCTTGAGGTCCCTTCCAACCCAAACCATTCCATGATTCTATGTGTGGCAGCAACTGGTCCCACAGGGGACAGGACTGTCAGTGAGAACTCAGCACCAGATAGGGATGAGAACAAGTTTGGGAGGAGACAGTAGAGACAGGCACAGAGGGGGAGGGAGGCACGATGCTTAGAGGGTCTGTTGTATCAGGAGACCACCCATCCCTTGGGGGACGCAGGCTCGGAGATCCCTGTGTCTGCAGAGAAGGAAGACACTAATGGCAATGCCTCAAAGCCAGGAATAATGACGGGAATGTGCTCCAAGCCGGAGGCTTTGGGATTTGGAGGATCGGAGCTGGGCGTGGGGCTCAGGTGGAGGATGGCTGCGAGGCGTCAGTGGGACAAGATGAGGCAGCGCGAGTCACCGCCGCGTCACGCTGGGTATCTCCACCGAGCCGGAAGCCTTTACGCCGGGGCTCGGAGCGACGCCGGACACATGAGAGCAAGGATGAGAGGCTACACCACAGATGGATAACATCAAACCTCTGACCACGCTTCTGCTGGGGGCCCAAAGTCCATCAGCACAAACACGTGATGGCGTCAGCTCGGTGAATACCAGGAGCTCAGACGTTTTCCACTCACATAATTACATCCCTTCCGGTATGCCATCACGGCCAGGAATCCAGTAACAAAGATTGCAACACCCTTGAAAGCAGCCAGCCCTTCCTCTCGTGTTGCACAGCGATGTTATCTCGGCTGCCACCACCCCCCAGCACAGCTGACAGCACCAGCGCACGACTCGCCGGGACATGACTGCGCCACGCGTGACATCCGATGGCACCGACGCATCCCAAAATCTCTCTGCCAAAGCTCCTGCTGAGCAAAAACCCGGCTGCGCTGCCAGGGGTGGGCACGCATTTGTGTCCCGCTAATGGTTTTTACCTCCAACCATTGCCAAAACCCCCCATCGCCCACCCAACTGATGACCCCAACGTTGCGATGGCCAAGAATGATCCCTTTTATGCTGCTTCATCCTCCAGGGACCACCAGTCCCAACCCAGCTGGCCGCCTCCATCATGGCATAACCCTCCCTGGGCATGGCCAGCACCTCTTTGCCAAACCACAAGATGCAGATGCACCCTTCGTTGCCACGTGGACATGACCACAGCCATGGCCCCAGGGCTCAACCACTGGCCGTAACGTGTCTGTGAGTATGCCCAGAGCGGGACAGAGCATGTGTCCACAAGATCACACAAGCTCCTCCATCTCAGCCAAGCCTCAGCAATCTCCACACCAGAAGCACATCCCCATGCCGTACTCACTTCATATTTTCCACGGAACGTCCCCGAAGAGCTGCGAAGGGGGACAGGATGGTGGCCATGGCCAGGATCCAGCAGTTGAAGAAGGCCATCTTGCAGAAGTAGTGGAAGGTGGCATTGTACTGGTAAAGCAGCAGGGCTACCAAGGGGAGGAGAAGTAGCCCGTGGAGTAGGACTACCTCCATCATGCTGCCCTGGTGGGAGGGTGTTGGGGAGCTCAGCCCGCGTCCCCAGGAGCAGGGCGAGTGGAGCAGGGGATGCCGAGGAGCGTGGCAGGTGAATCAGGTATATGAGTGGAGCAGTGTGTGGGCGTCTGGGGCTGGTCCAGGAGGAGATGCTGTGTATCTCATCCTGTATGGAGGCTTGAGGATGGACTGGCTCAGACGGGCTACCCCACCAAGGGTGGAGAGCAGTGGTGAGTCAACGCCGGGGACCCGGAGTTACCTAAGGTGTCCCTGCTGATCAGTGCCCTCCTGGGCTGTTCAAAGCCATTGCAGTGCCTCCAACTTGACATGATCAGATCTGCTGCCCATAACAGTGTCCGTGCTCTGGGCACCTCTCCTGTCCACAGGGACCCCATCCCTGGGAAAGGGGGATCTCAACTGGTAGGGACAGCGGGAGTGGGTTCTGGTCCATGCCTGTCATCCTGGCAAAGCTCATCGCAGATCCCTGGTGGCATCGCAGCTGATCCCCAAACCTCACCCTGCAGAGGATCAAACTGTTGGACATCATCTCCCCACCTGGGTCTGCAGCAGGCACATGGTGCCAGCCCTCCCCAACCCTCTGCTCCCCCCAGTTTGGGCTGCAGGAGCCCCTCTGCCCTTCCCCTCCCATGCCCCAGCATCTGTCACCAAGGTCCAAGCGATGCCACAGAGGTCTGAGCCCTTCCACCCCCCCAGGGCCGATGGCGATACCAGCCCTCACCCAGTTGGCAGTCAGGGGCTGCGTTGCGTTAGGTGTTCCCATGGTGCAATTAGCCACCCAGGGCTGTAATTAGCCTCTCTTGCTGCTGCGCCGCTCTCCCACCGGGTGCACGGGATCCAGGCCAGCTCCGCGTTACCCTGCGGAAACTCTGGTCTTGCTTTTAAAAAGCAAGTGCTTGTCATGGCGGGGATGCCTCCAGCCTGGACTCAGCCACCAGCAGCATCTCCCAGACTGGCTGGGCCATGTCCCAGGCCCTGGCAGGCACATCCGTGTGCTGCTGCCCAGCACCATCGATTCATCTCCATCCCTCAGGGCAGGAGCTGGTGAGCGGAGACCTCTGCTCCTGCCTTCCCGTAACAGCCCACCGGGGCTCCGGGATGAACGGTCCCGTGGTACGACGCTGGGGAGAGGCACCGCATCGCCTCGGTCAAACGCAACAGCCTGGCCCCTCGTCTGACACCACCCATCTTCAGCCAAACCGCCCTCCATCTCCCGGCTCCGTTCCCCTCCATGCGCACGGCTGCCCTTTCCACCTTCTCTGTCTCTGCTGACGTGGGTACCAGCCGATGCCTTTGGGCTCTCCACGCCGTCAGCTGAAGGGTGCCCTGGTTCAACCAGAGAGAGCTCCAGGGGTTACTTCCACTGTGGCTTTCGCAATCCCGATTGCTTCATCCTCCCTCCATTCCTGTCGTTATTCTCGTGTTCCAGCTGAGATGGAGCCAGCTGGCACCCGCACTGCCTGCCCACCCCATCCCCGGGCGACTCCTCTTCTCCTCCTTCCCTCTCCATCTATACGGGCATGGAAACCTTTGTGCACCAGCCAGGTTTCTCCATCAACCTCAGCTCAACTTTTGGGTGGTCTTCACTTCTGCTCTTGCTGCTCTACCCAGCCAGTGTCTGAGCCCCTCGGGGTGCTCCAGGCTGAAGGAGATGGTCCTTCACACCACAATCCAATGTGGCCCTACTGCTCCACACCAAGAACCTTCTTCTCCAGCTTCAGCAGGAGCTGGGTTGAGCTTTGCTGCAGGGGAAGACCTGCCTGTGCCAGAGCACAGCTCAGTCCTGGGCCCAGGGAGGACGAACCCACCTTTCCATAAGGACCCCAGAAGAGTAACGGGGCAGTTCCTCATGCCCAGGAGGGGATTTAAGGTGCAACTGCCTGGGCACCATCTTTCTGCACGCTCTGAGCTCCAGATGACCACCCACCCTGAAGTCTCCTGCTAGGAACTCTGCTCTTAAGGCAAAGCCTCCTGATGACTGGCCCGTTAACCCCACTGGGGTCAGAGCAGGGCTGTCACTCCTAAAAGGGGTTGGGGAGGTAGCAGAGGCAGGGGAGAGCTTCCAGCACCCAAAATGCACTGCCCCCACTCTTTTTTTAATGGTAGGCAGAGGGGACACCAAATCTTGGGGAACCCCACACTACATCACCTCTTCAGGCTGCTGCCCTGACCACATCCCTACCCCCCCAAAACAAGCTGCAGGCCAGATCCTGCTGACATCAGTGGGCTCCATGGGGCTGTCAGATCCAGCCCTCCCTGTGCCAAGAGCATCCCACTCTGCTTCCCCACACCCACATCAGGCACTGATATACCCCCCCAGCCAGGTGCAAGAAGCTCATGCCCACCCCTTGCCCCCTCAGCTTGGAGGGACCCCTACGCTCAGGCACGATTCCAGCAGCCTGAGTAATCACAGATGCTTAATTAGCGACAGCAGGGCACTTTCTTAACAAAGCAAATTAATTAGAGGCAATCGAGATTTGAAGGGACTAATGAAGACCAGGACCACCTGGGCTGGCATTGCCTGTCTCCCACCACCACTACCACCACCCATCCATGAGGGCACGGCACAGCTCGTACCGTAGAGTCCCCATGACCGTTGTCCAGCCAGGATTGGGATGTCACCAATAATACGCCAGGGATAAGTCCTCTGCAGTGGGTGGAGATAAAACCTGTCTCTGTTTGGGGTCACGTTGTCACTGGGGGTTTGATGACTGGCTTTGTGATCACCCTCTTGCTTTGAGGTGACTCCCAGAGAAGAACCCAACATGCCCAGCAAAATGCACATGCATTTTGCTGGGCACGTTGGCTTCTTCTCTGGGAATCACCCCGAAATAATGCACACGTTGGCTTCTTCTCCACGAGCCAACCCAAAATTATGGGTATTATGGAGCAGCCGTGCTCTGCACCTGCAGGATCTTCTGGGGTCGAGGGGTGGGATGTGGAGGAGAAACCATCTTGGGAAGTGTGGAGCTCACAGCCTTCCCTCCATCATGTCATAGTACTCTGTGGAGAGATGGAGGATGTGTAAGGACCCAACCCAAGGACTTAATGGATGGAGGGAGCGGGGAGGGCTCAGCCCTTGGCCAGGATCTCCTGGATATGTGGGGGAGGTTGATGCATGCTTGAGGGCATGATGTCCCCCATTGAGGGACATGGGGTGAACGTGACTTGCCTGATGCCGGCAGGACGTTGGGTCCCACGGTCCCCGTGGCGCTGGGGGGTGGAGGGGGGGGTACTGTGCTGCTGGAGAGGAGAAAGGACAGAAGTTACTCTTCATGTCCCAGCTTGGGCTGAAGGTCCTGTGACACCAGGGGCTGTGGGGGACACCACGCCGGGTGGCACAAAGCAGCACCCTCATTACTCACACCTCCTCATCCTCAGCTAACAAGCCTGTGCCCAGGTACCGCACGGCTGCCGGTCCCCGATCCTGCACCAGGACTGGCCACGCCAGGACGGGAGCAGGACCGGGGTAGGGGATGTAGTGATGGTGGAAAACCACAGCCTCCTCTTCCTCTCCAGTCTGCGAAGACATTGCCGTCACCTGCGGGGAGGCATAAAAAATCTGTTTGATCCAGCCGCTGGGATGCACCAGGATGATGAACTGGTGAGCACTGGGCGGGCAGCGTGGGAGGGTGCGTGCCCAGACATGCCAACCAAGAAAGCAGCATTTGTTTCCCCCCACGAAGATGAAGGGTTTCATATGATTTTGGTTCAAGATGGACTTTTAAATTAAAGCCTTGGCAGAGTCGTCCTGCCTAATGACTAGCACTTGGCATCGTGGCTCGGCTGCCACAGCCCAACGCTGTGCCCTGCCTGCGCCGAACCACGCAGGGAGGGTCCTGGCTCATCCCAGCCGGGCTATAAATCACCTCCCAGCAGCCCGGATGCGATCGGTGCTGGCAGAGCTGGGGGTCAAACCACCACAAAGAGCCTCAAAACCCCAAGGGGCTGCAAAACCTGGAGTGAGATGGGTGGAGACCACCCAGCTTCTGCACCCAGAGGGGTTCCCATGCTGTGATGAAGCAGGACATGGACATCTTGTTCTCCCGAGCAGCTCTGGAAAGGTCCCTTTGCCCACCTCTTTGATCCTTCTGGTCCTTTTCGGTCCTTCTGTCCCTCTTTGGTCCTTCTGGTCCTCTTTGTTCCTGTGGTCCCTTTGCCCATCCAGCATCCCTGAGCCTTACCTGGGCAGTGGCTGGGGACGGCCCGAACCCAAAGGACATCAGCGCCGATACAGCCAGGCTGTTCATCACCACCTGGTGCATTTGGGAATTTTGAATCATCATCAACTCGATTAAATCTGCTGGAGAGTAAAAAGGGGCCTCTGAGTCAGAGAGAGACCAGAGCGAGGGCACGAGAAACACACCTGGGCTCGTCCCTGTGCCCGAGCGGTGGGAGCTAAGCCAGACCCCCACCCCCACCCCAATTTGGAAGGCCCATGTGGCACTTAAAAATTATTTTGCTTGGATAAAGCTTTAAAATAGCCGCATTTCAGACTTTTCTTATTTGCAAATGTGATTAAACATCTGGTCTGGCTTGCTGAAGGCTGCTCACAAAAGGTGATTAGTGGTGCTGGAGGCATCATCAGACTTTCCGCCCATTCGGAGGAGAATTGCTGCGGTCCTGGCAGCGCTCAGTGCCTTGGCAAAGCCTCTGCCTTGGCACCAGGCGGCAGAGCCAGTGTCCCGGGGGTGGCACTGCGTGGGGAGCGCACCAGGGTCGGCTCCGTTTCACACCACGTCGCCTACGGGGGAAACTCCAAAACCTCCCCAGGGAGGCAGGAGCTGGGGCTGGACCGTGGGGGCTGCTCCCATCTCCATTCCCTGGAGCAAGCACCTCCAAAGCTGGGTCCAGGAGAGGAGCAGGATGGGGATGCCCGGTGCCACCCCCACCCCTGCCTGGCTCTGCACTGGTCCCAGAGCGGCTGTGCCCGTACAAATTGGTGTCCCAGTCCCCTTGGCTGGGTGCCCAGGCCACGGGATGGCTACTGAGGGCAACCCTGCTGCAGGGGAAGCACCGTGTCTGGCTCTGCCTCCCCGTTAAAACATCCCCATTTGCCACAGGCGTGAAGTTCCCCTGTGAAATGCCTGTAAACTCACCCGAGGGGCTGCCTCCGAGATCCCGCTGCCCTCGTGCACGAGACCTGTGAGCCCCTGCTAGCTGGAGCCTGGATAAAAAAGGGTTTGGACCTCCCTGTGCCTCATGTGCCGGATCCCAAAACACTTTCCCGGCTGTGGGGCCGGGCTCCCAGGGCACCCAGGAGGCAGCCAACCCTCCAGCAAGGAGCATTGCAACACAACGCGGGACGTGGCCGGAGCTGGAGGCACAAGGATGGAGGGGGCCAGCAGCCAGGCATTGAACCGGGAGAAGAAAGCCGGCGAAGGGCTGGCAAATCTCAATGGATCCCACCCATCCCACTGGAAACACAGCCAGCCCCCCCCCCCGTGGGGCTGTGCGGGGCCAGGCTGGGCTCTCCGTTGGCTTCCCAGAACAATTTTCAGCATTCCCTTTCCTCCATGTGTTTTTAAAGGCAGCTCAACCTTCCCCCCATCCCTGCCACGCTGCACGGCGTCGCCCACAGCGTGTCCCAGGGACCACAAGCCCCCCGTCACCTCCGCTGTCTGCTCCCCCAGCCCAGATTGCCGGATCCAGGGTTGCACAAGGTTGGGTGAAGCCCCTCTGGACCGTCAGTCTTTGCTCCTGCCAGCACACCCCACTGGCTCTGGGGTTGGCGTGTGCCCCACTCCTGTTGCCCCCTGGCGTGGCCAAAGAGCCCATCCCCATGTGAAATGGAGTTTTGGAGAACAAAGACAGGTGGATTTCAAAAAACAGCCCCAAACTATTCCCTGGGAGCATCCTGGTGTGGCCAAAGCCAACCCAGACTTCAAGATTGGTAAAACCACCAAAAATCACATCCAACAGGGCAAAGCAGCCGTCGAAGCACGGTGTGGCCACCCCTGAGTGCCCCTCATCCTGAAAAGCCTGGAAAAAGGAAGAGGGCGAAGTTAAGCTAGTTTTAACGCTGACCTCTACGACGTCTACTGTCACGCACCTCCCCGGACGTGTTGGGGTCCAGTGGGGGGGACTGGGGCAGCCACAGTCCCGGGAAGCTGCTGGAGGATCATCACCGGCTGGTGGGCCACCGGCACGGCCCCGTGGGGAGATCGCCGGGGTTGGAGCTGGAAGGCAGGAGGGGAAGGAAAAGCCCAGAGGTCTCCAAGTCATCATTTAATTTAGTGCCCTGTTGGTGCGGCAGCTGGGGAGGAGAGGGGAGAGGAGGTGGTGGCGGGGAGGAGGGCAACGCTGGCCCCACGGGGAGCGGGGACAGGGGCTGCGGCGGAGGAGGTGGCTGCCACTGACCCCTCTCTTTCCCGGGGCAATTCCATGAATTGCACACCTGGCAAATCCCAAGCCCTGGTGGACACGTCCCCGTGCAGGAGTGCCCTTCCTCGGGGTCTGCAGGGAGCAGGGAGGCATTTGCTTTGCTGCCCCAGACCCCAGCGCCCACCCAGACCCCTGACCCCAGCCCTTTTCTCCTCCCTCCCCATCCCATTCTTCCCCGTCTACCCTCCTGAGCCCTGGCTATCCCGTAAATCCAGAGGCAGAACTCCTTTCCAGAGCTTACCCCGTGCGGGATGATGTAGGTCCCTGCTGGGGGATCCCTGCAGACCCCATGGGGGTCCCCCGCTGCCCCCACCTCCATGGCCTGGGCTGGCACGTGGGCGATGGGGCGAGCAGAGCTGCGGTGAGCAGCAGGACTCGTTGCTATAGCTGCTGCAGCTAAACAAACCCTCCCCGGAGCTTTGGCCAACGGAGAAGCATCCCTGGGCTGGTTTTTCCTGCTGGGTATCCCCAGGAAAACCACCCCCACCACGAAAGGCTGGGGGATGGGGATGGCTCATGCCACGGCTTGTGGATTTGGGAGCTTGCTGGTTTTCCAGCCTGCTTCCAGGTCACCTCCTCAGGAAATGGGTAAGCGAGGATGGGGCTGGTGGGATGCGCCTGCCCACCAGAGCATCCCACTCCTCACCATGCCACCTCTTCGACTGGGACTTACTGAAAGGGCCTTTCAAGCGCTGGTGGAAGCTGGAGGGACCAGGAGGCAGCTTAAGCATGTCCCTGCGGGGCTGAGCCGTGTCACCTGTGCCTGGGGTGGGGATCCGGGACCTCAGAGCAAACCTGGCAAGATGCTTTTGCGGGGAGCATTGGGAGATGGGTCTGGGTAAGAGTTTGGGATAGCTTCAGGTGTCAGGCTGAGATTGGATCTACAAGGCTCCGTGGTGCCTGCTGGAGACATTCCTGTGTACCACAGGTTTGGGGAACTCCACTGGTGGAGGGAAAAGGTCCTTCCACCCCATGGGATGTTCCGGTGCAGATCCCCCCATGCACAACCAAGGCATGGCAGCCCAGGACGTCGCTCAGCTCCGCCGGTGCCACCTGAGGTCTGGTCCCCAGGATGCCCGTGACACATCGCTGGGTCCCCGGGCTCCGGCTCCCAGCCTCATGGACCACTTCTCCAGGGATGCAATGACCAGCCACTGCATGCCCCCATGGACACTCAGGCAAGGCGTAGCACGAGCACGAATGGATCGCACCAGAGCCTGGCTCCAACCCTAAGGAAGAAATTCTTCCCTCTGAGGGTGCTGAGGCACTGGCACAGGTTGCCCAGAGAAGCTGTGGCTGCCCCATCCCTGGAAGTGTTCAAGGCCAGGTTGGATGAGGCTTTGAGCAACCTGATGTAGTGGAAGGTGTCCCTGCCCATGGCAGGGGGATTGGAACTGGAGGATCTTGAAGGTCCCTTCCAACCCAAACCATTCTGTGATTCTATGATCTCAGGGAAACACTGCGGCTGGGAACGGTGCGTCTGCACAAAATATTTAAGCTCCAGCAAACCCACTGCAATGAAAAACCGCTTTCTCGTCCAAAACAGCCCAACTTCTCACTGACCTCAGGTATCTTTCCTCCACCTCCATCAGCTGCGTTTCCCCAGACTGCTCTTCTGGGAGATTATTTCCATCAATATTACATCCAAAATCCACCATCCACCAATAACGCAAATCTGGGAACTTTCCCAGGAACTCAGCCAGCCCTGCTCACCAAGCAGGAACAGAAAACTCCAAAAACTCTTGTTCTGCCCCAAAATGGCTCCAGAGACACCCCCAGATGCCAGGGGAGGAGCTCTGCGAGGCCGGCTGCCTTCGCCCCCACCCGTTGGCTCCAGTCGAGCTATTTTCCGCTTGATTAGATTTTACTCTATGTTCCTAATTTCTCCAAGCCCCTGCGGATTGTTTCTGTGCCTTTTGTTGTAACTCCCAAATTCCCATTATTTGCACATTTAATTACTGTGCTGATTACTCCCTGCTTCTGGCAGAGCCTGCCTTGCTCTGAGCAGAGCCCTGGTGTCCGTCTTGCTGGTGCTAATATTGTTCTTGTCTGTAAGAAGGATTCAAGGTCCAGGGCGAAGGGCTGAGCAGCATCAGGAAACCTTCTGCCTGTGGTGGGTCAACAAGGGGACACAAGGGACCTGCTCGGAATGTCCTCAGCGCCCCCTCCACGGCAGCCTGAACCCTTTTGGGGTGTTATTATCTGCCCTCCAGTGCAACCTGCAGCCCTGATGCATCATCAGCTGCTAGGGGATGGATGGATGGATGGATGGATGGATGGATGGATGGATGGATGGATGGATGGATGGATGCTGAGTGGCATGACCATTTTGGATGAGGCTTTGAGCAACCTGGTCTAGTGGAAGGTGTCTCTGCCCATGGCAGGGGGGATGGAACTAGATGATCTTGAAGGTCCCTTCCAACCCAAACCATTCTATGATTCTGTGATCATGAGGGCTGACTGGGAAAACGTGGTCCAGACACAGGGAAATGCAAGTGTTGAGGGATGTGGGATAGGGATAGAGAAAGGCAGCCATGGCTGTGCTGTCCCCAGGACACTGCCCAGAGACACCTTCCAGAGGTAGAAATGACCCTCTGGCTGGATATACCACCTCTTCTTACCGAGGAGGTGGGGTGGGGTGAGGACACCCATCAGCCAACTCACCTGCACAGGGGAGAGGCAACAGCCCAGGCCCAGCTTATGCTTCCCATCTTGGCGTGCTTGGTGGTGGGACATGAGTCATTCACATGTGTATCGTGGAAAACCAGGGCTCAGGAGGGATCAGAGGATTTTAAAGTTCTGGTGAGGATGGTCCCCACTGTCCCCAGTAAGAGCCACCTTGCCAAACCCAGCCCCAGACTGAGATGTGTGCCAGCAGACACCCTGAGGATTCTCAGCAGATAATTTTACTCGCAGCCCTTCACTTTGGAAGCTCTCGTGCCCCTCTCTTCCTGCAAGTCTGGGATTCCTTGTTCTGGAAACTCTCACCTAAATCTTCACCCTACATCAAGCCCAAGGCTAGGAGCTCAGCCCTGTCCCCTGGTTAGGCAGAGGGTGGGCTCCACCAGCAGCTCAGCTCCAGGCCATTGGCGGGATTGAGGCAATGGTCCTGAAAGAGGGTCAATTCTTTAGCGACCAGGAGGGACGGGCACCCTCTGCCACCACCTCGGGCATGAACCCAACCTCTGTGCCATGCAAGTACAAGCAGATGCTGCAGCACAAGCTGGGAGCAGGGAATGATGCTGTGTTGGGCATCTGGAGCAGGAGCGACGTCATCCAGCCCCTCGGAGGCACACGATGCTCCCTCTGCACCATGGTCTCTGCTTGCAACACAAGCCATGAAAGATCAGCATCAGCAGGCTTTGGGAAATTATCCGAAGAGCAGAGCAGGGGCAGCCGGGATATGACAGCTGCTGTCAGACCGGGAACACCGGGACAGTGATGCATCGAGGGCGGATGAGCCGTGCTCTGATGTGGCCTGGCAGCGATGACTCACGGAGCTGCCCTCTGATAACTAGGGGAGGGCAGCAAGGTGACGGCACAGCCCTTGTGCCATCCCTCTTCCCTGGAGACAAATCAAAGCCGGAGAGATTCCCAAAATGAGGAAACACAGGCAGGAAGCAGCAACCTTGCCCAAGACTCGTGGAAGATGAAGTAAGCGTGATTGAGGCAATACATCCCCCCATAATCACTGCTGGCTCTTAAGGGGTATAAAAAAACCAGTCCAAAAACCAGTTTGTCATGGCACACGATGGCAAACGCTGGATACGGAGCGGCAGCTCAGCAGCCGCTGTCCCGTGTGCTCTGTGTCACCTCCTAGGGATGCTCTGCAGCTCCACGAGCACGGGGGGGTGGAATCATCTCACTTTGAAAGCTGGCTCCAAAAAAATACCCCTTTCCCCTTCCAGGAGGTCTCACACTGCTGGTGCTTTGAGCTCTGTATTTTCTGAGCCATCATCCAGCCACCGTGGTCTCCTCTTCCTCAGAATGAGACTGTTCCCTTCCACAGAGCCTGTGATGAAGTAGGATGCTGTTGGCAAGGGCTGGGGACACCCTGCTTTGCTGTAAGGTGGGATGGAGGTGACACAATTAAGTCATTTGGTAAATGAGCACTTGCCGCTTGTAAAAAAAGATTCCTGCTTCGGAGAGGGCTGAGTCATCGGTGGCCCCCGACACGCACACCGGCGGCAATCCCAGCGCTGGCGTTGGGTTCCAGGGAGCGCCCATGGCTGGAGGGCAGCCTCTTCGGAGCTTCTCCGAGGCTTTGGTGGAGACACCGAGCCCCACGGTCACCGTTCTCCACCATCCACGGCTGTGCGTGCCCGTGCGGCCACACCAAAGCCACGTGCCTGAAGGTGAATCCTCCCGGCCCCGTTGCTGTCACCGTTGTGTGCCCATGTGGTGGTCCAGGTGGGGAGGTCAAGGGGGGCTGGAGGGTCCTGTGCTGGTCAGGATTTGCAACAGAGTCAGTTTGACCTCGTTTATTTTGCCTTTTGCTGGGCAGGAGGTGAAGCCATCATTGTCCTCAGCAGAGGAAGGGCAGGACCAGCTGGGCAAGGCGGAGATGGTTGGGCATCACCAGAGGGGTCCCCATCGCACCCCCCAGCAGATGAGGGAAGGGAAAACGTGTTACACGTCCTCCAGCCACACGACGCTCCGCAAACCCCGTCTGACCTTTCCCACCGCCACGACCGGACCCGACCACCTCTGAAACTGGGCTGCTCCCCAAAAACCACCAGCTGGGACCGGGACCTTCTGATCGATTTGCCACCAGATGGCACCAAATAATCCGGTTTTACGGGGACACGTTGGGTGGCTCGGGGCCACCGTCACCCCCATCACCCCACTCCTCTGTCCCCCGCTTCAGCCGGAGCTGCCCATGGGGTGATGGAGCCGGCGTGGGCACGAGGTTATTTGCGTCGGGTGTTGTTTATTTGGGTTTAGCGGCGTAGGATGAGGCACCCTCACCCGCTGCAGGTTTACACGCTGGCGGAAAATTCAGTGATTGAGATGGGGTGTTGGTGTTCCAGCGTCAGAGGGTAACGAGTTTGGCCGGGTCTCAGCAGCCTCTTGTGTCGACACAACCGCGGGCTCAGCCTTTGCCGTTCCGCGCCTCTGGTCGCTCTTAATAACATCAAACAAGGACTTTTAAACATTAAGGACCTATTTCTTTTATTAGCCTTTTTTTTTTCTTTTTTTTAAGGGTACGTAATTTGCACAGCAATTCCGATCGAGGACTTTGAACAGCAGAGCGGTGCCGTGTTGGCTTCATATCTTGTTACAACAAGTGATGGAAGGAGCAGCTAATGTGATCTGCTGCCTCATTAAGGAACGGTAATGATGTAGGGTTACTAAAATTAGCAACATAAATGGTTCACCCTGCTCCTACCCCAGTACAAAGTCCAGCACAGCACCCCCAGCCTCGGGGAGGGCATTTACGGTCCCTCCTTTCACCACCACCCACACCTGAGTTGTTCTGGTGTGGAGGATTTCGGGTGGGCCAGGGGTGTAAGGCTGGATCTTTAATCCCAAGAGATTATCACGGCCACCTTCCCTGCGCTCCTGGGTTTCCTCCTCCTTCCTTCCCCCCTCCTGCCCCCTCTGCTTTGTCACTAAAAGCGTTAAAATGGTAATGTTTGGGTCAAAATTCCCCTTGATAAAGGGATTGGGGCTTTCTAGCATGGAGAATTATATATATATATTTATATATATATGTATACACACACATTATCTATATATAAATATATAGATAATATTTTTTATATATATATAAAAATATATATATAAGGAGAAGACCCCAGGTGAGGGTCTGGGGGTCTGTAGCTGGCCCTGAGGGCAGCCCCATCCCTGGGCATGGCTGTGCTGGATGTTTTGTGCTTTAGGGACCTGGGTGTCCATCCCAGGTTGCTCCTGCTCCTGGGGTCCACCAGCACCCCCTCTGCTCTGCTCCGGTTTGGTACCGCAGATACCACACCGGTGTCCTGGTAGCACCAAACTACCAAAACCACGAGCTCAGCTCAGACCAAAAACCTCAGCTGGGGCAGAGTTAAGGTTATTTCACAGCACGGCGTGTTACCCACCAGGCACCCAGTGCCCATCCCCTGTACACCCATGTGTCCAAGCATGCACACGTGTGTCAGGGCATGTGTTTGCACACGTGTGTGCACACCTGATCCCAGCATCATGCCGTCTCCTTCAAGGTCTTGACCCTCCTTGAGCCCCAGGTGCCACATGGAGCCGGCCGGGGAGCAGCGTGACCCTTGGCAAGCCCCCTGCACCCCATCTTGCCTGCACCCCCACTCCCCCCAGCCTTTAGCCAGCAGTTTTCCAGCTCAGCATAATCCAAGGAGCAGGCAAGAGGTCTCTGTGTCCCCCACCCCCGTGCATCCCCCTGGGCCCAGTTTCGGGTCCCAGGTCCCTGCCGGGATCAAGTAACGGGGTGCTGGGAGCCTGGTGGTAGCCAGACTGGGCAGTGCCAGGCTGGGGTGTCTGTGTCCCACCCTCACCCAAGTGTTGGTCATCACATCCAGCCCTCTGCGTGGGGAGGGGGAGCGGAGGGTGGAGCCTGCCATATCGCCAGAGCCAGGAGCTGTGACATTCAGTATCACGGAGAGACGGAGCCCATCGGCACTGGGCAGGGAGAGCCAGAGCCGGGTGGGCACGGAGAGCGGGTCAGGACCACTCGAGTGGGACCGTGGGAAGGGGTCCCAGAGGGAGCCAGGGGAAGGACAAGGCTGGGAAGGAGCAGGATTACGGGGAGCAGGGTGCTGGGTCACCCCTGGGCGCTGGGGTCCTGATGTGGCCCCTCACCCCCAGGGCCGGGCAGGAGGAGCTGGGTTGTCCCCAACCCCTCGGGGACTGAGCTGGGACCCCCGTGGACGGGGCAGCCCAGGGCTAGTTCCAGCTATGGGGGGCCCACGGTGTCCCCCCGGCACCAGCACGCTGCTGGTCCTGCTGCTTGTGCTGCCGATGCTCCGGGTAAGTGTCCCCAAGGATGGAGGGATTATAGGGGGGAGAGGGTGGGCAATGCCCATGGTGGCCCCTCGCCTGTGACAGCCACTTCGGGGGCAGCGCTGGGGAGCAGCACGTCTGCAGTCCCGGGCAGCGGTCGGGTCTCGCCCATCCCTGTCCCCATCCCTCCTGCTGCTCCCACCCAGGAGAGGGTTTTGGGGGGAGGATTTGCTGCCATGCAGCGCAAAGGGATGGGCAGGGAGGGAGGTGGGCGATGCTGAGACCCCCCTGTGCTCCCTGGGGCTGGGGTCCAGCTGGGGCAGCTGGCAAAGCTCCCATTGGGGTTCGGCTCCAGGGGCTGCTCCAGGGTATCCCCGGGAAGGGGGATGGTCCCCTCCATTCTCCCGTGGGTCCCGGTGGGGGGGTTCGCTCCCATCATCCTACACACCTCAAAGGAGCCTCAAACCTCAATGGCCTGGAGGAGCGTCCGCAGGCGTGAAGGTTGGGATGGCTGGAGGGGACAAGGACCGGGTGTAGGGGGCTCTCCGTCCCAGCACAGACCCACTGGGATGACTGGCACTGCTGAAATGGGGGGGGGACATGGAGCAGATGTGCTGCAGGAGCAATGTAGGGTGAGTCTGGCAAAGCTGCCCTGAACTTGTCAAATTGCTTCAGTGGCAATTTGGGGGGTGGAGGGCTCTGGTGGGAGAGGATTTTGGCTCAGCATCTCGCTGTGAAGCCGTCGGGATTTCTCCTGGCACTGCGTCACGCCACAAGTTTTTTAGCTAATGTGGAGGCTTTGAATAAAAGACAGGGAAAGAAAAGGAAAAGAAAGGGAAGGGGGGAAAAGTAAAAGAAAAAAAGGGGAAAAAAGAGAAGAAATGGATAAAAGGGAAAGGGAAGGGGAAAAAAGGGAAGGAAAGGGAAGGGAAGGGGGAATGAAAGAAAAAGAAAGAAAAAGGGAGGAAGAAAAGAAAGAAAAAAAAGGAAGGAAGGAAAAAAGAAAGAAGGAAAAAATAAGGAAGGAAGGAAGGAAGGAAGGAAGGAAGGAAGGAAGGAAGGAAGGAAGGAAGGAAGGAAGGAAGGAAGGAAGGAAGGAAGGAAGGAAGGAAGGAAGGAATAGGGAAAAAGCAGGGAAAGCAAGCAGGGTTGGGAAGCACTGGAGCCTTTGAGGGCTTTATAAGGAAAGTGATGGCATCAGGCTGCTTCCCAGATGGGGAAACTGAGGCACGGCAAGGAGTTTCTTGCCCTGCAGCAAGCCCCGAAGGGATCGCTGCACGTTAGCCGGGCTGCGTTGCCGTAAATAATACAACCCAGCAGCTTCGCAAGGTAAAAGAGGCTGTGGCAGCTCTGCCTGGTCCTGGGCCATCGTCGCTGTGATCAGCTTTCTCAGTGCTGTGCCCAGCAGCCATCACCAAAATGCCTTTTGCAGACCGGGAATTTCCTTGTAAATCCAGTGTTCAGCAGGAAAAGGAAGCAAAACCTGCTGGGGGAGGGGAAGGGACCCCAGAGGTGCCACCATGCGTGGTGGCATGGCCAGGGCAGGGCAGGACTCGGCCAAGTGATGCTTTAACATCCCAGACCTCCTTCTGGTCCTTGGACCCTCTTGCCCACCCTCATCTCTCTATTTCTGCGGCTTTTATATCCCTGTTGGCAACACCTAAAACCATCAGCAACCCAATCCCGTGTTCTGGCCCAAAAACTCTGCTCCAGACGTGTCCCGTCTCCGGATGCTGAAGCCCCCACTGCATCCCCCCATGGTGGGAGGGAGAACAGTGCATGGAAACAGGCATGAAACGGCCCATTCCGTCATCGGAACGGGCATGAAAAATGTACAGGCTGTTCTCAGTTCAGCCTCAATATTGAAAGCCAAGGGGGGAAACCCCAAAAGTGGGATCTCCAGGGCAGATTCTCCCCCAGGGTGCTGAGCCACCATATCCCTTGAATTTTTTGGAGCTGTGGGGTCGGGGCGTGCTCCTTGGGGTCTCAACGCTTCTACCAGCAAACCCCAAAAGCTTTCAGGATGTCAGTGTGCCCATTGTGCGGCGCGTCCCCAGGAAAACTGGGCGACAGGAGAAGGGTGAACCCCAACAGCCGTGGCCGGTGGCTCCGATTCGAATACACCAGCCTGAACGGGTACAAAACCCAGCAGGCACAGGAAGGATTCAACGTGCCCGAATAGGTGGTTTTCTTAAATCTCTGCTGACATGGTTCCCCTGCACTGGCTTGGAACGCGCTCGCCTCTGCCGTGCCAACGGCGTCGGCCCCTCCGACTGGAAGCTCAGCTCCTCCGCGCGGAGCTCGCCTCTCGGCAAAGCGATGCCCTTGAGCGTCGCGCGCCTTCGGAGGGAATTAGCAATAATTGCTGCGGTTCTTTATGGTGTTTACGAGGCCAACGGTAGAAAGTCAAGGAAACGTCGGGCCCTGAGCGTGTGGTTACGTAGACGGGCTCTCCTGGGGCTGGCTGCAGCAGAAATAGTGAATATTGGTCTGCTGGGGTATTTTAATGCCTGACATCCCACTGCCTGCCCTTTCCCCCCTCCCAAGGTACAGGCGACACATCCTGACTGCTCCGCTGTTCTGTATTTCCAAGAGCAAGAAGCTGGATGTCTGGAGATTATCAGGAATGAAAGTCAAACACGAGGTCCTCCCGGAGCCCCCGGGCAGCAGGGTGAGCGTGAGCTGCCCCACTGGGCATGGGATTCGTCTGCCTTGGGAGGAGGGGGGAGGATTTGCTAAGGGGGTCTTTGGAGGATGAGCCGTTGGGGGTGGAGTGGGAAAGCGCACGTGGATGCAGAAGAGAAGGTATTTTTGGGAAAACGAAGAGTGATGCCGAGGCAAAGGCTAAGGAGCATCTCCAGAGAGCCTGAAATTGCTGCAGCAGTGAGAGAGGGGCTGAGATTGCAGCCGGGGGTGGACGGGGGAGCTGAGGGATGCAAACAATCGCTGGCGATGAGTCCCCCTCGATTTACAGCCTGTGGCCATGACACCGTGGTCTGTGCCCCAAGGAGAACCACCTGTCCTGCCTGTGCTGACGCTCCGGGGCCAGGCAGAGCTGTGGGCACGGGCGATGCCCCTCTGCTCTGCTCTCCTGAGAACCCCCCTGCAGTGCTGCATTCAGCTCTGGGGTCCCCAACACAAATGGAGCTGTTGGAGCAGGGCCAGAGGAGGCCACCAAGATGCACCGAGGTTGCCCAGAGAAGCTGTGGCTGCCCCATCCCTGGAAGTATCCAAAGCCAGGTTGGATGAGGCTTTGAGCAACCTGGTGTAGTGGAAGGTGTCCCTGCCCATGGCAGAGGGGTTGGAACTGGATGATCTTGAAGGTCCCTCCCCAACCCAACCCATTCTGTGATTCTATCATGCAGAGCCCTGGCCATCAGCACAAGCATCGCGTGGTGCGTGTCACCACTCCATGTCTTCTTGCTTTTCTAATTCAGTTAGTTTTAATGCTAAATGTGTTTTGAGCCACTTAATTTTTACATATCCAGGACTTTCAAACCAATTAACTAGTTGAAAAAAGAGTTTTGAAATGCTGCTTGTGTACTTTTTTTTTTTAATTGCATTTCGATTTCCATCCAAAAGCGACTTGGCTCAAATTCTGGGTAAAAACAATCACCTGGTGAATAAGAAATGCGTCATTCAGCGGATTTCATCTAATACAGATGTGAAACTGAGGTGTCTCAATAAATGCACGTTAAGGTGCATAATTGCCTAAGTAATGTGCAGAGATAGAACGTATGATCCAGCTTAGCAGAGAAAAGCCAAATTGATTGGAAAAAGGTCCATTTTACAGCCCAGATCGTTCCAGCCAGAGGGAAAGCAATCTCACTGTAGGAAAATAACCAAGAAGCATGAATGCAGAATTAAAATCCAGATTTAATCCTATGTTTCCTGCTTGATGGTCACATCCACTGCCCACCTAAATTTCTAAGAAATGTGATTTTTTTTTAGATGCTGCAGCAGCCCAGGAGAGGGAAACAGAGTGGGAAGGAGGACTAAAACCTCTTCTCCCCAGCCAAATAGAGGGGTGACTTTATTCCCTTGCACTGCAGAGCTGCCTGAATCCCAGCTCGATCCCTGTGCCATGGGCTGCTCCTCTGTCTCTTGACCAAGCAGTCCCACCACCCTCCCTGTGCTGGAAGAGCTCATCCATACAGCAAGAGATGCGTTTATACACAGCAGAACAGCCCTGCCATATAGACACATCCAGATATTTTGCTCAGACCCCAAGAAATGAATCACAGAATCATGGAATGGTTTGGGTTGGAAGGGACCTTCAAGATCATCCAGTCCCAACCCCCCTGCCATGGACAGGGACACCTTCCACTACACCACGTTGCTCAAAGCCTCATCCAACCTGGCCTTGAACACTGCCAGGGATGGGGCAGCCACAGCTTCTCTGGGCAACCTGCTCCAGTGCCTCAGCACCCTCAGAGGGAAGAATTTCTTCCTTCTATCTAATCCAAATCTCCCCTCTTTCAGTTTAAAGCCATTGCCTCGTGTCCTGTGACTACAGGCCCGTGTCCAAAGCCCCTCTCCAGCTTTCTTGTAGCCCCTTTAGGTACTGGAAGGTGCTGGAAGGTCTCCCCGGAGCCTTCTCCAGGCTGAACAGCCCCAACTCCCTCAGCCTGTCTCCATAGCAGAGGTGCTCCAGCCCTCTCATCATCCTTGTGGCCTCCTCTGGACCCGCTCCAACAGCTCCATGTCCTTCTGCTGTTGGGGACCCCCGAGCTGAACGCAGCACTGCAGGGGGGTCTCAGGAGAGCAGAGCACAGGGCAGAATCCCCTCCCTCGACTTGGAACCACTCTCAGCACTGTTCCTGATAGCTGTGCTCAGTTTACCCCTCCTCCAGAGCAAAAATGAAGACGTACCTTAGCGTTGTAGTGACAGCCCTGCAAACACCTCCAAGCCCGGCCAGATACCTACAGAGAGAAAACGAATTAGGCTTGTCTGAGTCCACATTCCCTGGCTGGGAATAGATATGGCTCCAGGTTAATAACGTCTATCTACAAGGTTAATAACGTACACGTGAAGGAGGGGACTGTCCTGGCAGCGTGATGCCTGCGTCTCATCCCGGTGTGCTGCAGCATTAATTCTTCAAGGCCCCGCGTCTGCTCGGCCGTGCTCGTTTCCAAGGCAATTGGAGAGTCATTGGAAGACGGACTTGGTGCTAGAGACAAAAGCAAAACATGTTTAAGCTAATTGCTCTCCAGCAAGTCTTGTGGGGCTTTCTCCCGTCCTCCTCATTTGGGCTGGAGAGACGTCCTGAGCTGAGCCACCACGGCTGCTGGGTCCAGAAATCCAGCGGAAACCTGCATTATTTTAGATGCCACCCGGAATGTCCCAGCCTTTCCTGCACCCCCATTCCCCAGGGTCTCCCCGCAGGAGCTCCGGGTCTGATGTAGCCCCAGGAAATACCAGGTCCTGTCTCGCCGTGGGGCTAAAAGGAGAGCTCAGCGCCTGGGGAGGTCGTTCCCAGAACTGGAGCTGGGATGCTCCTAATTCCTGAGGGGGTACGGCATGGCCCCGTAGATCGGGTGACGGCCGGTGGCTCTCTGCTCTCCCGTTACAGCGGCACGGCCGTGCCTGCCGCAGGCTGTGCTGGGGGGCCAGGGGGCTGCGTGTGGCCCCGGCACGTCCCTCCCTGGCGGCACTAACTGTCCTGACCCTCCCCAGGCTGCCTGACCGAGTGGGACGGAGTGAGCTGCTGGTCGGCCGTGTCCATCGGCCAGTCCCAAGCTGTCGCCTGCCCCGACATCCTCCATGTCTTCAAGAAGTCCAAAGGTGCGGTGCTCTGAATCCACCCCGGATCACTTATCCTCTGGGACTGAGGGCTGAGCTGCATCCACCCCTGTCTCCCTGGGATACTCCTGCCACCCCAGACCTTCCCCTCTGGTCCCACAGCTCGTGCCCCATCCAAAAGCTTGGCATATATTGCAATCCAAGCAGGGCCAAAGCAGAGACGTAGGGTACTGGCATGGCAGGAAGGTCCCTCAGCTCTTTCATCACCCAGCACCAAGCAGGAGTACACCTTCCCCTGTGGGTAGAGCACTTGAGGACCTCATCTTCCACATGGGTGGCACCAGGATTGTCCCCTCGCTGCTCGGTGCCCTCCTTTCCCCATCCACGCACCAGCCTGATGCTCCTAAGCTCCGTACCACTCCAAGCCACACAGATGGAAAAAGCAGCCTGAGATGATGATTATTTCAAGGCTGGGTGCTCTCCCGGGGATGGCACCGTGGCTGGGGAAGCCACCGCCTCCATCCACCTCAGAGGCAGCGGGGTGTGAAGGAGAGCACCCCATCGGCCCCCACAGCACCTGAGTGCTTCCTCGCTGGGTATAACGGAAAAGGCGACGGAGGGTTGGTAAATGCATCCTTTAGGGCAAAAACAGCTCAGGAGAAGCTCAATGAAGCCCTCACAGGATGAAAAAGCCCCTTTTTAGCCTTTAACTCCCTCCCACCGTGCGGATTCGTGCTTGCTTTCACATCCTGCCCTAAGATGCCCTGGCACCTCCAGGCAAAGGACCGGAGGGCAGAGATGTGATGGGGATGGGAGGGATGGGGCAGCCAGGCCGTTCGGGTACTGGGATGCTATCACAGCTGGGATGCTGGTGCTGGGATTTAGGCTCTGTCTCGGAGAGCAGGATGCTGTGCCCAGGCTGGACGTTTTCGGGGTGCTGATGCAGAGGCGACGCTCGCAGCTCCCGTGAGGTCCCTTCTCGTTGCTGCAGCGCTGATCCGGAGGAACTGCACGGAGTCGGGATGGAGCTTCCCCAGCCCCCCCTACTACAACGCCTGCGAGCTGGAGGCCATTGGCACCAACAACGACACCGAGGCCAAGGCACGTGGGTCCCCCAGGGGCTGTGGGGCTGGGTGCCCCTTCCTGGTGTTGACCCATGCCGTTGGGCAATGAAACATGGGAAGGCTCTCGTTGGCCTCATCCTTGTTGCTGGGCTGCCTGGAGGGATCTGAGCTTGGCACAAGCCCATCCTGGGCAAGGGCTGGGACACCACCCTGTCACCTCCCAGCCCACCACAGACCAGCACCTCCCAGCCCATCCTGCCTCACCCCGCTGGTGCTTTCCCTTCCAGAAAGGCTATTTTGTCACCTTGAAGGTGCTTTACACCTGCGGCTACTCCACATCCCTGGCAGCCCTGTTCTTGGCCATTGGCATCTTCTCCTGCTTCAGGTAGGGCTTGGCACTGGCTGCAGCTGGAGGAAAGCAGGGTAAATCATGGGTGGGCTAAATCATGGGTGGGCTAAATCATGGGTGGGCTAGATCATGGGTAGGGTAACTCATGGGTGGGGTGGGCGGGTAATGCATGGGCTGGGTAAATCATGTGTGGGGTAAATTCCCTCCCAGGGCAGCCGGGCTCCATCCCTGCCAACACAGATAAGCAGGGAGGCATGAGACGAACTTCAGCACTGCCCTTTCCTGCTGACACACAGACTTGAAACCCTCTGGTTGCCCTTTCCAGCTTTGTTTTGCAGACCTGGCTGTGCTGCAGGAGGATGTTCTCCGGAGGTGGCCGGAGGATGTTCCCCAGCACACCTCATCCCTGGGCAGCAGTCTCAAGCACAGCACAACCCTGTCCTTCGTGATTTCAGAGCAGGAGAACCTTCTCCAGGGTTTTGTGCTTCACCACCACCAACACATGATCCCCTGGGGTGGGGTCCACCCAGGGCAGCAACTCCCAAAGGCGAAGCTTCTCTGCCCATCTCTCTGCTCCCCCTGGGGCACAGCACATCCCTTTCTGCCGTAGGAAGCTGCATTGCACCAGGAACTCCATCCACATCCACTTCTTCACCTCCTTCATACTGCGCGGGGCTGCCGTCTTCATCAAGGACATCATCCTCTTCTCAGATGAGTCCGTCGACCACTGCACCATGTCGACGGTAAGGTGCTGCAGGGCTGGAGGGGTCTGGCTGCACTTGCAGCGGATTTAGCACTGCAAAGAGGAGGGAGAGACAGGCTGTGAGCCTGGGGAGGAAAGGCTGGCTTGGGTGGACCTCAGGAGGTTCACAACAGCATCTCTGCATGGGTCTTGTCTGCAGAGAACGTCTTCTGCTCTCCAAGCTCTCCCTGGTCTCAGAGAGGGTCTCCCAGTAGGGCTAAAGCTCTGCACAACCCCAGCACCATGTACATGCAAACAGACCTTGCACCGCGGGATGTGCAGGTTTGGGGTTGTCGGTAGACACAGAAGCCCTTGTGTGCAGCCCAGATAGATACAACACTGTGGACGCCAGCAGACACAGGTTTGTGCAGGTCCTACAATAACAGCCTGTGATCATCTGCCTGTGCTGCACAGGCAGAGAAGAGAATGCTACAGATGACGTGTGGGACTGGTGTAGCATCCTGGGCGCTGCACTGAAAGGCCATCACAGGCCTCCTCGAGCAGATGGATGGGGAGGTGGACTATCCCCTGGGCCCCCAGGACAGAGTCTGACACCAACCAGCACTGCTGAGCCTGCACCCCCTCCTCCTCCTCCCAGGTGAACTGCAAAGCAGCCATCGCCTTCTTCCAGTACTCGGTCCTGGCCAACTTCTACTGGCTGCTGGTGGAGGGCATGTACCTGCAGACCCTGCTGCTGCTCACCTTCACCTCCGACAAGAGGTACATCTGGTGGTACATCCTCATCGGCTGGGGTGAGTGCGGGGGTGCCCTGACACATCAACTCCCCTCCAGTGAGGTCCCACTGACACAGACTGGGGGTAGACATTACTTTCGGGGACTGCCTGGACTTGCTGCTCCGAGACCTACCTGGCCAAAGGTCTGCAGGCACTGTGTCCCCCACGGCTGTTCTTGGCATATCCCCCTGCCCCAGCATCTCTCCATCAGCCTCTGGAGGTGGTCAGGCAGCATGGCCGTGGTCAGGATGGGGCAGAGACAGGTCCTTCCTCCTACTTCCCACATCCATCTGGGGCTGGAAGCACCCATCCCAGGTTAGATGTAAGAGCACGCAGAGGGACAAGAGTGTGGCCAGGAGGTGGCACACAGACATGGACATCACCATCAATGGACATCATCTCCTTTTAAAACCTGGAGAAGAGGGAAATCACCTTCCCACAACCTCCAGGGACCCAGACCTGACCTAGACACGTGCTTTTGGGGACAAGGGATGGAGGGGAGGGACAGGGGCTCCCCAGAGCCCCTGGGTGACTCCACATCACTGCCTGGGTCCTGTCCTTGCAGGCGTCCCCATGCTTACGGTCTGCGTGTGGGTGGTCACCAGGCTGCAGTACGACAACCACGGGTAAGAGTCACCCTTCTTCTTTCTCCGGGCCACCTCGGTCATGTGTCTGCCATGCAAGTCCTGGGGGATGAACCTCTCGCATTGGGGGCTCAGGAGGGGACATCTGGGGCAGCACTTTAACACTATTTATATTTTCTTGTGGGGCCCCTGCTATGGTGGGACGCCTTTGCAAGAGGTGCTGTGGAAACAGGGCAGGGGACTGGGGAGGGTGGTAGGATGAGACCTGGGCTAAAAGGGTGCAAGTGGGTGGCAGAGCCATTTCTCCTCTCCTGTAGGTGCTGGGATGACTACTCCAGCCTGTACTGGTGGGTGATCAAGGCTCCCATCCTCCTGGCCATATTTGTGAGTATGTCCCCTGAGCATCCCAGCCCCAGAGCTGGGGATCCCATAAGGACAGAGGGACCCAACCAGGGGTCCGTGTAGAGCCTGTGACATGGCTTCCCATGGCAGGTGAACTTCCTCATCTTCCTCAATGTCACCAGGATGTTAGCACAGAAGATCCGGTCTCCGGACATTGGCAAAAACTACAAGCAGCAGTACATGTAAGGGCTAGCTCAGGCACGGGGGAGCCCCCCTCACCCCAGTTTCTGAGGGACCTGGGGCTGTAGAAACCCTTCTCTGGAGGACCACAGAGAAGGGCCATCCTTGGAGCCTCCAAGACCTCTCTTTCATGGAAAACCTACTTTGGGTTAAGACCAAGCTCTTGGGAAGGTCTTGTCTCATGGGGCAGCAGGACCATCACCTGCCCGCAGGCCCCCACTAATGCCACCGCTCTCTGCAGGAAGCTGACCAAGTCCACGCTGCTCCTCATCCCGCTCTTTGGGGTGCACTACGTGGTGTTCGCGCTCTTCCCCGAGCACATCGGCGTGGACGCCCGGCTATACTTCGAGCTGGTCTTCGGCTCCTACCAGGTGCAGACTGGGGGAGATGGGTAGGCAAAGTCCCCGTGTACCCATCCCATCCCAAGATCACACCAGGAGCCCCTGGGATGTGCTGCTGGGGCTTCACATTCTTTTGTGAGAGAACTGTGTCCCAGGCACTCATCAGACACCGGGGACTAAGCACAAGGGTGGTGGTCCAGTGGACATGGGATGGGGTATGAGGGGTGGGAGTATGCTAAATGCAGGCAGGCAATGAGCACGGAGGGCCCCAGCCCCTTTCCTTGGGTGAAACTTGCTCTTTCTGCCCTTTTCAGGGATTCCTGGTGGCTCTGCTCTACTGCTTCCTGAATGGAGAGGTGCGTGTCCCCCTCAACAGCAGTCCCCTGGGCACCACAGCCACACACGTGGGCACATCGACACCCCACGGGTGCACCCCAAAGAGCGTTGCATGCAAACAACCATGCATGTGTGCACACATGGGTGTGAAGACATGCATGGGGGTCCCCACCTTCTCACACCCCAAATCCCTTGTCCAGCCCCGGGTGCAGCCTCTGCCCCTCCAGTGGGTGCTGGCAGGTGCCCCTGGGTGCCAGCACCGGTCCGTGGTGTCGGTTCAGGTCCAGGCTGAGATCAAGAGGAACTGGGGCAAGTGGCAGTCGTCCATGGAAAGCAACGTCTTCAACCTGGCGACCCAAGACTTCACAGCATGACAAGGATGGTGATCGGGGGAAATAAATCCTCAAGAATGGTGGTGGTGGTGGTGCAGCTCCACGGTTACAGTCCCAGAAACACAATAAAAAGGATTTTGTAGGTTCTGGGTCTGGCATCCTCAGAGGGTGGTGGGGAAAGGCTCTGCCTGCTCAGGTGCTGGTGGCTTTTATGGACCCCTGTGATGGTGTCTCACCTGCTCAAAGCTTTCTTCACAGTTTGGTCGGTGTTTTCGGCAAAGGGAAGAGAGTTTCTCCAGCTTTTCTGCCCCAGGACTGGGTAGGAAACACAAATATCATGTCACAAAGGACAGGGGAGTTGGAACTAGATGATCTTGAAGGTCCCTTCCAACCCAAACCATTCTATGAGTCTGTGGTCTGGCACTTTTCATTTGGCACTGGAATGAAAACCGAAGCGGCCCCAACGCTGAAGGGATTTACTGCGGGTTATTTTTCCCCTCCTTCCTCGGTTTACATAATTGTTTCCCTTATGGGAAGATTCCTGGACACGGCACCCAGGAGCCCTACCGCTACTGCACCACAGCCTGGCCCCGTTCACCCACCGAGCATCCTTTGCCCTCCCTGGGCAGAGCTCCTGCCTTGGCAAACGTCTCCAGGAGGGAGAAAAGCCTCAAATGCCCTTTCCTCAAACTTCCTGGCCTCTCCCAGCTGCACCGTATTCCCAAGGCATGAGCCACCCGATCTCAGCAGAGCTTCTCACCCTTCCTGGGTTGTAATTTCTCCATGTGGCCATATGTCCTTCCTTAAATTAAACCCACTGGTTGGCCCTTTTCCAGATGGCAGGATCTCCGGAGATCCCGTCTGGTCTCACAAAGAGGCGTTGAGAAGGAAACAGAGCTCCAGACTTGAGGTGAGATGGAAGATGCTGCGTTAAATGACACCCTGGGCCAGTGACATCCTGTGTTGCTGGCTGGGAAAACTCCAGAAGAGCACAGCAGCTGTCAAATAAATGCCTGCCTAAAGTCGCCAAGAGACTGCAGGTGGATCTGTATCTCCCTTCATCATCGGTGAGGAAGATGCTGTTTCGGCAAGGATGTGCGACAGCAGCAGCAGCAGCAGATCATGCCAGCGCTGGGAATGCTCAGTGGGACCATCACAGTTGCCATAAAGCTTTGAAAATACCGAGTTTGGCATTTCTTTTCAGCTGGAAACAAGCCTTTCTGGGTGCTAAACCTGCACCCCAAATCACCCACTGGGGTTTGCTGGGCATCACCCCCGCAGCCTCCCCGGTGCCCGGCAGAGCCCACAAAGGCAGGAGCCCACCATGGGTGTGCGAGGGCTGACGTGCCAGCACCGCAGGGGCTGTGCATCACCTTCCATCTGCAGAAAATGCTTTTGAACGGTTTTTTGGCATCCCTAGGGTGAACCGTGCCCTACAGCCGCAGATTTGGGGTAGCAGAGCCTGGGCAGAGCAGAGCTTGGTTTTCCCCGTCTCCCCTCCAGCATGGACCAGGATGCCGCAGTAGCCCGGCACCACCATCGCCCACCCTGTCCTGGGGTCCCTTGTCCCCTCCTGGGGCAGAAGGGTGTCGGGGAGAAGAGGGGGTGTTTATTCCAGAGCCGGTGGGTGGCACTGCGGCCCCGCACCGCTGCCGCGGGCCGTGACATCGGATCCGAGGTGTCAGCCCTGGAGTGCAGTGTCCCTGCACAGACCGCTCCGGATACAGGCTGGGTCAGCGTGGAGGGACCCCGACACGTCCCGGGGGGCTGCTGGCCCTGGGTGCCAGCACCAAATGACTCTGCCCGGGGTCCTGAGAGCACCCAGGGATTAAGGTAAGGGGCCGCAGCGCTACGGGGGAGCGTGCACCCAGCCCCGCACGTGTCCCAGGGCTTCGGCAAGAGCTGGGCCGCCCCCCAGGGTCCCCCAGGCAGCCCTGGTCAGGTGAGGGTTAATCAGCGATGGGAATGGGAATAAGAGTTCTGCCTTTGCCTGTTGCTTCTTTCCCTGCCTGCATCCCTTGCCCCTTCCCGGGGCTGCCAGCCCCCCCTGCTCGGGTGCCGAGGGTGCCCCCAATGCCAGTGCCCACAGCCCTGCTCCGGGATGTGCCTGGCTCTGCGACTCGGGGTGTTCACCCCACAAACGTCCCTGCCCACGCCCTGGCTCACTGGCACAGCTGGTTTCCAGCCTGCCCTGCGCGGGCAGCTCCTGCCTCTGCCCAGCTCCTGCCTGCACCCGCATCAGCCAGAGCTTGGCCCCGCAGAGCCCCCACGGATGCCACCAGCCCCACAGAAGGGTCTGGATGTGCCCAGCACCAGCGGCTTCTGGAGAAGGTGGAAGCCAAGGCACTTCTAACGCCCCCGTGTCCCACGAGCTGTGCCAAGTGTTGCCCTTATCCCACCCTGTCACGACAAGGGCATGGTTTTTGCACCCAAATTAGTGTTGCGAGTATCCCTGGGTACCCCACACTCCCATTCCGGTTGGGATTTAGCTGGTTTTGCAGACAAAGCTGTGCCCTCATGCCTGCCCAGTGCCTGCCTGGACACCCCAGCATGCCCCTGACTTTCCGAAGGGCAGGAGCCACATCCCAGGGTTCCAGCCCTCCTGTGCCTCACCCCAGGTTTGCTCTGGGCTATTGGCAAAGCAAAAAAAAACAAACCAAAAAACAGTGCAGCTTGCCCAGGCTTCCCGGTGGGGCCCAGGCTGGGTTTGCGGCAGGTGGCAGACGAGCATCCCCTGAATTTCCTGCTGTGACCAATGGAGCAAGTGGAAAGTCCCCAAAGCCACAGCGGGACGACGTCCCTGTCCCTGCCCTCCTCACCGGCCAAAACCACCGACTGCCGGATGCACAGGGATGTTCTTTGCCCGTGGGTATGGGCTGTCACTTTGCTGTCGACCTCCATGGCACTCTCTGTCCTGCTTGGAGTCATCCCCAGGGAGCTGACGTGAGGCTCTTCACTGCCTCCTTGCCTTGGCTTTCACAGGTCCGAGCCCAACCTGGGCTCCCAATCAGCAAAAAGAACCCGAGAGAAGGTTTTTAACTGAAAAAGTCAAAGTTATGCTTCCCAAAGCACACCTTTGGCATCTCCCACGCGGAGCTAATCCTCTGTCCCACGCTGCACGCCCTGTCCCTCGAGAGCTGAACCGGGTCTCCTGGGCTGTCGTATTTACATCGTCTTGTCCAGAAAAGGAAAATTATTGAGCGAATAAGTGGAAAGGAGCCAAGGGACTTCCCTTCCCGGCTCCCCGGGCGCTCGGGTCTCCAGTCTTGGTCCTGGTTTTATTGATTGCGTGGGACGCCGGGAGCCCTGCGGGTGAGGGGCAGGGAAAGGCAAATTGCCACAGGAACGTGCCAGCAAGGGATGCCAGGCTGGAGAGGGCAGGTGCTTCAGCTCAAAAAAAACCCGTGCCAGCATGGGAAAGTTGCTACAGGATATTTTGGGACTGGAGGAGCAGCAGAAGTCTTGCTGTGTTGGAAAGGCAATGAGTTCCCTCTGACCGGGCTGGGTGCTGGGGTACTCAGTCCACCCCCGACACAACCCTGTGCACCCCAAAAGGGGTGAGCCCTGCAAGCTGGGCACCCCTCCACGCTCTCCTCCCAACCCTGGGTGCCTTCTGTGCACCTTACACACCTGTGCAATGCCCCGGGTGTGCAAAGAGCACCCAAAGGAAGGACAAGAGGGGAGACAACCACACAACCTCTCTTTTGCACCATCCCGTGCCACCCTGGTCCAGCTCAGACCCCCGGGTGTCCCACCCTAGGCAGGATATGTGACAAGGGACACGGGGTGAGGGGCACCAGTGTCGAAGCGGGGTGACCGTTGCGGCTCCTAGTGTGCAAAGAAACGCGGCGCTGGTGCAAAACAAGGCAGGAGCGAGGGGCAGGCGCGAGCGGAACGAAGCAGAGATGCTGGATGCCCCTGGTCTGCACCGAAAAGGAGGAGCCATGGCAGGCACTGGGTGCTGCGTGACCGGAATAACAGTCCCGAAGAGCCACCAGCTCACAAGCAACATTGGCAGCAGCGTTGGCACTGACTCCCCGCTCCCTCCCTCCCAGTTGTCCCGCTGCCCTTTCCAATTTCATGTCACTTTTGAGAGGGAGAGATGGATGGGGAGGTGCTGGCCAGGGTCTCCTCCCGCCTCCCCTCCACCTCCCCACGGCCCCTTTGGTGCCAAAGCCGGCCCGAGGCCACCTCAACATCTGGGACGCCCCGCTCCGCCACCGCCACCCCGGGGTGCCCGACATCCCCGGCCGGGGGCATGGCCAGGGTGGCCGTGGCGCAGGGGGGTTCCATGCCCGCGGGACCCCAGGAGCACTGGGCGATGCGGCCGTGGGGGCTGCAGGCGGCCGCCAGCCCCATGATTGGCGCGGCGGGGGACGAATGCCGCAGCTGAGACGGGCCGAGGCTACCTGAAGGACCCCGCGTGTCCTCAGGTTTCACTCATGACCATCTGACAGCAGCAGCAGCTGCTCTGCCAACAGGCACTCGCCGAGCCAAAGCCTCCAGGAGTCGAAGGAGAGGGAAATTCTGGCCCTAAAAGGTCTCTCCTTGAGATTTCACTCTCTCCACCCAACAGTAAGTAGCAGGTTCAGCCCTGGGCTGGTGCCAGGGCATCGGGAAGGGTCTACGGGGTCTTGGATGTCACCGGTTTTGTCATTCTCGCGGTGCTCGGAGCGGTGCAAGCAATAACGGGGGCTTCGCCGTCCAAGCGTCGGAGGCGGATGGGAGCAGGATGGCCCCTGCGCTCGCTGGCATGGTGCTCAGGGCTGTGGGCACCCGCCAGACCCCCGCTCCGTGGTAAACAGCCTGCGACGGGAGGAGAAAGTCCCGGCAAAAGCACAGGCAGGGTGCAGGGATGTGGGTGCCAGCAGCCAGTGGACCCTCGGTGGGCATGGAGCTGCCGCCGGGGTGAGAGGGGACGGCAGGGGATGCGGCGGGCGACTGGTTTCTGAGCCACCTTGCCACCCGGAGGACGGGAGCTACAGGCAGGGCTTAAAAGTCCCAAGTCGCCTTTCTCCTGGCTTCTCCTCCTGGGGATCTAAATATAAACCTCAGCTTGGCCAAGCCAAGGTTGCAGGAAAGGTCTGCGGGTGCTTCACAGTGTCTCCTTTCGGGAAGGCGCCTGGCCCCACGGAGCCCGTGTCCCCCACGGGAGAGCAGGGAGGGACCCCGGTGGGGCCAGCGGGAGGCAGTGGGACCCCTGTGCAGTGCCAACACGGTGGTGACGGGGGGATGCAGGGGTGGGCGGCCGTCGTTTCCCCATTGGCATGCCAGGGCTGCGGGGTCCACGCGCACAGCCAAGGGTTTTGGGGTGCCACGGAGGCAGGGTGAGCCCAACGTGGGGTTCAGGGCTCAGATCCCACCCCGGACAGCAGAGAAACAGGCAGTGCCCGGCTGGGATTCGGCTCATTTTTTTGGGTGCTGAATCCCCCCCTGCAGCTCGGACCCTCCCCACGGTGGGCGCATGGGGCCCCCCAGTGCCATTTTGGGTTCTATCCAGAGGCAATCATCCACCCTGGTGTCCCCCCCCTCCATCCCTCGCAACAGCCACCATCCCTCTGGGCCAGATCCGGCATCCCGGCGCTCTCGCTCCCCGGAGCTGAGTTGCAGAGTGAGGTTTGTCCTATGCCCACACTGCCCACACCGCCGCTACTGGAGCCACAAAGGATCAGCCCGGGTGCTGCGAAAGATCCGACGGCCGATATCGCTGCTGGGCGACAATTCTGTAAATCCCTGGGGAGGGTGGGACCCCCCCACGGGTTCCACTATACAGGGGAGATCCCACACACGCCACCGAGGGATCAATGCCGTGGGCGCCGGCGCTGCCTCCTCTAGTCCTTTCTAGGAAAACACCTGATGTCATCACAGTTCTGGGGGGAAAAGGGCATATTTAGGGGAACGGGTTAAAGAACACAAAACTCTGTTTGGATTTGGCTGTGCTGACATTTAAATACGGCGTTTGCGTAAGGGTCCGGTGAGCATCACTAAGGGGAAAAGGGCCCCGTGGAGCTGTGCAGGCAGCTCCACCTGCACTCTGGGAAACTTGCAGGATTTGGGGAGGAGGAGAGCGAGCGGCAGCAGGTAACAACGAGCCGTCCAGCGTCGTTTCTGTGCTCAGCAGGTTGGACTAACGAGGCCATTTATATGCAGGGGAGGAAGGGAGAGAAGGTGGTGGCACCTTTGGGGAGTTAGAGGGCAAAGACCCCAGCTATAGCTCCAGAGATGCCAGGAGGGTGCTCAGCCTCTGAGCCTGTCTGTCTGACCAGCTGCCTCCCTCTTCCCCCTTATCCACATCCTGAGTTGGATTTGAATGAGATCCCTCAGGAGTTGGAGGGCAAGAGCCAAGGTGAGGGGCTCAGCGCCTGGAGCTGGGCACAGGGAGGGCCGTGATGGTGCCCCATGTCGGTCCTGGTTTGCACGGTGTCTGGTACAGGGTATTGGGGCAGAGGAGCTGCAATGGGAAAACAACATGATGGAATCACAGAATGGTTTGGGTTGGGAGGGACCTCAAAGACCATCCAGTTCCAACCCCCCTGCCATGGGCAGGGACACCTTCCACTACACCAGGTTGCCCAAAGCCTCATCCAACCCGGCCTTAAACACTGCCAGGGATGGGGCAGCCACAACTTCTCTGGGCAACCTGTGCCAGTGCCTCAGCACCCTCAGAGGGAAGAATTTCTTCCTTAGATCCCATGGAAATCTCCCCTCTTTCAGTTTAAAGCCATTGCCCTGTGTCCTATCACTACACACCCTTGTCCAAAGCCCCTCTCCAGCTTTCTTGTAGGCCAGCCCCGAGATGCTCCAGGGACCCCAATATCATAAATCCCGCAGCAAAATCAGGTCTGGGACCTGCTCCCAGCGCTGCTCAGAGATGGTCCCTATAGGAGCTGGTGGGGCCGTGTCCCTCCTGGCATCCCTCGAAGGTGGCTGCATCGCTGCCCGCCCCCCATACCCCCTGAGCCTGGGGGACCCCATGGGGGGTAGCAGGTCATTACAGCCCCTGGCCATCCTCCCTTCCCCCTCACCACTGCTTTCCCAGCACTGCTCAGATCTTTTCCAAGCCTGACATGAGAGCTGCTGGCAGCAGGAGCTTGGATGACACCCGAGTGCAGGCAGTGGGCAGTGGGCAAGCGCAGGGTCCCCACTTTAACCCTTCCCCACCCGCTGAAGCCTCCACCGCAGCCAAACCTCCCCCAAAATAAACCCAAGCAGCCATCCACCCCGGTGTCCCCTTTCCAGCAACGCCCTCCCCGGGGGTCAGTAGGGACAGTGGGATGGAAAGGAGGTGGAGATGGGGTGGTACCCCCGGCTGCATCCCCCTGGCTCCAGGCAGGAGGGGGTTAGCGCGTTGCTGCAGGGTGTTGCAACATCCTATTTCCATCTGTGGCCCAGGAGAGTATCCGAGGACTTCACAGCTCCCAGCCCCTGTGTGCCACCCCCCCTTCAAGCACATGGAGGTCCCTTTGGTAGGGCTGGGGGCAAACGGGTTGAAGTGCCAGCTTTTGGGTAAACTGAGGTCAATAATAATCAGTGAACTGTGCAAAATTAATTTCCACGCCGCTTATGATGCGGGTTGCAGGAGCGGAGGCACCTCTGCAGGGGTTGTATTTTGGGGGGGTCAGCAGTGCCCCCTTGGCATGTTCAGCGTTAAGGATTTGGCTCTCCAAAGGGAGGCAGCGGTGGCACAGGCTCAGCTGCATCTTTGAAAGGAGCTGGGGAAGGAAGCAGCACCTTGTTTGGCACTTGCAGGGCACCCATGGCACCAGGGCCCCGCTGAAGGTGCTGCTGCAACGCGCCGCGGAACACGGGATTGTGCATCACGTCCTTCTCCTCCTCCGTGTAAATCCTCCAAGCACCGGCACAGCCCTTCGGCTCACCAGTGTCCTTGTCCCAAAGTGCATCGCAAGGCAGGGGGTTGGTTGGTGGCTGCCAGGAAAGGGGCTGGAGAGAGTTTGGAGACCTCCTCTTGGTCTGCCTGAGAAAGGCGGCATCTAACAGGCAGAAAGCACCTCTGCTCTGGAGCCAGGCTGAGAGAGTTGGGGCTGTTCAGCCTGGAGAAGAGAAGGCTCCAGGGAGACCTTCCAGCACCTCCCAGTACCTAAAGGGGCTACAGGAAAGCTGGAGAGGGGCTTTGGACAAGGGCGTGTAGTGACAGGACACGGGGCAATGGCTTTAAACTGACAGAGGGGAGATTTCAATGGGATCTAAGGAAGAAATTCTTTCCTCTGAGGGTGCTGAGGCACTGGAGCAGGTTGCCCAGAGAAGCTGTGGCTGCCCCATCCCTGGAAGTGTTCAAGGCCAGGTTGGATGAGGCTTTGAGCAACGTGGTGTAGTGGAAGGTGTCCCTGCCCATGGCAGGGAGGTTGGAACTGGATGGTCTTTGAGGTCCCTTCCAACCCAAACCATTCTGTGATTCTATAATTCTATGAAAGCAGGGGAAAAGTATCATTCCCAGAGCAGTGACCTCATTCAACGTGTGCTTAAAATCATAGAATCATAGAATGGTTCAAGCATGGACTTTTGCATTTGGCCCACGCAATCAGACCAGCATCGCTGCTGCTGTGGGTGACCTGTGGGTAAGATGCATTCAGTGACCTTGGCTGGTCTGGACCAACCTCGAGGACCATGGTGGCACCCGAAAAGTGTGATCTTGCTGCAACACCTCAGTCCCCCTGGTCTGGCTGGGGAAAGGCATCCACCAGCACTGGGCTTGCTGAGGCATTGTTTTCCAAGGGCTTTCAACAGACCATCCCTTTTGCTCAGCATCGGGCAAATTGCAGGCAGCACAGCTTCGCCCAGTTCTCCGGGATGACAGACGCTGCTTGGAAGCATCCTGCATTCCTGCCAGTGCAGTTGGCTTGGGCCAGGCTTCAGGCAAAGGAACAAAATACACCGAGAAGAGGGTGAAAAACCATGGTAGTGACAGGAGTGGGCACGGGGGGACGTGTGGCTGACGGGAGCCAGCGGTGCTCATCGGGCTTGGCGGGCAAGAGGCTGGTGTATGAGATGCAGTCCGTGGGACTTCCCAGCCAAGTGCTTAAAAACCTCAGGAATTCAAAGGATAACACTGGAAAATGAAGAATTAATTTTTTTTTTCTCATTCTCTAAGTCTCTCGAGCCCACCACTATCTGAAAATAGAGTGGGGAAAGGATTGGGGTGACTTTCTCTTAATTTTTTTACCCGTGTTATTTTCTTTTTGTGAAAACGTAGCACCAGCTCCCTTTAAAAAACAGAGTGAGTTCATGGTGGGCTCAGAACCACCACGGCAGTGGAGATCCAGTGTCCCACAGCGGCGATGTCGGAGGCATTTGTTTGCTGAAGAAAATTTTGGAGACTTCACATATTTCTCCATATTTCTACGTCTCCATGATGTAGTTACAGCAAAGCATTTAAGGACGACAACGTATCTGGGGATGGTAAAGCCCAGACTCTTAAAAAGCACATTATCACCTTACAGAAAGGGACATAAACTTGTTTATAAAACGGCTAATTTTGCCTGGCACAACTGGAAGGTGTTTATCTTCGTTACTGCTAGAAACTCATATCATCTGGAAAACACTAATGCAGCTCCAGGCCCCGCTCGGCACGTCGTTAAATCACCCGTCCACCGCCTGTGCTACCTCTGGGCAGAAAAAAATCATTTCATATTCAATATTTTCAATTTCCTCACTTGTTTTTTTCAAAATTCGGGGAAAACACAGCAGGATATAAACACCCCGTAGGACTTTTTGAAGCAGTGACATCCCTAGAACCATGACAGAGGTTTTTTTTTTCCTACAACCATCAGACTTTACAACAAGGTGTCCCTGCCCATGGCAGGGGGGTTGGAACTAGATGATCTTTGAGGTCCCTTCCACCCCAAACCATTCTGTGATTCTATGAAAGCACCGTGTCACCCCCTGCACCCAAGCATCATCAAAACAATAAGCACAAATATCCTGAAGCTCAAACAAAACTGGATGGCACTGGGCTGACATCACCTCCTGCATCACAGCCTGTACCCAGTGGGGTTTGGAGCTGTTTGGGGTCCCTCTGCCGTGCCAGGTGCGGTGGCAGGGTTTGGCCCTGCTCCTTCTCCTTTCCCCCATGGGAACCTTTCCCACCACTGGGGCTGAGCTGTTGGATGTGTAGAGGTGGGAAATGCAGAGGGGACAAGGACTCTGGTATTTAATCATCCCCATAAAGCTCCCTGTCCTCTGTGGACGGGGAGAGGACCTGCTATGGAGGGGCTTCATGGGGCACGCAGCGGGGCTGGGAGAGCAAGACCCACAGCACAGCCCTGCGGGTCCTCCTGGGTGCGCAAGACAGCTGCCACGGGGATCGGCTGCGTGGAGAATGGATGGTGTTTGTAGCAGCACCCAAGATGTCTGTGAGTGAGAACCCATAGCTGTGACTCACCCCCAAACCCTGCCATCCCAGCTGGTCCCCGTTACAGCACCCTGCCCCACCCTGGGTATCCTCGGGGAGATAAGTAAGCCAGGGATGGAGAGGGTTGAGTTGTCCTGTGTGCTGTGGGTCTCTTGTTGCTGGTTGGGTTGGCAGTGGTGTGTCCAGGGAGGATTTGGGGTGTGGGTAGCAAGGAATGGGTGCTGCAGGATTGTGCTTTCAGTGTGCTAGGATGGGTTTGGGTTGTGTGTGTGACAGGGTCTGGTTCCCAGAGATCTTAAGGTGCTGGTTTATCTCCCCCATGATAACTTCTCATGGCTGAGCATCGCCTGGCTCTGCTGTGTCACGGTGAGTGAAGCTGAGTTACACTTACTGATGGCCACTCTGGCTGGATTCTGTCTTGGACTTGTGCTCTTACTAGCCTCTTCTGGCATCTTTCCAGACTGTCTCCTGTTGAGAGGATGAATCTTGAGGGTGGGTTTGCAGCTGGGTGAGGGCAGCTCCTCAAGACACGTTCCATGGTCCTGCCACAACACTGTGGATACTCAGGGGGTCCCACTGCTGTCTGCTCCTGGGTGTTGGTAGAGCTGAGATCTCTCAGGAGCAGCATGTCTGCACTTGAGACACCCCGGTCATACCTGTTTTTGTAAACCTAGGTAGGGGAACAAGTGCATCTCTCTGGGATTACCAGGCTGGAGGACTCTGGCAGTGCTGATGCTCTCCTGGAGCAGTGCCCTGGGAAGGGAGGAGCAGAGCCCTGGAGCCTGGGTGATGGGCTGAGCCCAGCACCTGTGTGGATCAGTGGGATGAGGGGAGGCCCCTGACTGCCCCGTGACCCCACAGCCATACATCTGCACATGGCAGCCAAGAAAGTCCTTCCCCCTCTTCCTCAGCCTGCAGGAGGTTATGTCTGTGCAGGGATGAAGTGCCAGTTCTGGATGGGGTGGGTGTCCAAGCAGTCTCAGGCAGGACCCTGCCACCCTTCCATCTGTCCTGATCATACAGAACCTGTTATGCAGTATCTCTGGTAGCTTCCAAACCACTCCTGTTATTTTGGAGGCCGATCCATTCACGCAGCCTCAGAGTAGCAGAAACATCAAAGGAAACTCAATTTCTGTCGAAGTGAAGGCCATGCAGTCCTGAGCAGGGAGGTGGTCCCAGTTACCTGCTGGTAACTGCTGATGTCAAACTGGGGGTGTGAGATGCCCATCCGTGGCATGTCAAGGTGTTGGACATGGACAGTGTGTCCAAAAGCAACAGCTCAAGTGTTGGTTGGGAGCCCACAACTTAGGGTGGCAACAAATAGCAGATCAGAGCTTCGCGGAGATGCTTTAAGTGACCGATTTCTTAGCAGGAAAGCAGATGGTGGGGCAAGAGTTTGTGTTTAACAAGGGGCTTGAGGGGCACCCAGGTCCTGGGGAGAGCTGAGGCTGAGCTCTGTGGGACCAGGGGGGCGACTGGTGCCCGGGGCAGCACCTGTTGCTGCCCCCAAACTGCTTTTACCTATCAGAGGTGCAAAGAGTTTGATCCTGGTTATTTATAGCAGCCACTATAAATGTGCCAGGATGTGCCAGGCTGGGGGCAGAGGGGCTGGTCACCCTGTCCCGGCGGCTGGAGGGGCTGGTCCCAGGGCTGAGCCACTTCACTTGGGGTGGTGGGACACAGCTGAGTCCCCCATGCTGTGTCTTCCACGTGTACTGGTGTGGGAACTGGGCTCACCGGGGAAGAGGGGTGCTGAGCTGAGCCCCCTGCTGAGCCTGCATTTGGCTTTTGGCTCCCTCTATTTTGGGAAGCAGAGATCAACCGGAGATGCTGATGGCTCCAGGGCCGTGATGTGAGAGCTGGACATAGGCATAAGTCCTGATTCTGCTCCCCAGGGTCATCCCACCATCTCTGGGTGGCCCCAAAAGGGTCAGAGCCGGACCAGATGCTGCAAAAGACCCCAAAAAGCCACAAAGCATCTCCATCCAGTGCAATACCCCCTTTCAGGACCCTGGGGCGGTGCTGCCAACCCCCAGCATCTCCCCTGTGGCTGTGAGCCCGTGCATGGTGCTGCCCGGAGCTACTCCATCGGCAGCTGGATCAACGTGGCACAGCACGATGGCTTCAGCCCAGCGAGAGGAAGAGGAGGCACGGGCTGAAAGCTTCTCGCTCGAGCTCCCCGCCTGCGCTTGGTCCTGCCGGCAGAGGAATGAGCAGAGTCATGGGGCTGCAGAAACCTGACTCCTGCCGTGATCGCTGGTGGCAGCTGAAGTCACAACCACCTCCGCCAGCACCACGGGCTGGGTGCAGTGAGTGGGGACAGGGCACTGCCGGGGGGTTGGAGGGGCAGCACCCAGTGGGAGGCTCCAGGGAAGATGTGGATCATGCAGCACCCCATGCACCGAAGCCTTGGTGTGCTGCTGAAGGGGCTGGAGCCCTACGGAGCACTGGCATGGTCTGTAACGCACGCTTGCCCTAACAGCTCTGAAAAACCCTATTTCCAGGGAAACTGAGGCTGCCTAGAACAACAAGCTCCTGGGAGTCCTCAGATGGGGTGGGCTGTGGGTCCTGCTTGAGCATCCTCAGCAGGACTCGAGGTGATAGAGCTGGACACAGCCCCATGGTTTCAGCTTGAGCTTTGAGGTTGCTGGTACCAAGGGAATGCAGAGGGCAGGTTTCCAGAGCTGCTGGAGTAGAGCATGAAATGGGTGTAAATCCAGAATAACTCTGGGTGAGAAGAAGCAGTGGTGATGCCCTACTGCTACAGGCACTATCCCCTTGCAGAGACAAGTGGTGGCAAAAATTCCCCTTTTCACTCGTTTTGAGGGCCCACCTTTAGGGTCCAGCATGCCTGGGGTGAGATGGGGCTGTGTCCCTCTGGGATTTCTGCTCCAGATTCCCTGTTTTGTAGTGGTTCAGACCCCTGAGTTGGATTTTAGGCAGTGCCAGACTCCGCTTTCCAGTGATGTGACTCAGTTTATCCTATTAACTAAACCTGTGCAGCAAAGATAAAACTCTCCCTGTTCTAAAACAGGTTTAAATACAAAAATCGGTGCTCTTGCCACTTGATTTTTTTTTTTTTTTTTTTAAAGTTTGCCCTGTTCCAAAAGGCAGAAAGTTGCTCCCATTCCTCTACCAGCTGCATCCAGCTACCAAAGCACCGGTGCTGGAGCTGGGTGAAGGTGGTCTCTGCCCAAGAGATGTTGGAGTCGGGGGCTGGTCCCTGCTTCATCCCTGGGGCTGGATACGATGGGGGGTGAGCAGTAGCACCCCACAACGCTGCGCTGCTGAGGGGATCGCCTGCCCTTGGCAGGAGAAAATCCATTTCATGTGCCGAGGTTACATCCAGCAGGAATAGCGAGGGAGCGTGGCGGTTCCCAAAACGCCGTTATCCTGCGCTGCTCCGAATCGATACCGCCCTTGCCGCCGCTTTTATTGCTTGGTTTTATAATCACCGCAGGAATGAGTCAATACCGTTACGTGCCCAGAGTCTCTCTTCCCATCAGAGCTATAAATGTCCAGTTCTCATTAATTAGGCTGAAGGTTTCCAGCTCTCAGCCCCGTGGGGCTGTGAGGAATACTGATCCTAAAGCTTTTTGGAAGGCAGGTGCTCAGCAGCATCATGTGAAGTTTTGGTTCGTGGAGGAGTCACCACTTGCCAGTGGGATGCTCGTTGTGGGGAGGGTGAGGCACAGAGGTGCATCTGTCCCAGTATCCCTGCAAAGCAGGGTCCCGTGTTATGGTGCCTCGGGCTCGTCTCTGGTGTTAGTGGGTCAAACAGACATCGAGGCAAGGTGAGTCAAGGCAAGAACCTTTCTGGTGTCTCAGAAGCCTTTGCCGGGCGTTTTGGCCTTGCTCAGGGCACTGCAGCCTGTTCCTGCGGGTGCGACCACCCGTCTGATCCCCACTTTGCTCTCTCCAGCCTGTTTTGGTGTTCTGCTGCTCAGTGGAGTCGCCCTTATGTCTCCCAAATGTCCTTTCATATTCCTATCTGGGGAGGCATCCTGATCTCTGTAACATTACAAAGTGCCATTATTGTATTGCTTTTTGGCTCAAGATAAGGCTTTAACCCCTTCCTCTCAGGAGCGGAGCCATCTGGCACTGCAGGTTGTAGAATCATAGAACGGTTTGGGTTGGGAGGGCCCTTCAAGACCATCCAGTTCCAACCCCCCTGCCATGGGCAGGGACACCTTCCACTACACCAGGTTGCTCAAAGCCTCATCCAACCTGGCCTTGAACACTTCCAGGGATGGGGCAGCCACAGCTTCTCTGGGCAACCTGTGCCAGTGCCTCAGCACCCTCAGAGGAAAGAATTTCTTCCTTAGATCCCATCGACATCTCCCCTCTGTCAGTTTAAAGCCATTGCCCCGTGTCCTGTCACTACATGCCCATGTCCAAAGCCCCTCTCCAGCTTTCTTGTAGCCCCTTTGGGTACTGGAAGGCTGCTAGAAGGTCTCCCTGGAGCCTTCTCTTCTCCAGGCTGAACAGCCCCAACTCTCTCAGCCTGTCTCATCACTCATGTTTCCTATGGATGGGTGCCATGAGATGGCCACTGACCCTGCAGGACGGAGCTCCTCTGACTGAGGAACCTCTTGTGTTGAGCACTGCACGTTGCTTGCACAAGGTGCAGGAGAAAAGCTGCCGATTCCTCACAGCATATTGTAAAGGCGAGACAGCTGGAGCGGTGCTGCTGGTGCTGAAGGTGTTTTGTTTTGTCGAACAACCCTGTCTAGGTTGTGAAATTGCATGTTTAACAAGAGCTGGCTGGTGCCAGGGACACCAGCTGCTCGGCTCATATGGTGCTCGACCTGATGGTGCTTTTCGTTTAGGGGCTGAATGGGGGTCTGGGAGGAGAAGGAGCACACGGGGTGCTCCGTCTGCAAGTGATCCACTCGTAATAATCTTTCTTGCAAGTTCAATATTTCTACAATAAACTTGTTTGCAAAAACCTGCTGAGATCCTGCCATCACTGGGCTTCAAGGGCTGAGCAAAAATGCCCCAAAATGGCACCAGCTGGCATTGCCTTCTCAGCCCCCCTCTCCCCGGCAGGCCGGGCGCAGGCGTCCCGGGAGCAGAATGAGAGGATGGCCGGCGTGCCGCACATCCCGGGCCCCGAGAACCTCCGCCCCTTCACCCCCGCCTCGCTGGCCGCCATCGAGCAGCGCATCGCCGAGGCAGAGGCACTCAAGGTGAAGCGGCAGCAAGTGGAACTGCCCGAGGAAGAGGAGATCAAGCCCAGCAGCGACCTGGAAGCTGGCAAGAACCTGCCCCTCATCTATGGCGACCCACCACTGGAGCTCATTGGGACCCCCCTGGAGGACCTGGACCCTTTCTACAAGGATAAGAAGGTGAGGGGCAGAGCTTAGCCCCTGGGTAGACTTGGCATTAGATGTAAGCCCTAAGAAAAAGGGCAAAGCATGGACCTCCTCTTCTTTCCATCATGCCTCAGGGTCTCATCTAAGCCCATCTTGATGACCCACAGTCCCAGACCGCTGTGGTTGCTTCTCCAAAGCAAAGCACCTGTTCCTTGTTAAAGTCCCAACCCTTTGGAAACCCAAAGCACGCATAGAGGTCTCACCTTTAATGGCAGCACTTGATCCGTGGGTGTTTTTGGGTGGGCAGAAGGGCTAACATATCTCTTTCCTCTCTTTTCTCCACAGACATTCATAGTCCTCAACAAAGGGAAGTCCATCTTCCGCTTCTCGGCAACCCCTGCCCTCTACCTGCTGGGGCCCTTCCACCCCATCCGCAGAGGAGCCATCAAAGTGCTTATCCATTCATATCCTTGCCCTCTGTGATGCTGCTCCGTTGCCAAGTCAAACCCTGATGCTCAGAGGGCAAACAGCCCTGGGAAAGGGCTGAGGGAAGTGTTTCATGATGGTGCAGTGAGCAAATCTCTTGGGCTGGTCCCCATGATGACCAGGACCCACTGCCCATCCATCCCAGTGCTTTGATCCCTTACCAAGAAGTGGGTGTTTGAAGGCTTTGGGCACGTTGGTTGCACCAAGAGCTCAGTCGTGGCTGGAGAAGGGAGGGATCAGTTTGGTTGGAGAAGGGAAGAAACCTAAGTGCTCGAGCTTCCTGGGAAGAAGTTCAAGGTCTCTGATGTCTGGAGGGACTTGGAAAGGAAGGAACAAGGAAGGAGGCAGAACCAGAACCATGGAGATGGGGAGGGGACCTGGAAGGGAGGGCAGGGGCCAGGACCATGCACAGGAGCAGTGGGACTAAGGGGAAAGCGTGAGCAGGGGACTGCGCCGGGAGGAGCAAGTCAGGGCATGGGAACAAGGTGGGAGCCAGGACAAGAGGAGGAGGGATGCTTGGCTTCCTAACTGTGTGGAGGGGGAAATCTAGGCAAGAGCCACAGTGTTTCTCCTTGACTGGCTTTTAAATTATTCAGCATGTTCATCATGATCACAATTTTAACCAACTGCGTGTTTATGACAATGAGCAACCCCCCAGTGTGGTCCAAGAACGTGGAGTAAGTCCCTGACCTCCTGCAATCTCCCCCAGCCATGGGGGCCATCCCAGCTTGGCCGTCCTTGAGAGGAACAGGACCAAGGCTGAGAGAGGGGTGTTGGGATCTCGACGCCCTTCAGAGGAGGAGAGATGTCATTGGGAGATGCTGGTGGCCCTCTCCATCTCAGAAGGGACATTCACGTTCTGCATTAGACATTGCAAAGAGTGGGAGTGTTTCACAGCTGCCTAAAATCTGGTGGGGTCCCTGTGACAGGAGACCACTGCAGAGCAGGCTGGGTTGAGTCAGCAGTGATGGTCTGGAGAGGCTGAGCAGATCCAAGGAGCATGGACAACCTACTCGAGGTGGGAAAGGGAAAATCCAGCCTTTTTTGCTGTGGTTCTGCACCCTCAGAAGGGTTTTACAGAGAACGTGGTGGTCTGGGACATCAGCAGGGATGGGAGGTGTTGCAGAATAGTCACCAAAGAGGGTGGTACCTCAAGAAGTCCCAACTTGCCTTATGGAGTTAGGTGAAAACCTCCCCCAGTGCTGAAACACCCCGAGAACCCAGCAGCCTGTGACCGTGAGCCCCCAAACTCAGCTCCCCAAGACGGTCCCATTGGCAGAGGTGGAAAAAAACTCATCCTGAGCTGGCTCTTGGACCTAGGTGAGCATCCCGAGTCACCGTTCCCGTTTCAGATACACCTTCACCGGGATATACACCTTCGAGTCCCTCATCAAGATACTGTCGAGAGGCTTCTGCATCGACAACTTCACATTCCTGCGCGACCCGTGGAATTGGCTGGACTTCATGGTCATCTCCATGGCGTGAGTTTGGTGGGATGGGGGCGGGACAGGAGGTCTGGCCATCGCAGTCATGGCAGGGAGGAAGGCTGAGGAACAGGGGGTGGGTGTCTCACAGAGCCCTTGAAGCCCTCTCCTGTCCTGTCCTGCAGCTACATCACTGAGTTTGTGGACCTGGGGAACATCTCTGCTCTCAGAACCTTCCGCGTCCTCCGTGCCTTGAAAACCATCACCGTGATACCAGGTAGGACTTAAGAAGGGGTCTCCTCTCCCCGTTTTCCCCTTCCTTGAGCTCAGGTTTTCCCACAGTTCAAACCAATTCCCTTTAGTTCTTTCAGCAGCTCTAAGAGAAAAGAGGGGAAATAAGGTATTTGATACTCAGAAACAATTTTCCACATAATAATTCAGCTTTTGGGTCTGGTCTTGCTGATTTTTACATCCTTAAATCGGCTGCACTCACTTGGTTGGTTGGCCAGGGAAAGCCCCTGCCAAGGTTGACGTGGTGTTTTCAAGGCTCCTTGGAGATGCCTCTGGTGGGCTGGTGCTCATGTCATGTTCATGGGCCCAATTAACCGATACGCTTTGCTTGGTCCTTGGAGCCATAGATTCGGTTTTGTCCCCACAGCTGACTGCTCTGGTGCTGGGGCTGAGACTTTTAATGGATATTAGTGCAAGAGCCACGTGGTGAGTGTTTAACGTCACCCCCAACGTCCAGCCTGTGGTGTTAGGAGCGTGTCACCAAGTACCTCTGATGGCTTTTTCCTAAATTTTGGTATCGTTTCAATACTTTGCTTTGGTATGGCAGAAATGATGGGTCAGGCTCCTTGAAGAAGCGTGAGATTGAACTGAAAATGATAATTTCTTGTGGTGACTAAAATCTCACGTCTCTGCGGTTTCCAGGTCTTCCAGGTTCATATTTGAATGGGTTTTTGTCTCCATCAAACAGGCTAAAAATTTCATTTAGCAAAACATAAGCTGCTGCAGCTTTCTGGAAAGACATGCTCCCAAGAGGCCCTGCAGAAATAGCAGTTGCAAAAATAAGCTGGTTTAGAACAGCTGTCCTCAGCAGTTTCCCAACACAGACAAGCCCTTGGAGAACAGGGTTTTACTTAAACAGTTTGGGGATGGGGGAACTGGCGTGATGACAGGGCTAAAAACCATGTGTCTTTGGAGAATTGCCTCCACGTGAGAAAGCTCTGCGCTCAGAGCTGCATTAAAGATCAACATCAGGATGTCCCAGCATCACCCATCATCCATGTAGACCTTGGGGTGATGGGAATGACATCCTCGGCATCAAAAGCCGGCCAAGCATCTGTAGGCGAGCCTCCTCCGCGGAGGAAACGGCGATGCCTGGTGGGAGACATGAGTTAATCCCGATGCTTAATGCAAATGTCACTTTGTCACCTTTGCTCAGACATGTTGGGATTTCTCCAGCTTGAAGGGATCAAGCTGGAAGGTCCAGCTGGGCTCTTGACCACCCATGGGACAGCAGCACATGGGGGTGTTGAACCACAAGGCTTTTCTGGAGCTGAGCGCGATGCTCAGCATCTTCCAGCTGGGCTAGTAAATAGCTTTTCCATGTGCCACAGCTCAGTGGTCTTTTTGGGTGGTTTGGGCCAAAAAAAGCCAGATTATGGTGTCTGGGGAAAACATAAAGCCAAAAGGAATTGATGGCTGCCAGGCTGGGGTGGGCTTTGGCTAGTGATGCCCAGGTTAAGGCTGGTATGGGGAGGTTGGCTGGCTCTTGTCCAATGGGGACAGTTTTCGGGGACAGGATTATGCTGCCCAGTGATGTGTGAGGACAAGGGCAGCTGAGATGCAATGTGGGGCATAGAGCTGGGGTGAACTTGGTGATACCACATGTCCCCCACCAGATCCAACGCCTTTTGGGAATGCCATAGCATGTTCTCCATAATTAGCAAACAAGTAATTAGCTCAGTAGTCACACCTCCCCCCTAGGGCTGAAGACGATCGTCGGGGCTCTGATCCAGTCGGTGAAGAAGCTCTCAGACGTCATGATCCTCACCGTCTTCTGCCTGAGCGTGTTTGCCCTCATCGGTCTCCAGCTCTTCATGGGGAACCTCCGGCAGAAGTGCGTGCGGTGGCCCCCCCTCAACGACACCCTGCTGGGGGACTTCGGGCTGGACAACGACACCTTGGCCAACGTAACGCTCTATGGCAACTTCACCGACGACATTGCCGGCAACTTCACTGGCAACTTCACCAGCAACAGCACCTTTGATTTCGAAGCCTACATCAATGATGAAGGTAAGTGCTCATGCATCCCCTTCTCCATTGACCCATCATCCTGGTTTCTCCTTAGTGTACCCTGCTCTTCCTCTGTGTCAGACCAGGATGGTTTGCTTGCATGGATCTTCCTGCCAAGGTGCTTTGCAGGGAGATATGACTGGTGGGTGAATTAGGAGTTGTGCATACTCATGGGATGGACAGATGAGATCAAATCCCTCTTGCCAGGGAAAATGCAGTCCAGGCAAGCTAAACTCCTCTAGAAAGGTTTCACCATGGGAAGGTCTGGACAAACCAATGTCTCCATCTCTCCCTCTCGCTCGTGAGGGCACAATCTCCTCATCGAGGTGGGCACTGGGGAACAGCAGCTCCATCTGGCTGGTCACAGCAATAAGAACAAACCCTCCAGGAGCGGATGAGACTTGGGGTGGAAAACCTGAAGGAGGGATGCAGGAATGACATTTTCTCACCCACTTTCACTGCTGCATCAGAGCTCGGTCCTTCCCCAAGTACCGTTGTGTCCAATGAGCATTGCATGCAGCACCGTGACAGCCCACAGGAGGGGAAGGAAGGAGTGGTGGGATCGAGCACAGGTCCTCGGACAGGTCTCCAAATTTGCTACTTTCCTACCACTCCTTTGAAACAAGTTTGGCCCAAAAAAGTGCAGTGGGTTTTCTGTTTGTTCTTTGGTTTTTAAACTCCATGAAAATGTAAAATTCTCAGAAAATCTGCCTGGCAGAGCTGCACGGTGGCGGGATGCTCTGCAGGGATATTTCCCGTCTCGTTTAGGGCACTCGGCAGAGCTCAGCAGGTCAGGTTATGTCTCAGCTGAGCTGCTCTGCCCACTGCCACAAGCAGCTCTGGCATTACCCAGAGGAAGGGGTGCAAACTCAATATACAGGATGGAATGAGCACGGTGCAAATAGCACCGGCCCCCCGGGGCCACGCGCTCAGGCTAACAGCTATTGGGGCCAGGCCAAAAACGTATCGCCTGGAGTTTCACAAGCGGGACATCTCCATGAGCCCACGTAGGTTAAATAAAAGCCTGGTGGCAAGAAGCCAGGCACAGCCAGGAATGCTTTGAAGAAGCTCCAGAAATCCCTGTGTGTCTCCCGGAAGGGCTGTGCTAGGTGATGCCCAGGATGGGGTCCAGCTGCCCTGTGCCATGTCCTGGGGATGGGTGTCTCCAGGTGCTCATCTATGTGTCCCTGGGGGCAGGTGACCTATGGTGGCACTGCTTGGCAGCTCCGGTGGCACTGGGCCTGTGCTCAAGCTTTAAGGACCCCTGGTCTGTAAGCCCCACCAGGTACGGGCTGGTTGGAGAGGGAGCATCAGGAGCATCAGGAATGGGCATGAAGCAGTAGCAGACAGTTTCCCCAGGCTTTTTGGGGACCCTTTCAGTCCCCCATGCTTGGTGCTCCCTGGGAATACCCTCTTATTTTGTACATTTTCCCAGCAAAACAGATCAGCCCTGGTCCTTTGAGCACACGTTGGCCCACCTTCCCAGGGAAGCCTGACCTTGGCCAACCTGGCTGCTTCCAAAGCTCTTCATGGGCTTGGGAACCATCTAGTTGGGTCAGTGAGACACCACCAGGAGCTCTCTGAGCTCATGCCAAGCAGTTCAATGCAAATGGCAAAGTCAGCAGAGAGGAGATAACCCAGTGCCCGACGCTGGGATTCAGGGAATTTCCCTGATGGCATTTGGGAATTTGAAAATCAATGTTTGTATTTTCTTTTTTTTTTTAATGTCTCGCTCTTTCCCCAACTGGGAAGCCAATTTCTACTTTCTGGAGGGAGCGCTCGACGCCCTGCTCTGTGGGAACAGCAGTGATGCTGGGTGAGTGCAGCTTGTGCCGGCAGCTGGGGTCTCCTCTGGCTTCCCAGGAGGGTAGGGGGCAGCCAGAGCAGCCTGTGGTACCACCGATGCTTGGGGTGGGACAGGATCGGGGCTGGGAATGCGGCTCTGCAGGTGAATGGTCCGGGCATCCGACTGTATCAGTTGGGGGCGTTGGTTCTGCTGAAGCATCTCAGCATCTCCAGGGATGGAGCATTTCGCTGTGGGTGCAGGAGGGGCAGCGCGGGGGGCTCACGCCGGCTGCCCCCATGGCTCTCTTTGGTAGGAAGTGCCCTGAAGGTTACCAGTGCATGAAGGCGGGGAGGAATCCAAACTACGGCTACACCAGCTACGACACCTTCAGCTGGGCTTTCCTGGCCCTCTTCCGCCTGATGACGCAGGACTATTGGGAGAACCTGTTCCAGCTGGTAGGCACCAAATTTTTATCCTTGTGCAAATTCTCCTCTCGTTTCGATGCTGCCCCTGGTCTAGGACAGGTAAAAAGTCACTTGACTGGAAACTTCATAGATTTCATAGATATCTAGGTTGGAACTTGTGGGACTTTGTCCTGTGGTTTATGGATCTCACCAGGATCAGCAGAGATGGGGCGTGGTCCCATTCAGTTCCTCAACCTGAGCAGTGCAGTGTATTTTCCAGGGCAAAGCCCAGGTGTGCTTCAGCAGTGCTGTCAACTGTATCATGGAAATCAGAGATTATAGCAGTATCTGATACCTCTCTGGCTTGAGGTAGGGGTGAGGGTAAGAGGAGAAAACTAGGCCACTTGTCCCCTGCATTGAGTCATCCTCCAGAAAGAAGTTGCAGATAGCATGACATCTCAACTGACCTGGAGTCCAGGAACTGTTCAGATAAAAGCAAACCTACGTATGTCCTCTGGAAACAATTATACCCAGATCTGGAGTTAGAAAAGGACTAAGGGTGAGACCTGAGAAGTTGGAGGCTGAGAGACATCAGCCTCTGTTACAGCCAAGTGAGTCTCTGATGAAGTATTGGTCCCATCTCCATGACCCTTGGTGGTGAAACACTGGCACAGGTTACCCAAAGAGATAGCAGATGCCCCATCCCTGGAAACATCCAAGGTCAGGTTGGATGGGGCTCTGAGCAACCCAATTTCAGATCTGGGCCCCCCAACATCAGAAGGACATGGAGCTGTTGGAGCAGGTCCAGAGGAGGCCACGGAGATGATGCGAGGGCTGGAGCACCTCTGCTATGGAGACAGGCTGAGAGAGTTGGGGCTGTAAAAAATTTCTTCCTTATACCTAGCCTATTGTATTCCTACCACAAATGGGAAGGTCTCCTCTTGCAAGACCTCCTCTTTTGGTGGAAGCATCACTAAGCTGCTGTCATGCCAAGGTGGTGTGACAGCCCATGCCTCCTCTTTCCACAGACACTGCGTGCAGCGGGGAAAACATACATGATCTTCTTCGTGGTGGTTATATTTCTTGGTTCCTTCTACCTCATCAACCTCATCCTTGCGGTGGTGGCCATGGCTTACGCAGAACAAAACGACGCTACGATGCTGGAGGAGCAGCAGAAGGAGGAGGAATTCCAGCAGCTCATGGAGCAGCTGAAGAAGCATCAAGAGGAGCAAGAGAAGATGGTTGGTGGAAAGTGTGGGGGCCAAAATGAGGGACCTTAGAAATAGGGGGAGAAAAGGGGAGGCAGCGACAAGTCTCTCTTTGTGTAAAATCCAATAATAAGCTTCATTTGGTCCATAGTAAGAAAAGGTAATTGAGTAACTATTTGGGGGGTCCCAGCTGAATCAAAAAGTTGAGATACTATCCTGGGTGGGTGGGAGGGAAATAAAAAGGCTGACAAGATTTAATTTCCACATCCAAAAACCATCACGGGGAGCACTGGGAGGCAGCAGAGAGGTGCAGCCCAGCGGTGCAGTGTTGCTTGAAAGGAGGAGGTGAGAAACGAGGCATCAAAGGCACCAGAACTAACAGTATCTCTTCCTGCAGCACACCAAGAGCAGGAAACCTGGCGGGGAGCCTGCTCGGAGAGATTGTAATCAGGGTACAAAAGTGCTCAGGGATGATGGGGCAGTGACGGCAAAGCTTGATGCATCAGCAAACCAACCCTTTGCTTTTGGCCAAGAGTGGAAAACAGAAGAGAGGGCTCGAGAGACCTTGTGTCTCTCTCAGGGAGGTCCTGGTGGGAGCCAAGACATGGCTCTTGGGGTCTGGCCCCGCTGCTGTACCCCAGCACATGAGTAGATACACACAGCTGATGCTGCGGAGTTTGTACTGATGTTGCTCCAAGCTGGTGTCTTTAAGCTGCCTGATTTAGAATCATGGAATCATGGAATGGTTTGGGTTGGATAATCTAGTTCCCTTCCATCCTTCTGTGATTCTGCATTTCCACCCGTTTGCTCCATCACAGACCCAGGATGGTATCTTAGCCCCTTTCTGGTCCTTGAGAGTCTCTTTTTAGCACAAAAATACGTGGGCAAAAGCTGCTGTGATGTCTGATACTGCAGCACAGCCGTTCTCCATCTCTGATCATCGTTTGGCCAATGCCAGCAACATCCGCTGGAGACATCCCTGCAAACCAAACTGTTAGTCTGGGCAAAAGACCAGCTTCCTCGCACGCAGGGAGACACAAAACAGCGTCTTCCTCTCTTGAAAGCCTCTGCCTCTCGGTGCTTATCTGTGCCGAGCCACAACATCCTCCGAGGAAGCGGCTTGCTCTGATCCGGCTGCTGCCGTTTGCGGGATGGGTCTGAGCAAGCTCTGCCCTGGGGATGGGGACTCTGGTGCCATGGGTGGTTCCTCCACAAATTAACCAGTGAGTGGCCCAAAAGCTTTATTAAGGGGTGATAGTCACGTATTGTCACCTAGAGAAATGGAGAAGACAGGGGGAATGGGGTTGAAAGTGAGGGCAAAGCACCTGCAAGGAATTGGTGCTTGGATCCATTTAATATCCAGCACCCAAAGGTGGAAATCATGTCGCATCTCAGGCGTTTGTGGTGGGAACAGAGAGGTTCCTGCTCTGCTGTGGCATCCTTAGTGCTACCGGAGGGTGTCATGAACTTCAAATATTGATTAATAGAAAGGAAAGGGGGAAAAAAAATTAAACAATTGCAAGTGCAAATGAAAACTCAATATAACAACATCTGGAAAAAAAAAAAAAAAAATATTCTGACCCAAACATTTGCAAATTCAATGCAAGTCCATAAATCTTGGATGTGGCATTTCAGCAAAAGCCTGGAAGATTTTGCTTCTTTCTCATGTGGGATGAAAGCGTGTTTCGAAGGTTAAAATTTCCTGCGAGACAGAAGTTGGAGGGCGGGCACGATTTTGTCTCTAGGAATCATTCACTCCCACCAAATGGTGAAGGGAGCAAAAAGGAAAGGCTTGCAACCTCGGGCACGTCCTTAGCTCCTGCAAATTGCTGTCCCTCGTCGTTGCTCGTGAGGATCCGAGCTCGCCTCTGACCAGGTCCTGCAGCAGCAGACTTGGGAGTCCCAAAGTCCATCCCAGGACTGTCCCGGGGCTCGATTCATCCCACCCTTAGCCCGGTGCCCTGCAGCCATCGCGGGAAGCTCCCGACGACTGCGGACACGCGGGTGACGGGGCCGGGGGTGCTGCAGTTGCAGGAGCGGCAGTCCAGCAGCGGTTCCCTGCCCAGCAGCACGGCCGGGAAGGAGCGCGACTCGGAGCTGAACAGCGACCAGGACAAAGCAAAGGACTGCAACGGGCAAGTGGTCCCCAAGGTCGTGCTGGAGCGGTCGGCTACGGTGGTTGAGGTGCGTGCTTGGCTCTGTCTCCGCTGTCCCTTGAGGGTGCCCACCCCAGCAAACCCCAGTGGAGGGACGGGCTTGTGTCCAGCTTGTTGTGGGTCCTATGAGCCTTTCTGCAGCCCACCTGCAGCTTCGATGCTGCATCCCAAGGTCTCTCCAGACCATGCCCCTTCTTTCTGCCTGCTCTGTCTATAAGTGCATTACATACCCTGCAGTGCTCCATGTATCCCCTGTGGCCTCCTGTCCTTCTAGTTCAACCCAGCCAATGAGCCAGAGAAATCGGACCACAACCACCTTGCCGTGGGCAACCAAGATGGGCCAGGCCTTGAGAAGAGAGCAGGGAGTGCCATCAGTGTCATCTCCAACACGGTGGAAGGTACGTCCTTCCCCAGCCTGGGTGGGGGCTGTGGGCTCCAGCTGTTTCAGCCCAACCGTTGTGCATCGGTGGGCTTGGGGGGCTCAGCACACGCCAGTGACAGCAGCTGTCCCAAATCTCCAGCATCCAGGGATGGCTCTGGACCTGGAGTCTCCATACGGGCAGCGCAGGGACGCTCAAGCAAGACCAACTCGTCAGGATGATGCCCAACTCGTTAGGATGATGCCCACAGGCAATAATACAATATCTCATGCAAATTAATGGGATTGCAGTTGATTACAGCGGTCTCCAGAGTCATCCAAGGGCTGTTGAGTGGCTTCCCAAGAGCTGCTGTCTCAACTGCAGCAGAAAGTGCCATGAACGCAGCAATAACGGGTTTCTCAGCCCTGCCCTCCCTGAGAACGGGCACCAAGCCCTCCAGCCGCACCAGAGCAGTTCCCTTGGGTGTCCCTGCGATCTCAGCATGGCAGGGACACCTCAAATCCTGCTTGGGTGCAGAGAGCAGGATTGGACGCACAATCCCCTCGCTGATCTGCCTTTCCACCCCTCTCTGGTTTGGAGGGTGAGGTCTGCAACATCACTGGGCATGGGCATGGAGAGGACCCTCCTTTTAGCCCCCATATTAAACTTGTAGATGGCCTGGGGCTGGCTCAGGACCTCAGGAGAGGTCTCTTCTAGGGGGTTAGTGCTCAGCCCACCCAAGGAAGGACAGGAGATACCTGCACTGATATCACTTTTCCTTCCTGCCTTCAGAGCTGGAAGAAGCTCACCAGAAGTGCCCGTCTTGGTGGTACAAATTTGCCCACATGTTCCTGGTCTGGAACTGCTGTCCTTTGTGGTTGAAGCTGAAGGAGTTTGTCAAGCTGGTGGTAATGGATCCCTTCGTGGACCTGGGCATCACCATCTGCATTGTGCTTAACACACTCTTCATGGCCATGGAGCATTACCCCATGACAGAGGAGTTCGAGAACGTGCTGACCGTGGGGAACCTGGTAGGCAGCTATGGGTGTCCCGTCCTTCCCTGTTTCGAGCCACAGCAGCCACCACAGTGGGCAGATCCCCTCTGCTGCCCTTGTTACCTGAACTGCATGCATGAGTGCCTGGAAAGACATCCCAAAAGTGCTTGGGGGTTATGGGTCTGATCTGATCACAACACCCCTGTGATGGATCGGGCTCCCGGATGGCTCAGATCAAGGGAAGTGATATGGGGGTGGGATCCATCGTCTCCTGCTTCCCTTCCACTGCAGCTTCTGTCTTGCTTCATGTGTCTCAGCAATGCCAACGTGACCATGGCTTTGCAGAGATGTCCCGAACCAGCTCCAAAATTGCAACCCAGGGCCAGGCACAAGCTGCTGCCAGCCCTGGCTGACACGGCAGCATCCTTGCAGTGCTGGGTGTCCGTGTGACAGAGCAGGGGCTGTTTCAGATCCTGGGAGCAAACAGATTCTCTGCTGAGCAGGAAGCAATGACATCAGCAATGCTAAAAAAAATAATAATCAGGACTTTTCCCAGTGAAATCACTGCAAACGGGGCTGTCCTGATTTCATGGACTTATTTAGCAACCAGCCATGGCTGCTCCTGCTTGGAGCTCAGGGTAGATGGCCTTTAGCTGGATGCAATCTGCTGGTGGGACAAGTCCAGGAGGCCCCTGGTAGCTCTGGGAAGCACCGTTAAGGGATGGGAGAGCTCAGCGTCCCTTCTCCTGCCACCTTGCCCCACTACAGAACCTGCCAGGGCCCCCCCGTGCACGGGTGCCAGAGTGACGCACGCCGGTGCCGGAGCACTGGGCGGGCAGGGTGACGCTCAGCACATAACTGCTTTGTCTCTGGTTTCATTCAGGAAATACAAGGGGATTAATCGCCGCTCGCTCCAAGTGCGGTCACGCTGCAAAGATGCTCCGAGCTTTTCCTTCGGGCCGGCAGCGGCTTCTGCCCACGTGGGCCAAGCACCCTGTTGCTGACAGGGCCGCACTGGGAGGGGGATTTGGTGGGGAAGGGCCAGGGGAGGGATGGGAGCAGGAGAAGCAGCTCCCACTGAGTCATGGTTTCCCCCCACTCTGCCTGTGCCCCAGATGAAAGCAGCAGCACCCACTGTCTGTCTCACTCCAGGCTGGATGATGGCCAGGCTGGAAAGGAAGAGAGCAGGGATGAGCCGGAAGGAGCAGGAACAGGGATGTTGGTGGGTTGGGGAGCAGAAGGGCATGGCAGAGAGCATCCCCCGGGATGCCGGTGCAGAAGTGCTCCTGCAGCCCCTAGTCCCTGCGCGGTGGAGGCGGGGACCCACACGTCGCAACGCAATCCGTGTCCAGGGCGACACGTGTCACCGAGCCCCCTCGGCACGTGCCGTGCCATGAGATTGCGTGGAGGATGCTAATTGTCACATCGCTGATACCACCCGGAGAAATGTGACAACGCGCAGCACTGTTGTAGTCCTGGGAACAGAGTAATGTGTAAAAGCCGGATCAGCTTTCGCAGGGCTCGGGGAGGGGCAGGGGCATCCCAGTAGCGGTCCGGTTCCCACTGCTGGGGATCTCTGGGATTCAGCAGCCCTTGAAGGGGGGTCCCTTCACCAACAAATCTTTCACTTTTCGTTTCCACCTGCCTTTGTGTCTCTCCAGAAGTAACTGATCACCAATACTTCTGGTCTGGCTTCAGATGCCACACCGGCAGCAGCTAGGGAGCTTGTTCCCAACTGGAACTGGACCTAACAGGATGAAACTCTGAGAATACACCAAAAAGGAGAGGCTCAGTATCGGCTTTCAAGCGAACTGACGAGGTCCTGTTTCCCACAGGTCTTTACAGGGATCTTCACAGCAGAGATGGTCCTGAAGCTCATAGCTTTGGACCCCTATGAGTATTTCCAGCAGGGCTGGAACATCTTTGACAGCATCATCGTCACCTTGAGCCTGGTGGAGTTGGGCCTGGCCAACGTGCAAGGGCTCTCCGTGCTCCGCTCCTTCCGCTTGGTATGTGTTATGGGAATGAGCTGTGTCGGGGGGGTTGGATGCAATTGCCACCGGGGTGGAGAATGGCTTGTTCAGCCTCTTTTGTGGTGGTCTCCAACTTGTCCCCTGTTAAAGATAACACTGCCAGTCAAGCTAAAAATTTAGGGATGTGGGAGCCTGCACTCCTTGGAAAGCAGTTGAGTGTTTAATCTCTCCTGCCTTAATAAAACTGCTAAGTGAAGGTCTAATCCCACCTTCACAGCCTTGCTCACACCTTGTGGCAATGAAAGCCCCAAGCAAACCAACACCTTGTCTCCTTGCTCCTCGTAGCTGAGGGTTTTCAAGCTCGCCAAGTCCTGGCCCACCCTCAACATGCTCATCAAGATCATCGGTAACTCAGTGGGCGCCCTGGGGAACCTCACACTGGTGCTGGCCATCATCGTCTTCATCTTCGCCGTGGTGGGGATGCAGCTTTTTGGGAAGAGCTACATAGAGTGCGTGTGCAAGATCTCCCTCGACTGCACCCTGCCCCGCTGGCACATGCATGACTTCTTCCACTCCTTCCTCATTGTCTTCCGCATCCTCTGCGGGGAGTGGATTGAGACCATGTGGGACTGCATGGAGGTGGCCGGCCAGACCATGTGCCTCATCGTCTTCATGATGGTCATGGTCATTGGGAACCTTGTGGTGAGTCTTGGAGCTGGGGTGGACCTTCAATGAAAGGTGGGGGGCAAGGACAGAAGGTGTTGTGGGGTGGGGACACCTCTGCTCCTCACTCTCTGGCCAATGCTGTCCAGCCCAGCTCATCTACAGGGCTATGCCTGTAGGCATGGTCTTGTTGAAGCTGTATGGGAGCACGGGTAAAGGGCTGGACTTCCCTCCTGGAGACCCAATGGGCACGTACTGAGCTCTGTGTAAAGCAGGGTGAGAAGCAATTTCTGGGGGACCTTCAGCTGAAACCAGATCAGGAATAGAAAGGGAAACTGAGGCATGGAAAATTTAACAACAGGCTTTAGGCAGATGCAGAAGCAACTCTGAAACAAAAAAGGGCTCATCTTCAAGCTGTCCTTTCTTCTCCATATGGCTTTTCAGGCTTTCCCTCCCCATTTCCCACTCTCCCACGACAGAGGCAGTATTATATCCATCTTACCCCAGGGCTGGCCCTTTGCTCCCGGGTGCTTTTGGGAGCAGAACCCCCCCAGAAGACAGATCCTCAGCATCCCCAGTCCTCACCGCGGTCCAGATGGCATCCCAGGGATGCACGACCCCTCTGCAGCACGCAGCTCCTCCCCCCGGGTCCTGGTGAACCCCTGGTCACCATCACCCCCCCTCCCTGCCCATCACCCTCCCCGCTAACCCGAGCTGCAGGTCTGCGAGTTCCAGGCGAGCGTGAAATCCTTTCTAAACTTGGTAACCCTCTCACTGGCGGCTTTGGGGCTTGTTTTCCCGGCTGCGTGGGCCCCCATCTCCCTTCTCAAGGAGCCGGGCAGGGGAGGGAAGCGCGGCGGCTTGCCGAATCACTCCTATTACTTGCTGGGGTTGTGTAAGCCCTTTGGAATTTGCTTTGAAAAACTATCTGCCGAGGGAGCTGCTGACACCTCCCAACCCCAGGCTGGCACAGACCTCCAGAGGGGCGAAAAGCAGCACCGGGAGGGGGAAATCCAGACCACCCCATGCTCGAGTCAGGGTAGGGCAGCTTGGAGCGTCCCAGTTGGAGGGCAGAAAATTGGGCTTTGGGTGCTGCTTGGCTTCCCTGGCTCACGCCGGGCTTTGAAGTGGAGCCTGGAATGCTATGCTGGCTGCAGACCTCACCCTGGGGTGTCCTGGGGTCTGCGCTGGGTGATGGATGTGCATCAGTCATCAAATCTGATGACTTCAGTCCCCCCGTGGCCCATCACCCAGCAGTCACCAGCACCTTCCTACCTTTCGAGTGGGAACCCCTTCGTTTGAACTGCAGTGCTGAATCCGGCTGAAAATCACCCGTAAGCAGCAGGAGCATCTCCAGGACAAGGTGCCGAGGGTGCAGGAGCTTAGAGACCAGGAACCGCAGCTGCAGCTCCCTGGAGACCCTCCCCAAAAGGGACTCTGGAAACCCTTCCTCTTCTGGAGCCAGTTTTTTTTGAGCAGGACAGTCCTCCAGGAGAATTTCCTGAAGATGATACAGGGGGCAGCAAGATTTTCAGCTGGTGGGGTGAGAGGCAACCTTCCTTGAGATGGCACCCCAGCTTTCTGGGCAAGCTTTGCAGCTCCTGCTGTGCCCTGAACTGCTGCACGGGGTTTATTTAAACGTGAGAAACAATCTGTACAACCACCTACGGAGCCATCTCTGCCCTCTTCATCCTCTCCACCAGGCTCTCCTGGCCGTGTCTCTGGTATTTCCGAGTCCTGGAGCCCATCCCGCACAGCCTCCCGAGCATCCTGGCTGCAGGGGCGGGTGTTGCTCCCCACTTCCCCCGCGGAGGAACATGGCGACAGGCAGTCGTCCTTTACTGTTAGTGACACTTTGAGCATTTCCTTTGGGGTTATTAAGGGAAAAGGGAGGAAGTCAGTCGGGTGACACGGTAACGGACTCCTGTCCAAAAAAGCCAGCGCCAACAGCGACTATTAGCTGTAATTGGTACTTAACGTAAGTATTAAACCGATGGGGTAGTAGGGATTTATTTAAAGATGCGATTTAAGTCATATGGCATGAGCCATGTGAAAACAGCCGTGACCTTGAATAGCAGCTAATTCCCTTCTCAGATACGCTGCTGGCACAAAAAGGCACAAACACCAACAGCTGAGGGCTTGGCCCATCGGCCGCTCTGCGCCGCGGGAGCGTGTCTGGGTGCTGCCCATGCTTCCGTACCCCGGGGAGAGGCCGTCCCTCTCCACTTCTCGTGAGCTGCTCCAGGTTTCTGGCACGCAGCGAGTCCGTCCGTGCCAGGCGAGGCTGTGGTGGGGTCCAGGCACGTTTCGGGCACCGTGGAGGAGGAGAGAGCCTGTGCCTGGAGCTGTGCAGGGCGTTGCCTTTGCATCCTGCGAGCTGCCTCGTGCTGACGCCGCTCTCCGTGGAGCAGAGCGGGCTCTGGTAGGAAGGGATGATGTTTAGGGCTGTGGGTCAGGCTCCTACATGGCTCTGGGTTGTTGGAGATCCTCAGGAGCTCGCTGAGTGTCTGAGCTACCAGGGCCAGCAAAGAGGAGAGGAAGAGTTGCAGCTGAGAGGACAATAAGCAGGTTTATCCCTGGGGAGAGAAGGGACAGAGCTGAGCTGTGAATCTCTGTGGGTGGTGGGGAGAAGCACCACGGGCTTGGGGAGTCCCACGTGGGGACCAGCCAGGCCAAGAGTTCAAACAGAGCGAAGGGAGGGACATATTGATGGACCATAGGGGAGGTGGTTTGAGAGGGGCTGAAGCCATGGCTGGCATGGCTTGGGTCAACAGGACCCAAGGATGTGAGTCAGTGCCCAGGGAAGAGCGAGGAGGAGCTGGACCACGTCCACGTCCTCCAGGAGATAAGGTTGGCATCTCTGCAGTCCTGAGAGCTGGGCAACAGGAGGAGGGAGTCCCACGACACACTCAACATAAGGGTCTTCTCCAAGGCCATGACTGGTCCTTGCTGCTCCAGCCTGCGGGGACGATGTTGGTGCTGGACGTCAGCGCTGGTATTTGCTTTTGTCCCCTCCAGGTGCTGAACCTGTTCTTAGCTTTGCTGTTGAGCTCCTTCAGCGCCGATAGCCTGGCGGCATCTGACGATGATGGAGAGATGAACAATTTGCAGATCGCTATTGGCAGGATCACGAGGGGGATCGACTTTGTAAAGACCTCTGTCCTCATGCTGCTCCGCAGGCTGTGGAAGGGGAAGAAGGTGGCCCCGGAGGAAGAGCAAGAGCCCAATAAGAGGGACAACTCTGTGCTAAACCACGTGGACACTGGCCAGGAGCCCAAGTCGGAGTACCTGGACGGAGTCACTGGCAAAGAGTACTTTTTTATGGATGACCTGGACCACATGAATTTCATTAACAACCCCAACTTGACAGTGCAAGTCCCCATCGCCTCGGAGGAGTCTGACCTCTACGAGGAGACGAGCACCCAGTCTGACACGGAAGATGCCAAGGTAAGAAAGGCACCTGGGAGAGTTTCGACCCAAAAACTGGGATTGATCCATTCTTCCTGTTCTCCCCAAAGAATGATGCTGGGTTTGGTTACTTTTAACTTTTCCACAATGTGTGGCATGGGCCAAACTTTGAGTTTTTCAACCTGGCGTTTCATAGAATCACAGAATGGTTTGGGTTGGAAGGGACCTTCAAGATCATCTAGTTCCAACCCTAGTTCTTCCTTAGATCTCATCGAAATCTCCCCTCTTTCACTTCAAAGCCATTGCCCCATGTCCTGTCACTACACACCCTTGTCCAAAGCCCCTCTCCAGCTTTCCTGGAGCCCCTTTAGGTACTGGAAGGTGCTGGAAGGTCTCCCCGGAGCCTTCTCTTCTCCAGGCTGAACAGCCCCAACTCTCTCAGCCTGTCTCCAGAGCAGAGGTGCTCCAGCCCTCAGGACATCTTGGTGGCCTCCTCTGGACCCGCTCCAGAAGCTCCATGTCCTTCTTGTGTTGGGGGGCCAGAGCTGAACGCAGTACTCCAGTGTCAGCTGGATGAGAGGGTGTCCAAGGAGGGTTTTGGCCTGTTTTGGGTCAGGTACGGGGTTACTGTTAAGAAGAAGGGGACCCACTACACCGCAGCATTGGTGCAAGGGTCAAAGTGTTCAGTTTGGGGTTAAAGATGTTCCAGAGGAATTTGACACCTGGAAATCTGCTGATGGCACTAACATTGGATCCACTGCTAATGCCTCAGAAAGCATCATCGGGGAGGGTATGAAACCAGATGGAGGAGCTTAGCATTAGTGAACATGAAGCGATGTGTTTTGGATCCAAAGCTGACGAGACAGCTGATGCTGGCATCGCTGTGTCGGGGTGCAGAGAGGACTGTCGGGGCTCGTGGGACACTGGTCGCCTCAGTGCTCTGGGAGGATGACAGGGAGATGGGAGACAAGGAACTCGGGAAGATCCGAGTGGATGCAGAAAGGAGAGTGATAGTCTGGTGAGAAATCACCACTCACAATGGGGTCGTGCCAAAGTCCTGGAGAAACACAGAGCAGCGGCGGATGCTACTGTGGAGAGGATTGACTGCTGCTGCGTCAATCTGGAAAGGGTTTTCTTAGGAATAACAGAACAGCTCTGACCCAGGAGTTTATCGTGACTATCGATGGCAAACGTGTCTGGCCGGGAGCTGAGGAGCCTCCGGGAAGCTCCGTCCCAGCTAGTGCTGCCCAGGGCGGTGTGCTGGGGCCGAAGGCAGTGGTGCCGTTCAGCTGCGGTCACAACTGCTGCCGAGTGCCTGGCTGTGATTGCACAGGGAGCCCAACGCAGGGCTGGAAAACGAACCAGGACTCCCAAAATCCCAGAGCCATCCGCCTCCCTCCCCATCTGCAGGCTCCTTGCAGCTCTGCACAGTGACAGGGACCTGGCTTCACTCGGGGCATGGTGCAAGAAGAAGGGGACAATCCTGATTTTTATTTTTTTTAATATTTTTTTTAGCTGGGAAGACAGAGTGTTTTCAGCAGTTGGGGCTGCAGGAGGAAGAGGGCAGGAAAGGTGATGGTTGGCTGTGACCCACTGCAAACTGGCTCCGAAGGGACAAACTTGCCTGGAGCACTTCAGTCAAGGGGATGGGTGAGGGCAGTGGCTGCTGTAGTTCCCCTTGGCATTGCCAGCAGGAGAGCTGAGAGTTGGCATTTCTTTCCAAATTTTTGCGACAAGTGCAGCCCAGTGGCACTAATCCCCAGAACACCCAAGCTGTGCCGTAGCACACGGGGTAGGTGGTCACGCTGCACAGAGGTGACGCTAACACCAACTTGGCCACCACAGTGGGACGCATCCAGCCCAGTCTGTGAGGTCCCCATGGACCTCAGTTCCCTGCCACCACACCGTGCTTCCCAGTGGCTGGGGGAAAAACCTTGGTGTACCGTTATGGATGTGTCCCGGCACGGCTCCGGCGTTTCAGGGCTGTGTTTGGCTGACGTTTAGTGGCACCTGCTCCAACGCCCTGCACAGTGCTTGTGTTTTGAGAGCCATCCTTGGCTGCTCAGCATGGGCAGGAGGCAAACAGTGTCTCTCAACCACTAGATACCAGTTCACCCCATCATCGCTGCTGGTTTGGGTGGCTAAATTCAGTCGAACACTGACCAAGGTGCAAACCAGGGGGTGTGTTAACAACCCAACCCCTGCCCAAAATCAAGTGCTAATTGGTGGGAGCCCTGAGCCGGTCCTCGGGGAAGACTGCTGCTCGCTCGGTGCATTCACATGCCCTCGATTAGCTCCAGATGGAGCCAAAGCCCGGCGCACTGCCTCGCGCCGGGGACACGGGCGACAGCGACGATGGCAAACTGGGGGATTTTTCTCCGGATGGGCTGCTCAGAAACTGCTAAAAACGCTCTCCCTCCTCCACAGCAGCTTCTTTCTGAAGCAAAGATATTTTTCAAGGTGAAATGATAGAAGCAGGATGATGGCAGCAGCGTGGCCGCTCTCCCCGAGTGCTTTTGCATCTCGCGATTGATTTATCTTTCGCACCGCGAAGCAGCGAGGAGGGGACGGGAACAGCGGTGCCGAGGTGCTGTGACTGCGCAGAGTTAGTGCCATGGCTCAGCGCTCTTCTTGGGGGATTTTGCCTCAGACCCCCATGCTGGGTGATGTCTCCTGAGATGCTCGCAGCCATCTACATCACAGGAGCGTCGTCCTGTGGATGGGAGTTATGAGGGTCGTAGGGTCAGTATGGACAAGGATGGGGAAAGCTCTGGATTTGGATGGAAACACCCAGCCAGGCTGGAGGTTCTGTACCAGGAGTGGGATGGGAATTGCGCTGCAAACCTGCTGGTCGCAGGTGGGGGGGCTCAGGAGCCCCCAGGGATGGGGTTTGGGGGGACCACACAGTGGGATCAGCACAGGTATCCCTGTCTCCTCCTGAAGAGGACCTGCCCTGGGCACTTTTCCCCTGACCTCCAGGGCTGCTGGGCTGGTTCATCCCCACCTTGTGCCTTTGCAAAATTTGTCCTGCAGACAGATGGTTTACGTGTGTCCTTCTCTGGGGTCACAGCTTGCCCAATTCTGTGCTGAGGCCTCCCAGTCCTCCTGCCCCTCCTGTCCTCTCCGTCTCAGCCCTGGTGGTGAGTGGCCCCCCTGCTCTTGCAGAGCCACCAGCTGACAGCCATGCCCTGCTCCTCAAGGCAATCATAGAATGGTTTGGGTTGGAAGGGACCTTCAAGACCATCTACTTCCATCCCCCCTGCCATGGGCAGGGACACCTTCCACTACACCAGGTTGCCCAAAGCCTCATCCAACCTGGCCTTGAACACTTCCAGGGATGGGGCAGCCACAGCTTCTCTGGGCAACCTGCTCCAGTGCCTCAGCACCCTCAGAGGGAAGAATTTCTTCCTTAGATCCCATCGAAATCTCCCCTCTTTCAGTTCAAAGCCATTGCCCCGTGTCCTGTCACTACACACCCTCATGAAAAATTTCCCTGTGTGTCCCCAGCATGCAGTAGCCAGGATGCAAAGACTTCCCAAAGCAATGTCTTCTAGAGGTGTGGCTGTGGCCGCTGACGGTTGCAGACAATGACAGTGCCTCGAATTGCCCCAGAGGGTCTTCCATGGCTTGTTGGAGGACGGAGCAGCTACTTTATTCACTACTGAAAGCAACCTTGGGGGAGGATTATCTCCTTCTCATGCAAGCCAACGCCATCCTGCATTGGAGATGTCCGTTTCTCATTCCCAGCTGCTCTGACATAGGACAGGCAGGTCTGGGGATCAGCTCTTTCCTCAAGTGCTGCAGAAGTTCTCGGAAAGCCAAAAAAAAAAAAAAAAAAAAAGAGGGAAAAAAATCCCAGGGGCTTGCCAAGGTTTTCTCTTGTTATCAGCCCCTCCGGGCCCTGCTGAGTGGTGTCTGGGAAGGCAGCCAAGCTGAGCTGTGGAGCGGGATGGAGCCGGCGAGAGATATTTGGGATGCAGGTTTTGAACTCGGGTGAACCTCAGCCTAAAAGCCCTTCGGCACGAGCCGAGCCAGCAGGATTGGAGACAAGGGCCGTGGTGGCCGCCCACATTTCTGCAGGTCTCGTTGTACCAAAGGGCGTTTGGCAGAGAGTTTCTTAGACTGGGCTGTGCGGAGGAGGAGGACGTGAGAAAATCAGCCGGAGATGATGCTACCAGCAGGTGGGAGACAGACTTGGTGTGCGGGGAGGACAGCTGGGGTCAGGGGACCTTTCGCTCCTCTGAACCTGGATGTAAAGCCAAGCTTGTGCGATCCTCCAAGGTCTGTGGCCCTGGACAATTCAATAAGAAAGAGACTCAGAGCAGCCTCCAAGCAAGGGGGTCCCGCCAGCCGGCTCCTCTGGTGCCATGGGATCTCTGTGGGGGCAGGAGGAGCTGTAAGGTGGCCGGAGCAGCCGCAGCCCAGGAGCATCCCTTCCGCAGGGCAGCCCAGCCTGAATCCTCCTCTCCCTTTGCAGAATCCCCTTTCCAGCGACAACGCCTCGTCCCTGTGCAGCACCGTGGATTACAAGCCCCCACCGCCGGTGGAGGAGGAGGAGGCAGAGGAGGCTGAGGACAGCAAGGAGCCCGAGGAGTGCTTCACTGAAGGTGAGGGACTGAGGGCAGGGGACCCCGTGGAGAGGGAGAGGTGGGTATGGAGGGGCCATTGCCAACCAGTTCTTGCAGCATAACGACCCCCAGGCTCCCTTAGCTCAGCCCAGGCTCCAAATCCTCCCGTCCCACCAGGGAGATGATCTCCATGAGGCCCCCCTCTTGTGTGTGCACCCTCAAACCCAGCAGGATCCTGCTCCATCTTCCACCTAGGAGGTGTGAAAAGACAATAAAAACACAAATAGTGTCATGTTGGTGGAAATGCCCTGGCCAGGAGGTAACCCACAGCTCTTTGTCCTGTTTCCAGCCTGTGTGAAGAGGTTTCCCTGCCTCTACGTGGACATCACCAGCGACAGAGGGAAGATATGGTGGAACATCCGGAAAACCTGCTTCCGCATCGTGGAGCACGACTGGTTTGAGACCTTCATTGTCTTCATGATCCTGCTAAGCAGTGGGGCGCTGGTAGGTCCCACCTTTCGCCCTGTCCCATTCGTTCTGCAGCAGCTCCCCAATTTGGTGGGAGCCCAGGAACACAGGCATGGCCTTGGGCAGCAGCACCGGAGGCTCTGGGCATCGCCTGGTTGTCTCCTGTGCAAAATAACACAGCTGTGGGCAGATGTTTGAGTTAACACCCCATTTGGTTCAGGTCTGCCCGATGTACAGCCTTGCAAGGGGATCTAAACATCGTCCCCTCGCCCTCCAAGAGCCCTCAGTACAGTCCCCCCTCTGCAACCCTCCCCAGCCTCCATCATGGGCTGTGGTCCATGGGCTGGAGGGGATGGGACCCTCTACAGCCTCCCCTCCTGCTCCTAATGTCAACTGTGAACTATCTGCACCATCCTTTTAACTTTATGTGGATGGTTCCTCGTTCCATGGGCTCTGTAACTGGCTGGAGGTGCTTTATGAATAATTCATGGTTATTATTCTGCTGTTCAGCACTTCCAGCTGCTGACTGGTGCACCCTCCTAGAACCCAGCTGTCCATTTAAATCATAGAATCACAGAACGGTTTGGGTTGGAAGGGACCTTCAAGATCATCCAGTTTCAACCCCCCTGCCATGGGCAGGGACACCTTCCACTACACCAGGTTGCCCGAAGTCTCATCCAACCTGGCCTTGAACACTTCCAGGGATGGGGCAGCCACAACTTCTCTGGGCAACCTGTTCCAGTGCCTCAGCACCCTCAGAGGGAAGAATTTCTTCCTTAGATTCCATTGAAATCTCTCCTCTTTCAGTTCAAATGCATTGCCCTGTGTCCTGTCACTACACACCCTTGTCCAAAGCCCCTCTCCAGGTTTCATGTAGCCCCTTTAGGTACTGGAAGGCTCCCAGAAGATCACCCTGGAGCCTTCTCTTCTCCAAACTCTTTAAAAAGCTGCATGTCAGCCTGTTGGTCCTCTCTGAGTACTTGGGCTGGATATAACTCATTTGCACCTGTAAATACACAGAGCTCACGGGGAGACCAACTCCTCAGCAAGTTTGGGGGTAAAGAGAGAGCGAAGGAGGACAGAAGGACTGAACAGGTTTTCAGACATATTTCATGTGTCCGCATCGTGCTCTGAAGGGCAGTTTGGGGACATCTGAGGTTGTTGCTACTGCCGGAATCGAAAGCTGTGTTAAAACAGCTGTGTTAAAACAGCTGTGCAACACCTGGTCACCATGCCCATATCTCTGCTCACTTAACGTTTTACATGTCAAGTGGACATAGGAGTAACCCAAGCTCTGAAGAGCATTTTCAGAACTACTAGTGCATCCAAAGGTGTAGGTTGGTGTCCTGATTTCTGCCTTGTGCGCAGACTGGTGGGAATTAGATGCAGCTGGACATTTGCTTCAGCAAAGCTTCGCTTTGGGACATACACCACTCTGCATGGCCAACGAGGACTTGCAAACAGGAGTTAGACCCTAAGTTGATCAGGTGCATCAGTAAATGCCACCTGTAGTTAGACTTTCAACTTTTCAAGCTGCCCCAAGCTCTAGGAAAGCAGGGACAATGCAGCTATGGATGTGGCTGCATCGAGCCGTGCAGCGGGTCTAATGGAAGAATGACTGTCACATAGCTCCATGACTCTTCCAGGCTTTTGAGGACATCTACATTGAACAACGAAAGGTGATACGCACCATCCTGGAGTACGCCGACAAGGTCTTCTCCTACATCTTTGTCATTGAGATGTTGCTCAAGTGGGTGGCCTACGGCTTCAAGGTGTACTTCACCAATGCGTGGTGCTGGCTGGATTTCCTCATCGTCGATGTAAGCATTGTCTGAGGAGCACCTCTAGAGCCATAGTTAGCCAAGAGATCTGGGACCATTAGGGGTTTGTGGCAGGCTGTTGCAAATGAACCCATACTTTTTTTAAAGGACAATGGGGTGGCAGTGGAACAAGGGCTCAGTCTATTGGTTAAAATAGTGGTCCTCCACAGGAAGGGCCACTTCCTTCTCTGGTTGCAGAAACCTTTTAAATCCTTTCTGGTTTACACTCAAGCCAAGAACAAGCCCATGCTGTTCTACCAGACCCCAGCAGAGATGTGAAGGGACATAGTCTCCCAAATGCTCCGTGACACAGCAGGCCATTCCCCCTGTACAGTATTTCTGTGTCCCCTGTCACTTCCACCCTCATACCCAAGAGGCAGGGACATCCTCCAGGTGGCTGGTCACCAGGGACCCAAGGACTCCATGCCAGTCCCTGTGTCCCAAGGCAAGACAATGACCACCAGCCTGAGGAAGTGCTGGGGAGAGGGAAGGGCAGGAGCTGCAGGGTCATGGTTCAGTTGTATTTCCTTCCGAGATGCTGCTAATCCCTTGGGCTACTCCTTCCAGGTTTCCCTTGTCAGCCTGACAGCGAACTGGCTGGGATACTCCGAGCTGGGTGCCATCAAGTCCCTGCGGACACTGAGGGCTCTGAGACCACTGCGTGCCCTGTCCAGATTTGAAGGCATGAGGGTAGGTGCCTCCCCCGTGTGCTGCTGGCTTTGACACGGACACGCAATGCAGCACCGTTCAGCAGACCCCGGTCCCTTGCCTATCACTTACATCAGGGACCCATCCCAGTTGGTTTTCAGGGGCCTCCCGATCAGTGGGATCAATGCTAAGGTACCTTTGGTCCAGTTTGAGCCCACTTGGTGCTGCTGGGGAGGGTGAGGCTGAGGCACAGGGACATGAAGGTCCACATCATGTTAGCCTGGTTCCCTAGCCAGCTCGTCCAAGGTCTCTTCTCTCCTTGCAGGTGGTGGTGAACGCCTTGCTGGGCGCCATCCCCTCCATCATGAACGTCCTGCTGGTCTGCCTCATCTTCTGGCTGATATTCAGCATTATGGGGGTGAACCTCTTTGCAGGGAAGTACTACCGATGCGTCAACACCACCACAGGGGAACTCTTCGACATCAGCGTGGTGAACAACAAGAGCGACTGCATGGCCCTCCTCAACACCAATGAGGTCAGATGGGTCAACGTCAAGGTCAACTTCGACAACGTGGGCTTGGGATACCTCTCCTTGCTGCAGGTGGTACGTCATGAAAGCAGCTGCCATCCCATGATGTGCATCACAGTAGCAGGGCAGTGTGATTAGCATCAGGGTTGAAGCAAGATGCTGCCCTGATGCCCAGATGAGGCCTCTTAGTTGCTTCTTAGCTGCAAAGTTGGTATTAACACACAAAAAAAAACCCAACCTGCAGAGCCAAGAAAGAAAGGGACAGAGTAGAAGATGGGAGAGGAAGGTGTCACCAGGGAACCGCTGCGGATGAGGGTAGGTAGCACCAAGCCTGGCGCTGCGAGAAGTCCTCTGCAGAGCACAGGATGCAGGAGCGAGGAGAGGAGACCTCTCTTTTCTTCCCGCTCATCTGAAAAGTCGAGTCTCCTGTAGTCATAGGCTGCGAGAGTTTTGCGTGGGGAAGGTGACGACTGGAAAAAGAGCACATGTGTCCGCTGCGGGACCGTGGGCGAACACCACCCTGCTTCCACTGAACCCACCGCAGCTGAGCTGGGCGAGCAGAAGGGGAACTGGTCACCACAACTGTAATAAAAATATAGGTGTAGGCTCTGTCATCGGGTGATCTGGGGTCACTCCCATCAGATCCAGGGGAACTGGCAGCTGCAGAATCGAAGCATAACCCGAATCAATCAACCAGCTCTAAATTCAGCTTCCTCTTCAGATCTGTTGTTCCATCAGACTCAGGAAACAAGATGTTCAGGCTTTTTGTTTAACAAATCAGCAGTAAGAGCTTGTAAAAGGTGCAGTGGAACCCCACCAGGACTGGGATCCAGCAGACAGCAGAGGCAGCGATACCGATGCCAGGGCGGCGGAGGTGGCACAGGTCGGGGACAGGAGGGAGGCAGCCAGCCCCGGCACGGCTCTGCCATTGGGGAAATACACTTTGTTTTGGGGGAAAAGAGTCGGTTGCTGCTTTTCCCAGTCTGGTTTGTGGCGGTGTTTTGGGAAGTCCCAGGTAACCTCAGCTGCGGAACAGAGCTTGTGTGTGCACACGTGTGTGCACGGGTAAATCTCACTGTTTTTGAATCGGGGCATTTTTCTTGTGGATTCAACTCATGCCATGGATTCAGCTCTCCTGCCATTCCCATGGAGAAGCTGTAACTCCAGGCTGAGCTGGTGTACTCAGAGCTAAATCCCCAAACTAAATCCCAAACACGCTCCCATCGCCCTCCCCTCCCACCCTGGCCCCAAATACCTCCCAGTGAATCTGTTCTTCTCCGCTGTCCCCGCAGGCAACCTTCAAAGGCTGGATGGACATCATGTATGCCGCTGTGGACTCACGCGAGGTGAGGGGATGAGCAGGGATGTCTCCCAACCGGCACCAGGCATCACTCATCCCACCAAACCGATTCCCCCTAGCAGGATGGGAGCAGAGTCCTGGGGCTGAGTAGGAGCTCGACACAGGCTGGGGATGGACCCCTTGACCTCAACATCCCCTCTGGATCTACCCATTGGTGCCAGGGGGCTGCCTGCATCCCACTCACGGCTTCAGCTAGGACACGGGCTTAAAAAGTGGAGAAACCCCCCGAAACATCCCCTCTGCTGAGGTGCACAGCCTCAAAAAGGGCAGCCCGTTGTGTCCCTGTGCCACCCGTGTCATTGTCACCTGCACCACAGCCACGGTCCCAGCTGCACCCTAGCCCCGCACCAGGCTCCCACCTCGCCAGGGATACAGCTGGGGCTGAGCCCACTCCTCTTGGCTTCAGTTTTGGGATCTGAAATCCATACTCTGCCTCCACAGCTTCGCACCAGAGGGCTCATCCTTCACCCCACTATGGGATGATGCCCTCCATGTACCCCTCCATCTGGGAGACCTTATCCCATCCTGGAGAAAAGTGCCTGGCTTGCCCTAAGCAATAAATAGGTTATTAAAACAGAGCAGCCAACACTTAACCTTCGGGTTAAATGAGATACTAGGAGAAAAAACACACGAGTTTTGAAGAGTTTCATCCAGCGGCTGTTTCTGCTGTGATCCGTCCCAAAAAGCATCCCCATGAGCCGCTGTGGCAGGAGCAACTTCCTGCGTTTCTCTAACGGAGCACACTTGCCAGCGCCCCGCTGGGGGTCCGGCCCCGCACCCCCGCGGGCCCCAGCGTGGTGTTTTCGTTGCCGTTTTTAGCACCAGCAACAGCTGCTCTGCTCGCCCCGGCTGCAGCTGCCGGAGCTCAGCGGGCAGCGGAGGAGCCGCTTCCAGCTCCCTCTGAAAACGACTTGGGCTCCTGCCTCCCCGAGCAGCCAGGGCAAACCTGTTTTGGGAGAAAAGCTGCTCTCTTCTGCCAAGAGCTTCCCTCAAAATAGGAGATGAAGACCTCGGGATGTCTCCAGTCAAATATAGAGCAGAATTAAGCAATACCCCTTGAGATGAGGAGCGTTTCCCCAGGCTGTGCCACCCTCAAGTGCTGATGCTATATAACTTAAACCACTTCTCCTTCCCCCTCCTGGCTGTATTTCACCCCTTGGAAAGCTGATTATCGGGAAGAAACTCCAGTTTGATCATTGATGTCACTGCACCTGGGCGGCCTTTCCCACTCCCCAGCCCACAACATGGGATTGGGGGTCAGCACATCCTTGTCCCCCAACTGATGTAACATGGATGTCTCTTCCTGTGGCTGCTCCCACGGGGGCCACTCAATCCACACCCTATCTGCCAGAGGTTCTGGAGCAGTCTGGATGCAGTGACCCCTTGTCCAGGGTCTTGGGGACACACTTTCCAGAGAGCATTAGTCTCATGTTTCCCATCTCTCCCGGTCAGATTGAAGAGCAGCCAATGTACGAGATCAACCTCTATATGTACATCTACTTTGTCATCTTCATCATCTTCGGTGCCTTCTTCACCCTGAACCTCTTTATTGGCGTCATCATCGACAACTTCAACCAGCAGAAGAAAAAGATAAGTATTTTCTGGGTCCTGCAGCTGCTGTTGCCTCCCGGGGTGCTGGTCCAGGATGGAGGGAACCAGCACGGTCATGGGTCAAGGGGACCAGGGCAATTATGCCTGGTGCTTGGATGGACCCCAGGGTCCCTCTGCAGCCTGGATTGTTGTTAACCATTAGTGGCTTCCCACAGAGTGAGCAGGGAGAGGTGGACAAACAGCACATGGGGCTTTGTGTCATGGCCATAGCGTTTACAGAGGATTTGATTTACGGACGCAGAGGGAGGAGGTTAGGGGGGGCTGCGTTCTCCCCTAACCTGCCTGCACCATGGCAAGCACGGCTGCAGGCCTGGGCCGTCACTTTTATTTCCTTTTCCACCCCGTGACACTTTCTCATCATTTTTCCATGCATCAAGGAGAGACTCGACTTCTCCTTTCAAGCGAGCAGCACAGGACTAGTACCCCTGGGCTGCCAAAGCGGGGGGTGGGCAGAGGGTGGGTAACACGGAGCAAGTTGTTTGTGCCAAGCAAGGTCTGAAGCACGCCGAGAGGCTGCCTCGGTCCCAGCAGGATCTGGCCAGCAAGGAGGGGGTGAGGCCCAGCATGGTGTGGGGTTCCCCTCTCGCCACAGCAGGCTGGGAGGCAGCATCTCACTGCTGCAGGAGGAAACGGCAGTGCTGGGGTGAGCACGCATGGGTGCTGAGAATTGGGGGAAGCAGAAAAGGGCAGGCGGGGAGGAAGCAGGTTTCACTGAGTCAGAGCAGCAGGAAACAGCTTGTAGGAGCTTGGGTTGAGATGTTTGGTGGGAAGGAGCATGGTCAGAGATGCTTGGTAGGAAGAGGTGAGTTCCCAAGACTAACAGCAGTGATTCCCTTTATACTTTGGAGGCAAAGACATCTTCATGACAGAAGAGCAGAAGAAATACTATAATGCCATGAAGAAACTCGGCTCCAAGAAACCCCAGAAGCCCATCCCCAGGCCATCGGTATGTTGGGTTAATGGGCCCAGAGTGCAGCGGGGAGGGAACACTTCAAGCCACCAACTGTCCCAAAGCACATAAGAGTCTCAGAAAGGCCGTTTGCCAGGGCAAGGAGCCAAATCCTTCCTCCCCATTGCTGCGTTTCAGCCAGGACCTTGCTAAGAGCTGAGGCTCCAGAAGAGGTTCACATCAGGCACTCCCTCTCGAAGGAGGAAGGGGAAAGCTCAGCTTTCAGCACTCCTAGAAGGGACACCAGTCCAGCCAATACACCTGCAGCTGTGACTTGGGTTTGGGTTTCATGACCCTGCTCAAGCGGGGCCTTCTCCCATGTGTTTATTTTCACCCTGATGCAATAGCTGTGGATATAACCAGAAAGCAAGTGTCCCCTGTGCCCACACCTCCTGGCCATGGTGTTACCAAGTGGGTTTCATCCTGCAAGGTGCTGGGTATCCTCCTCCCATAGCTTCTGGAACTGTGAGACCTGCATACTGGCCACAACCCTGAGGTTTCCTACACTCTTGTAAATGCGGTTCCTTCTTCTTTTTCTGTTGTGTCTTTGTTTTGTGTGTGTCCGTCCCGTGTTCCCACCTCACCTCTGGTTCTCCATCATCACCCACGTGGCCCTTATGGCAGAACAAGTTTCAAGGGATGGTGTTTGACTTTGTTACCAAGCAAGTGTTTGACATAACCATCATGATCCTGATTTGTCTTAACATGGTGACCATGATGGTCGAAACAGACGATCAAAGTGAACTCAAAACCTCTGTCCTCTACAAGATCAATCTGGTCTTCATCGTCATCTTCACTGGAGAATGTGTGCTCAAAATGTTTGCCTTGCGCTACTACTACTTCACTATCGGCTGGAACATCTTTGACTTTGTGGTGGTCATCCTCTCCATCTTAGGTGAGTCCTGCTGGTTCCACTGGTTCCTCAGGGGTCCCACTGGATAACAAAGGGTGGAAATGATCCAGCTGGTCCACAGCCAGCAAGGTGTCACTGGCTACCCCCTTACACCTATCCTTTGGGCAGGACCAAGCCAACAGGAAAAGACAGATGTGAGGCCACCCCATGTCACCAGGCAGGGTGAGGGGCTGGGATTCTGTCCCACTTCTCCTTGGTGTTGGGTTCGCCTTGTCTCCATGTTGCACGGCTGCACCACTGAAACAGAGCAGCCAGCATTTAACCTTTGGGTCTGTGCTCAGAGGTATTGTTGAACATATTCCCTTTGCCACCAGCGGTGCAGAGAGGTGTGTGCCATTGGGGGTGGCCTCCTCTGTGTCTATCTGCCCAACCATAGCAGACGGAGCAGAGTAGCTCCACCTCAGCTCCCTGTGTTGGCTGCAGAGCACAGCAAACTCACTACTTCTTCATCCCTTTGCAGGTATTGTCCTCTCGGACATCATAGAGAAGTACTTCGTATCACCCACCCTCTTCAGGGTCATCAGGCTGGCAAGGATTGGCCGTGTCCTCCGGCTGATCCGAGGGGCGAAAGGCATTCGGACTCTCCTCTTTGCTCTGATGATGTCGCTGCCTGCCCTCTTCAACATCGGCCTCCTGCTTTTCCTCGTCATGTTCATATACTCCATCTTCGGGATGTCCAACTTTGGCTATGTAAAGAAGGAAGCAGGGATCGATGACATCTTCAACTTTGAAACTTTTGGGAACAGCATCATCTGCCTTTTCCAGATCACCACGTCAGCTGGATGGGACGGCCTCCTCAGTCCCATCTTGAACAGCGGCCCCCCCGACTGCGACCCTGACCTGGAAAACCCTGGCACTTCGGTAAAAGGGAACTGTGGCAATCCATCCATCGGCATCTTCTTCTTCTGCAGCTACATCATCATTTCCTTTCTCATTGTGGTGAACATGTACATCGCCATCATCCTGGAGAACTTCAACGTGGCCACGGAGGAGAGCAGCGAACCCCTCTGTGAAGACGATTTTGAAATGTTTTATGAAACCTGGGAAAAGTTTGACCCGGATGCCACCCAATTCATTGAGTACAGCGCCTTATCTGACTTTGTAGACACCTTACAGGAGCCACTCAAAATTCCCAAACCAAACAAGATCAAGCTAATCACCATGGATCTACCAATGGTTGCCGGGGACAAAATCCACTGTCTGGATATCCTCTTTGCACTAACTAAGGAAGTGCTGGGAGACTCGGGAGAGATGGATGCCTTGAAGGCCACCATGGAGGAGAAGTTCATGGCTGCAAACCCCTCGAAGGTTTCCTATGAACCCATCACCACCACTCTGAAAAGGAAACATGAGGAAGTCTGTGCAACCAAAATCCAGAGGGCTTTCCGGAGGTACCTCCTGAGGCGCTCGGTGAAGCAGGCGTCCTACATGTACAGGCACAGTAAGGACGAGGATGCCCTGAGAGAGGACGCGCCCGAGAAGGAAGGTCTGATTGCCACCAAAATGCACGAGATGTATGGGAACAGTGGGACGGAGGCGGAGACAGCCCCTGCCTTTGGTCTTGCACCCGTTCCCAGCTCAGAGACTCGAGACGGTCCCGGCGAAGCGAAAGCGTGGGATAAGGAACGCGTTGTGAAAGAGTCACTGGTATAACGGAAAGAGGTTTCCATGTCTCACCCAGCCTTAATGGACTTCATTTGTATCTCCTCTTGAAGAGCTCTTCCATACACAGATCACTAGATCTTAGACGTTGAGGTATTTCAAGTAGACACCTTAACTTTCAAAGCAGGATCTCTTACTGATCCTGGTTTTTACAGCTCACTGCACTTGCAAAGAGTTTAATATTTTTCTCATGAGAATTAAATGTGAACTCTATCTGTTGTTGGAGAAAGAGAAACTTTTTAGTTTTGAAATGATCTCATCACGGTAACGACGTTTTTCAGACATGAACGAATGAGTATGGCTGTCCTTTTACTTAAAGTAATTATTTATTAATGTTATTTCACAATTAAAAGATTGTTCTTGTATATTATTCTTCCAGAGTGCAGCCAAGTAGCCAATGAAAGATGAGCCAAGTGAAATAATGTTAAGAATAATTACAAAAAAAAAAAAAAGATAAGGTTTTGTGAACAAAAATCTCCGAAGTCTTAAAGTAGCACCTTTCTTTTGAATATTTGAATAAGCTTTATGGATTTTTTTTTTTTTGTTATATACAGAGAAAGTGCAATTATGTCTTAAAGATTTGTTTGCATAGCCAAAACAAAGCATCCGCAGATGTGTTCTCAGGGTTAAATATCAGGTTTTAAAGGTCTCTCAATATGCATTGAAACCATAAATCATTCAAGTCTCTACGGTACGAATGTAAATGGTATTTATATTCATGCTTCTTCTCTGTTTTCCCACTTCATCCAGATTTTCTGGCAGGAAAGCAAGGGACAAAGGTAGGGTTTGGAGAACCTCCTCCGAGAATCCCCAGTCCTTGTAGCAAAACCATCTCAAAGGTTTCTTCAAGCCCCCCGTAGCAAGTGGAAACGTCCCGCTGGAGCGCTCTTGGTTAGCGTTAATTAACGAGACGCACCCCCGGGGATCGGAGCAGGTCTTTGAACAGTCCGTGCAACGAGCTGCTTCAACGAGGTCCCTTAAATCCCATTGGCCACCCAACACTGGGGGGCCTTAATGCAACCAATGCCCCCGTTGGGGTGTAAATCCTGACATACTTGGGCAGAGCATCCTTCCCTTGGTTGGGGCTCTGGAGATGACACAGCAGCACGTACCAGGGTGTCTGCAGAGCCTGATGGGGCCAGGCAGGTCCTCACCAGGAAACCTCTCGGCAGAGGAGGGTTTTCCCAGGGGGGAAGGGGTTTACTGCTCTTTACACAGGTGGGCAAAAGGAAAGTAAATCAAGAAAATGTGCAAAAGGCCTCGAGTTCATCTCTGGACCTCCTCCTGCCTTCAAAAGGGGGAAAAAAACCTCTTGAGATCCAACCAAACATGAACCAAACCCTCTTCCAGCCAAAACAAGGGCTACTTCTTGAAGCCAAAGGGTCTGTCTTTTTTTATTACTTTTTTTTTTTTCCTGGGCTGGTTTTGGTGCCGAGCTGTTACGGATGCCCCATGTTCAGGCTGGCCAGGAGCGGTGCTGAGCTTGTTCGCATCCACGTGCTGTCGGCCAGGCGGCAGAGCCGGGGTCGCTCTGCTCATCCCGTAGCGTTGTGCTTTCGTTTCCGTGTCGCGTAGGGTGATGCTCCCTGGAACAGGAGCCTGAACTACTTTAAACGGCGTTTGCGTGGGAAGCATCCACGGCACAGCGGTTTCCAGCCCGGATTGTGGTTCACAATCAATGCTGCTTGTACGTCTGTGTCGTTGGTGATGGAAAAAATGCCAAAGAGCAAGATTCGTGTGAGCTAAAGCCATTTTTCTTTGTACATTTCTTAAAATAAACAACAGTAAACAGTCTATTATTACGATACCAAATGCGTTAGTGTGTGTTAGAGGGAGAAATGTTGACCCTGACCCTGGGAGGGGGACATGCCCTCTCCCTTTTCTCCAGGGCAGATATAAGGAACCCTTTTGCACAGCCTTGGGTGGACCTGCCATCCTCAGCAGGAGCTAGTGGTCTCATCCTGCACAAGGAAAGCTCACCATGAGCCGGCACTGTGCGCTGGCAGCCCAGAAAGCCAACCGTGTCCTGGGCCGCATCCAAAGCAGCGTGGGCAGCAGGTCGAGGGAGGGGATTCTGCCCCTCTGCTCTGCTCTCCTGAGACCCCCCTGCAGTGCTGCGTCCAGCTCTGGGGTCCCCAATGGCAGAAGGACATGGAACTTCTGGAGTGGTTCCAGAGGAGGCCACGAAGATGATGCAACGGCTGGAGCACCTCTGCTCGGGAGCCAGGCTGAGAAAGTTGGGGCTGTTCAGCCTGGAGAAGAGAAGGCTCCGGGGAGACCTTCCAGTACCTTCCAGTGCCTAAAGGGGCTGCAAGAAAGCTGGAGAGGGGCTTTGGACACGGGTGTGTAGTGATAGGACACGGGGCAATGGCCTTAAACTGAAAGAGGGGAGATTTCCATGAGATCTAAGGAAGAAATTCTTCCCTCTGAGGGTGCTGAGGCACTGGAACAGGTTGCCCAGAGAAGCTGTGGCTGCCCCATCCCTGGCAGTGTTCAAGGCCAGATTGGATGAGGCTTTGGGCAACCTGGTGTAGTGGAAGGTGTCCCTGCCCATGGCAGGGGGGTTGGGACTGGATAATCTTGGAGGTCCCTTCCAACCCAAACCATTCTGTGATTCTATAATAGACCCCCAGGGCTCTCTCCTCTGGCACCTCCAACCCAGCCCAGACCCCAGAGCTTCTGCTCTGCTTGTGGGTGAGTGCCCTGGAGCCCTTGGTGCCTCATAGCAATGAGCCCTGACCCTAGGAGCTACAGAAGATGCTGCTGCAGATTCAACCAAGAAGTGAGGTGGGCTTGGAGGAGGTGCACACCCCCTGACATTGCCCCATGCCAGGCTCTGTGGGGCCAGACCTGCATCACTCGCCACGCGGGAGCAGTTCAGCATCACGGGGAGAAGGCAGCAGTGGACAAAGGAGGTTTCTGCTTCAACGTGTGGCTGGAGGAGCTGACCCTGGGACACACTGACATCTCCAAGGGCCACAGCACAGCCTCGCTGCTGCGTGTCTGCTCTGGCTGGAACAGCTCATCCCAAGGCTGGCGTAATTCAAGGTGAGCATCGTGGTACCCACGCAGGCAGGGGGCTGGAGGGAGAAGGTGGTCCCTGTCCTCCTGCCCAGGGGAAAGGAGAGTGGTGAAACACAAGCCCTGATGAATAGGGATGGGCAGGGGAAGGGCGCAGCTGCCCAGCAGTGGCTCAGCTCTGCCCATGGGGCATGGTCAGGCCATGTGCTGTGGGCTGGGGAGCCAGTATGGCCCAGGGGAAGGGACACAGGACCTTCCTTGTGAGACCATTGGGTGTCCCAACACCCTGTGCCACCAACCTCTGCCTGTACAAGGGACTTCCAGAGGAGACCGAGCCCCTCTGGAGCAGGTCCATGCCTCTTTGTGGGTGCTAAGGAGCCCGCAGGCAGCGCAGGGGGGTGGTTTGGGTCCAGAGAAGGGCACTCTTTAGTCTGTGCCCTGCTCTCGGTTTCGCTCCAGGGGGCCTTCCCAGGCACCTCCCGCACTCCTGCCTCGCTCATCCAGCTTCCGTCTCCAACCCCAGGCCTTGATAAAAATCCCACCGGTGCCTGCCGAGCACGTGGACATCCCCCATGGCTTTTGCCCTGCAGGGATGTCGCAGCTGGGAGCTGCTTTTCCAGCCGGACCAGAGGCGATGGCAGCAGGGACACAGCAGCACAGCCCCGACGCACGGCACCGTGCACAGCACAACGTGCCTGCTCTACCAAGAGAAGACACCTCTCCCATCATCTCTCTTTCCCTCCTGGGACCAGTCTTTCTCCAGAAACATTTATTATCTCCCCTTTCCCGTTTCGTGTCCCCTCACATACAAGTTGAGGCTCAGGCCGGTTCCCAGCAGCCGCCGGATGCTCAGAAACGGTAAAAAACCCACCAAACCTGCAGAAGGTGAAGGTTTGGGGAGGCCCCAAGCAGAGACATCCGGGCTCTGGCGACCAACACGACTGGCAAAAGTACCCAAAGGTGTTTTTCACATGGATTTACAGTTCAGTGCTCGCCCGCAGCCGGCAAAGCGTGGCAGGGGAAGGCACGGCACAGAGGGAAACCGTATTTGTGTCCCAGGGCAGAGGGGGACAGAGCTCGCCTTGGGGTCCCACGTTGTGGTTCCTCAGGGACTGGTTGTCTCCACAGGGCTCGTGGAGAAGGGTCTCGGTCATGGCAAACTGGGGGGTGGAGGAGTGGGCACAGCTGGCACCCAGGAAGGTGACACCTGGTTTTGGCCATCTTTCTCCTCTTTTAGAGTTCACCTTTCCCTGGAAGGGAGGCTGAGGGGCTCTCTGGGATGCTGGGGCTGGGAATTAGGGGTCTGATCCCACTGCACCCCTCAACGAGCAGAGATTAGAAGCCCCACAAACGTCCCCTCTTCCCACCCCGTTCCTGCTCCAACTCTTGCAACTGGGTCAGCACCAACCCTTGACCATCACTTGTGGGAGATCTGCCCACGCTACTGTGGAGCTGGGGTACAACCCTGGAGGGCCACCTCCATGCTCTACCCCACCCCAGGGATGTGTCAGTGCTGGGGAAGGGTCGCATCCAGCTCCCTGAGCATGTCCCCTGCGCTCAGCCCAGGTTTTGCGTCACTGAGTGCATCGCCAATGGGCTCATCTCCAGCGCTGGCGCAGACCCACACCAGTGGCCACCTCCATCAAATGAGGCCACCACGACGAGCGTGGCCTGGGGACACGAGGCTGGACGGTGCCCAGGGCGCAGGCACCACCCGCCCCAGCGTCTGCGCCGCATTCAAAACCGGCCCCGAGGGGAAAGTCCCCATCGAGGAGGATTTACATGAGCAGGAAAGGGGCCGTCTCGCCTCTCGTAGCAGCGGCTTTGCCATTTTTAGGTACGGAGGCGAAGCCAGTCGGAGCAGCCGCCGCGTTTCGCTGAAGCAAGGGCGGCTGGATGTTTGCGGTGAGAGATGGCTGAGCTCGGCACGAGGCTCCGGGTGCTCCAGGTGAACCTCTGGCTGGTGGCCCTGCTCGCAGGTAGGCATCGAACTCGGGCTTTGCGCTGCGGAGCGAGGAAACGCGTCGGCGCGAGTCCCTCGCTCAGCACGACGAGGGGCTTCGCCCAGGTCTGGCTTCGAATTAATGAGTTTTAGACTTTATGGCCGCTCCCAGTCCCGCTCTGTGCAGGAATCCAGCCCCGGGCGCAGCGGAGCCGGGGAGGACCCACGGGGACTCGGGTTTTGGGTTTTGCTTCCCGTCGAGGCGCCGGGGACTGGACGCGCCTGTCTCGCCCGGCAGCGCAGGAGCCTCGGTGAGAGCCCGGTGCAGAGCTGGGCTGGGGTTGCAGGTGGCAGGAAAGAAGGGGTTGGGCTGGTTATTTTTTTTACCATTTATTACTCTCCGAGGCCTAAGGAAGGGACTGGGACAGCGCTGAGGCCATGGCAGAGCCGCGTCCCTTTGCTCTGCGGGGTTCAGTGCCCAGGAGTGGAGGAGAAATTAGAGGAAAAAGGCTTTTGGGGGTGATTTGGAGACCCTGTGTGAACATCTTTGTGCTGTTTTCCTTTGCATTCCCATGGAGAAACAGCAGCTAAACCCAGGACGCACAGCTCCGGTCTCCTTCCAGCTCCTCTTGCTTGGTACAGGGACACCATAAAAACCCACAGCAGATCCCACCCTCAGCTGGGGAAACTGTGCCCTCAGAGGAATGGGCGTTTCAAAGGTTTCTGTTGGGCATCCACTCAAGTCCAGCATGGATTCAAGGTCGCAGGGTTTCACCCTGGCTCCTGCGGTGGCTTGGAGGGAGGACAGGAGAAGATCAGCCCACCCGTGGTTGCAATGGAAGCCTTGGCTTTGAAGGCAGTGAGGGACCAGCCTGGTCTTTGTCTAGAAACACCAACCAAACACGGAGAGCAGAGCCCTGTGTCCCAGCTGGCTGGCAGGACCGCAGGGACACCCACCCAACGCACAGCTGGACCAGGAGCATCTCCCCATCTCAGAAAAACATGAAATGAGGCTGGAAAGGAGAGTTTGCCCGCAGGAATGTAGGTGCTGAAGGTGAACGGGGCAGCACAGACCTGGAAGAGGCTCTGGGACAGGGAGGGGACCCCACAGCTGAGCCAGGAGGTCCCCACTAGGCTGCTGTTCAGGGCAGGAAGGTCTTCAGCGGGGTGGCAGGGCTCAGGACAAACCTCAGGCTGGGGAACTGAACCTTCCTTCTTCTCAGGGGGAGCTTTGCAGCTGCCCCAAGGCGCTGGGAGGTGGTGCAGTCCCCACCTCCGTGCCAGCTTCCCCACGGTGGGGTTTGGCAAATGTTCACCAAGCAGAGGGAGGTGGGCACTGAAGCGGGGCGGTAAACAGGGCTGGTGCTTCCTGCCCAGCTGCAGCAAGAGGAACCGAGGCACAGGAGCTGTGGGCAGGGGCACCCATGGGTGCTGGGGTGTTCCAGCATCACTCCGCTTCCTGCACTGCACAGCAGGTCCCAGGGCTCCATCCAGCCCTTGTCCCAGGGTGGGGGCTGCACGGTCCCAGGGTCTGAGAACCTGCCCTGGCCATCACGGGGCTCCAAGGCCAGGGAAGCCGCAACAGGGAAAGTGTTTCTGGTTGATTCAGAAAAGAGAGAGTGTAAAGAGAGGTGTGAGCCTGGCTGGACCCTTTTGGAAAGGTGGAAGCCTGGGCGGGTATTAATAACAAAGGGAGGTTTCAGCGGGAAGTCAACTAGAAAGTGACTTGGAGAAAATTCAAGAGATGGGATGGAAACAGAAGGGTTTGCACCCAAATCTCCATTGCTCTGTGTCCTCTGAGTGGAGCTCTGGTTGATGCACCCAAACACGCCATCCCACATGGAGAACCATCCCACAGTACCTGCTGTCCCATGTGGGACATCCTGCATGGGCTTGTCCTACCCGAGCTCTCAGCCACTATCTCAGGGCCACTATCCCTGTCTTGCAGGTGGGGTCTCAGCAGCCAAGAACAGCACCGGGAATGTCACAGGTAACCTCTCAGACCCACTGGGCTCTTCCCTACATGTGTCCCCAGGGTCCCTCCCATCCCCACTGGCTATGCCACAAAGGTACTGGCCCTGTGAAGATCTGGAGATGTCCATCACCCACCACCCTTCCCCATCACAGAGGCGATTCCCAGGCTGTGACCACCTCCACGGCATCTCCCCAGCCCAGCGTCTTGCTCTCCCTCTGCAAAGCTGGATCCGTTTTGTCTTCCCTCAGCACACATAACAGTTTTTCCTCCACGTTTGCAGAGCACGTTGCATGAGCAGGATGTGGCTTGGGACCAGGCATCAGGCTCCCACACATGGCGTTTACGCCATTTACGCCATTGCCACCCATGGGGTGTTAAGCAAATTCATTAGGTCTGGGACCAAAACATGGGCGAAAATACAAAATACAGCAAAATGCAAAAAATGTGGAAGTGTGAGAGAAGCCGGCTGGGGAGACGGGTCAGTCCCACAAAGGCTCCGTGGTTCGTGCCAGCACGGGCTGTAATTCTGGAGCTGGGACTAACGAGACGTACACAGGGAGGGGTGGGGAGCAGTGAAAAATTATCCGAGTGAAGCCGTTCTCACAGAAAACTCGAGTTTCCATGAAAAGCATGTTTTCACCAAAAGTCTGATTCCTACCCCCAGGTGACGATGACTCACCAAAACAAAGCTGAAGGCTCAAAAGCAGTACAATCCATGAAAACAGAAAGCTTTTGATTTGGGAGATGCTGGGGGGTCTTGTGGGAGCAGCTTTTTTCCGATGCTCCCCGGGTGCCGGGTCTTTGCTTCGCCGTGACCACCCTTGTCCCCTGGCAGACAGCGGGTGCCCCATGGTGCAGCAGCAACCACGCTACGTGGCGGCCAAGAAGAACATGCCTGTCCACTTCATCTGCTACTCCCAGGAGCCCCAGAACGTGCAGTGGTACAAAACGTCGGAGGACAGCGATGACCTCTACGAGCTGGATCACAACACCTCTCGCTACAGCATCGAGAGGAAAGACAACTTCATCAACTTCACCATCTTCAGGATCAACTACAAGGACAACGGCATCTACGTGTGCGATAGCAAGAACCTCACGGCAGAGAAGAAGCAGCCGCACTTGTGCGGGACGGAGCTCAGAGTCATGGGTGAGTGGGTGCCCTCCATCCTCCATGCACCCCAGGAGATGCTCTTTCTCCTCCTCTCACTCTTTCCCCTTCTCCCACTATTCCCCCTTCCATATGAACCCCACCTCGTGCTTCTGTGCACTCACCTCTTCCCATGCTGGTGGAATCCCTTTAGATACAACTGTAGATGCTCCATGGCACCACAGAGGTTTCTTCGCTCATCTCTAGCCACCGAGCCCCACGATAAGCCCCCTGGTTTGCCCTGGCACGTCTACCCCACAGAAGCATATCCCAGGTGCCACATTCCCATAATAAATCAGATTTTTCCTAGTCCGGGCTAGTGGTGGGTCCTGCCCAAGGTGTCTCATCCCAGAGCTGGTCCCTGATGCTCTGATCTCTCCGGAGGGGGAGGGCACGTCAGCCATGTCCCCCCATCCACTCCGCTGACACACGAACCCGTGGCCATGCCGAGCTCGACCCCGTTCCCCAGGAGCCTGGCATGGAGGTGGGACACGGGGCTCTCCCTGTGCTGCTGCTCCCAGGTCACAGCAACATCCAGCAGATCCAGACCAGGAACACCGTGAAAGATGTCATCATCATCATCCAGTCCATCCTGCTGGTCATCTTCATCAGTGTCCCCATGTTCCTCTTCCTAGATAAAGTAAGTGACAGCATCTCCAGCAGTGGGAATGTCCCCATCTTTGCCGCTGCGGTGCTCACAGCGGTGTCCTGCATCCCAGCCAGGACACTGGTAGGGATGGGGTTTGGGGCTGTTTCATAGTGGGGTGACCAGCTGAAGTGGGAAACAAGCATCTAAAATGGGATGTGGGGGACTGTGTGGATCTGTCTGCGGAAACTGTTGGACCTGACCTAGAGGGACGAGGCTGGGGACAGGGGACAGAGAATTCCAGTGGGTGCTGGTGACACCCAACCCGTGATTTCCCTCTCCATAGGGTGAACGCAAGGAAAGCCCAGAGGAGGACCACACCTATGAGGTAATGCTGCATTAATTATAGAAATACCTCTGTAATATCAACCTGAGCCTTGGAATGGCCCATTGTGCCCTTGCTGGAGCTCTGCTAGGTACCACCTAGGGTGCATCAGGGCATCTTCCTCCCAAGCACTTGTCACATATCGGCCGTAAAGAGCTGCTTGTAAAACCAAGCCAAGCTCTGAGCACATCCAGCCATCTATCTCCATCTTCTCCCCTCTCAGAAGCTGCCCCAATCCCTGGGGGAATAGCCTGGAGATGGGTTGGTCCCCCTTGAGGGTACCAAGGGGAGACATGCTGTGGCCAAAGCCACAGTCCTCGTGCTGTATCTCAACCTCCTTCTTCTTGGTGCAGGGCCTGGAGGTGGACCAGATGGCCACCTACGAGGACATCACTCCTTTCCGGGACGTGAAGGCCAAGTGGACAGCTGGGGAGCATCCTGGCGAGGAGTGAGGGGTCCGGCACCTGCCGGCACCGGTGGCATGGCTCCCTGCCAGCACCCTGCCGGCACCTGCAGGAACAGGCCCCCGGCTCCTGTCCTGGACCATGGCTCTGACAGGCACCTGGATCCCGGGCTGAGATCCTGGGCTGCAAACCACCTCGCACAGAGCTGGGTCCTACTGCCTTTGGGTGGTCGCTTTGCCACGTCCAGGCTGTGCCCACTGAGGCTGCCCTGCCCTGGCTGTTGCTCTCACCGCCCCGCTGATGAACCCCTAAAGCCTATGTAGAAATTAGGAGCCACCTGCCTTCCCCCTGGTAGCAAACTGGCCCCAAGCCTCCGGGCAGCCCCACACCACGGCGCTGAGCTCCTGCATGGTTAAAGCAATGGAAGTGTCAGGGTGGGTGGTGGGTCTCCTCCAGCCCCACCATTCCTGAGAAGGAGAGGACCAGGCACGATCACTCTCTGTGCTGCAAGGACCCTCCTAGGCTGCGAGATCCTGCTGCAGCCCTGGCAGAGGAGCCGAGGTGAGCAGCAGCATTGTTATGAGAAGCGGATTTTGGGCCACTGTTTAGCTCTCAAACCATGGACGTGTCCAGCAGGCCAAGCTGGTAGTTGTCTGAGATGGAGGATCCTCCAAGAGCACCTCTTTCTCCTCAAAGGCTACAGGAAAAGTTGGGGAGACAGCTCTCACCCAGAGGGTCTTGCACAAGGCTTGTTCCTCTCCAGGCAGGAGCTGGCCCATGTCACCAGGACGTCCCCATGGTGAGGGACACGTGTGACCTCAGAACCTATGGGAAAGATGTAAATTGCAGGACACAAATGTCCACTTGCTTTTTCAGGTCCTAATAAAGGTAATGGGCAAATTCACATCCTGCTCCGTCCCACCGTGCCTGGTCCAAGGGTGTCCCATAACCCTGGTGCCAGTGCTGGTGGGATGACCTGGGAATAAACAGCAGCTTTTCATGGGTCCAGCTTAGCTAGAAACCAAACTTCACCCCGTCAGGGCCCTAGAGCAGGCAGGGGTGTAGAGCCAAGAGCTGCTGGAAGCTCCCGCTGGGCACGCACAGGGGGACCTCGGCGGTCCCAAGACGTCAGCTTGGGATGAGAAACAAAGACCGTGGCCAGGAACCGAAACAGAACAGAGCCAGGAACTCCGCTCCCGGCTACATCTGCTCTTGCAAGAGAAGCTAAAAAACATCTGGAGAGGAACAAAGCGGCGCTAATTGGTTTTGTTAACAAAAACTCTCTTGGCACGGTGGCAGCAGCTGGGTGGGTGACGGGGCTCGGGGCTGGCTGGGCACTCAACACCAGAGCTCCGGGGGTCTGGAGGGGCACGGCGAGCACAGCGTGGTGGGTTTGGGTGGACGAGGCAGGACAAGGGGGTGACAAGGGCTGTGGGGCTGAAAGTCTGTCCCACCTCGGAGAGCCCAGGGGCCCGGAGCCCCGGTGGCTTGTGACGTTTGAAGCCCCGAGGCGAGGAAGACAAGACTGCTCCGCTTCCCAAAACAGCCAGCAGAAAAAAGAGGGTAAAATCATGAGCAAACGGGGCTTTTCAGCAGAGAACAGGATGGTTCTTGTTCAGTAGTAAACCACCTTCCTGGAAAACTGGAATTCAATCTAAACAGCACAAAACCAGCATTTTAAGGTTGTTTTTTACTAGCTAAATAAAAATGAGTTGCATGCACATGTATATAAATGTTACTTCAACATGTTTTACTTATAAAATTGATTAATTAAAGAAAGGAGCATTCACAGGGAGAGAAGTGAACTGGCTGTTCCCACTTTGCACATTTGCCAAGATTTGCAGAGCTCATCCCTCCATCCCTTGTTTTCAGTTACGAAAGGGAATAGGAAGGCAAACTTTCCAGCCTTCCCAGTTCCCAACCGCTTTCTCAGCCCTGCGTAAACAACTCGCTCAACTGCCTCAACCGAATCGTACGAAAACACGGAGAATCTGCTGTTTGCACCTGGAGAGGAAGATGTCGATGGCAAAACCAGTTTCGGTGACCCCCAGTTCCGCTCAGCTGCTTGCCTACGCTCTCAGCCCAAGGCTTCAGCTTCCTTTAAAATGCCAGAAGCAAATAAATGTTTCTGTAGTGTTAGGGTTTTGTTTTAAAGTCTTAGACTAGTTTCTAGGGAGCTTATATATAGGGTTTGTTGTAATTTTATACTGAGACAGGCTTGTATTTAAAATGCATTTAATGTAAACAAATATATTTCAGTATGTACAGTCCAGGCTCTGTATTTTGTCCCAATTTGTAGCCCTACCATCGGCAGGACGGTCAGGCAGACAGACTGGGTTGCAATCCTGGACCTCTTCAGCTTCATCTTTAGAAACGGGTTCGGCGAAACTGAGCAGTTTTCGTACATAAACCCCATCAATTCAATCCGAAAAGGAGCATTTACCCTGTGAGTAGTGAGCTACGGTCAACCGTCACCTAAAACCTCGGTCAACCATGTCGTTGCCCTCCGAAGTGCAGAGCCTGGGCTGTGGGCCAGCAGCTGGCTCCTTGGGCAGGATTCACAGCTCACCCATCAGCTGGGAAGGTCCTGTCCGCACAACCACCCCAGGCTGGGGGGTCAGGAGGCCCCAGGGAGTAAAGACACCTGCAAGAGAAGTTGTTTCATTTGTTTAGATGCCGCTGGTGATGCTCAGGGTAAGGTGGGTGGGCACAGGACCACCCTGAAGAGAACTAAGAGGGTTTTTTCTCTTTCGAAAAAGTAACTTGGAAATAGGACAAGGGGCAATGGATTTAAACTGAAAGAGGGGAGATTTAGATTAGATAGAAGGAAGAAATTTTTCACTCTGAGGGTGGTGAGTCACTGGAACAGGTTGCCCAGAGAAGTTGTGGCTGCCCCATCCCTGGCAGTGTTCAAGGCCAGGTTGGATGAGGCTTTGGGCAACCTGGTGTAGTGGAGGGTGTCCCTGCCCATGGCAGGGGGGTTGGAACTGGATGATCTCTGAGGTCCCTTCCAACCCAAACTGTTCTGTGATTCTATGATTCTATGAAATTACAGTCTCACGCTGCTTTGTGAGATGCTACTTTCAAATGCAGGCGTTTGAAAGCCAGAAAAATGCCAAGCCGATATCCGAGAGCTGCTTATGCAACTGTAACGCTGCCCGTGGCGTGTGCTGGCCCAGCCCGGGACTCCACAGTCACGCACTGCCTTCTCCACAAACCTTCTGCCTCATTTAATGCTGAGATGATCGGGGACAAACCAAGCCTCAGGGACACCGTGCAGTCTAGGTCATTCTGGTGACTCTGTGCTTGGCTGCAACCTAAAAAATGTTGATGTAGCACCACGCTTTTACTACCAGAGCTAGAAAGGCAGCAGGGCAGCGATGGGCAGGACTCGGGTGCAGGGTGCTGTACCAATCTAGGTGCAGTGGTCAGGCATCGTCATTAACAGGCAGCAGAGCCCACGCTGGGCGGGGGTGCCTGCTGCTCTGCTCATCCCTGACAAATATTGACATATTTAAACACGATCCAGAGTAGAAAAACACACCCAGATGTTGCTGGCTATTGGGTGACGGGATACCTGATAGCTGCAGGACCCACTGTTCCCTCTTCTCTAGGGACTGACATTTACCCTGCGACACCACGACGTCTCCAGCGAGCAAACAGCCGGGGGCTTCTCGGAACAGACCGCGCTCTGCCCAGCGTGTTTATTAACGAGCTCTTGCACCCTCCGCTCCAGCCGCCCCCGTGATGATGCCACATCTCAGAAACTGGAGCCACATCAGGGGGGCACAGCAAAACCAGGGCCCCAGGGGAGCCAAATCACCACCCCTGACCACGAACAGTCCCTGAAAGCCGGACAAAGGACCAAAACAGGGTGGTTCGGGGCAATTGGCGCCTTATGGGGAGTAAAAGTCCTTGAAGCCCTCCCAGGAGTTGCCCATCCCAGGTTCTGCCTTGTTTTGCTCAAAAGCAGAGACAGGTGTGCTGTGACCTCTCCTCTTCCCCATCACTTCTACCCTCTTTCCACGCCAGCCCTCTGCTTAATCCAGAGACATTTCACGTTTGCGTCTCAGACAAGAGCAGGATAAACGCTCGCAACCAGATCTTCTCATAGCCTTGTCCAGCTGAGGATGTGAGAAACCTCCCAGAGCTCTAGCAGCTGGATTTGCAGTGGGCAGGCTGGCACCTGAACAAGCACCTGGGTACGACAGCTCTTTGTCACACCTAGGGCAAACCAGCTCACCAAAACTGTGTGCTGAACCTTTGAAATTTTGGTAGAAATTGAAAGAAATTACTCTGCAGAAATAGGATTCATCTGACAACATCCATCCAGCTCTACCCCTGCTAACAATCAAGGGGAAAACAGCCCACTCGTTTTAAGTCAGAAGTCTCCCAAACTGGCCAGTCAGTCCTGTTAACTGGGGGCCAAAGCTGTTGAGACAAGCAGGAAAATCAGGTGGACGCAGCAAATTCCACCATGTAAATGCACTGATCTGATTTGGGATGGGTCTTCCAATGACCAAGAAACTTTTATTTGCAATAAACAGCAGAAGATGGCGAAATCGTTCAGCGCTGATTTCATCCCCACGCAAACAACCCCCCCACCCTCCCCATCTCTGTATAAATGATTACAATTAGGCAGCACCATTGCGGACACTCGTGCATTTATGCACGGAGAAGATACAGAGATGTTGTTGTGATCATGAACACACGTATACATTTTAAACAGACCCCCTGCTATATAAGGGGTGGCTCAACAGTTACCTCTACCAGCCTAGATGAAAGGAGGAAACATTCAAGCAACACCTGAGCAACTCACCGGGCAGAAATGGCTCCAGGTACTTTTCCTTATTTCGGTTTGAAAGGATTGCCAGTGCTGCCAAACTTTTAGGGTGATGGGAGAGGATGATGATGGGTGGTACTGTGGTGGGCTATACACAATCAGTGCCAGTCTTAAATCAAAACGTGGCAACTTATACATCAATGAAAAACAATACCCTTCCCTACAGCGCGATGTTAATCCGTGAATTAACTTACATAGTCTTTAGCCTAAACTGGGCAAGAAGAGGGTGGATAAGATGAAGAACAAGGTGAAGCCCCAGTTATAATAGTTACTATTAACATAAATGTTGGCAGGGATATTAAAACTCATATTCGAAGCTTAAGATGGGGATCAGGACAATGTCTAATGTCTATGTCCAAGTCCTACAGGCTCCAGGGCATTCCTTCACTGAAAGGTATTGGTCTGAGATGAGCTTTGTGGTCTCTGTAAGCACAGACGGACACTTGTGTGAGTTAGATGTGACGGGTTGAAAACCTTTAGGCTTGATAAAGATCACCAAATTCTACAGGTCCGTCCCAGAGAGGAGGTCACAGTACAAGTAACACCATCAGCTCTCATCCTAGTGAAGGCAGACAGCCCGTTACGCCAGCAGCATGGTGTAAACCTAAGGTAAAGTGAGGTACTCCCAGGCCCTCAGCTGGTACTCACCATTCCCCGCTTGCTCACGCACTGAAGACTGCACTGTGCTCTCCTCGTGAGGGCAAGGCCTATGGAAAAAACATGAGCATCTTCGGGAAAAACATAGGAACGTACTCTAGATTTCATGGAGGAACAATGACTCTTCAGCCAGGAGGACAGCGCTTACAACATTGGGAGCAGTACGCACCTGGAGGGCATGTCTAGTGAAAGGGGACAGGGTTTCATTTCATTTTGGGGAGGGTTAAACTCACCCACGGAGTCAAACAAGACGTTCAGGCAGGTGAGCCCTCAGCCAGCACGGATGGAAGAGGCTGGGAATTAATTCCCACGTGCCATCCCTCCTCAGCACAGTCACGAAAGGATTGCTAACACCTTTCCTCTTCATTTTGCTGCAGGGTCATGGTTTTCTCCTCTCTTCATTGCTGTGATCACTCTGGGACTGCAGTGGCCACAGGAAGCCGCCACCTTCCCAGCCATGCCCCTTTCCAACCTGTTTGCCAACGCCGTGCTGAGAGCTCAGCACCTTCACCTCCTGGCTGCCGAGACATACAAAGAATTCGTAAGTGTCGTGGCCTCTGGACTTGATGGTTTGTCATGGCCTCTGGACTTGTAGGGGAAGCCACAGCTTCCCCTAGTGTAACTTCTACTATTGGTGCCTTCTGTGCCAGCTCTCAATGAGGAGAAAGGGTCTTAACAGGTTAGGACAGATTACGTCCCATCAGCCCAGACCCTGTCTCCTCCTCACAGCTCTCTGCCTCCACCTCTGATCCTGCACAGTCCCCTACTCAGGGCCATGGCTGCCCGTGTCCAAACCTAGTGCACAGTCAGCTGCCTCAAAGACAAACCTGGCTCTGAAAGCGTTGGGAGATGGCACAGATATTTCACAAGACTTTCCTGTGATGGTCACCTTCAGCCCTGGCTGATTCCGAGTGCTTAAAACTATCCAGTTTCTGCAGTTGCCAGAAGATGGTATGAGCCATCACTTTGGCAAGAGCTGTCCTGAGGGTCATCTGCTCCTGGGAGAACCCAATCCAAATGTGTTTTGCGTTCAGCTTAGCACTTTGGCTTAGTGAGAGGAAGACTTTTAGGTCCAGTAGCTACTGTGCCAACACACAAACTCCTGTTTCCCACCTGCCAATCCTGTACACAGACACCTCATGTCTCACATTTATTTCTTGCAAAGAGTAACCATTCAGCACAGCTTGGGAAAGCATCTACTGTTTTCTCCCAGTACACAGGCAACAGATTTAGATTTGAGTGTATTTGGGATGTCTCCACAGGAACGCACCTATATTCCAGAGGACCAGAGACACGCCAACAAAAATTCTCAGGCAGCATTTTGTTACTCAGAAACCATTCCTGCTCCCACAGGGAAGGATGATGCCCAGCAGAAATCGGTAAGTTCCCTCCCTCAGGGCAAGCACAGACCTGTTTGAAGAGCCCACCTGTGGTTCATCACAGGAACAGAGGGTTTCCATCTCTGAGCACTTCAGAGCTTCCTGAGGTATCATTCCTCCTCTACCTTTTTACTATTTAAACCCTGCATGAAGAAAGAAAGACTCTTCTGGTTCAGACTATAAAGCTCTTGCTTGCACAAGACAAACTTGTCTGTACCTGCTGAAGCTGCAGGAGCAGTGGCACATCTCTGGGTCACCTCCAGGCTGCTTCAGAAGGAGCAGGAGACACAGGTAACTCTACCAAATACTTCACCTGCACAGCTTTGACCTTTTATTAATTTCAGGACATGGAGCTGCTTCGGTTTTCTCTGGTTCTCATCCAGTCCTGGTTGACCCCGGTGCAATACCTGAGCAAGGTGTTCACAAACAATCTGGTTTTTGGCACCTCAGACAGAGTGTATGAAAAACTAAAGGACCTGGAAGAAGGGATCCAAGCTCTGATGAGGGTAAGTTGCCGCACGACTACAGAATAGCAGAGATCTCCTAAACACTGGGTACTCAGCTCTCTGGGTCTTCCACAGGATCCAAAGACCATGAGAAATCTCCCCACCTTCCACTCTGAAGACCAGTGGTGTGCTTTGGACTTTGCTTATCTTAAGATAATGAGATCATGACACCCCACCATGCACATTTCATCACTGGGGAGTATAAGAAAACACATAACAAATGTTAATAGCACTGCCATAACCACTCAGACAGCAGTAGAGACCAGGAAAACCCCAACAGTCCAGGCCCAAAGTCTTCCCAAACCCTGCACCAAACAATACTCAATGAGTTAAATCTGCTGTACAAACAGTAATGTAAGGATGTTTGCTATGTCTCCATGCAAAATACTGTAAAGTTGAGCAAATTTTTATGAAGTTTGCAATCTGGCTTTAAAGGCTCACAACATTTTATAAAAACGGCCCATATAAGTCTGTGTACAGATGGAAGCCTATATTCTGATGTTTCTCTCTTACGTTAATACAGCACCCAGACAGCTGAGAGCTGGAGAGTGAACTCCTTCAAGGGCCACTCCTAATTTTTGCTTTGTTATTTTAAATGAAATTGCTTATTATCTGCCCGAACCCCTTTTCAGTTATGAATACTCTATAGTTAAGTCTATCTGCCAGCATCACCATGTAGCTAGAGCTCTGAGACCTGTATCTGTGAGAAATGAGTCTGGACAATTATTCACATCTTCTAGCATCTAAATAACTCAAAGTCAGACTCTGAGAGTAGACAGAGATCTTCTGTCCCGGCACCTCAGCTGGAGTAAGTACATGCATGTATCAGGACCACTTCCAGATTTTCCTCTCCATTTGGTATGTGCTTGGGTATTGGGAAGCAGTACACAGAAACTAGACAAATAATCACATTTCATCCACAACTCTGTTTACTTAACCAAAACTGTCTTGTTTACTGTGCCAGCTGGTGAGCAGAGCAGGGCAGGAGGAGCGGCAGACTGCACATCTCTTGGTTTCACGTGCACACAGCATGGGCCTGGGTCAGACCTTTGCTCACTGGGAAAGTGGAGGAAAAATGGAGAGAATTAATTGCCTGGTTCCCCTTTTCCTTGGTTAGAGTAGCTACAGAGACACACTGCAACTTTTCCCCCTATTTTAAGGCCCCAAAAGCCACACTCCTCCCTCCCTGCAGCCTTGTGCCAGCTCCCTTCTCGCTGCCAGCCACTTGCGCAGCATCACCCCTGTGCAACCGCCCTCCCCGTAAGCACACCAACTCCAAATGTAGTAGATTCAGGTTGGATATTAGGAAAAAATTTTTTACCATGAGAGTTGTAGAACACTGGAACAGGTTGCCCAGAGAGGTGGTGGATGCTCCATCCCTGGAGACGTTCAAGGCCAGGTTGGACAAGGCCCTGAGCAACCTGATCTAGTTGGAGATATCCCTGTTCCTTGCAGGGGGGTTGGACTAGATGACCTTTGAAGGTCCCTTCCAGCCCTAACCATTCTATAATTCTATGTTTGAAATACAACTCAGGAGGGGGAAAAACATCCCCAACCTCCCCTAAAGCGAGACGGGAGCCGTGGCGACGGGTCCCTCGGAGGATGCTCGCCCGCGGGTCCCCACCATGTCCCCCAGCGCCTCTCCATCCCCTGGCAGGAGCTGGAGGACCGGAGCCCGCGGGGTCCGCAGATCCTCAAACCCACCTACGACAAGTTCGACGTCCACCCGCGCAGCGAGGACGCCCTGCTGAAGAACTACGGCTTGCTCTCCTGCTTCAAGAAGGACCTGCACAAGGTGGAGACCTACCTGAAGGTGATGAAGTGCCGGCGCTACGGGGAGGCCAACTGCACCGTGTGACGCCGGGGGTGACCCCCCCGGCCCCTCGCCGGCCGCGCTGCCCCGCTCCTTGTAACGAAAGCCCGAATAAACCCGCTGCCCGCCGGCCTGTCTGTGGGGGTCGGGGCTGGGGGGATAAGTCGCTGCCGGGCCGGGGCGGGTTTGCCGGGGGGGGAGGTGGATTTGGGGCTGGGGGTGGATCTGGGGAGGGTTTTCGCTCGCACTCGCGGGCTGGGCGAGCAGGGCCGGGCGGAGGGCGGGAAGAAGGCGGGTCGCTGCGGCATGGCGGAGGTGGTGGAGTTCCGGGTGCCCGCGGGCAGCGCCCAGACGCTGCTGGTCTGGGGGCTGGAGCCGGAGCCGGGCCTGGAGGTGAGGTGAGGCCGCGGGCTTGGCCTGGGCAGCGGGGCCGGGCACCCCCCCTCACCCCGGGGCTGAGGAGCGGGGCCTGGGATCCCCCCGGGGCTGAGGAGCAGGTCTGGGACCCCCCCCAGGCTGAGGAGCGGGGCCTGGGTTCCCCCCGCCCCCGGGCCAAGGAGCAGGTCTTGGACCACCCCCAGGCTGAGGAGCGGTTCTGGGACCCCCCTCCCGGGGCTGAGGAGCGGGTCCTGGGATCCCCCCGGGGCCAAGGAGTGGGTCTGGAATCCCCCAGGGCTGAGGAGCAGGTCCTGGGATTCTCCCCCCGCCCCCAGGGCCGAGGAGTGGGCCTTGGACCCCCCCCAGGGCCGAGGAGTGGGCCTTGGACCCCCCCCAGGGCCGAGGAGTGGGCCTTGGACCCCCCCCAGGGCTGAGGAGCAGGCCCTGGACCCCCCACCCCCGGGCCGGCAGCAGGGACTGGGACCCCCCCCAGTCCCTCTCCCCGTCAAGCTAATGCCCCAGTTCCCCCCCATTGTACCGATGGCTTCACCTGTGTGCTAATAATATATTTTTTAATTCCCTCCCCCTTTTTTTTGGTTTGTTTTTAATAATTTTTGAGTTTCCATGTCTCCCTGAGGCATGCTGGGTGCAGGGCAGCCCCGGGGGGTGTCGGGCCAGCCCAGTGGTCCTGTCCCTGTGCCACGGCCGGTTTTGGGGTCTGCACAGCAAAGCTACAAACACGCCCGCGCAAAGTGGAAGAGGGAACGAAACGGCGTTAGTCTGCACGCAGTACCCTGCTAACGTCTCACTGAAAGCTTTTGGCAAAGAGCACAGCTTCTCCAGGCGGGATGGCAGAGAGCAAGGGGCCGTCTGGGGTGAGGATCACAGGATGGTTTAGGCTGGAAGGGACCTTCAAGACCATCCAGTCCCAATCCGCCTGCCATGGGCAGGGACACCTTCCACTACACCAGGTTGCTCAAAGCCTCATCCAACCTGGCCTTGAACACTTCCAGGGATGGGGCAGCCACAGCTTCTCTGGGCAACCTGGGATGGCTGGAGGGGACAGAAAATCCCACGTCTGTCTTTGCTCTCTGTCCAGGGGCTGGATGGTAACGGAGATGAGACGTCGTCAGGGCCAGAGGTCCAGCCAGGTTGAGCTTATTTTTATGGAGAAGTACTCATCTTCAGTCTTGCTACTTATTCCAGGCCTTATTGCCGTTAAACAGTACTAAAATCTTTCCTCGTTTTCTAAGTAATTAGGTCTTGCGAGTAGTTCTCTCTCTGTTGCTGTTGTTCAGCCCTTGGAGCATTCATAGATACTTCAAAACACCCTTTTTTCTCATGTTTTTCCTCAGCATTCCCTGTTTTCAGCCTTTTCCAAATTCGGGCTGCTCTACTCCGTGCGAGCACATAGGAATGCTGCCGTGGCAGGGCCTGGATATTACGCCGTCATCAAGTTTTATTCAGCTGGAGATGCCAGCAGAGCCCAGCGCGCGTGCAACGGGCAAAGGCTGTTTCAGAAACGCCCCTTGAAGGTAAGAGGAACGGCCCCAGGTGTGAAACCTGCAGGACTCAGCACGATGACCTCCAGCAGCGGAGTAGAATCACATTAAATACTTGTTAATCTCAGTGATGCTTTCTGTGCAAAAAGTTTCCTAACTTGTGGCTGACCGCTACCACCGTGGTGACATCCCCCACCGCTGGCTCCCAGGTAGCATTTAAGCAGGAAAATGGCAGCATCCCTCTGGAATAATTTGCAGGGCCTGTTTCTGGGTACAAAATATTGAACACCTCTCAGAAGCACGCATCTGTAACCAGTAGGTTACATTCCTGGAGCTATCAGTGGCATGTCTTTAGTGGGAACCTTCTAAGTGAAGCCTGGCTAACCAGGGTTCTTCTCTCCTGGACAGGTTTGTGTTTGCACCAAGCAGAAGGGGTTTCAGCAACAAGTCCTTGCTCTCAACAGCAACAAGTGCCAGGAGTTGGCCAACCACTACCTTGGCTTTAACGGCTGGTCCAGTCGCATCATCACAGTAAGGGACCTTTTTTGTTCATCTGTCATCCTTCTCATCCTCTTCTTAATGAGAGTGGTCAGTGAAATAAGAAGAATTGTCCTCAAATCAGCAAATCATAGCTACAGGAGCTGTGTTTTGGACTACAAATGGGGATATTCTGAAAGCCTGGGGAGAGGACTGACTGGTCATAACATCCCCTTCCTATTTAATCAAAATTAATGATCTGTGGTCTTTCCAACAGCTGCAGAACGTATCTGGCTTTGATGGTGAGAATGAGGAACTGGGAAAGACGTTAGAGAAGCGATCTGTGAAATACCTGTGTGCTGTAGAGCTGATGCTGCCCAACCATGGGGTACGCACCAGGGGAGTTGCCCTTGGTGAGGCAGACACAGAAAACGGTGAAGGTACGTTTTGGGTGCAGCTGGAAGTGTCTCAGCAGCTGTCACAGGCACTGGTCAGTCTTGCTTTTGCATGGTTTATGGGTTTGATAAAGTGTCTGAGTTTAGCTGGAGACAAGGATCTGTGCAGGGCCTTCTGAGCTGCTGTGCTATGCAGCAAGGGATCCTGAGCATGCCTCTTTCCTCCCCACTTCACACCAGTATCGCTTTCCTACCCTCTGTTCTCTCGCCTGCAGCGTCATTCATTCCCCATCACAGCCACTTCTGGTGTGAACACACCATGTGATGGCATCTGTGGCACAGCTCAGGTGCCAGCGGGCTTCTCCACTGCCCGCTGCCCTGGGCACAGCCCTGACACAGGGCTAAGGATCGCGTGCTGCTGTGGGTGGACACACAAAGCCCCTGTGAGGGTGCTGCCATGCTTCCAGCGACCCCCGAAACATAAGCAGCTTTCTTACCAGATCCTTAAGGCTGTGTTCAGTTACATTTCCTAGCACGATGCAGCTGATGTGCTTTATGTGCCGAGCATCATCTTAACATGCTGCTTGTTGCGTTCAGATCCTCTCGAGTTTGTCACGGCCTCAAGAAGAGCTCAGAAACTCGCAGTCGGGAAGGCTTTGTCTGGCGCCTTTCAGAGGATACTCCTTGTAGTCTTAGGTAAGGCCTATTTTTGTATTGAACACTGGGGAGTTTGGGCTAATCACTTAACTTTCATGATAATTGATACGGATTCGTTATCTCTCGACCTTTCTTGGGATTCATGGAGGCTTGGGGAGGTCTCGAGCAAAATTAAACTTGTTTTGTGGTCTGTAGTGATTTAACAGAATGAATGGTTTTCACCCTGTGAGCTATGTGTGAGTGAAAGGAAAATCCAATAGGAGGTCAGTATTTTTATGATAAATAAATCATTAAAACTCAAAATTCTGAGAGTGTAAACACCGACAGGGAAAGCTTTTTAACACTATGTGTGCATGCGAATAGGGAAGTTCTGATTCCAGGGGGAACATGAATTGAATTGCAGCACTTTGCACAGTTCTGTCCTGGTTCCAAGCCAACCAGGTGCCATCAAAGGTCTGTGCCCCACTGTCGTGTTCAGTGTTGCATCTTTGGGGCTACTATCTCCTTTGAGGTTTTAATCATAGAAGCTGGCTCTGTGCCTATCCAGGCACTGCTAGATCTGCTTTCTCTGGGTTCCAGGTCACGTTCCTCCCCTGGATTCTTTAAGGTGTTCTTTTGAAAGGTGAGTGTCTGGATTTGTTTAGTAAGAGCCATTTGGTTTTCTGCAGAAAAGATAAGCAAACAGGCCAGAAAAAGCAGCACGCTCATTCAGACCAGCAGCCACTCTGAAAGCCATTATGAAGCAGAATCATCCCATCTGGAGTTTAGAGTAGGCTTATTGTCAGTACACACAGTAGTAACTAACCACGTCTCTGGCTGTTTATTCTATGTGCTTATTTCAGAGAATGGGAAAGTGGCCGTGGAGTACAATTCCACCCAAGAGGAGCTCACAGACTCCTTAACAGAAGATGAACTGAAGGGGCTCGTTCAGGTAAAACCAGTGGATATTTAGCTTTGGCACAGGACCTGTGTGTTACATCTAGGGATTGGAGATACAGCTGTTAACTGTTACAGCCTCTGACACCCTCCTTTTATGCAGCAATCACCTTGACTTAAATTCTAGGAAGTAATTACATCTTGGAATTGTACAGCACGCTAAGGTTTTAAAACTCCTACTTTTTTAGGTATCTTTGTGCAGAAACACATGAATATTTTAGATGGCACAGGAAAGCGAGCGGTTAGGGTACAGGGCTGCTACAGTGCAGGGTGACAAGTCCGACCTATGACAGTGTCCAGACTGCTCTTCATAGAATCTGAGAGAGGGAAAATCCCAGTAAAGTCACAGTAGGTTAAATCAAATGATTTTTTAAAAAGTTCTTAAATAAATCAAACTCCGCATCTCGAAACGCACTTCATAAACTTATCCTTACCCCGGAGGGAATGGTTGTTAAAAGCTTGGGTGAAGTAAAAGCTTTGGTGAAATCCTTGCAGGTAATTGCGGGATCTCTTTGCATGCCCCGAGCAAAAACACCCAGGTACAACAGTAAAACTTTAATCACCATGCTCAGTGAGATGAGTTGTGCCAGCTTCTGCACGCAGCCAGTCCTGAGCAGAGGGTTTCATCTCGCTTCGTTTGAAAACACTGCTGCTTACCAGGTGGGATCACGGATGCTGTGGCCTTTTGCAGGCGAGCGTCACTCTCACGTGATGCATCGGCACCGTGCTGCGCAGTGTCTGACTCCTGCAGCATGCGTGGAGGAAGTGCCCAACAAACCTTGTGCCACATTATTCCATTTGGTGACTCTGAGTCACCTGGTGTCCACCGGCAGAACTATCTTCCTTTCTCACTGAAGAGCAGGAGTAAAGCAGGAGGTGTTTTGGAGTGTGAAGTAATGTCCGTCAGATTTTGGTTTTTTAATCAGTTGAGAAGATGAAATTTCTGCTGGTTTGTTCTCTCTCTGCGTTTTGTTCTGCGTAGCCCCTTCTATCTGACCTGTTTTAAACCCGCAGAGAACTGATGTAACGTGCAATGACCATAAGAGAAGTGTGCAGCGAAGTCAAACGGAAAGCCTGCTGCTTCTCAAACCTCTGTTTCACCGGAGGAGCCATCCCTCACCTCCCCTGCCATCTCACTTCCCTTATGATGGTGTGTGGGAGGTAATTCGGTGCTCGCTCTCCCCAAGACCTTCCAGCCTGATAGGAAGAGGAACAGACAGGAATTCAGAGGACTTGCTTGGGAGGAGCGCTGCTGGGTGTCCTTTTGGTTCATTGCCTTGTGATGTCGGTCAGTCTTTCCAAAACAGAAATGTTCCTGAGTTGGTAAATTCCAGAGAGGCTGTCTCTTGTACGTGGTAAAAATATATTGTTTCCAGGTGCAGAGAGGTGAAGCTAAAATATGTTGCAAAGAAATAAATTTCCTCCTGATTTCTCTTCCCAGGTCAATGAATTGTCTTTGGAACAGTTTGACCTCGAAGAAGAAGTTTTGTCCGATCTCAGTTTCGATGAGGAGCTCCCTAGCTGGGAGACGCCATCTAATTAATGCAGCTCTGTCTTCACGTCGTTTCCCAAAGTTCTGCAGTGTTTGATTAGGAGTGAAAGCCTCGCACTGTGAAATGACATGTGCGTCACAGCCGATGTTTTCTTTTTCTCCAAATACGTAACAGCAAAAGAAATGGGCAAGAAACCCAGTGTTACTAAAATTAAGCCCAAAAATGCATGCTGTTTTTGGAGAGGAAGTGTTTTCCTGTCAATTTATCCAGGTCAGCTATATATGGAAGCCATCTTAGCTGCACGGTTATTATTTAGACAGCGTAACAGATGTGCGTAGCACTTACAGACAAATAAAAGGAGCGAGCCCTCCCCGCAAGAGCGTACGGTTCAGGTTCATTCCCATCTGCAGGAGAAAGCCAGAGACAGCAGAAGGAGACGTCTTACCAGCAGGAGTAGCTGTGGTACTTACACATGTCTGCACAGGCACAGAAAAACACCCTTTCTCTTGGATTCTCTTGAAGTTTCTTTTAAAGAAATTTCCATTTCTTTCTTTTAAGGAGATTTCTTTTAAGGTCATTTCTTTAAGTCTTGTAATAATGTGTTGTGCCACGTGGGTTGAGCCCCAGCGACAAGTAGTTGGGATGTTATCGCGATGTAAAGCGAAGATTCTTTCTAATTTCAAAAACATTTTTCATTAAATTATGTAAAATGTTTTAACTCCATGTGATGAATGAACCTCAGAGGCAGCACAAGCACTGGGAAGGGGCGTCAAGCTCCCCGGATCACAAGGCAGGGTGGGAGGAATGCTTATTTGATAACGGATCCCCGCTCAGATTTTTTGACCTCTGTCTTTGGAGAGAAAAAAAAAAAAAGATGACTGAAAAATAGGAGAGCTCAGGGATGATTTGAGATTCCTCTTGAAATGAGAGGAGCGTGGCCTGTTTAATTTCATTTTAAAAAGAGAGGAAAGGGGCGAAAGGAGACCAAGGGGGGACCTCATTAATGTTTATAAACATGAAAAGGGTGACTGCCATGAGGATGGAGCCAGGCTCTTCTCAGTGGCATCCAATGACAGGACAAGGGGAAATGGATATAAGCTGGAACACAGGAGCTTCCGCTTAAACATGAGGAAGAACTTCCCAGTAAGGGGAACAGGCTGCCCAGAGAGGTTGTGGAGTCTCCTTCTCTGGAGATGTTCCAAACCTGCCTGGACGCGTTCTGGTGTGATCTGATCTAGGTGGTCCTGCTCCGGCAGGGGGATTGGACTAGATGATCCTTTGAGGTCCCTTCCAATCCCTGACACTCTGTCATTCTGTGATTTGCTCCAGCAGAAGATGCCTGATACTGGGTGAGCTTTTTAAGTGGGAAAGCGCAGGCGAAACGTAGTCCAGTGGCCAGACACTGGATTTAAAGAACTCCAACTGGGAAGCAGCGTTTCACAAGGGGGGTGCTGAAGGGGGTGAACGTCCCTCGTGGGGTGCAGGAAATGCCCAGAAAGCCAACCGTGTCCTTGGCTGCATCAAAAGAAGTGTGGCCAGCAGGTCGAGGGAGGGGATTCTGCCCCTCTGCTCTGCTCTGGTGAGACCCCACCTGGAATACTGCGTTCAGCTCTGGAGTCCCCAGCACAAGAAGGACATGGAGCTGCTGGAGCGAGTCCAGAGGAGGCCACCAAGGTGATCTGAGAGCTGGAGCACCTCTGCTACGGAGACAGGCTGAGAGTTGGGGCTGTTCAGCCTGGAGAAGAGAAGGCTCCAGGGTGATCTTATTGCAGCCTTCCAGTACCTAAAGGGGCTACAGGAAAGCTGGGGAGGGGCTTTTTACAAGGGCGTGTAGTGACAGGACACGGGGCAATGGCTTTAAACTGAAAGAGGGGAGATTTCGATGGGATCTAAGGAAGAAGTTTTTCCCTCTCAGGTTGGTGAGCCACTGGAGCAGGTTGCCCAGAGAAGCTGTGGCTGCTCCATCCCTGGAAGTGTCCCAGGCCAGGTTGGATGGGGCTTTGAGCAAGCTGGTGCAGTGGAAGGTGTCCCTGCCCATGGCAGGGGGTTGGCACTGGATGATCTCCTTGGTCTCTTCCAACCCAAACCGTTCCGTGATTCTAATTCCTCCGCACGGCGAGCTCCCGGCCGGGGGCCGTGTTTCTGTGGCACGACGCGTTCTCCCGGCGAGGGACCGTTCCGGAGCCGCCCCGGGCCGCGCGGAGGGGCCGCGGGGCTGCGGCCGCCCCCGGGCTGCGTCCCGCCCGTTGCCCGGCGACCCCGCGCCGCCATGGGCCCGGCCCGGCCCGGCCGCCCGCTGCTGCTGCTGGCGCTGCTGCTGGCGGCAGCCCCCGGCCCCGGGCAGCCCCGGCGGCTCTGCCCGCTGCCCTGTCGCTGCCAGCCGCGGCGGCTGGACTGCAGCCGTGCCGCCCTGGCCCGCGTGCCCCCCGCCCCGCGCCGCGGCGGCCTCTTCGTCCTGTGAGTCCCGCCCCCCCGCCGCCCGCCCGCCTCGGCTCCCTGTGCCCGGTATCCCGGGGAGAGAGTCGCGGGCGGGAGACGTTCTTGGTGCCCGGGGAAGGGGTGTTCCTGAGGAGTGACGGTGTCAATCGTTTCTTTGCAGGAATTTCACTGGCAACTCCATTTCTTCCCTCGGGAAACAAGCGTGGAGAGAATACCCGTGGGCTGAGTACCTGCAAGTATCCTTCAGCGTTTCAAATGTCAGGAATCGGGTGTTTTCAGTCCTTTTGGCTGGTTTTTGAGCCGAGGGTCACACAAAGCATTTCCAGCTGGATTCGGAGCCGAGCCGCTCAGCGAGAAGGGCTGTGAATCCCCAGGGCTTCCTGGTGCGGCACGAAATGCCGTGAGCTGTGTCCCTTCCATCCTTCGGCACCAGGATGGTGCCTATATAAATACTAATATTAAATACTATCCTTATTTAATCAATGATCAGGCCACAGTCAGCTCCAGCAGCCCGGGAGCAAGTCCCTGCTCCTGTGACGAGCTGGGATGATCCCTGTAGTGACTCTAAGAGATGTTTTAGTAAAGCCACTGCAGGAGGTTTTCCCCTGGAAATCTCATTTCCTCATGGAGAGCAGCTGGGGTAACAATAAACGTCCCGTTGTCTCATTCCAGAGTCCTCCAGGACAACGATCTGCAGGCAGTGAAGAGGCGTTCGCTGGAGGGTCTGCTGCTGCTGAAGCACCTGTAGGTACCATCCCCTGCCCCCCATGGTGGGCTGCTGCCTCACCCTCCCTTGGACCCCTGATGCTCAACCCACCCTGACACAGCATTTTGTTCCTCCTGGGTTTCAAGGTACAGCCAGAGCAGGGCAGGGTGTCTTGGCGCCGCAGTAGTGCCTGGTGGGAGGGTTTCCCGTAGAGGCACGGTGCAGCTTTCATTTCCCCAAATCCAACCAAGGGGAGGAGGCTGCTGCGCTTTCCCACAGATATTGGATGACTTTGATTTAACCCCAAGCTAACAGTGACCTCCCGTGCCCTGGGAGATTGCCTCTGGCTCTGTTTGTCTGAGGATCAATGTTTTTGGGGTGAGAACCACCTAGAATGAGGCAACACCCATGCATGCCTCGCTTCTGCTAGGGTTTGGGTGGAAAGACCTCCGTTGTGGTGAAAACAGCCCCAGATGGCTGATCACTCTTGAGAGAGCCTCTCCAGTGGCTATCCCGGGTGGAAAGAGAGAAGACTTTCTTCCACCTCCTGCCCCGGTGGAAGATCTCTGCTTCCACCTCCTGCCCCGCGCAGGGCTAACCTCAAAGCTTTCACAGTTTTTTTATTTAAAAAAAAAAAATCACTGAGTTTGCTCTGGGCTGTATCCAGCTGAGTCTTCCCTTTTCTTGGAGGAGAAACAAATATGCATCGATGTCCGCACAATGTCGTGTGAAATTGCAACAAGTGCTCTGTCTCTAACAGTGTCTGGAAGGCAGTAGAGAAGCATTAGGGTTTTGTTGTGTTTTTTTCTCCTTGAAGTTCAATTTTTAACATATTTTGGGGTTTCCTGTGTGGTGCAGGCAAAGGAAGTGTAAAACAAGAACGGCAAAATCTTGCCCAGTTCTCTGTCTTCTGCTTGGCTGCTGTCATGCTCTCTTTTCCTATCCTAAAAGGCCAAGAGGCAGAAATAAATCCCTCTATGGAGGCTCAGAGATTTAGAAAGCCAACCATATCCTGGGCAGCATCCAAAGCAGCGTGGGCAGCAGGTCGAGGGAGGGGATTCTGCCCCTCTGCTCTGCTCTCCTGAGACCCCTTCCTGCAGTGCTGCGTTCAGCTCTGGGGTCCCCAACATCAGAAGGACATGGAGCTGTTGGAGCAGGTCCGGAGGAGGCCACCAAGATGATCCAAGGGCTGGAGCACCTCTGCTCTGGAGACAGGCTGGGAAAGTTGGGGCTGTTCAGCCTGGAGAAGACAAGGCTCCAGGGAGACCTTCCAGCACCTTCCAGTACCTAAAGGGGCTGCAAGAAAGCTGGAGAGGGGCTTTGGACACGGGTGTGTAGTGACAGGACACGGGGCAATGGCTTTAAACTGACAGGGAAGATTGCAATGGGATCTAAGGAAGAAATTCTTCCCTCAGAGGGTGCTGAGGCACTGGAACAGGTTGCCCAGAGAAGCTGTGGCTGCCCCATCCCTGGAAGTGTTCAAGGCCAGGTTGGATGAGGCTTTGAGCAACCTGGTGTAGTGGAAGGTGTCCCTGCCCATGGCAGGGGGGTTGGAACTGGATGATCTTGAAGGTCCCTTCCAACCCAAACCATTCTGTGATTCTATACCTATGTGAAAAAGCTGACAGCAAGGGAAGCCCTGGCTTGGAGTTGGCTCATAAGGGTCTTGTTTTGGGTCCCGCTCCTCTGTTATTAGAGTAGCTGAAGTGAGGACACAGAGAGGTGTCCCAGAACCCCCTCTGTCGCTCGTATTTGTAGATCATTGCAAGTAACTCAGCTCCATCACTGTATCTGTAGTGTCATTTATTGAGTGTAACCCTGACCTGCTCACGTTTTTCCCACAAGAAAGGAGGGTTTGTATTTTCTAGTACGCACATTGGCTTGGAAGGAGCCAAGTCCAGGGTGGTCTTGGCCTTTCTGGAGCTGCTCCTGCAGTGAGCCAGCGCTAGGGCTGCATCTAAGCCTTGTCTCAGTTTTGGGGAATGGTGGAAAACAAGGTAGTGCCAGTGCTGGGGCCCACTGCCTGCACTAGCTCCCCCTCCCCGTGTCTCGTTAGCAGATTTATATGCCCTACATCGTAGAAAAGAAGGATTCAACCCTTTAAAAGCGAAAAGCACGTTCTGCAGGATGTGGGTTGCAGGCTAATTGAGTCAGGTTGGGAAGAAACAGGCTTCCAGCCACGCTCCCCTTCCACAAGGCTGAAAACTCGACTCTCCAAAGTACTTCTGAGATTACACGTGCAAAGACCTTCCTCCCACCACCCGGCTGCCTCCCTGGGAGGTCCAGATCCTGCAGGCGAGAGCTGCAGTCGCTCCCCAACGCCCTCCCTGAACACCTCCGCTAGCGAGGCCATCTCCTGCAAAAGAAACCTCGTGCGTTCATCTCCTCTAATTTTAGATGCCTAATAATTGCCTCGGATTAAGCTAATTGTTCAGGCTCTCTTTATTTTCCATGGAGAGGAGTAGGAACTTCCCATTCACCCCCAACCATCTTGGGAACCTGTCTGAGGAGGGCATGAGTCACTCCCCAAAAATATTTCTCTCTCTCAGTTTGCTGCAGAACAAGCCCGGGCAGCTGATTCAGGCTGAGACAACAAACCTTTTGATTTCTAAAGCTAGGTCAGGTGAATCCCACAGAGGCTGAGTGCCAACACACGTCTCGCCGCGGAGCAGTGCAGGAAAACAGAGTTTAGGTGACCCCTTCACCGTGAGCCCTTTCCAGATTTCCATGGTCTTGATTTTGCATCTTTAATAGGGTCCCCGTAACAGAACTTTTTCACCAAATGTGGTGTAGGAGGGAGGGATTAACTCAAACAAGAGGTGCTGTTCAGGTTTTTCTGGCTGATTTCAGCAAGCAAAGCACGGATGGCACCAGGAGAAGGCAGGTTGCATCTCCATGGCACATCCAGAGGGTCACATATCGGCGTGGTCCATGCAAATGCACCCTCAGCTACTAAACCATGCCTGCATAAAAGATCTTTTCTGTTATCAGAGAGGAAAATCTCAGTCTTAAAATAATTCTGGTGGGATGAGAGCTAGAAAAAAAAAAATCCCTGAGATGAAAGCCACCTCCGGTCAGAAGGGTTATCACAGGTTACACACCACTGCAGGCTAATATCAGATTTCACACCGCGTGAAATCCGAGCCGTGTAACATAGATGCTGCCAGCGTCAAAGCAAATGAAAGCTTTGAAACATGACAGTGTGAATGTAATTAACGTTTTGTGTTCTAATTTTAACAGGGATTTGTCTTCCAATAAAATCCTGTCGATTGAGGAACATGCTTTTGAGCCAGTGCCTTTTTTGGAGCTTATGTGAGTTATGAAAGTTTCTTTCTAGTGTATTTACTGGAGTCTGTTTGCATTTATAACCCTTTCTGTGCTAGAAAATGTTCTTGTTATTTTTAGAACAATGACTAAATGTCTCCTACTAAAAGACTAACTGAGCTAAAGCGATCGATGCAGATGGCTGGATGACCCACAACAGGATGAGAGATCCTCGCGTGGTTGTCCAAACGTAGCCATAATAGAAGCCATTTCTTGAAGGCTCGCTGTATCCTGGAACAGAAATAGATTAAGCACATGTGCACTTCATTTCCTCTCCTTGACAGGTTAAAAAGAAAATGAGAAAAAGGCAGTTTCCTCCCTATTCTACCTTGGATTTGCATATTTCCTACAAATCAATGCTGCTTCGCTCCAGCTTCCTGTAGGACAGACCCGACTCATTTCTGTGATTTTCTTTTTCCCCAGAAACCTTAATGGAAATCTCATCACACAAATCCAGAACGGCACTTTCCAGGCATGGCATGGGATGCAGTTTCTACAGAAGCTGTAAGTGTAACAAGATCTAAGGTAGATCAGAGCAGGATTCTACAGTGAGGAAGAGCAGATTTGCTCTCTGTAAAGAACTGAATCCTACTATACATGTCATCCAGGGTCCACCAAGAGTCTGCAGCCTGAAAGCCGCTTTCTCCTGGCCAGCCCATCTTCTCCATGGCTTCCTTGAACCACCACCAGGTTCAAACAGCAGTGGAGGGACGCCACAGGGATGGATTAAGAAAGAAATGCTGGTGGGAAGGGAGAAGAGGCAGGGTGATGAGGGATATGAAATATGACCCAGATTTCTAGCCCAGAAAATTCACTTTCCATATTTGCATTTCAAAGTAAAGGCTCTCAAAAACATCCCCAAAAAGGAAACTTTTGTTCTTTTGGTGTCTTGAGAAAACGTGACTTAATCCATAGTCGGTTCTGTCGAGAAGCCCTTCCAAGGATAGGATCACTGTTTCCATCTGGACCTGAATTAAATGGGAAGCCAGGGTGTTTTGCCCACCAAGGGTTCATATACATAAGGACAAGACCACAGGCTCCCTGTTCTCCTGCAAAATGCAATACTTTTCCCATGATACACCAAATAAGGTGGAAGAATAAATTATGAATGATAATTCCCGTAGGACAAGGACACAGCTTTGCCTGGCTGGATGCAGTAATAGAGTAAAAGTTTATGAACAATGGAAATGACAGAAAATATGGAAAGTCAGACTCCAAAATAACATCAAAGTCCTGGTCGAGGGAAGCAAAGAGAAGGTGTGAGCTGAGGAGGAAAGAAAGAAAAGTTGTGTTTTTCAGAAGTAGCACTTCTGGGCTTTTGCTCTTTTAGCTGGAGATAATCAGGACCTGATGTATTTTGTGAATCAGCCCATCAGCATCTGTTCCTGCCTCTAGCCTTCATCCCAGGCCCTTCCTCACACGCGTAGCACTGAGCCAATTTTTTATCTTTAGGCTGAAATTTCCTACGTTTGTTCTCCACTTGAAAGGAAATTCTTTGGGGAGGTTTGAGTAAAAATTGTTCAGCCAAATCCACATCTGCCATCCATAAAAAGTGGACTGGATCCTTACCAACCATAAACCTCTTTACACCACTCACACAATAGAGAGAAGCCTGGAAAAGGGATTTCAGCGGCATTCCACATCAGATCCAACAGGCACAACTCTCTCTGGGCCTCTCTGATATTCAAAGGGTTGAAACGTGAAGCCTGGCAAAGAGGAAAAACTCCTTGATCACAGAAATACTCTGCGATGATCTAGTGGAAATTCACTTTGATTTAGCTGTGTTTGTACAGTTCAGCAATCACTGTGGTTGGTTTTTTTTCACTCTCCAGTAAGTGGTTTAACCACCTCCCGTTCTCCGGTGCCTGCTGCATAGGGCCAGTTGGTCTTGGCTTTCCAGTCTCATGAGTCTATATGTGTAAGAGGACACGTGGACATGCCATCTCCACGTTCTCCTACCCACACAGCTCACACCCTTCCCATCACCCGCTCACAGCAGCATGTTGTTTTTTTCAGGATCCTCAGCCGTAACCCCTTGTCCGTTATTGCTGACACAGCGTTCTTCAAGCTGCCTTCAGTCCAATACCTGTAAGTTTTGACTCATTTTTACCAGATTAATGTAGATCTTTGTCTCTCTCAAGTGCCCCGTTGTCAGGAAAGCAGAGATCCAGTAGCAAATCTCACTCTTCTCCCAGCCTTTTTCTGCTAGAGGAACAAAAACCACCGGCGCTGGTAGAGCAAGGTGAAGGCCAAGTAGCTCTGGTTTGTCACCAGCTGCAAAGCAAGCAAAGAGCTTGGACACAAACCTTAAAAAACTAGAGACTGTCCAGGTCTGGGGCTGTGGAGTGGCCTTGAAGGGTCTGGGAATGCCCCCACTCCTGCTCGAGAGCCGAGAAGGTGGAATCCAGCAGCTCCTGGTCACTGGGACACTCATGCCAGTGGTCTGGGGCTCCTGCCCGCCCCATACCCACAGCTCAGGGCAGGTGATGCTTTGTGTTGATGATGATTCACAGCATCCTATGGCTCCCACTCACGTCTGCGTGACTCCTCGGGGAGGAAGACGGCCAGGCTTTTTGCAGAGGTCCTTCCGGCTCGCAGCCCCGCTATCCCACAGATGCCCTTTGCTTTCTGCTCAGCGTGTTTTCTCTTTTCACTGGTATAATCTCTCCTTCCATGTCACAGTGGATTCATCCTCTTGGGTGAGAAGTGTCTGTCTTCAAGGGCTGGAGCTGCACTTATGGGAGAGCAGGAGGAGGGAATCCGACTCCCCCGGGATCCGCAGGATCCCCTCCTGATTCAGAGCCCATGGTTAGGAGCAGGTCAAAGCAGAAAAACAAGAATGTTTTGAATTACTTCTGTCTGATTAGGCAGAAGTGGATCCCTCTGCAAACACCACCACAATCATGAGGGACCCGGGCTTGTTCTCAGAGCAGAATTCCAGTAATGCCACCTGGAAATTTCATGTGGTTTTTCAAATCCTTTCAGAGACCTGGGTGCAACACGAGTGACTCAGCAGACATTGCTCACGCTCCTCCTGACAACATTCCGCTTGGAAACGCTGTGAGTATGCAGGGACTGGGTCCCAGCCGCCAGCAGATGGTAATTGCTGAGACAAACCAGCTCACCACTAAATCAGAATAACCCCAGTAAGCCTAAGGTTTGCTTATTTACTTTTGAGAACCCCAAACTCACCTGCTAAGAAAAAGAATTTCACCATTTAGATGACCTTTGCCAGCTTTTTCAAAGGGAAGTTTTAAATCAAAGTGGGATGCATTTCTGTTTCAAATCCCATTCTGGGATTGACTCCGTTTTCAAAGGTAAAATCAACATTTTGACGTCACTGGACAAGCCCATCTTCTATTTGAAACCTCTCTTAGATATCTGGAGAATGTCTTTGTCCACTGGAATTGGGGGGTGGGAAGTTTTCCAGAGCTGTAGAAGAAATCCAAGCAAAACCGTGGTGCATTATCTATACGTTACCTGAGTTGGACTCGGAGACGTGGATTGAGATACTGAGTTTTCCTCCAATAACCTCTTCTCTTTAGCAAACTGCCCAGCGATATGGCCTGCTGCCTCTGCCAGGAGAAACACACCACCAAAACCTCATGCAGAACCATCAAGTTCCACTGCGAGGACCTGTGCACCACCAGCGCTCCCCAGTGCGGTAGGATTCCTGACGGTGTCCACGTAGACATCGAATCTACTCGGTTCCCTCTAGCTGTAGGAGCTGCTGTAGCTTGGCTCCATTTCGTGTGGGTTCTCGACCAGCGTTGGCCACCTCAATGGCATCAGTCCAGCCTGGTGGCTGCTGGCCAGTCCCCGGGACACTAAATCTGGGCAGACTCTCTAGAGCAGCTTCATCCATGCGAGACCTTTAAATCAGCCCAAAGGCCAGCACAGGCAGCTCAGGTGAGACCTGGGAGGCCTCTGACTCTGCTCCCTGAGCCATAGGCACAAAAAGTTCCCCTTTGAGGCACATGACTTGGAAAAAAGCAAGGGTTGAAAAGCTACTGGTGATTACACATATCTTCTGTGTCAGCTGCTATCTTGAGAAGAAATAGCTTGCTGGGCTAAGCAAATACACGAGCTTCCAATCCACACAGCACATCTAGCCAAGGAAATCAGGCATGCCCAGTACCGTCAAAAAGGGCTGGAAGGCACTGTCTGCTCATAAGCTCCCCAAATTTCCGCTGACAACCTCCTGAGCCTTTCCAGTGCCACCAGACCTTGGCTCAGCGGCGAGAGGGGTCCCAGGCACAGCACAAACACAGCCAAAGGGGCTGGCAATGTTTGCATTGCTCTGGCAAGGTGGTACGTGCTGAGCTGTGCCTCCAACCTGCCACCAAACTGGAAAGCCCAAGACCTATAACTGAGTGTGGATGCCCCTTAGGCAGGCTCTGCAAGAACCTCCTGTAACTCACAGTGTGTTGGAGCGAGTCTGGGATACACAGGCTCCAAAAATTGCCTGGGTGACCTCAGAAAATTGCTTGGTCTCTCTGCCACCCTGCTCCCCGTGTGCAGGAGAGAGGACAGTAACCTCAACGTCCTTTGCAGGGCACCAGGTGAAGACCAAGCATCGTTGTTCTCTCGTTAGCCTGTGCAGTGTGAGCGATGCACTGTCCTGCTCAATCTTTGCACGGGGTAAATATCATCCTAGTCGAAGCAGAGACAAGCTGAACTTCTGCAAATAGACACAGTGAGGTTTCCAAGGTCCCCAAGCAACTCATTTTGAAACCGGATGCCGACAAGTGAGCCTAACCTCGTCGCAAGCCTAGGGAGAACAGGCTGCTAAGCCATTTAGGGCTAGATACTCAAAGGTGTTTACGTGTCCAATTTCCTAACATTTTAACAGGAAAAAAAGGCCTAAGTATCTTTGTAATCTCTAAATATTTTCGACCATGTCGCCCTGCCTCTGGCATTAAGCTATCTGCAAAGCAGGATTAGAGATAACGTTGTGTTTGCAGCCTTGGTGTAGGACTCTTGAAGACTTGAAGCTCTGCAGACTCAGCGTGTGCCCTTTGCGTGCCAGGGCAGGAGCTCTCCCAGGCTCTGGGTCAAATCCCCACGTCTGCCACTTCTTCCAGGCCTGGGTGATGGGAGCTGCATCCGTCAGGGGAGAAATAGTTCTCCGTTCTCGGGAGCTCGTTCTGACTGCAGATCGTTGCAGGCAACAAGCCAGAGGCATTTTAATATGAAATATCCCGGGTTTTCCTGGCTGCAGGGGGAAGGGCTAGTCGGGGTGACTGACCAGGGACAAACACCGTGTCTTTGGGTATTCTGCTTTCCAGGCTCCTTCTGAGTTCAAAAGCTTTATGATGACTTTAGCAACTCAACACTGGCTCCAACAGCAAACCCATTCCCCCGGGATGTTTCATGCAGATAAAAACAGAGCCCTGGGAGACACTAGAAAAAAAAAAAAAACACCCTATCTATCTGTTGTGTGTCTCTGGATGAGATAACCCGATTGATTTAACACGACTTTCCCCATCTGTAACACATCCACCATTCAGTTCACACACTCCCTTGTCTTAAAGACAAGCGCCTGCTGCTCGGGGTAAACCTTTGACCCTGCGTTTTGGCAGAAAGCTGCTCGCGACGCCAAGTCACTGATCTGCTCTTTTGGTGGTTTACAGCTCACGCAGAGACACGAGGAGAAATAATGGAAACGGCACACTCCGGACAACTGAACGCCAGCACGGTGGTGAACCTCGAGCTCAAGGAGCCTTCACTTGGAGACGGTGAAACCGTAACGTTTGCGATTGTCCTGAGCCTGACCAGCACTGAGGGTGGTCTCAGGAACTCGAGCGATCACATTTCCAGGACAAATTCATATTCTCCTCAGCACCTATCCAGGCAGGAAGGCGGAAGCAGTAAGGAGCTGATGATGCTGCTGCACAGCACCGAGCACATGGGCTGGACCAGGGAAAGAGAGACAAGGAAACTCTATTTTCTAGCAAAGGTGCTGGCGGCCAAGCTCGAAAAGAGGCTGCACAAGGCTAAAAGCATCGTGACTGTGAAAAACACCGACCCACCCCTGCCAGCACCTGCCGTGCAGAAGGACGAGGTGCATGAGATCCCCGCAGTGGAAGGAGAGACAACCACAGGCAGGGTGCAAGAGCAGCATGACTTCGGTTTGAACCAGGCAGCATTAAACCTCTGGGAGGCAGCTGGCAGGTTAAACCCCTCTGACAACTTCAGACATCATAAAATATCCACATCTCCTTCAAAACATTTCCTGTCACGCCCTCCAGCAGAGGCCTCTCATTGGTCTGGGTCTTTTGAGATGGGAAATTATTCCGATGCTGTGGAACAGACCAAGAAAACTGATGGGATGGAGGATGCAAAGGATGTAGAAGATGGAGATGTGGAGGATGTAGAAGATGCAGAGGAAGCACCATCTCCAAGGCAGGACAATGTATGGACTTACAGAAAGCACAAGCAGGGGGATAGCCCGTATCTCAAGAAAATTAGTCAGCATTTCCACAAGACTTTTAGCAATGTGAATCCAGAGGAAGAGCCCACACCAACAGAAAGTAAAGCAGAGCAGAGAGTAAACACAAACCAGCATTTTTTCTATAACCCATTGGTTAACAACAGCCCCTCCACTGCAAGCAGCATGCTAGAGGACACTGCTGAAGAAGAAGGAGGTTCCTCTCTAGGTGGGCATTTATCGGCCGTCCCACAAACCGCAGAAACACACTGGAAGCACCAAAAAGAAGAATCCGGTGTCCTCAATAAATCAGGTGGCTCCGACAGCCCAGACGGCACGTTGGGTCAAGGAGACCACTTGGAAACTGAGGTCGATCGTGACCTACGCTTCCTCGTCCCGGACGAAGCCCCGTGGACGTCGTCATCGTTCATCGCCCACGCGGCACGAGCCCTGCGGATGGACTGCAGCGTGCCCGAGCTCCGGCTGGCCTGTGCCAAGCTCATCTCGAAGATGGGGCTGCTCATCCAGCGGCTCAGAGACAGACGAGATGACCAGGGAGCCTCCGCTCTCGCCGACCAGTGTCTCCTGGAAGGGAACGTTTCCAATGACACGGCCTCGGGCAGGAAACCCGCAGTGAAGGTAGGAGAGAGACTGGGAACTGCTGGATGTGTCCTTCTGGACAATGGGGAATGGAAGGAGCAACCCTCCCCTCCTGATTTTCTCTCCTTTTCTCCCAGTAGAAACCAAAGCGCACCTCCAGCGACAAGCTCCTGTTGGTGATATTGGTGTCTGTGGTCCTCGTGTTTACTGTCACGGTGATTTGGCTCATCAAGGTAAGCCGGTAACTCGTTTGACAGACAGCTGTCAGTCAAACCTTGAGGCTGGAGTGCACCAGGACAGGACAGTGCCTCCCCGCACAGTTTGTGAGCCCCGGGATGCTGCTGCAGATGCCTGTGGGTAGCACGGGAGATGTTTTTCCAATCTTGGAGTTCGTCACAGCATCCATACAGCCCCACACGGGTTCAGGCCTGCCTGGGGGCGGGCTGTCGTGACATCTGTCATGACCTGTCCACAGCTCTGCTTTCCTAACAGCTTCCTTGAGTGGGACTGTGGCTCCCTCCCAACACGGCCGCTCCCATCAGCCCATCCCCAGGCTTCATCCTGAATCTCTGGCCCTATAGAATCACCTCTCTGGCCCTATAGAATCACCTCCCAGGCTCTTCTCCCAACCCCGTTCTGCTCTCCTGCCCGCACCGCTTGCTTTCAGCCACGCAACAATTCCCCTGCTACCTTCCCTCTTGCCAAAAATCAAGTCCTTCTGCAAGGTGCCGTGGGTCAGGGCAGTGCCAGCGACAGCCGGGGGAGAGGACCCAGTGCACCCACGGAGTTTCAACCTACTTTTGGGGCCCTTCTTGGGGAAAAAAAAAAAGCTTTTAATTCTTTAAAAGCCTACCTACATGTTTCAGACCGGGGTTAAACAGGAGGGGAGTACCCTGCAAAGCCCTGCGCAGATAAGACAGACAGACATAAACATTGCTGAGATTAGGAGAGCTCAGGGAGTTCAGGTCATTCCGGAGGCAGGGAAAAGCGGGGAGTTGGGAAGGGAGGATGGGCTCTTTCTAAAAACGTAGCTGCTGGCACAGGCTTGCACACGTATCTGACGGGCTCGGTGGGCAGAAGAACCTTTTGGCCTCCTTTGTTCTGCAGAGCATGGTGAGAAAATCCTTCTGTTACAAGTCTCTCTCTCCTTCACCAGGTTTGCTCTCAAAAACCCGCAGCTGCTTCCCAACCCCAAAGCACCAGTAAATCATCCCCAAAACGGTAATTACTCCCTTCGCCGTGCCACTGCTATGCCATGAACGGTCTTTACTCTGATCCCTGAGCCTCCCAGCCACGTGGGCACCGGCTGCCAAAGACTCACCCGTCACCGGAGCAGCTATGTTTAAAACACGTAGGTTTTTAGGAGACCCCAAAGCGTGAGCGATGGGCATGGCTAGAAGCTCGGGCAGCCCTTCTCCATGCCAGCGATGTGGTGGATGTGTTGGTCCTGGGACATGGTCCCATGATCCCATGTCCCCCACAGCCGTGCTACCCAGTCCCAAGGAAATACCTCTTTGCTCTGGTCCCAGAAAAACTCTTCTCTGGTGACAGCTGTGCCCTGATTCCCCCCGCCCCGCTCCCCAGAGCCTGTTGAAGAGCTCGCTCCTGTCCTCTCCAGATACGTTTCACCTCCAGGTTAAACCAGGACTCGTTCCCAGTCACTTCAGCCAGCACCGTGCCTTCCTTCTGGGGCTCCTCATCTTCCTTAGGGTCGGCTGAAACATCACCCCGAGCAGGCAGAGGCTCCTGCCCTGGCAGGGCACTGGCACCCACTGCAGCCCTCCCTGGCCAAGCCTCGCTGTGTATGGACCGGGACGGGTGAATTCTGGGGAGATGATGCACAAAAGCCTTTTTTCTCCCTCTTTAACCCACTAAATCCAGATGTTTTGCAGCGCTGTAAATGCCACTTGCCCGAACCCTACAGTAGCTGCTCCCCAGCAGGAACCTTCCTGCCAGTAACTGCCACCACCAGCTGCCTCCGCTTTTTATCCTTCTTTTCCTTTTGTTTTTCTTTTTTTCAGGTTCTTTCAAAAACGCCAGCCACAGGAACGGAGCAAGATCGAGTACGACGTTATAGAGCAGGTGAGGGCAGGGAGCACGTGCCGGGTCTCCCCTCTGCCCAAAAAGTGCACCGCGGGCTGCTCCTCACCCTCCCTGAAACCTTCCCTTCCCTGGCGCTTCCCAGGGCTCGTGCAAATCGGATGACAGCGAATTCACACGGCAGCGCCTTAGACGCCTGTGCCAATTTCTCGATTCCGAGTATAAAAAATCCATGGCTGAGCAGCACGATGAAGAAATGACCTCGGATGAGGAGGTTTTCAACAGGTCCAAGCTGAAGTAAGTGGGATGGCGACGCCACCGGAGCTTAGTTCATAGAATCATAGAATCATAGAATGGTTAGGGCTGGAAGGGACCTTCAAAGGTCATCTAGTCCAACCCCCCTGCAAGGAACAGGGATATCTCCAACTAGATCAGGTTGCTCAGGGCCTCATCCAACCTGGCCTTGAACGTCTCCAGGGATGGCGCATCCACCACCTCTCTGGGCAACCTGTTCCAGTGTTCTACAACTCTCATGGTAAAAAATTTTTTCCTAGTATCCAACCTGAATCTACCTCCCTCTATTTTAAAACCATTACCCCTTGTCCTATCACAACAGGCCCTCCTGAACAGCCTCTCCCCATCTTTCCTGTAGGCCCCCTTGAGGTACTGGAAGACTGCTATAAGGTCACCCTGGAGCCTCCTCTTCTCCAGGCTGAAGAGCACCAACTCTTTCAGCCTGTCCTCATAGGAAAGGTGCTCCAGCCCTCTGATCATCTTCGTGGCCTCCTCTGGACCCTCTCCAACTGGTCCATGTCCTTCTTATGTTGGGGACTCCAGAACTGGACGCAATACTCCAAGTGAGGTCTCACGAGGGCAGAGTAGAGGGGGAGAATCACCTCCCTCGACCTGCTGGCCACGCTCCTCTTGATGCAGCCCAGGACGCGGTTGGCCTTCTGGGCCGCAAGAGCACATTGCCGGCTCATATTGAGCTTCTCGTCCACCAGTACTCCCAAGTCCTTCTCCTCAGGGCTGCTCTCGATCCATTCTCCGCCCGGTCTGTATTTGTGCCTGGGATTGCCGTGACCCAGATGTAGGACCTTGCGCAAGGTCAAGTTTGCAGTTCTTGATCTGATGTAGGAGCTGCTGAGGTTTTCCTTGGCTGTTATTTCCTTGGTTATTTCCGTATGTTACTTCCTTGGCTGCTACTTCCTTGGCTGCTACTTCCTTGGCTGTTATTTCCTTGGTTATTTCCTCATGTTTCTTCCTTGGCTGTTATTTCAGCAGGATGTCCAGAGCACCCCAGAACAGCCGCGACGGGGAGGAAGTGCCGTTATTGAGCCTCCCGAGGATTCAGCCTTGTAGCTCCGATATACTCCGAGAGCTGGAGCGATGGTCCCTCTCCCCGGAGGACAAGGCTACGGATGGCTAAATGCTCGGGATACGCCAAAGCTCATCCCAGCGGGATGGGAACAGGAGGGCTGCGGGGCACAGGGAGCCCCTGCAGTGCTCTGGCAGCAGCGGGCAAGGCTGGGTGCAGCGCTGGGTGCCAAGAGCGGCGGCCGTGCAGCCTCCTTCCAGGCGTGGGATGCACTGCCTCCGGGAGCGGGCGTTCCCGCGGGACATCCGGAATGACCATTAAAACTCGCTGGTTTTAACACGGTGTCCTGCGAGCGGGTGGAAGCGTGCAGGCGTGCGTCTGGGCCTGTGCACAAGTGCACACGCGTGTGTTGCGGTGACGGGAGGGTCGTGAACAGACGGTGGAGGCCACGTTCTGCCAGGGAGGGCGAGCACCAACACCTGCAGAGCTGCCCGCCAGTGGCACCCACCTGTGAGCGTGTGTGCTTGTGCACGCGTGTGCATGCGTGTGAGTATGTGCGTAGTACATGTGTGTGTGCATGTAGGGGTGAACCTGTCTGTGCACGTCTGCCCCATGTGTGTGCATACGTGTGCCCACTTGTGCACGTCTGCTGCATGTGTGTGCATACGTGTGCCCACTTGTGCACGTCTGCCCTACGTGTGTGCATACATGTGCCCACTTGTGCTTGTGTCTGTGCATGTCTGCCCCATGTGTGTGCATACATGTGCCCACTTGTGCACGTCTGCTGCATGTGTGTGCATGCGTGTGCCCACTTGTGCACGTCTGCCCCACGTGTGTGCGTACATGTGCCCGCCTGTGCTTGTGTCTGTGCATGTCTGCCCCATGCATGTGCATACATGTGCCCACTTGTGCTTGTGTCTGTGCACGTCTGCCCCACATGTGTGCATACATGTGCCCACTTGTGCTTGTGTCTGTGCACGTCTGCTGCGTGTGCATGCGTGTGCCCACTTGTGCACGTCTGCCCCACGTGTGTGCGTACATGTGCCTGCCTGTGCTTGTGTCTGTGCACGTCTGCCCCATGTGTGTGCTTATGTGTGCCCACCTGTGCTTGTGTCTGTGCACGTCTGCCCCATGTGTGTGTGCATACGTGTGCCCACTTGTGCTTGTGTCTGTGCACGTCTGCTGTGTGTGCATGCGTGTGCCCACTTGTGCACGTCTGCCCCACGTGTGTGCGTACATGTGCCTGCCTGTGCTTGTGTCTGTGCACGTCTGCCCCATGTGTGTGCGTACGTGTGCCCACCTGTGCTTGTGTCTGTGCACGTCTGCCCCATGTGTGTGTGCATACGTGTGCCCACTTGTGCACGTCTGCCCTACGTGTGTGCATACATGTGCCCACCTGTGCTTGTGTCTATGCATGTCTGCCCCTGTGTGTGCATGTGTGCCCGCTTGTGCACGTGTGTGCACGTGTGCCCGTGTGTGCATACGTGTGCCCGCCTATGCTTGTGTCTGTGCACGTCTGCTCGACGTGTGCATACACGTGCCCGCTTGTGTGCGTCTGCGCCCCAGGTGTGCATACGTGTGCCCGCTTATGCGTCTATGCACGTCTGCCCGACGTGTGCGCATGCGTGTGCCCGCTTCTGCGCGTGTCTGTGCACGTGTGCCCCACCTGTGTGCATACGTGTGCCCGCCGTCTGCGGGCACGTGTGTGCGCGCGCGGGCGGACGACCGCGCGCGCAACCCTCCGCGCGCGTGCAGCGGGTGCGCGCCCCCCCCCTCCGCTGCGCGCGGTGGGTGTGGGCGTGGCCCGGCGCCCCGCGGCCCCGCCCCGCTACGCGCCGGCGGCGGGAGGGGCGGGGCATGCGCGCTCCCGCCACGGCCGCCACTTCCGGGTTCCCCGGCCGGAGGCGCGGAGCCGGTGAGCCGGGGGGGGGGGGGGTCGGGGGGAACGACGCGGTGCGGGGAGCGCGGGGTCGGGGGGTGCAGGGTGATGGGGTGCGGGGGGTGCCAGCAAGCGGTGCCCCGCACCCCGTGGCTGCCGACCCCTCCCCAGGCGACCCCTGCCGGCACCCCCCCAGCACGGAGGGTGGGCAGGGCCCCCACCCATCCCCACCCACCCGGTGCCCCCCCACTGTCGGGAGACCCCCCCGGGGAGCCTGACCCGTGCCAGACCCCACACGGTGGGCGGGGTGGGCAGTGCCGAGCCCCCCCGGGGTCCCCTCCCCCATGGCATGGGGGGGCCTGTGCCGCCACGCCATGGTCAGATGCTCCTTTCCGTTGGGGGGGTCGCTGGTGTCTGGTCCTCGACCCCCTCCCTCCGGCGCTGACACCCCGAACCTCTCCACCCGTTTGGCCCTGTGCACCCTCGCGCACCCGGAGGAGCTGCACGCGGAGATCCCGGCACGCGCGGGGTCCGTGCGGCTTTCTCGGATTTATCGTGCGTTACGTTCTCTAAAAATGACATTTTCTCACTTAAAACGAGCGGCTGCGAGTGAGCTCTGGGTCGTGCTCGTGTCCAGCCGAAAAAGCGGAGTTTCAAGAGCTGATTTCTTGTCGCTTTATTCCCAGTATCCCCCAGTTGCCACCCGTCGAGGGATGCGAGCTGCCTGCCGTGTCAGATGGCCACCGACCCAGCCGGCAAACTCCAGCCCCGGGAATCCAAACCGACGCAAAAATCGGGAGAATAAACACGGACACGTCTCGCTGCGACGCACCGGGGGCTTCGCAACTCGCTTCGCCCCTGCGAAAATCCGGGAAAATCCCCCTCGGCTTTACCTGCCGCTCCGGCACGTTGCAGGCTGGGACAGGAGTAGACAACAGGCGGAAAGAAATTCTTGGGTTTGAGCGTTTCAGAAGGATTTTTGCCACCGAGGGCGGCACTGGAAGCTCGGCGGGTGCTTCGGCCGCTCCTGGGCATCCTGCTCAGTGCCACGGGGGCAGAAGTTGGAGGGGTTCCTTGGCAGCGACGCTTCTCCATCAGGTGTGTCAACGGCAAGGGGGACGTTTCCGTAGGGAAGAGGGTGGCATGTTGGTCCTCATCCCTTCCCCGACGCCGGTGGGAATCACAATGGTGCCTCTCTGGGCGCAGAGGAGCTGAAGTCGGCCCATCAGGTCCTGCTGCTGCCAGCTGGGCTTGGGCTCTAACCCTGCCCGAACCCTTGCGGAATTATTCCGAGGGTTTTTATCCTGTGACAAGCCCAGCCCCTGGCCGTGCCAGCTGGCTTTCCTGCTCCTGGGCTGCTCCTGCTTGGGATCAGCTCGTGTTCTAAGCGTGGCCGGGTGTGCATGGGCGCTGGGTGCAAGGCAGAAGCTGTGTAGGAGGAGAGGGCTGTGCCAACGCCGGCCCTCGGCCCCATCGTCCCATCAAAGGCCTTTCCCAGGGGCGGAGGGTGACTGGCACGGCACTCGTGCTTGGAAAATGACTGGCTCCGCGTCCCGGCCTTGAGTCACCGCTTCACGCCGTGGTCTCGGGCTGTTGTTTTCCAGTCGTGAGCGGTGACCTGCTGTTTATTTATAACTGGGGGAGCGGCGCGTGTTGGGAGACCGAAGAGCCGAGCTCTGGGACGGGGTCTCTGCTTCTCCTGGCACAAGGCGGGATTGGAACGAGCCCTTCCCGAAGAATCTGGCTGGTCTGCAGCAGTCGGGTAAATAAACAGCTTTGCTCTTGCTCCGGCCCCTCTCCTCCTCGGTGGGTTTAACGGTGCCAGCTCGCTGCCTGGTTTTATTTCTTGCTTGTTTTATTTTCTTTATTTTGCTCGAGCTGTTGTGCTCTGCTAACGTAGCCTCCGGGGTGGTGACTGCTGGGAAACGATGTGGTTTTTCTTCTGCTGTAGATGTGCTTGTCTCTGCGTTTGCCCATCCGTCCTGTCTCTTATCCTTTCAAGATCACAAAGTACAGCCAGGGATTTCCAGGATCCTCCTGGAAGTGCTCCAGTGCCCTCTGGTTCCTTCCAGAGCCGGCTAGCCCAGTGCCAGGGCTGCCCATTTCCCCATCTCACCGAAGACTCGTGTTAGGTGAAACCCGCCTCAGAGCTGGTTCGTTGCACTCGTTATTCAGGAAAATGCTGTCCCAACAGAAGCGATGCCGTGTGGATTCACAGCACTGGGACAAACTGGTTGGACTGGTCGTGGTGGGAGTGGAGAGTCCCGTGTGCTCCTCGACATCTCACCTACAGACGCTGCGGGAGGTGATGCTGGCGAAGGAGCGTGTGTTTTGGGGGAAATACCACTGACTTAGGAAAATCTGGACAAGGTCTTTGCGGAAACACTGCTGTCACCTCCTCCCCTGCCACTGGCTGGGGACCGACACCGAGAGCACGGACACTGGGTGCAGTCCTGGCACTGAAACACCCACGCTGCCTCTCCAGGCATGAGAAATGCCACCCTGTGCCCCATGGTTTGCTTCTCCCACCCTTGGGTCTCTGCCACCAGCTCTTGCACCTTGGATTTGTCTTGGGTGGGATGCGTTGCTTGTTTGCGTGGTGTTCGCAGGAGGTGACAGGGAAAGGGGCAGAATCTGGCCAGCCCCGAGGAGCCCGATGCTGCCTGAACCTCCCGTGTGGAGGGCAGAGGTGGGCATGACTCTCTGTGGTCCTGTCGACCACTGCTGTCACCTTGATGTCCCCTCACTCCCCCCAAAAACCCCCAGCAGCACCTCGAGCCTCTGAGCCAGAGGTTAACGTTCCTGCAATCACTGCGCTCCCCGTTTCTGTGTTGCAACCCAAGGAGAGGAAATCTTGTGACAAGTCATGGCGAAAACAGTTTCCTTTTCTGCAAAACTGTCCATGAACTCTGGAAACACCGAGAATCGGTCTGGGGTTTGTCCCCCAAGAGCTCTCCACCTGCTGCTGTGAGCAGGATTCGTGTGTGTGCACAGGGTGCTCCAGGTCTGGGATGCTCTGGATTCGGGCTGCTCAGGGTCTGGGATGCTCTGAATTCAGGCTGCTCCAGGTCTGGGATGCTCTGAATTCAGGCTGCTCTGCATCTGGGATGCTCTGGATTTGGGCTGCTCAGGGTCTGGGATGCTCTGGATTTGGGCTGCTCCAGGTCTGGGATGCTCTGGATTCAGGCTGCTCCAGGTCTGGGATGCTCTGGATTCAGGCTGCTTAGGGTCTGGGATGCTCTGGATTCGGGCTGCTCCAGGTCTGGGCTGCTCTGGATCTGGGATGCTCCGTATTTGAGCTACTGCACATCTGGGATGCTCTGGATTTGGGCTGCTCCACGTCTAGGATGCTCTGGATTCGGGCTGCTCCAGATTTGGGCTGCTCTGGATTTGGGCCACCTGCTGGGCTCTGTCCTTCTCCACCTGGATGGCAAGTGCTTCCAACTGAAGGGAATAAATTTCTTCTCCAGCCTCTGGCATCCTGAGAAAGCTTTACAGCCATAGCTGGTGCTGGAGCAGCTCTCGGACCCTTTTCAGCGCCAGGGCACAGTGCATCTGAGCTGGGATGCTGCAGCCGTGCGACGGGCACCTCGCTGACAGCCGCGCACTTCGCTCGCAGAGCCTCCAGGCACAGCCTGGTTTCGGCAGACGGCTCCGAAGAACAGGGCAGGAAGCCAAAAGTCAGAAGCCAAAGGTCCCTTGTTGCCTGCAGACGCCCTGTGGTTGCAGATGACCCCAGCGAAGCTGCCGCTGCCTCCTCAGCTCTGGTTTTGCTGGCGTTTTCCGTAGCGCACTGGTTTTTCTCTCTCCCACCAAAGCCCGCTGCAGCAGAGCCGCCCTGCCATCCATGACCCCATGAGATCCTGGGGTTCGTCTGCCTCTGAATGGAGCGACTGGAAACCTGGTGGAGAACCAGCACCCTTCCTTCCCGGCTTCCCAGGCAGCTCTGTGCCATCGGGGCAAGCGCCCGGGCACCTCCGAAGGGTCTGTCCCAGCCGGGTTCGGCAGCAGCATCGCTCCTCCGGCGAGTACGGGAGGGATGAGCTGCTGTCACCTCCATCCAGGCTCTGTCTGGGCCACCTTGATGCCATTCGCGTGGTTTTTGGGTGCCGTCGTTCTGGCTGGCTTGCTAAATGTCTGTGTTTTGATGTCCTTGCTGGTACCTGGGCGTTGCAGGTGATGGAGAAACAGTAGGGAAGCAGTCCCGAGCCGTGCCTGCCTCGCTGCTGGCGTGACCAGCCCAGCGTCTCACCCACGTTTGGGGCTGTCTGTGGGCAGCTTGCAAGGGTTAATTACTCCCCCTTGCAAGGGTTAATTAGTCCCTCTTGGTCTCTTGGCCATGCTCTGTTTTGCCTGAAACTCTTCTGGTCCCAGGCAAGCGTGGCATGTTTCCACGTGGCCGTGGCTCCGTCCCGGCTCGGACGCGGCGGCGGTCTGGCCGTGAGCGCTTGCGAAACGCCCGGGTGCCCTTGGCGCGGGGAGTTAGATGTAAACCCAAAGGGTGCTCAGACGTGCTCCTCTTCCTCCTCCTCCCAAAGGTGACATGTGAAGGCGGCGCCCGGCGTGGAGAGCGGCAGCAGCTGAGATGCATTCGAGCCACGATGACCCCAAGGAAGCCGTACAGGTGAGCAAGACACCCCAGTGCTCCCCAGATAGCTCCAGTTACTCCCCGGTGCAACTCCAGTTAGTGGCGGGGACACAGTCGGTGCTGCCAGCTGGGACTGGGATGGTTTATATATGCAAAGGGTGGCTCCAGCTTTCCAGCAGAGAGGATCCTTGGTGGTTTGTCTGATGGTGGGGGGTTAAAGCAAAGAGGGTGGCCCTGAGTTAAATCACACCAGGCTCTACCCTGGGCTTTGCCCCTTGTGACAAGACCCATCGTGGGGCAGGGGAAGGTGCTCAGCCCTGATACCTGGGTGAAGGAGCTTTGCTTCTCTGTGTATTTGGGCTTTCTTTACCCAGCTTTGGGAGTCTAAACACGTTTAACGAGCGGAGTTCAAACCCAGCGGTTCATCCCGGGTGTTTAATTCATCCCACAGCAGAATTAATTCATGCATGCCAGATAAAATCATTTGCGCTCTTTAATCCTGTTAGCCCACGGTTGCTGCTTGCAGGCAGGTTGCTTGTGTTAGCAGATCCACAGGGCAGCTGGAAAGCAGCTCCTGCTGCAAGGGGCGTCCCCTGATACGGGCAGGGAGAAGGTGCCTGTTCCCCCTGGCTGTTGTCCTTCAGCTACAGCTGCTGGAAATCTTATTTGGATGCTGAAAAAAAAATATCCCGGGCTGGAAATTTAATAGGGGTTTGTGCAGCCGACCCAGGCTCGAGTCAAAATCACCCCGTCACAGCAGCTGGTGCCGGTCGGCGTCGAACGCCGCGTGATTGATGCCGAAACGTGAATTTTTTTGCTGGAGTCCCAGCTGAATTCACAGCGTTTGCCAAACGCCTGCTGGGAAGCACAACTTTCATTTTAAATGAGGTTGATTGAGACATCCGGGCTCGGCTCGCTTCGAAAAATCCCTCCTCTCCACCGGCGTGGAATCGTTCAATTCACTGAACTTGCCTCTTTTCAACTCTGGTGTGATAAAGAGGGAAACAAAGCTGCTGGAAGGTAAAATTCCCATATTCCCACTTCAAAGCCCACCGAGGCTCTCTGAAGGCAGCAGCTAAATCCAACCTGTCCTTCCAAAAGCATCTCTTTGAGGGGGGGCCCAGCAACGCCCGTGGGTTAATCAGCACAGACGAGCTGCTGGGAGCGAGATCGATGGCTTTGATTTCTGCTGGCGGGACTGGTTAGCGCGTCACATGCTGCTTGGGCTGATCTGCACGAGTTCAAGTGGAATTGCAGCCCTTATTATGGGTTACCTCCTTCGAGTGTCTCCGTTATCGCCCTTGCTTATTTAATCCCTGCGTTTCCCCCAAACAAAGTGCCTGGAAAGAGCCTCTTCATTTTTTTACCCCATCCTCTTCAGCAATGTGGTGTCTGCAGAGGAAGCGCTGCGTGCTGTAAAGGCAACCCCAGCTGGGCACTGGAACAGCAGCTAAAATGGCATAAATTACTCATTTTTAAAAAAAAAAAAAAAAAAGCCAGATGAACTGTAATGCCAAGAGCGTGAGTCCCAGTTCAGCGGTCGCGGTGCTCCCGACCTGGAGCCACGTGGTGCTTTGCTCTGCACAAATCTTGCAGGTTTCGAGCCCTTTTATGTTAAATCTTTCCTGAGACTTATGTTTTCAGTAACACAAGCGCATACCATGGCAGGGGAGTTGGAACCCCATGGCAGGGGAGTTGGAACTAGATGATCTTTGAGGTCTCTTCCAACCCAAACCAGTCTCTGATTCTACCTCCTGCCCTGCAGCTGATCAAGAAGCAACTGGTGAACGCCATCAAGGCGTTGCAGAAGCAGTACGTGACCTCGGACGCCGTCGTAACCAGTGACGATGGGAACGCCAACACCCTCTGCAGCGCCCTGGAAGCCATCTTCGTGCACGGGCTGAAGGCGAAGCACATAAAGATGGAGAGTGGGGGGAAAGGAAAGAAAGCAGGAGGTCGGGGACCGCTTCCCCAGCCGGTGTTCTGGGGTCTGCTGAAGAGCATCACCCATCGGTGAGTGCCCAGCCCTGCAGAAGGGCATTTGCACGCACATTTTTATCACCTCTCTTTGGTGCAAAAGCCAAAATTCAGGGAACGGTGAACAGGAGGGTGGCTTGATGGAAAGATACGTGTCTACCCCATCCCATGTGCTCAGTCCCTTCAGTCGGAGGGAGAGATGCTCTCACGGGGTGGCTCAGGGGGCTGCCCGGGACTGCTGGGAGATGCAGGTAGGAGAGCAAAGCGTGCCAGTGATGCCAAGCGATGCAGGGCTGGGCACTCAGCGTGGCCCCTCTCAGCATCCGCAAGGTTGTAAAGCGCCATTCAGGTGTGAACTGATGTCCCCAAACACGTAAGGAATGAAACTCTGCTGCCAGCTTAGGGCACACCCCTTTTCTTCTTTATTTTTGGGTGCCAGGCTGTATATGGGGACTCGGTGTGCCCAGTGGGACCCGGGTGACCGCACTGCCATACCGCAGCGGTGGGTTACGGCATGCACGGGGCGAGGGTCTGGTCTCTCTCTTGACCTGGGCATGGTGAGCCTCCGTTTCGCCGTGTCCCAGCTGGGATGAACATCACTGACCTGATGTGTGAGCTTTGAGGTCTCACCTGGGTAACTCATTATTTACTGTTTTTTTTCTGAGCCACTCCCTAAGCAGAGTCCTCCCGCGCTAAATAACAACCCACACGCAAATAGTTTTGAAAGCCTCATCCAACTCCATCAACAACTCTTAAATTATGAAAGGGCGGATAAAAATAGCTCTTCCACGTGCTACGGGGGATATTTTTGTGCCCTTTGAAGGGTTTTTCTCTTCTTTCTCAAAAGACAGATTTAAAAAAAACAACAAAAAAAATCTTACAAAACTTTTGCTCTGGTTTTTGTAGCATTCGCAGCACCGACGTGAGCTGGGGCCGGGGAGGATTAGGGAGTGTGGGGTCGCTGCTGGATTTTAGGAAAGAATGGTTGAAATCAGGAGGCTGAGATTGCTCGAGGAGCTCAACCTGACCCAGTCTGGGTTTTTTTCGGCTGCCACAGCACTTTTCGCTGCGTTTTGGCTGATTTTAAATTTGCAGCTAGAGTTTAGACACACGGCTGTCACCAAGGAGTGTCCAAGCAGAGCGTGTGCCACCACCACACAGGGACAGCAGGAATTTCCCGCTCTGCTTCCATGGTCCAGGGCGAGCAATGCGTGGGAGATGTCTCCAGCTAGAGAGAGGAGGAGGGCCTAGAGGCACCCCAGGGGTGCCTGGGGTTGCTACCAATTTATTTAGCTTTGGGGAGTTCAGGAGCTCTTTTTTCTACAGGGGAAAGAGATTTTTCCACAGCTTTTTTTGACCCAACTCCTAAACTCCCCGCAGCAGAGCAGGTTGGGCAGTTCCTGATGGAGAATGTGCCCCTCCTGCACCCCATGACGGACCGCAAACAGAGCTGCTCACATCCTCATCTGTTCTTTTCCTCTTTTTCCCCAGAAATACTGTCTCAGAGCTGGAACAACTCATTTTTATCAACACGGACGTCGGCCGCTGCCGAGCCTGGCTGAGGCTGGCTTTGAACGACGGCCTCGTGGAGTGTTACTTGAAGCTGCTGCTGCAGGAGAAGTCCCGGCTGCTGGAATACTACCAAGCGACCGCTCTGCTCTTGGATGCCGAAGAGTGCGAGTTTCTCCTTAGCTACTTGCAGGGCTTGACGTCCTTAACTTTCGAGCTCTCCTATAAATCAGCGGTGTTGAACGAGTGGACTGTCACCCCTCTGTCCCTGTCGGGTCTGTGTCCTGTTTCAGAGCTGCTGGAGCCCCTCACGTCCTCGACATCCGAACCCCGCAGAAAAGCATCGCTGGGTTCCATCTCTCAATCATCCGGGTCGGATGAGATCGAGATTCAACCCTCCGTTCTACCCATCAGCAAAGCCAGCAGCAAACCCAAGCTCACGTCATCCTCGCTGAGCCTTAACACCACGAGCTCGTCCCAGCTCTCCTCCAGCCTGGGCTCCGACAGCCTCCTCCCGGCTCCCGGCGCCCGCAGTCCCGAGCGGAGCGAGGAGCCGCTCTCCTGCGACTCCGACCTGGGGACGGCCACCGCCGAGGACCTGGACAGGTCACTGCAAGAGTGAGTTTTTTCCCACATCTCCTCTTCAAAGGGATTTTTAACCCTCTCTTGGGCTCTTAATTATTTTCTTGCTATAGGCAGAAAGTCTTTCTCCGCTGTTTTTCCTTAACAAGCTGTTTTTTTTCCCCCTGGAATGAGCCTGTAAGGTGAAAAAAACCACTTGGCACGGCTTGCTGGGACCCTGCTGCCACAACAAATGAGCTCCTGGCCACTGAAGTGTGTGTCCGTCCTCTTGACTGGGGCAGACACGTCAGGAAAATGTGGCTCCCCGGTTTCAGGAACGTCTCACATCTCCCTGGCATACGCTGGGGGATGCTCCGGGGCTTTCTGCAAGAGGAAAGAAATAAGTTTGGTCACAGGAAAGGGTTATAATTTGCAGCTTCAGTAGATAATTTAGAGGAGGGAGGTTGTTAGTTTGTCATCCTCGTGATTTACTTCTGCCAAACCCCCAGCACAAGGATTTCCAGCAGGTTATATAAGCTCTGAGTAATCAGTAAATATTTTCCCTGCCACCTTTAAAACTCGGCACTGAAGGAGCCTGACCTCAGGGTGCTGGTTGGCGAAGGCACCCTCTTCCCATAAGGGTCTTCGAGAGGGTGTAGGGCTGCAGTCTGCTCTTCCCCATCCGTAACGGCGCCGTTACCTACTCGCAGGATTTTGTATCTCATGACGATCCTGGAAGAACCTGCCTCGATGGGATTAAACTCCTGATGGAAAGAAGTTTTGAATTTTAATCTTGGGCTGGTTTAATTCGCTGGTGGCGAAGCGGGGGCATGGGAACAGCGTCTCGTCTGGCCGGGCTCCACTAATAATTGCTCGTTAACGGTGATGAAAACATTAGAAATTTGGCACGCGGTCCGTGTGCGGGGCTGGGGCTGAGGGGGACACCCAGCGCTCTCCCTCCCCTCCGAGGTGTCCGTCGGAAGCAAATGAAGCCCCATTAACAGGTGTAATTAGGAAATTGTCCTTTGCAAGCGGAGACCTTGCCTGCAGTGGGGTGGGCGGCTGCTCCGAGGGCACAAATCAGGCGGTTTTCTGGCGGCAGGAGCGATGCCGCCGGGTTC